>NC_047038.1:35791669-36397632 GCF_011762595.2 Tursiops truncatus
AACTCCAGCCATAAAGGAAGAAGAGAACAAATTGGACTATATTAAAGTAAAACCTTCTGTTCATTCAAAGACATCATCAGAGTGAAAATGCAAGCCACAGAGTAGGAGATGATATTGGCTATTTATATATTCAAGAAAAGATCCATTCTAGAATAGATAAAGAACTCCCAACCAATCAATTAGAACAATACAGGCAATACATTTTTTTAAAGGGCAAGAGAGTTAAACAGATACTTTACTAAAAAAGCTATTTAAATGGCCAATAAATATATGAAATATATTAGTCATCAAGAAAATGCAACTTAAATCCATAATGCAGTATCACCAGAATAACTAAAAGGAAAAAGACAGATGATGCCAAGGTTAATAAGAATTTGAATAATACTAAAGAGTATTTGGTTCAAATTCCAACTATGCTACTTGCCAGCTGTGTGACTTTGGGAAAATTACTTAAAATTCCTGGGTCTCAGCTTCAACATCTGTAAAATAAGGATAATAATAGTAAATAATTCGTAGAGTTGTGAGAATCGAATGAGATAATTCCTGTTAAGTGTTTAACAGTCCAAGTTGTGTCAGCTGTTATTATATCATTTAATCCTCACAATAACCAATAAATTAAGCAATATTATATCATTATTTTACAGATAAGGAAATCGAGGCCTAGGGAAATAAATCACTTCTATCTCGGCTTCAAAGTTCTTGCTTTTAGTTACTATGCTAATTGGTAGTTACCACCTACCAATTCCACTTTTGGCAAATATGTAAAGAGAGTTTTGAGTAATTGCCAGGCACAAATATTGCTTGACACAGTATCAAGCTTCTCTTATAGCTCCTAACCTATTAAATTTATTATTCAGACCCCTTATCTAGGTTTTCAAGCTCTAATGCACTGTTTGCTCCCCTGTATCCCAAGTCCTGCCATCCTAATCATGACATAGTTGCAGATCTTAAAATAAGCTGCCTGGTTTCTTGATATCTCTCCTTGTATGATTCTTTTTTTTTTTTTGCGGTACACGGGCCCCTCACTGTTGTGGCCTCTCCCGTTGCGAAGCACAAGCTCCGGACGCGCAGGCTCAGCGGCCATGGCTCACGGGCCCAGCCGCTCCGCGGCATGTGGGATCTTCCCGGACCGGGGCACGAACCCGTGTCCCCTGCATCGGCAGGCGGACTCCCAACCACTGTGCCACCAGGGAAGCCCCTTGTATGATTCTTGATGTTATGTTTGCATGCCCCTAGTCCATCTGCCTAGTTATGACTCACAATTTGTCCTCATTCAAGTCACAGTTGAAATGTCCCCTTGACCACTGTGACATGCTGGTTTATTTTCTTCAGTATTTAATTGCAGTCTGAAAATATTGTTTATTGTCTTTCCCTTCCCCCCTACAAGAATATAAGCTCCATGAGAGTAGAAACCTATATTCCCATTTTGTTTTGCTGCTTTTATCTTCAGAGTCCAGAAGAGTAGGCATTCAGAACTTACTGAGTGGGTGAACTTTGTGCCCTGACTCTTGTGTACTGGAGTTCAGATTTTTTAATGGTGCTAACCCTCAGCCTGTCCCTTGAGAACCTGAAACAACTTACGTGATTCACCCACATTCCTCGTTCATAGGGCTTACTAACACTTAGCTACTGGTCTAACAGCTAACAGGTAGTCATTCTAATAATTCTGATATTCCCTTTAACTAACATGGAGTTTTACTTTAAAAGGACTTAGAGATCTCATTTTTTCATCAAATTTTAAAAAACAACTGTTATTTTCTGTTTTAATATCATAAATTCAGTTATGATTCCTTATAGGATTTTACACAGTAATATTTTACTTCGTAAAGTGAGACAATATATGTAAGCACCCAGCATATGGTAGGTACTCAGATGTTAATGTACCTTTTCATTAAAAACTTTCATTATTAAAATTGCTTGCCTTTAAAATATATATATAGATACTTGAAGCACGTTATTATCAAGTACTTAAAAATTAAAACTTGAAATCTTTTTGTCTTCAAGAGTAACTCAAGAATTGAAAGATATTTTTAAGGCAAAGATACTCTCCCTCTACTCAAAGGCAGCAAAGATCACAGAGAAGGTAGAAACAACAGATATTTTAAAATAAATGTTTCCAGAACTAATTCTCCTCTTGATATGGTTCTAGTTCACTGTTTTTTCCTAGTTCATTCTTATTCAAAATAAAACCTATTTTATTTTGCTTAATGTTGAACCCACAGACCTTTCTAATGGACCATGTATAAAGACAGCATGCTTATAAGATGTAGGTTTTAATGTAGTTGATCACATTTCATTTAAAATTTTTTTGGAGTCTCTTATTCAGGAGTTGACTGACTAGAGTAAATCAATGATGGAAATTAGCTCAAACATATTATTTCAGTGCATGAAATAAAGAACTAAGTTTTCTGATATATGCTTTTAATATACGGCCCAGGATTATGAACTACTGAGAAGTATTAAATTGTTTTGTGATAATGATTTTTAAAATTTATGCACATGACTTTGGTTAATAACTTTAAAATGAATATTTGGACTATTTTTACTATAAAGATATCTGACTTGACTGTGGTGAAACTTTATGCTAAAAAATTATTTAAAAATTAATCCCACTTAACCGTGTTTGTTTTCAGATGGATTTATAGTCCTTCTTTCTTTTTTTCTTTCAAACTACTTTTAAACATTAGCATGTATGCCACAGATCCAAAAAATGAACATTTGGAGGATAAAAACATGCAATCATCTACAACTCCTCAGGTAAAAAATTAAAACTATATTGTAACATATGACATGAAAACAATCTGATGTTAAAATTTATTTTTGAAGTTTACTTAATAGGTTTTTATATATGTTTGGTTTAAAAGTGAGAAGTGGTCATTTTATACTATGAAACCATAGAAAATGAATTCATAGCCCTATACTTATTGAATGTGAAAGATATCCATGACATATTGTTAAGTAAAAAAGCAGATTATGGAACACTAGTATATTTACATTTTTATTAATAAATAACACACATACTCTCTCTCCCTTTCTCAGTCTCCCTCTCTCTTTTACATACATGCACACATTTCTAGATAAATATATATCAATATGTTAGCAATGGTTAACTCTGAATAGTGGGATTTGGAATGACTTTATTTTTTTCTGCTTATCTATATTTTTTGTTTTTCTAGCATGATCATGTGTTACCTGGGTATTTAAAAAATAAATGATTCAGGCTAAAAAAAAAAAAAAAAAGTGGTCATTTTAAAATAGCTAGTTTTAATATGTCCCAAGAATGGGCAAAAGGAATGAAAACATGGAAGGGGTGACTATAGATTATTTTGGAACCAAAGAGGCAGATTTTAGGAATAATGAAAATTTGGCTTACTATTTCTTGCCATGTCCAGAATAAAGTTAGTAGTTTAGAGTAAAAGAGGTAAAGAAAAATCTAAATTAATTAAAATGTGCTGTACATTCGAAGGAGACCCAGGTTTTTATTTTTGCAAGTATGTAGAGTAAGTCATTAGACCTTTTGTTGACCTAGTTTTACTAAATATTAATTGCTCATAATTAGAATTATAAATTGTTTATTTTTATTATTTTTTCTCTTTTTTTTTGCGGTACACGGGCCTCCCAATGCCGTGGCCTCTCCCGCTGCGGAGCACAGGCTCTGGACAAGCAGGCCCAGCGGCCACGGCTCACGGGCCCAGCCGCTCTGCGGCATGCGGGATCCTCCCGGACCCGGGTACGAACCCGCACCTCCTGCATCGGTAGACGGACTCCCAACCACTGTGCCACCAGGGAGGCCCCTAAATTGTTTATTTTTTAAATAGAGGTTTCTACAGTTCTTAAGGGCCAAAAAAGTCCTTTTTAAAAAATGTTTAAAATATTCACCATTGATCCTAATTACTTTATCTGTAAAGACTTCATCTTACTCTATGTAAATTTATTATAAATTCTGAAATAATAAAACTTAAAATAATATGGTTTTATTGTATATGACCTTTCACCCACCCTAATCAAAACTCACCTTTGTGTCTTTACCCTGAACCTTTTGTATAGTGACAGACTTTCCAGAAAAAGGTCTCTATATCAGAACTCCAACAGATTAATCATGATCCGGTTTAAAGAACTTTGATTTTAAAGAGCTACATAATTGGTTTACACCAGCTTCTATGGTGCCTCTGTCTCCCTAGTCATTAAATGCTTCCTCTTCCTTTCCTTATTCTGTCCAAGCTCTCTAGCCTTTGTTACCATTTCTTGTGACAATGTGATGTTCTCTCTCCACTGCACTCAAAAATATTATCAATACACTCAAAGCATTGGCCTGCATGTCCACACACGTACATGCATACGCACACACACATGCATCATGATAACAGCAAGGATGTTTGAATATCGCTATTCCATGGTTAACTATTCTGTTCTGTTTCTTTTTAATCTTTTGTTTTGGTTTGGTTTTTACCTTGGGAGAAGCCTTTCAATATTCTCACAAACTAAAGGTGTCTTTTTCCCTCCTAAATCAGCAGTTTCATTATTAGACTAATTACCATTAAATACTGGAAGATTGAGGTATACCCATAAACCATCTAAATATGTTATCTATAAATAGTAGTGGAAAAAGCATGAACATTGAATTTCTGAAAGCTTGATCTGTTTTCTTCTCATTTTTCTTTGTTATATAATTTTTCAAATGAAATGAATCCAAGTTAAATTATATTTCACCTCCTTTCCAATTTAGTTGCATTTTAATTCTACAAAAGTTTGCTGAATGATGTTTGGGAGTTAGACTAAGTAGGGACAGTTTTAATTATTCTGCCTGCACTATAGGCGTACTTATTCAGTATACATAAATCACAAATGAATATGGCAGGGAGGCAGGTCTACAAAAGGCTAAATCAAGGTGCCCTACAAAATACACTGTTGTTACCTCCCCAAATACCTATTGATATAGAGCATGAATATTATTTTGTATGTATAATTCTCCATGTTCACAGTAATAATATGAATTTAATTATGAAATTTGGTTATCTCTTACATTCATAAAATTGTACAAGTATATTTCTTAAAAGACTTTCTTGTTTTTACTTCAGATCCTCAAAGCTAGTGATACTAATGAACATGAAGAAACTAAGGAAACTGTCTTGTCAAAAACAGAGGAAACAAAACCACAGATGGAAAAGAAGTGTTCTTGTCCTCCACAAGGAACACTGAATGAAACTATTACAAATGGTATGTGAAATAAGATATGTAAATGGATAGAAAATGAGAAATATATTTGATAAGTATTAAAATACAAGCCAACAAAGACACTGCTTAATCTATACACTCCAGATCAGATGAGCAGCCCTGTTTACAAGCAATATGTGGACAAAGAAGAAGTAGTTCCTTAAATCTGTCAAAAATAATAATTGCTTAACAGATCTATATTTTAATGTTTTTCATGACTTTTTATGTTAAATTTTGGAAATTAGAAACAGAAGTGATAGAAAGATTTTTATTTAAAACCTACTTTTGACATTTAGTTTTAAGTAGCTAGAAGGAACATTATATTTCTGCCAATATTAAGGTTCTTATTTAAATTAAGCCCCAAATTTTATGCTGTCTTAAAGAGTTGTGTAGAACTTGCTTTCCCACTAAAATTTTAAAGCATCTCATTGTCACCAAATATTTATAGAAGGTTTTTTTCCCTAGATTTCTATATGATTAAACTTGAGAGAGAGCGAGAGAGCGTTTGACCTCTAGAAGTACAGATCTCACAGAAAACAAAAATTAGATTAAAATATGATGAAGGATTAGTATTTGAAGTTTACATTGTTTTTCTTTGCTGCTTGCTAACTTTAAACTGAAAATTTTATTAATTGATGTAGTAAATTCATTTAGGAAAAGTTGCTTTTTAATTAAAATCAGTATTCTTAAGTCCCTGAATCTAAAGTAAACTTGAACATCTGCCAATGTAAGTGACTGGACTCCTTTCTGCACATAGGTCTCACATACACATCCCCATGACTTTATTTAGGGGGCAGTTTCTATACAGCAGTTGTTAGAAGTAGGGCCGGTGCATGTGGAAGAGAGGGAAATGTATTGGTCACCAATGATTATCCATTGAGGTTGAGGACTGTGGTTTGCTCAGGAACTAGTTGAGGAGTTTTATAACAACAAACTTTGATACTTATGACTGGTTTCCCCCTTTGTTTTCCTTCATTTTTGATTTTGCAAATTTAGAGAAATTCATAGGAAAAAGGAGCTTCATGTTTCTATCTTTGGGGTCTATATTCTTGTACTCTCTTTTTCAATCTGTCTCTCTCTCTCCCTCTCACATACACACCCTATTTTCAAACTAAACAAACTCTTAAAAGAGTGTATACTCTGGATAATAGAAAGAAATAGAGCTGCGGTTTGTCAACAAGTCATGTTTAATTCAGCAATCCTGCAGTGCACACAGGTTAAATTAAATAAGAAATCTAAACTTTCAACGACATGTAGAAATCAGTCTCATCACTTTTAATCACACTGTTTATATCTTACTTGGAGGTTGGCTTCCCTAATCACAAAGAAATGGATACTCTAGGGCAATAAGTTTAGGTTTTAGGCTATTGCTCCTTTTTGTTTCTTTTTAGTTTACTTTGAATAAAGGTACTAACTTATTTCCATTATTTTTCCTTTAAATAAATGAAAGGGTAGCTTTATTATACATCCAACTATGATTTTCAAATAATCTTGGAACCAAATTTCTCCATTAAAATCTTACCACTAGTTTCATAAAGTAAGCAGTCTTGGTAGTTTAGAGCTCAAAAATAATATCCCAGACAATTCCAGTTTCTGATCCAGCATCATCACTCCATCCTTGCAACAAATAAAGAGCTGAACAAACTGAAAAATCATCAACTCTTCTTAGTTCCATCAAAGAAGTGAGGTCACAGGGCAAATTACTGCCCCCCAAATTAGAGACAGGTTGATACAGAGAATCATAAGTTAGAGCAGAAACCTCTGCGGGAACCAATAGTGAGGGTAGGAAATTTGTCAATTAGCTGGAAGCTCAGTGTGTGGAAGTCTGAGAGTTAAAAACTATAGTAGGAGCCCAGTCATGGTGTTGGGGGACATCCTTTTGTGAGTTGTACCTCCAAGAGCCATCTGTCAGGGAGAGAGAAACGGTAACCACTGTGAAATACAACAGAGATCCTGTTCTTAATAAAACCTGCCTTCAAGAGAAACTGTAATATCAGAGTATAACCTGTGGGGACTTTATTAGCCTAACCAACTAAGGAGAAGAGAAATACCCAACTCCAGCCCTCTCTAGCCATACCATACAACCTAAGGGGGTGAAAAAGGAAAAAAAACCCTGAAAAGAACTTGTGAAATTTACATACAGGCTCACTAAAAGACTGAGGCCTAATCATAGGACTATAGAACTCTTCTTCTTCCCCTACAACTTACCTTCACATTACCATAGGTCCTTTTACCAGCACATCATGTTCCCCTTTAAACAAAAATATATAAAATGTATTAAAAGGCACAAAACACGTTTTGAAGAGACAGAGAAAGCATCAGAACCAGACCCAGATATGGCAAGGGAGTTGGAATTATGAGACCATGAATTTAAAACAGCTCTAATATACTAAAGACTCCAGTGGAAAGGTAGACAACATGTAAGAACAGATGGGTAATGTAAACAGAGAGATGGAAACTCTAGAAATCAAAAACACTGTAACAGAAATGAATGCCTTCAATGGGTTCATTAGGAGACTATGCACTGAGGAAAGAATCTGAGCTTGGGGATTTGTCAACATAAACTTTCAGACCACAATGGACTTAAAAGTATGATTTATTAACAGAAAGGCAGCTAGAAAATCCCAGAATACTTGGAGATTAAACAATATACTTGTAAATACACATGGGTCAAAAAAGAAACCTCAAGAGACATTTTTAAATATTTTGAATCAAATGAAAATACAAGCTATCAAAGTTTGTGAGATGCACTGAAAGCAGCACTTAGAGGGAAAATGATAGCATTGAATGCATATATTAGAAAAGAAGAAAGGTATAAAGTCAGTTATCCAAGCTTCCACCTTAGGAAACTAGAAAAAGAAGCAAAATAAATTCAAAGTAAGCAAAGGAAAAGAAATAATAAAAATTAGAGCAGATATCAATAAAATTGAAAACAAGAAATAGAGAAAATCAATGAAACCAAAGGCTTGTTCTTTGAAAAGATCAGTAAAATTGATTGCCTCCAGCTAGGCTAACTAAGAAAAAAGAAAACATAAATCACATATCAGAAATGAGAGCGGGAACATCACTACAGATTCCATGGGCATTAAAATGATAATAAAGGAACATCATAAACAACTCTATGTCCACAAATCTGATAGTTTAGAAGAAGTGGACCAATTCCTTGAAAGACCCAATCTACCAAAATGCACACAAGAAGAAATAGATAACCTGAATAAGACTATACCAGTAAAAGAAATTGAATCAACCATTAATAACCTCCCAAAACAGAAAGTATCAGACTCAGATGATTTCACTTGTGAATTCTACTAACTATTTAAGAAAGAAATTATACCAATTTTCTACAATCTCTTCCAGAAGATAGAAGCAGAGGGAAGCCTGCCAACTCATTTTATGAGTCTAGTATTACTTTCATACCAAAACTAAAGACATTAGAAGGGGAAAACGAACCAATATCTCTGATGAACATAGATGCAGAAATTCTCAATTTGTTGTAATTCTCTATATTAGCAAATAGAACTCAACAACATATAAAAAGAAGTATACTTTACAATCTTGTGGGATTTATCCTTGATATGCAAGGTTGGCTCACATTTGAAAATGAATTAATGTATTCCATCACATCAACAAACTAAAGAAGAAAAATCACATGATTATATCAACAGATGCAGGAAAAGCATTTGACAAAATCCAATACTCATTCATGATAAAAACTTCAGCAAATTACAAGTTCTTTGTCAACTTGACAAAGAACATCAATTAAAAATCTATAGCTGCCATCATACTTAATTGTGAGGGAATAGCTTTCCCAGTAAGATCAGGGACAAGAACATGATGCCCTCTCTCGCCGCTCCTTTTCAATATTGTACTGGAAGTCCTAGCTAATATAGTAAGACAAGAAAAGGGTATAAAAGGCATACAGACCGGGAAAGAAGATATAAAACTGCCTTTATTCACACATGACATGATTGTCTATGTAGAAAATCTAAAGAATCTAGGGGAAAAAATCTCCTGCAACAACTAAAAAGTGAGTATAATAAGGTTGCAGGATACAAGGTTAGTATACAAAAGTCAGGGTTTTTTCTCCTATTTACCAACAGTGAACAAATGGAATTTGAAATGAAAAACGTATCACCATTTGCACTAGTACTCCCCAAATGAAATACCTTCATATAAATCTAACAAAATATGTACAATATCTACATGAGGAAAACTGCAAAATTCTGACGAAAGAAATTTAAAAACTAAATAAGTGTATAGATTTTACACGTTCATGGAAGACTCAATATTGTCAAGAAATTAGTTCATCTCAACTCGATCTATAGATTCAATGCAACTCCAATTAAAATCCCCACATGTTGTTTCATGGTGTCGACAAATTCATTCTAAAGTTTATATAGATATTGCAAAGACCAAGAATAACTAACACAATATTGAAGGAGAAAAATTCAAAATTGAAGAACTGACACTACTCCCCTACAAGACTTACTATAAACCTACAATAATCAAGAGAGTATAATTTGGTGAACAGGATGTAAATATATTAATGGAACAGAATAGAGAGCTCAGAAATAGATAAACATAGTCAGCTGAGCTTTGACAAAGGAGCAAAGGCAACCCAATGGAAGAAAGGTAGTCTGGTGCTAGATCTACTGGATATACACATGCAAAACAAATTAATCTAGATCAGACCTTATGCCCTTCATAAAAATTAACTCAAAGTGGAACATAGACCTAAGTGTGCAAAACTGTGAAATGCAAATGCAAAATGCAAAACTGTGAAACTCATAGAAGTTAACATAGGAGAAAATCTAGATGACCTTAGTTATGGTGATTACTTAAAAACAAAACAAAACAGGGAAGGCACAATCCATGAAAGAAATAATTGATTAGCTGAACTTATTTAACATTAAAAACTTCCACTCTGTGAAAGACAATGTCAAGAGAATGAGCACACAAGCCACAAACTGGGAGAAACTTTTACAAAACACACAACTGATAAAGAACTATCCAAAATATACCAAGAACTTTTAGAACTCAACAATAAGAAAACAGACAACCTGATTAAAAATGGGCAAAAGACCTTAAAAGGCACTTCACTGAAGAAAATATACAGATGGCAAATAAGCATATAAAAATGTTCTCAACATCATATGTCATTAGGGAATTGCAGATTAAAACAACAAAGTACCACTGCATATCCATTAGAATGGCCAGAAGTCCCAAACACTGACACCAGATGCTGGTGAAGATTTGGAGCAACAGGAACTCTCATTCATTGCTGCTAAGAATACAAAATAGTATAGCCAATTTGGAAGACAGTTTGGCAGTTTCTTACAAAACTAAATATACTCTAACCATATGATTCAGTAGTCACTCTCCTTGATATTATTTACACAAATGGGCTAAAAATTTATGCCCACAAAAACCTGCACACAAATGTTTATAGCAGCTTTGTCCATAACTGCCAAAATTGGGGGGCGGGGGGTGCTTACACTGTTGGTTGTATCATACTCCTGTTTTTTTCCCAAACTCTCCATCATCTCCTAAAATTTTTGTTGTTAATAGTACTTTATTGAATTATAGTCAACATACCACAAAGTACAAAGATCTTAAGTGTACACAGCTCAATGAATGTAGACAAATGTATACATTTGTCGAAAATCATTGCTCACATCAAGATAACATAGAAAGGTCTTGCAACAGTATGACTTTCTTTATCCCTCTTCTGCCCTTGTGCTAGATTTATCATATATTTTACTTCTACATTCTTATTATTTTTGCTTTAAAAAAACAAAAGTCTTTGTTTTAAGTTTTAAAAAAATTCCCTTATATTTGTTCACATGTTTACATTCTCTAGTTCTCTACATTTCTTTCTGTCAATCTGGGCTTCCATGTGGGATTCTTTCCCTTCAGCCTAAAAAACTTCCTTTAATGTTTCTTGTTGTGTAATTGTGCTAGTAATTAATTCTCTCAGCTTTTATTTGTCTGAAAATGTCTAATTTGGCCTTTTTAAAAATTGAAGTACATTTGACATATAACAGTTTCAGGTGCATAACATAATGATTTGATATTTGTAAATATTGCAAAATGATCACCACAATAAGTCAATCATTCATGGTTAAAAATTTTTTGTGTGATGAGAGCTTTTAAGATCTACTCTTAGCAACTTTCAAATATACAATACAGTGTTCCTAACTATAGTCACCATGCTGTACATTACTTCCTCATGACTTATTTTGTAACTGCAAGTTTGAACCTTTTGACCCCTTCACCCATTTACCCACCCTCTTACCCTCTGCCTCTGGCAACCGTCAGTCTGTTCTCTACATCCATGAACTTGATTTTTTTTTTAATTCCACATATAAGAGAGATTATATGGTATTTGTCTTTCTCTGTCTGACTTATTTCTCTTAGCATAGTGCCCTCAAGGTCAGTCCATCAATGTTGTAGCAAATGTCAAGATTTTCCTCCTTTTTTGTGGCTGAATAGTATTTCATTATATATACATATATATATATATATATATAGTACTATATATATATGTATATGTATCTACCATTTTTAATCCATTTATTCATTGATGAACATTTAAGGTGTTTCCATATCTTGGCTGTTGTAAATAATGTTGCTATGGACAGGGGGATGCTTACATCTTTTTGAATTAGTGTTTTCTTTGGAAAAATACCCAGAAGTAGAATTACTGGATCATATGGTAGTTCTAGTTTTAATTTTCAAGGAACCTCCATTCTGTTTTCCATAGTGGCTACATCAATATACATTCCCACTGACAGTGCATGAGGGTTCCTTTTTCTCCACATCCTTGCTAACATTTATTACTTGTGGTCTTTTTGACTATAGCCTTTCTAACAGGTGTGAGGTGTTATCTCATTGGGTTTTTTTTTTTTTTTTTTTTTTTTTTGCGGTCCGTGGGCCTCTCACTCTTGTGGCCTCTCCCGTTGAGGAGCACAGGCTCCGGACACGCAGGCTCAGCGGCCATGGCTCACGAGCCTAGCCGCTTCGCGGCATGTGGGATCTTCCCGGACCGGGGCACAAACCCATGTCCCCTACATTGGCAGGCGGACTCTCAACCACTGAACCACCAGGGAAGCCCCTCATTGGGGTTTTGATTTGCATTTCCCTGATGATTAGTGATGCTGAGCATCTTTTCGTGTACCTGTTTGCCATCTGTATGTCTTCTTTGGAAAAATGCCTATTCGGATCCTCTGCCCAATTTTTAATCGAATTGTTTGGGGTTTTTTTGCTATTGAGTTGTATGAGTTCATTGTATATTATGAACACTAACCACTTATCATATATATGGTATGCAAATATTTTCCATTTGGTAGGTCGCCTTTTCACTTTGTTGATGGTTTCCTTTGGTGTGCAGAAGCTTTTTAGTTTCATGTAGTCCACTCCCCACCACCTGCCCTTTTTTTTTTTACTTTTGCTGCCTTTGCTTTTGGTGTCAAATCCAAAAATTCATCACCAATATCAACACTTAATACCTATGTTTTCTTCCAAAAGTTTTATGATTTCAGTTCTTATCTTCAAGTCTTTAATCCATTTTGAGTTAATTTTTATGTATAGTGTAGATAGAGGTCCAGCTTCCTTCTTTTGCATGTGACTGTTCAATTTTCCAAATACCATTTATTGAAAAGATTGTCCTTTCCCCATTGTATATTCTTGGCTCCTTTGTCATAAATTAGTTGACCATATATCAGTTTATTTCTGGACTCCAGAATAACAAATGACCCAGTGATCTATGTGTCTGTTTTTATGCTAATACCATACTATTTGATTACAATAACTTTGTAATATAGTTTGAAATCAGCACACATGATACCTCCTTTGTTCTTCTTTCTGACCTTTATTTTTGAAGTATATTTTTTGTTGGGTATAGACTTCAAGTTCACAGGCCCTGTTTCCTTTAAGCCCTTTAAAGCTGTTCTTTCATTCTCTTTTGGCTTCCTTTATTTCCAATGACAAGCCAGCATAATTCTTATTGTTGTCCCTCTAAATGTAATTTGACTATATTTTCTGGATGATTTAAACTTTGTCTTTTCATCTTTGATTTCTACAGTTTAATTATAATGTGACTAGGCATACTGTTCCTTGTATTTATCCTGCTTAGGCTTCACTAGACTTTTTGGACCTGTGTATTGTCTTTCATCAATTTTGAAAAGTCATCTTCTCTTCAAATATTTATACTGCTCCATTCTCTCTCTCCTCTTCTTCTGGGACTTCAATTATACATATGTCACACCATTTCATATTGTTTCATAGGTTTTTTCTTTTTAAATTAATAGCATTTTAAAGCAATTTTTTTTAGATTTACCTAAAATATGAGTGGTAAGTACAGAGAGTTTCCATTTAACCCTTTACCCCCTCATACACACATACAGTCTCCCCTATCACTAACACCTTACATTAGTGTGGTATATTTGTTACAATTGATAAACCAATATTATACATTATTATTAAAGTCCATAAATTACATTAGCGTTCACTCTTTGTGTTCTGCGGGTTTTGACATATTTATAATGATATGCATCCACCATTACAGTATCATACAGAATAGTTTCAGTGCCCTAAAAATTTCCTGTGCTCTAGCTATTCATTCCTCCCTCCTCCTGGAATCCCCTGGCAATCACTGATTTTTTTTTTTTTTTTTTTACTGTCTTCATAGTTTTATAAACTTTAAGAAGTCCTCTTTATTCCTGGAGACTTTCCTCCCAGAGACATCCTTTTCTGCTTCCACCTATGTGGCTGTTTTCTAGGTCTGTGGAAGACTGTCATCCTAGAGCTTCCTTTCATTGCCCTCTTGGTTTGGATCTACTGTTTCCAAGATTAAAATCCTTCATCTTTCCTGGTTTCCTCCTGGTTTTGCTAGCATACATCCTCAAGTAAGTGCCAAAAAAAAAGGATACATGACAGCTAAACTTTCAGAGACCTCACATATATGAAAATGTTTTTATTCTGCTCTCACATTTGATTAGTTGGGTATATAATTCTAGATTAGAAATAATTTTTCATAGAATTTTGGAAGGGTTTATCTGCTGTCTTCTAGTATCTAGAGTTGCTGCTAAGAAATAGTATATAAATCTGTTTATGATTCATTTGGAAATGGCTTTTTTCAAGGTATCTGGAAGATTTTAGCATCTTCTCTATGTCTTTGCTTTTGCAACATTTCACAGTGATAAGTGTAGGTATGGATCTTTTTTCATGCTTTGTATTGAGCATTTAGTTGACCTTTTCAACCTGAACACTAAGAAAGTTGCATATTATTTCCTTGATAATTTCCCCCCTCCCCTCCTTTTTTTTTCTTTATTCTCTTTTCTGGTCAGATATTGGATGACCTGGATTGGTTTTTATCTCATATTTACCACCACTTTATGCTGCTTTCTGTTCTAGGAGATTTCTTTACTTCATTTTCAGTTTTTCATTTTTCCAGTTTTTCATTTCAGCAATCATATTTATTTTATCTCCAAGAACGCTTTTTTGTTCTCTAATTGTTCCTTTCATATGGTATTCTATTCTTATTTTATGTAAATTCTCAGATCTCTGAGAATATAATTTAAAATTTTTGTTTTATTTCATTCTGGTCCCTAAATTATCGGTTTCTTCTGAGGAAAGTTTTTCAGTTTGTTTTGCTTGACTTTTCCTTTTCTTGCTGCTGGGTTTTGTTTTATGTTAATGATCCTCAGTTGTCTGATACTTAAGAAGGAAGGTCTCAATAGCTTATGCAGATATACTATGCTGTTGTGATGGTAGGACCTGTTGTCAGGTCCCCCCTCTGAGACCATCTTCTGCCTGGGACAGGACAGGACAAAGCTTTATTGACTGATGGGCTTTAGTTTGTGGTGAATGGACATAGAGCTGACTATGAAGTTGTGGGCTTTTCACATGCCAGAATGAGTTGTTTTCACTCTGGAACTCCAACAATCACTCTTAAAGCTTTAGCTGTCCCTTAGGTAATCCATTCAATGACTAAAAGTATGATAAATGTTAGCAGTTTCTAAGCACAGGAATGGAGAGAGGAGTAGAGCTGCTGACTGATGCTGTTGTACCACGTACAAACCCTTGATTAATTTCCCTTTTTTAGGCCCCTTTTCTCACTCCTTCCTTTAGCTGTATACTATTTCTAAGCTCAGATTTTCCTCCAGTTTCTATTGTCAAATGGATTTCTTTTGTAGGTACCTCGCATATTTAAGGCTGCAGCTTTCTCTACCTGTTTCCATCCTTCAACCTGGTCCTATCTGCTTTCACCTCCCTGAAGTGTGTGACAACAACTATCTCTTCTCCCCTAATTCTCTTCATGGTGATATGTTTTTTCCTTTTTATATTTCTATACTTTTATTTCAGTTAAGCTTTATATGCCCTGTCTGCCATCTTGAACTAGCTTGGTTTTGTTCTTATGTCCTTTTCTTCCTTCACTTAATCAAAACTCTCATTCATTTAGTTTATCAGCTCTCAGGTTGGTGTTGGGCAAGACAGCAAAAAGATTAATTTCAAACAATGTGCTTATTTATGCTAATAAATATCTGGTTAGTAAAATTTCATGAAATATTACTAACTTTAGGAAAAAATATATGAGGCAGAGAAAAATTTTGTAGCATTGCTGGAAGAAAGATGTTCGGAAGAATAGAACCCAAGAAATCATCATAGGTCCCTTACAGTAATTTTCTGCCTGAAGCAGTCTCCTCTTCACTTACATCCAGGTATAATTTTTTATTTCAGCTGTTAAAATGGGAGCTGGGAAACTACAGCCCATAGACCAAATCCAGTCCCCTACTTGTTTTATAAAGTTCTATTGTGCTAAAATGGCAAAGTTGGGTATTTGTAACAGAGGCCATATGACTCACAATGCCGAAAATATTTACTGTCTGATCCTTTACTGAAAAAAAATTTTGATCCATCTCCTAGAAGATCATTCCTGTACTATACCCCCTTTATTTCCTTTTTCAGGAATTGAGCTGCAATTTCATGAGTAACCTTACAGCCCAAATTTCTCTATCACCTCAGATATAATCTGGGTGGACACCATAAAATCAAAGAATCTTTGTATCTTAAATCAACTGAATTCCATCTTATTTTACTCCCTCTTCCCAGTAACATAGTAACTAAACTTGTTCTGTATACAGCACTCTTATTTTTTAAATAGCAAACATTTGATATTGGTCTATTTGGATTTTTCCTTCCTTCTTGAATCAGGTTTGGTAATTTATGTCTTTCTAGGAGTTTGTTTATTTCATCTAAGTTGTCTAATTTTTTAGCTTGAAGTTGTTTATAATATTTCCTTAACATTCTTTTAATTTCTGTAGGGTCTATAGTGATGTTTCCTCTTTCATTTCTGATTTTGGTGGTTTGTGTCTTCTCTCACTTTTCTTGGTCACTCTAGCTAAAAATTTATCCATTTTGTTGACTTTCTCAAATAATCAATTTTTTGTTTCATTGATTTTCTTTAGTGTTTTACTATTTTCTATTTTATTATTTTCTACTCCAATCTTTTTAATTTCATACATCCTGCTTACTTTTGATTTGGCTTTCTTATCTTTTTCTAACTTTCTAAGATAGATGTTGTGATTGTCAATTTTAGATTATTTATTTCCTTCTAATATATTTTTAAACCTATAAATTTCCCTCTACACACATCGCATTCCTTTAACATTGATATATTCTGTTTTCATTTTTATTCACTTTAAGACATGTTGTAATCCCCTTGTGTTTACCTCTTTGATTCATGATTACCATTTACATGATATATATATTTTATCCTTTTATTTTTAGCCTGTTCATTTCACCTGAAGTGTGTTTCTTATAGACGCCATATCGTTGGATATTTTTTTAATCCACTATGACAATCTTTGCCTTTTGATTTTAGTCCATTCACATTTAACATAATTACTGATATGGTTAGACTTATGTCTACCATTGCATTATTTCTTATTTGTCATATCTTTTTATTTTTCTCTTCTTATTCTACTGCTTCTTTTGTTTTAACCAAGTATTTTTAGTGTATTATTTTAATTTCTCTGTTAATATTTTAGCTGTATTTTAGAGGCTTTAGTGTGAATGGTTTCTCTAGGAATTACCATAATCACCTTCAACTTTTTACAGCCTACTTCAGTTTAATATTGACATAATTTGGTATTATATAGCAGCTTTGAGCCAATATACCTCTATATACTATAAACTCAACAATATTTTGTTATTCTTATTGCTTTTAAAAATCTTAAGCTTTTTTAAAAAAAATTGAGATGAAATGAGAAAAACGTATACACAATCTTTTATACTTAGACATTTATTTATCATTTTCAGTGCCCTTTATTCTTTCTTATTGGTTCAAATTACCTTGTGTCATTTCCTTTCAACTTAAAGATTTTCTTTAGTATTTCTTCAGCAAAGATGAATTTTCTTTCTTTCTTTATTTATTTGTCTGAGAATGTCTTTATTTAAGCTTCATTTTGAAGGATGGTTTTACTGGGTATAGGATTCTTGATGGACAGTTTTTTTTTTTTTTTCTGTACTTCTGAAATGCCACTTTACTGCCTTCTGGCCTCCGTTTTTCCTGATGAAAATGTTGCTATTAATTGTATTATTGTCCCCATATGTAATAAGTCATTTCTCTTGCCACTCGCAAGATTTTTGCTTTGTCTTTGGCTGTCTCTGGTTTCATTAAATTTGGAAACTTGGACATTATATTTTCAAATATTTTCTCCCCCTTTATCTCTCTTCTCCTCCTGGGACTCCCCTTATGCATATGTTAATACTCTTGATGGTATTCCATTGCTATCTGAGGCTGTTTATGTTTTTCTTCATTCCTTTTTTCTTGTTGTTCTTCAGATTGATTAATCTCTATTGATCTATTTTCAAGTTTGTTGATATTTTCTTTCACAAGCTCAAATATGCTGTTGAGCCTCTCCAGTGAATTTTTCATTTCAGTTGTTGTATGTTTCAATTCTAGATTTTCTTTTATTAAAAAAATGGAAGTTAGCCTGCCTAAAGTTATGGAGCTGCATTAGATAATCTCTTATAATTTTTTAAATTCAATTTATTTAAACTAAAAACAAAAACAGTTCACCCATTTCTCCCATGCCCATTTTCATTTTAAAGTAAATTTTATCTCTTTATTGATATTCTCTATTAAATGGCACCTTTTTATCGTATTTTAATTGTTTATACATATTTATAACAGCTGTTTTGAACACTTTGTAAATCCAACACCTGGACTCACTCAATATCTCTTGATTGCTTTTTTCCTGAGTATATATCATACTTTCATGTTTCTTTGCACATCTAGTAAATTTGGTTGAAAATTAAACATTTTAATTACACATTATTGCAACTTTGAATTCAGTTTTACTTTTTAGGGTTTTTGTTGTTATTATTATTGTTGTTTTGGTAATTCACATGTACTTAAACTGTGGATTTTAACCTGCCCCATGGTTTGCAGCAGCCAATGGTTCTTATCAGGTTTTTGTTTGTTTATTTTTTTGTTGTTAGCCTACCTTCCTAGCGGTTTCCCTTTTGTCTGCATAGCTTAGTAGTCACCTAATGATTTTCGAGTGACATAGTGTTCAGGCCAATAAGTCTTCCACCCTCTGCCAGGTGATCTGTAGGTGGGTTGAAGAATGCATTTAAAGTTCCTGCTAGTACTCAGATCTCACATCATTTTTCTCTTTTTGCCATACTCCTTGAGTCTTCCCTGCATTTGCATACTTGCCCAACTAGCCATGGATATGTAGAGAACTTATTTCAACCATTCAATACCTCTTTCATATCCAATATCTCCCAGTCACATTTTTGGCTGGTCTGCCACTTGCCTCAACTTGGACTGCAACCTCAAACTAGCAAAACTGCATGTTTTCTCTGTCCATTCCCAAACCAGTCTGCCACTTTTAGCCAACAAGGTCATGGGTTTTCTGCCTCCACTCCATATCAAATCCACTCCACCTCCTCTGGCAGGAAAGCTGCTGGTTTTTACTTCCAACTCCATGCTGGTATAACTAGTTTTTCCCAGCTGAGCTGAAGTGGGGGAGAAGGGTGAGAAGAATGGTAGCAATCCCAAGCAGGAAGGCTTCAGACTTTCAGTGATCCTACCCAAAACTCTAGCATTTTTTTCAAGAATAACTGCTTCTCAATTTGATAACTGCCTTTGGTCAGTTTTCAAGGTCCTGAAATGGTTGCTTTTATTATTTTATACAGTTTTATATGTAGACTTTTTTATTGAAATAAACTGTCAACTTCTTCATGTTATCATTGTTGGAAATCCCATATCCAAGTTATTTTTATATCCCCTGATTTAGCAATTTTGATTGGGTATTTGTTATACAATCAAACACTTGTTTAGACCAACCTACATGTTTACAATTCTTTTTGTTCATTTTTCCTTCCTTTATAGTCCTATGTCCTTATTCCTAAAGCATATCTTCTAATAGTTTTTCTGCCAGTAAAAATGGAATATATTCTTAGATATATTTGCTTGACAATATCTTTCATTTGTCCTTTTCTTGAATGATAGTTTAACTTGCTGCAGAATTCAACATTGGATATTTTATCTCTGTACTTTGAAGGCCTTATTTCATTATCTTCCAGCTTCTGTTGTTGCTGTTGAGAATTGAGAATCTGCTCTAATGTTTATTTCTTTATGACTAATCTATATTTTTCCCTCTAGATTCTTTAAGGCATTATTTTTGTTTTTGCTGATCTGTAGTTTCTCAACATTGTGTCTAAGTATCTATTTATTTTTATTTAATCCTGGTGAGAATTTATTTTACTTCCTGTGTCCAAATCAATACAGAATTGATTATGATTTTAATCAATTCTATAAATTTGTTAAGCCAATTTTCTTCTCAAATATTGTCTCTTTTTCACTCTTTCTATTCTGTTTCTGAAATTACTATTAGATATATTTTACATCTTTTCCAAAATCTAAATATCTCATATTTTCCATCTCATTTTTCTTGTTATGCTACATTCTAGGTAATTTCCTCATATCTACCAGTTTACCATATTTCTCTTTTCAGTTGTATCTAGCCTGCTGTTTAAGGTATCTAGTGATTTTTTAAATTTCAGTAATTATTTATGGTTTCTTTCTAAATGTTGTATTTGAGTCTTTTACAATGCTTCCAGGTATTTCTTTTCTTATGTCTTAAGTATTTTTTTAATTGTGTTGAGTTTCTTTGAAAATACATATTTTATATTGTCTATCTACTGGTTCTCTTAGCTGAAGTTTTTGGATATCTAAGCCCATTCTTTGTTGTATCTATCAACTTTTGTTCATGGGGATTACTTCTTATTTTGTAAGTTTTTATTATAAATTCAGATTCAGTGGGGTTTTGTCTTTGAGACTTTATGCAGTCTGGAATCAAGAGTGTCTATTAGGGATATTTTGAACTAGCATCTACCAAGTGCCCTAGGGATAAGTTCCATGCGAAGGTACACTTTATGCCAAATTCAGGGTTTGGGGGTTCCTAAACCATACAAATCATGTAAATTTGAGCCCCAAACATAAGTTAGTTGAGGCCTGTATGAATTCTCAGAAGTGATTTTGCCACCCAGAGACCAGCTAAGACAAACAATCTGCTTTGTCTTCTCCCTTTGTCAGTAGAATGATAATTTCTGGTTCATTCTTTTAGTAAGAGTTCAGTCCTTTAAGTATTCCAATTTTGTGGAGTGGTTACAGTCAGAGAGGAGGGGACAAGAATCTTATTTCTAACTTCCTGCCTTGAGTTTGTCAAAATTCTCCTCTTTTACCCTTGACAGATTGGTGCCACCAAAAAGGAGTCACAGCTAAAGAATACACTTAAGCTGTTTCAAGGACCTGAAAAAAACATTACAAATTATGATTCATAGTAAATGAAGGTAGCTATTTAATTTGCAGATGGCAGTTTGCAGTATCACCTTCTGTCCTTTATAGAAATCTATGAATTCCCTCTGTGAGTCGGGACTTTCCTTAGTACCTAGTTGACAGAAATAATATGTCTACTACCTTATCATTACTCATCCTGTCCACCTCTACTTCCTATACATAATCTAAGATACTTTTCATTCTCTCAAAGACCAGGTTTACTTTTTTCTCAGCCTTTGTCCCCTTTAATAATTTACACCCAAACATCAACTGAGTTATCCTTTCAATACAAATACTTAGTCTGCTGCCATTAAAAAATGTGGCACACTGTTTGTGACCACCTAGAGGGGTGGGATAGGGAGGGTAGGAGGGAGGGAGACGCAAGTGGGAAGAGATATGGGGACATATGTATATGTATAACCGATTCACTTTGTTATAAAGCAGAAACTAACACACCATTGTAAAGCAATTATACTCCAATAAAGATGTTAAAAAAAAATGTGGCACACTTCCACTATGATCTTCAATAAATTTGAGAACTCATCACAACAAATCATATTCCTGGTGAAAAATCTACTTTAAAATATAAAATGAAGTAAATCTCTTCATATTGCCATGACATTTAAAAAATGTCATATATTATGAGAAAGCTTAGCACTTTAAAGGATTCACATATAGTTTAAAACTATTTTTTAATAAAAATACTTTTTTTTAGATTGACAAGGACTTTGGAATATATGTTAAACAGACATTTCTTTAACCACACTAGCAAGCAACATTAGTGTACATTATGTATCATTATATAGGATTGGCTATTAATATATTCGATGAAATCAAATTCCTCTCACATGTATATATCTATGTCTAGGTAGATATATAGACATGCACTTTTTTATATTTCAGGAGCTATACTTTTTATGGTATGGTGTGTAACCTGGTCATTCTCAGGCCCTGAAGTTCTTCCTGGTGGAAGTTTATTTGGACTGTTAATTATCTTTTATGGTGCTGTTATTGGTGGGAAACTTTTGGAAAACATTAGAATACCTTCAGTGCCTCAACTTCCCCCTGTTCTTGGTAAGTGAATAATTAGCTCTCCTTTTTTTGTCATTGACCACATGTAAATTATGACTATATTCTAGTCAGAGTAGATATAATTTAGAACTATTTCAATGTAATATGATCTATATAGCTTTTTTATATGTGTACTTATTATATATGTGTAAATATAGCTTGTTTATAGAAGTATTTATTCTCTATACACACACAGATTTTTCCTGAAATATATTTTAAAATACTTTAAATATACTCAGTATATGATTCTTGGTGCTTTATCATTTAATAGGACATTTTTTACTTAACTTTACATATATTGTAGAAAAGGAAAAATTTGAAAAAAACTGAATTTTTCTGTAGATAACCTAATTCAAATACAATTACAAGGTTCAAATGTTATAGTGACTAGGGCACCAAAAGGTTTATAGTTTTGGGGTGAGCTGTTTGAGCATCTCCACTATGTATATTCATCAGTGCATCATCTCCCTAAACAATGGTACCCCCTATTTCTTCATCACCATTATTATAATTCTCCAGGTAGAGGAAAATTAGTGGAAGAACTTCTATCAGAGGTGTATTATATCTTCTAAGTATTCAATACATTCAAATATTTAGTTACTGTCAATAGAGGTAATCACTCTCGCTTATCTCTAACACCCTTTCTGTGTTCATAACACCCATTCAGCACCTGCCAAGTATTTACTGAATCTTTTCTCCTCCTCTCCAAAACTTCCACTTTTGTCCTAGCTCAGCCTCTTTGTTTCTAACCATTCCATGCACTATGGCAGAGCCTTCTATCTGGTCTCTCCTTCAGTTTTATGTCTATCTAATTTGCCAAGACCATCACATAGAAAATACAAGACTCGTTATCTCACTTCCTGCCTAAAACTTTCCCATGGTGCCTTACTCTGCCAAAACAGGGGAGGGTAGAGGGTAGGGGTAGCTTTCCATGATCTGGCCCCTCCAGCCCATTCCCCACTCCCATCCTAGTCCTTTATGTTCCAGCAATACGGCATTACTTGTTGCACCCCATTGCCATATATCATTTCTTATATCCATTCCTTCATTTATGCTGTTTCCTCTACTTGCATGTAACCTGCCCTTCACCAAAGTAGCGAGAGACATAGTGTGTTTTAAGAAGGGAAATTAAACATTTCTGTTTTCTCTCTTGGGAAAATGAACTGAATCAGACATGGTTTATTTTCTTTCTTCTAAGGGATGTTACTGGCTGGTTTTACCGTTAGGAATGTTCCATTCCTCAGTGATCACGTCTGTATTAGTAGCACAATGTCTTCAACTTTAAGAAACACTGCCCTTACCATTATTCTATTGCAAGCTGGGCTTGGACTCGATCCACAGGTAGATTTCCAATTATACCTTGAGTATAGTTATTTTCTATATTAGAGGCTGGTGGAAAAGAAAAAGAGGCAGAATTTTTCTTACAGCTGTTCCAGGTAGAGCAAAGCTAAGACAAAGAACAAAGATTTTGCAGAAACATTGACACCTTAATTTCTACTGCTGGATATATTACTGATATGAAGATAAATCTCTGTGATATAAGATCTCTATTGGAGATAATCTTTAATTATTTACATAGAGATAAATGTCCCGTATGCAACATTTGTATCATTTGAGAGTTGTGGCTCTTCTGTGGAGAACTGTTTATTTTTCTGTTAACAAAGGATAAGGTCATCCTGTAAAAGGTTATTGCTTTTGTTTTGTTTTCTCAGAATGATTAAGAATTTCAATAATATTATTGTTTCATGAATTTTTCCCACAGAACTTGTTCCTGATTATCTTTACATTTTTGTAAAAGCTAATCTTTTCAAATATTTCTTTAAATATTACTGTCTAGGGATCATAAATCTATTGGGGTTTTTAAAGATGGATATTCATGAATATACCAGCTATTCAGGATATAACAAATGTGGCAAATATATAAGACTGGTGGAAGTATCTTAAGAGCATAAATAATTATAGACAGTGATAATTTATTGTATTATCTGGTAGAAAATTTGAACCAATAAGAAAATTTAAAAGTTTTCCCTTTCAGTTAATTATGCAGTTTTTAAGTGATTTTCTCTTTTGGCATAATTATTACCGCTAATCAAACAGTTCATCCCTACAAGTTAACTGATGGAGATCCCTAAGATTCTACAGGATACTTTCATTATACTATTTACTAGGAAGATTAAGGGAGGTAGAAATAGTTACTTAATCACAGAGAAATGGGTCTTTTTTAATAATTAAAATACAAGTGTTTTATAAACTATGAAATAGTTTATAATCCAATATATGATGACATATAAAATGAGCTGCATTAGCATTTAAAGCCCAATGTGATATCTGGAATGTATTTCAATATTTGCTTAAAATAATTTTCTTATTGGCCAGTATAGGTTTGTCTAAATGTGACTATGTTTATATTTCAGGCTTTGAAGCATTTGAAAGGAGTTTGTTTAAGATTGTCTATGGGTCCATGCCTCATAGAGGCATGTTCAACTGCTGTTGTTTCCCACTTCCTTATGAATTTTCCCTGGCAATGGGGATTTCTATTAGGGTAACTTTTTCTCATTTTTCTCTATGAAAATATTCAGTTAAAATTCTTGGTTTTAAATTATTGAAATATTCAGAATATTGTATAGACAAGCTTATCATTAAAATTATTTTCACAATGGTAGAAAATCTTGGAAATCAGTTGGTCAGAAACAGAGCCATGTCCTATATCTACTATATCCCTAACAAATATTCATAGTCTCTAAATGCTTAATGCCAAGATAGTTCACGTTATCAGTTTATTTTTTCCTCCTATACTGTAATCTATCTCTATTTTTAACCTATCTAATGACTTCTTCCTTATATACCATATGTACATAGATATAAAATCTGTATCTATAGTATGTAATATATGTATTATATATGAAAGATATTTTGTATAGATATAGATATTATAACAAAAAACAGCAAACACTATTTTCCTAGATCCAATGTCCCAACTATTATTATCCACCATCCATTTCCCTTCATGTCCAAATTCCTCAGAATAATAGTCTATAATCATTATCTCTATATCCTGAGCTTCTTTTCATTTTTCAATCCATTTAACTTTTGCCTCCACTTATCCATTCCAGTGGATGCCATGTGCATTTCTAAAAGATAAGGGCATTCTCTAACTAAATTAACAACAATTTCTTATTATCCTTAGGTGATTTTTAAAAAAATTTTGATCTACTCAATATTTGGTGGAATCTTTGAATCAGTCAAAGGATTGTGTATCCATTTTTTGTCCAGGTCTTGAATATATCTTTTATCTATCCTCAGTTTTCTTTTATTATGTCCTTTTGTAACTCCCCCCTCCATATCTATTAAGTTTTTCTTTATACTTCTCATCTGCTTGCCTTTGCAGTACACACTGGAAAATTTTCTCTGCTCAGTTCTCTAGCTTATTAACTCACTCTACAGTTATGTCCCTATCACCTATTTATTTATTTAACTTTGGCAATTAATTGTTTATTTCTAAGGACAATAGTTAAATGTTATGAACAGATAGAGTATACTTTCATGATTCTGAGGATATTTAGTTATTCTGAAGTCATGTTCTTGTTGTTCTCTTTTTAATATATCTCTTTCCTTGGGTATAAATTATTCCATTTGATGAACATGGTGCCTCAATTCAAAGTGTTGGCTTTCCCCAAATATTTGGTGATACTTTAATGGGTACTCATTTTTTTAATTGAAACTTCCTATTAACCTGTGCTTTGTTTTATCTGTTTGCTATTGCCTTCTTGCAGGAAATAGGCCAGTCATGCTACCAAGCAAGTTTCCTTAGAAGCTGAGGCTGAGATTAAGATTTTTCTTTGGCCACGCCTCGTGGCTTGTGGGATCTTAGTTCCCCACCCAGAAATTGAACCTGGGCCACAGCAGTGAAAGTGCCAAGTCCTAACCACTGGACTCCCAGGGAATTCCCTAAGATTCTTATGCAAATGATTTATTAAGGGAGCTCTCAGTAGAAACCTCTGAGTGAAGAAAGACAGATAGGAGTGTGGGAAAAGTCAGTGGTTCCAAAACTTTGCTACCCATTAAAATCACCTGGGGAGTTTTTGAAAATCCCAGAAATTAGAGAAGTGATGTCAGCAAGATGGCAGAATAGGAAACTCCAGGCTCACTTTCCCACATGGAGACACTCTCATAACAATATGAGGACCAGATTACCTTTATGGTAACTCCAGAACCACTTTAGAGCTTATATATAGCATTCCATGCAAGCACAGTGCCAAGAAGAGGCACAATGGAGCAATTAGAACATTCCATTGCACTTACCCCCCATACCCCATGTCCCTCCTACAGAGCAAGGGCAATCAGGAGGAAACTCCAAACTTTTGAGTTCTCCCTCAGGAGGAAAAGAAAAAGCTGGAACATGCGTCTTATATTCTGGCTTTTAAAGAGGCTGCCCAAGGCACTGGTTTCTGTCTCATCTGACTTGGAACATTGACAGAAAAGAGAGTGGCACATTTTAAATGCCCGAGGTCCACTGAGAACAAAGGTGAGTCTTGTGCATTGCTTTACTCCAGAGATATTGATTGCAGTACTGCTGATAGATACCTGGGGTTACTCTGGAGTAGGAAAAAGCCAAAGTCCAGCTGGAGATAAATGCACCAAAGCCTGGAGAAGACACATTCCAGAAAGGTTTGAGAGACTCCCAGAATCGTTAGCTGGGATGATTGGTCTTTCCCTAGTGAAGAATTTCATAAAGACCAGGCGAGGTGGCTGTTTTTTCAAATATCCAATTTCCAACAAAAGATAACAAAGCATACAAAGAAACAAGGACTCAGGGCTCAATCAAAGGAACAAAATAAAATTCCAGAAACCAACCCTAAACAAATGGAAACGTATTACTCAACAAAGAATTCAAAATAACCATCATAAAGATGCTCAGTGAGCTCAAAGATGTTGCAGACATCTAAAAGAAACCAGGAAAATGATGCATGAACAAAGTGAGAATACCAACAAGGACATAAAAGCTATGAAAAAAAGAACCAAAAATAAATGCTGGAGCTGTAGAATATGATAACTTGAAAAATTGACTAGAGGGGATCAATAGGAGACTGGATTGGCTGAAAAAAAGAATCTGAACTTGAAGACAGGTTATTTGAAATTATAGAATCATTGGAGCAAAAAAAAGGCAAGGAAAGTGAAGAGATCCTAAGGGACTTGTGGGATGCCATTTAATGGGCCAACCTATGCATTATGGGAGTTTCAGAAAGAGAAGAGAGAAATAAATGGTCAGAAATCCTATTTGAAGAAATAATGGGCCAAAACCTCCAAATTTGAGGAAGGAAATGGACATACAAATTCAAGATGATCAAAAAACTCCCATTAAGATAAAACCAAAGAAACCTACACTGAAACACATTGTACTCAAGCTGTCAAAAGTCACAGAAAGTGAGAATCTTAAAAACAACAAGAGAAAAGCAAGAGCTCCCTGAAGATAATAGTTGGATTTTTCAGTGGAAACCTTGCAGGCCAGAAGGGAATGGGATGATACATCCAAAATGCTGAAAGGAAAAAAAATGGCCAACCAAGAATACTATATCTAGCAAACCACATGTAAAAACTTCATGACGTTGAATTTGACAATGATTTCTTGGATATGACACTAAAAGCATAGGCAACAAAAGCAAAACTAGGTGGGACTGCATAAAACTTAAAAACTTCTGCACAGCAAAGGAAACAACAAAGTGAAAAGGCAACACACAGAATGGGAGAAAATAATTGCAAACCATATATCTGAAAAGAGATCAATATTCAGAGTATGTAAAGAACTCCTACAACTCAACAAATTTTAAAAAATAACTAAATATTGGGCAAGGGATTTGAATAGACATTTCTATAAAGGACATATACAAATGGCCAAAAAGCATCTGAAAGTACTCAACATTTATAATCATTAGAAAAATGCAAATCAAAACCACAATGAGATAACACCTCATACCCATTAGGATGGTTACTATTTTTAAAAAGCTAGAAAATAACAAGTGTTGACACAGACGTGGAGAAATTGGAACATTCGTGCACTGCTTTTGGGAACATAAAATGGACAGCTGCTATGGAAAATAGTTTGGAGTTTCCTCAAAAAACTGAAAGTAAAATTACCATTTAATCCAATAATGCCGCTTCTGTGTATATATCCAAAACAACTGAAAGTAGGCTCTCAAAGAGATATTTGCACGCCCATGTTCATTGCAACATAATTCACAATAGCCAAGAGGTAGAGGCAGCCCAAATATCCATGGACAGATGAATGGATAAAGAAAATGTGGGATACACACACACACACACACACACACACACACACACACACACAGAGGAATATTATTCAGCTGTAAAAAAGAAGGAAATCCTGTCTCATTCTACAGCATGGATAAACCTTGAGGACATTATGTTGAGTGAAATAAGCCAGGACAAATACTGTATGATTCCACTGATATGTCTAGAGTAGTCAAAATCATGTTAACAGAAAGTAGAATGGTGGTTGTCAGGGGCTTGGGTGAGGGGGAAAAGGGTGTTGCTCAATGAGTATAGAGTTTCGGTTTTGCAAGATGAAAAAGTTCTAAGTATATGTTACACAACAATGTGAATATCATTTGCACTACTGAACTGTACACTTAAAAATAAAGTTAATTTTATATTATGTATTTTTTACAACAATTAAAAAACTTTACAATATCCCAGTATTCATGTCAAACTTCATTCTAGATCAGATCAGAATGTCTTGGAATGTGAATCCAGGCATCCATATTTTTTAAAGATCCCAAGTACATGGTAAGATCACTGTCAGTGATCCCTGCTTTCTGATATTTAAACTTCTGTTTAAATGTGGGCTGGACTTACTGACTTGCTTCCAATGGACAGAATACCGCAGAAGTGATAGGATATTTCTTCTAAGAAGATTAGGTCATAAGAAGACAATGACTTCTGTCTTCCTTGTTCTCTCTTGCACTCTCTTTAATTGCTTGTCTTGGGGGAAGACAGCTGCCATGTTGCGAGCAGCCTTGCAGAGAAGCCCTCATGGCAAGAGGCTGAACCTATCAACGGCCATGTGAGTAAACTTGAAAGCAGATCTTCTCCCATCCACCTCATGAGAGACCTTGGGTAGGAAGAGGCATACAGCTAAGCCATACCCAGACTCCTGACCCACAGAAGTTGTGAGATAATAAATGTGTGTTGTTTTAAGCTTCTAAGTTTGGGCATGATTTGTTAAGCAGCAACAGATAAATAGGTGGTTCCAATGTGCAGTAAAGTTCAGGAACCACTGAACTGGGCAAATATGTGTTTTCAGAGAATTCTAGGTTCTTCTTGAGTCCCTAGGGAAATCTTGATTATAAACTGCACCAGAGAGGTTGTACAGCCAGAGGCATAGAAGCTAAACTGTTAGACCCTCACATCAGTCAGTCATTGGCAGGAGCTGTCTGGAAGGGGGAAGTGGTGAACTTCCTTAGCATCCACAGGTAGGCTCTTGTTATCAGGGCAAGGCTCCCAGAAAGCTGCAGTTGTCAGTGGTTAGCAGGCAACAAGCAGCAGCTGGGGCACAGGTACACTGGCCCGGCAAATGGGTTCTGGTGGGGACCACGCGCATCACTACTGCAGCATTTAGAAGGTGAATGTGGAAGAGACAAGGCAACGTTCTGGATGGGATATACGAACAGAAGGTATTCTGAGCAGGAATTTCCCCATTCCTCAGGGGTGTCATCAACCACCCCAGAAATTTTCTCATTTGCCTTTGTGACTTAGGTGCCCACACTCATTTTTCCTTCTTTTGGGCAGATGTCTTCCTTACTGACTTGTTCAAGAGGTAGGAATGGTGTGGAGACTACATCTGACGGGCCATTCTTATGGTGGTACTCTAAGTAATTACCATTTGATTTCCTCAGAGGTGCCTCCTACTCCCAGGATCTGCCTTCTGGGCTTGGGACATTTTTAGGAGTACACCATATCTTCTGTAGCAATCTTATACGCTTTTTGGCTTATGATTTCCTTTCTCAATCCTAAACTGTCTGTCTCTAATCTTCCTGTATACACTTAGTTTCTTGTCCATTGAAGATTCCTCTTTTGTCTTCTAGCTAGGTTATGGATTTTCCTATTATTTTCTTTTCTTTTTTAAAAATAATATATATTTAATAAAATTAGGGTTGTATCATACATGCTGGGGTTTTTTGTTTGAATTTCAAAATTGTATTAAATATCACAATTCTAATAATTAAATATTAAAATGACAAAATTAAATAGGAAATAATTTTGAATCTTAAATAGTAGTCCACGTTTACTTAGAGGAGGATGAGGAGGTAGTTTGAATTTTTTTTTCACACCCCCCCACAGCTTTCCCCCCTTGCTGTCCATACGTTTGTTCTCTACATCTGTGTCTCAACTTCTGCCCTGCAAACCGGTTCATCTGTGCCATTTTTCTAGGTTCCACATACATACGTTAATATACAATATTTGGTTTTTTCTTTATGACTTACTTCATTCTGTTTGAGTCTCTAGATCCATCCATGTCTCAAAAATGATCCAATTTCATTCCTTTTTATAGCTGAGTAATATTTCATTGTATATATGTACCACATCTTCTTTATTCATTCATCTGTCGATGGGCATTTAGGTTGCTTCCATGACCTGGCTATTATAAATAGTGCTGCAATGAACAATGGGGTGCATGTGTCTTTTTGAATTATGGTTTTCTCTGGGTATATGCCCAGTAGTGGGATTGCTGGATCATATGGTAATTCAATTTTTAGCTTTTTAAGGAACCTCCATACTGTTCTCCATAGTGGCTGTATCAATTTACATTCTCACCAACAGTGCAAGAGGGTTCCCTTTTCTCCACACCCTCTCCAGCATTTGTTGTTTGTAGATTTTCTGATGATGCCTATTCTAACTGGTGTGAGGTGATACCTCATTGTAGTTTTGATTTGCATTTCTCTAATAATTAGTGATGTTGAGCAGCTTTTCATGTGCTTCTTGGCCATCTGTATGTCTTCTTTGGAGAAATGTCTATTTAAGTCTTCTGCCCATTTTTGGATTGGGTTGTTTGTTTCTTTAATATTGAGCTGCATGAGCTGTTTATATATTTTGGAGATTAATCCTTTGTCCGTTGATTTGTTTGCAAATATTTTCTCCCATTCTGAGGGTTGTCTTTTTTTTTTTAACATCTTTATTGGAGTATAATTGCTTTACAATGGCGTGTTAGTTTCTGCTTTATAACAAAGTGAATCAGTTATACATATACATATGTTCCCATACCTCTTCCCTCTTGCGTCTCACTCCCTCCCACCCCTGTAGGTGGTCACAAACCACCTAGCTGATCTCCATGTGCTATGTGGCTACTTCCCACTAGCTACCTATTTTACGTTTGGTAGTGCATATATGTTCATGCCACTCTCTCACTTTGTCACAGCTTACCCTTCCCCCTCCCCATATCCTCAAGTCCATGCTCTAGTAGGCCTGTGTCTTTATTCCTTCTTACCCCTAGGTTCTTCATGACCTTTTTTTTTTCTTAGATTCCATACATATGTGTTAGCATACGGTATTTGGTTTTCTCTTTCTGACTTACTTCACTCTGTATGACAGACTCTAGGTCCATCCACTCCACTACAAATAACTCAATTTCGTTTCTTTTTATGGCTGAGTAATATCCCATTGTATATATGTGCCACATCTTCTTTATCCATTCATCTGTTGATGGACAGTTAGGTTGCTTCCATATCCTGGCTGTTGTAAGTAGAGCTGCAGTGAACATTTTGGTACATGACTCTTTTTCAATTATGGTTTTCTCAGGGTATATGCCCAGTAGTGGGATTGCTGGGTCGTATGATAGTTCTATTTGTAGTTTTTTAAGGAACCTCCATACTGTTCTCCATAGTGGCTGTATCAATTTACATTCCCACCGATAGTGCAAGAGTGTTCCCTTTTCTCCACACCCTCTCTAGCATTTATTGTTTCTAGATTTTTTGATGATGGCCATTCTGACCGGTGTGAGATGATATCTCATTGTAGTTTTGATTTGCATTTCTCTAATGATTAATGATGTTGAGCATTCTTTCATGTGTTTGTTGGCAATCTGTATATCTTCTTCAGAGAAATGTCTATTTAGGTCTTCTGCCCATTTTTGGATTGGGTTGTTTGTTTTTTTGTTATTGAGCTGCATGAGCTGCTTGTAAATTTTGTAGATTAATCCTTTGTCAGTTGCTTCATTTGCAAATATTTTCTCCCATTCTGAGGGTTGTCTTTTAGTCTTGTTTATTTTTGTTTTTATTTCCATTTCTCTAGGAAGTGGGTCAAAAAGGATCTTGCTATGATTTATGTCATAGAGTGTTCTGCCTATGTTTTCCTCTAAGAGCTTGATAGTGTCTGACCTTACATTTAGGTCTTTAATCCATTTTGAGTTTATTTTTATATATGGTGTTAGGGAGTGTTCTAATTTCAGCCTTTTACATGTAGCTGTCCAGTTTTCCCAGCACCACTTATTGAAGAGACTGTCTTTTCTCCATTGTATATCCTTGCCTCCTTTGTCATAGATTAGTTGACCATAGGTGTGTGGGTTTCTCTGGGCTTTCTATCTTATTCCATTGATCTCTGTTTCTGTTTTTGTGCCAGTACCATATTGTCTTGATTACTGTAGCTTTGTAGTATAGTCTGAAGTCAGGGAATCTGATTCCTCCAGCTCCGTTTTTTCCCCTCAAGACTGCTTTGGCTATTCGGGGTATTTTGTGTCTCCATACAAATTTTAAGATTTTTTGCTCTAGTTCCATAAAAACTGCTATTGGGAATTTGATAGGGATTGCATTGAATCCGTAGATTGCTTTAGGTAGTATAGTCATTTTCACAATATTGATTCTTCCAATCCAAGAACATGGTATATCTCTCCATCTGTTGGTATCATCTTTACTTTCTTTCATCAGTGTCTTAAAGTTTTCTGCATACAGGTCTTTTGTCTCCCTAGATAGGTTTACTCCTAGGTATTTTATTCTTTTTGTTGCAGTAGTAAATGGGAGTGTTTCCTTAATTTCTCTTTCAGATTTTTCATCATTACTGTATAGGAATGCAAGAGATTTCTGTGCATTAATTTGCATTCTGCAACTTTACCAAATTCATTGATTAGCTCTAGTAGTTTTCTGGTGGCATCTTTAGGATTCTCTATGTATATTATCATGTCATCTGCAAACAGTGACAGTTTTACTTCTTCTTTTCCAACTTGTATTCCTTTTATTTCTTTTTCTTCTCTGATTGCCGTGGCTAGGACTTCCAAAACTATGTTGAATAATAGTGGTGAGAGTGGACATCCTTGTCTTGTTCCTGATCTTAGAGGAAATGCTTTCAGTTTTTCACCATTGAGAATGATGTTTGCTAAGGGTTTGTCTTATATGGCCTTTATTATGTTGAGGTAGGTTCCCTCTATGCCCACTTTCTGGAGAGTTTTTATCATAAATGGGTTTTGAATTTTCTCAAAAGCTTTTTCTGCATCTATTGAGATGATCATATGGTTTTTATTCTTCAATTTGTTAATATGGTGTATCACACTGATTGATTTACGTATATTGAAGAATCCTTGCATCCCTGGAATAAATCCCACTTGATCATGGTGTATGATCCTTTTAATGTGTTGTTGCATTCTGTTTGCTAGTATTCTGTTGAGGATTTTTGCATCTGTATTCATCAGTGATATTGGTCTGTAATTTTCTTTTTTTGTAGTATCTTTGTCTGGTTTTGGTATCAGGGTGATGGTGGCCTCATAGAATGAGTTTGGGAGTGTTCCTTCCTCTGCAGTGTTTTGAAAGAGTTTGAGAAGGATGGGTGTTAGCTGTTCTCTAAATGTTTGATAGAATTCACCTGTGAAGCCATCTGGTCCTGGACTTCTGTTTGTTGGAAGATTTTTAATCACAGTTTCAATTTCATTACTTGTGATTGGTTTGTTTACATTTTCTATTTCTTTCTGTTTCTGTCTTGGAAGGTTATACCTTTCTAAGAATTTGTCCATTTCTTCCAGGTTGTCTACCTATTGGCATAGAGTTGCTTGTAGTAGTCTTTTAGGATGCTTTGTATTTCTGCAGTGTCTGTTGTAACCTCTCCTTTTTTATTTCTAATTTTATTGATTTGGGTCCTCTCCCTCTTTTTCTTGATGAGTCTGGCTAATGATTTATCAATTTTGTTTATCTTCTTAAAGAACCAGCTTTTAGTTTTATTGATCTTTGCTATTGTTTTCTTTGTTTCTATTTCATTTGTTTCTGCTCTGATCTTTATGATTTCTTTCCTTCTGCTAACTTTGGGTTTTGTTTGTTCTTCTTTCTCTGGTTCCTTTAGGTGTAAATTTAGATTGTTTATATGAGATTTTTCTTGTTTCTTGAGGTAGGCTTTCATAGCTATAAACTTCCCTCTTAGAACTGCTTTTGGTGCATCGCATAGGTTTTGGATCATCGTGTTTTCATTGTCATTTGTCTCTAGGCATTTTTTGATTTCCTCTTTGATTTCTTCAGTGATCTCTTGGTTATTTAGTAACGTATTGTTTAGCCTTCATGTGTTTGTGTTTTTTATGTTTTTTTCCCCTGCAATTGATTTCTAATCTCATAGCATTGTGGTCAGAAAAGATGCTTGATATGATTTCAATTTTCTTAAATTTGCTGAGGCTTGATTTGTTGACCCAAGATGTGATCTATCGTGGAGAATGTTCCGTGTGCACTTGAGAAGAAAGTGTAATCTGCTGTTTTTGGATGGAATGTCCTATAAATATCAATTAAATCTGTCTGGTCTATTGTGTCATTTAAAGCTTCTGTTTCCTTATTTGATTTCATTTTGGATGATCTGTCCATTGGTGTAAGTCAGGTGTTAAAGTCCCCCACTATTATTGTGTTACTGTTGATTTCCTCTTTTATAGCTGTTAGCAGTTGCCTTATGTACTGAGGTGCTCCTATGTTGGGTGCATATATATTTATAGTTGTTATATTTTCTTCTTGGATTGATCCCTTGATCATTATGTAGTGTCCTTCCTTGTCTCTTGTAACATTCTTTATTGTAAAGTCTATTTTATCTGATATGAGTATTGCTACTCCAGCTTTCTTTTGATTTCCATTTGCATGGAATATCTTTTTCCATCCCCTCACTTTCAGTCTGTATGTATCCCTAGGTCTGAAGTGGGTCTCTTGTAGACAGCATATATATGGGTCTTGTTTTTGTATCCATTCAGCAGGCCTGTGTCTTTTGGTTGGAGCATTTAATCCATTCACGTTTAAGGTAATTATCGATATGTATGTTCCTATGACCATTTTCTTAATTGTTTTGGGTTTGTTTTTGTAGGTCCTTTTCTTTTCTTGTTTCCTACTTAGAGAAGTTCCTTATCATTTGTTATAGAGCTGGTTTGGTGGTGCTGAATTCTCTTAGCTTTTGCTTGTCTGTAAAGCTTTTGATTTCTCCATTGAATCTGAATGAGTTCCTTGCCGGGTAGAGTAATCTTGGTTGTAGGTTCTTCCCTTTCATCACTTTAAGTATATCATGCCACTCCCTTCTGACTTGTAGAGTTTCTGCTGAGAAATCAGCTGTTAACCTAATGAGAGTTCCCTTGTATGTGATTTGTCATTTTTCCCTTGCTGCTTTCAATAATTTTTCTTTGTCTTTAATTTTTGCCTATTTGATTACTATGTGTCTCAGCGTGTTTCTCCTTGGGTTTATCCTGTATGGGACTCACTGTGCTTCCTGGACTTGGGTGGCTATTTCCTTTCCCATGTTAGGGAAGTTTTCTACTATAATCTCTTCAAATATTTTCTCTGGTCCTTTCTCTCTCTCTTCTCCTTCTGGGACACCTATAATGTGAATGTTGTTGCGTTTAAAGTTGTCCCAGAGGTCTCTTAGGCTGTCTTCATTTATTTTCATTCTGTTTTCTTGATTCTGTTCTGCAGCAGTGAATTCCACCATTCTGTCTTCTAGGTCACTTATCCATTCTTCTGCCTCAGTTATTCTGCTATTGATTCCTTCTAATGTAGTTTTCATTTCAGTTATTGTATTGTTCATCTCTGTTTGTTTGTTGTTTAATTATTCTAGGTCTTTGTTAAGCATTTCTTTCATCTTCTGGATCTTTGCCTCCATTCTTTTTCCGAGGTCCTGGATCATCTTCACTATCATTATTCTGAATTCTTTTTCTGTTAAGGTTGCCTATCTCCACTTCATTTAGTTGTTTTTCCAGGGTTTTATCTTGTTCCTTCATCTGGTACATAGCCCTCTGCCTTTTCATCTTGTCTATCTTTCTTTGAATGTGGTTTTTGTTCCACAGGCTGCAGGAATGTAGTTCTTCTTGCTTCTGTTCTCTGCCCTCTGGTGGATGAGGCTATCCAAGAGGCTTGTATAAGTTTCCTGATGAGAGGGACTGGTGGTGGGTAGAGCTGACTGTTACTCTGGTGGGCAGAGCTCAGTAAAACTTTAATCCACTTGACTGTTGATGGGTGGGGCTGGGTTCCCTCCCTGTTGGTTGTTTGGCCTGAGGCAACCCAACACTGGAGCCTACCTGGGCTCTTTGCTGGTGCTAATGACAGAATCTGGGAGGGCTCACACCAAGGAGTACTTCCCAGAACTTCTGCTGCCAGTGTCCTTGTCCCCACGGTGAGCCACAGCCACCGGCCGCCTCTGCAGGAGACCCTCCAACACTAGCAGGTAGATCTGGTTCAGTCTCCCCTGAGGTCACTGCTCCTTCCCCTGGGTCCCGATGCACACACTACTTTCTGTGTGCCCTCCAAGAATGGAGTCTCTGTTTCCCCCAGTCCTGTTGAAGTCCTGCAGTCAAATCCCACTAGGCTTCAAAGTCTGATTCTCTAGGAATTCCTCCTCCCATTGCCAGACCCCCAGGTTGGGAAGCCTGACATGGGGCTCAGAACCTTCACTCCAGTGGGTGGACTTCTGTGGTATAAGGGTTCTCCAGTCTGTGAGTCACCCACCCAGCAGTTATGGGATTTGATTTTACTGTGATTGCGCCCCTCCTACCATCTCATTGTGGCTTCTCCTTTGTATTTGGATGTGGGGTACCTTTTTTGGTGAGTTCCAGTGTCTTCCTGTCAATGTTGTCCCAGCTAGTTGTGATTCTGGTGTTCTCACAAGAGGGAGTGAGAGCATGTCCTTCTACTCCGTCATCTTGGTTCCTCCCTCTCCTATTATTTTCATGTCTTCATTTCAAATGGTTTTGAGATGGAGGTAAAGGCTGCAATTTGTGCTTGACCCAACATCTTGAATGAAATTTCTCTAGTTTTAACCAGCACTAAAGAATGTGTGAACATTTTTACCACCATTAAATGACATTCACTCAAGAGCAGAATTTTTGCATTCAAAGTCATTGTAAAGAGAAGATGTGGTACATATATATAATGGAATATTACTCAGCCATAAAAAGGAATGAAACTGGGTCATTTGTAGAGATGTGGATGGACCTAGAGTCTGTCATACAGAGTGAAGTAAGTCAGAAAGAGAAAAACAAATATCGTATATTAACACACATATGTGGGATCTAGAAAAATGGTACAGATGAACCTATTTCCAGGGTAGGAATAGAGACACAGATATAGAGAACAGACATGTGGACACAGATGGGGAAAGGGAGGGTGGGACAAACTGGGAGATTAGGGTTGACATATATACACTATCATGTGTAAAATAGATAGCTAGTGGGAACCTGCTGTGTTGCACAGGGAGCTCAGCTCGGTGCTCCGTGATGACCTAGATGGGTGGGAAGGGGGGTGAGGGAGGTCCAAGAGGGAGGGAATATATGTATACATATAGCTGATTCACTTCGCTGTACAGCAGAAACTAACACAACATTGTAAAGCAATTATACTCCAATAAAAAAGTCATTGTAAAGGTTAATACATTTGTTGTACAATTTACTATAAAACACTTTTGTTAAAAGGATGTTTTTAAGTTGGTTTTCAAAGATTTTTCTCTCAGTTTTGTAGTCAGTGCAGTCTCTCCTGCTGTTGTTGTCCCTTCCATGCTACGTTTGCAAGAAAAGGGATATGGTTTTGAGAAAGGCATTCCAACCTTATTAATAGCTGCCAGCAGTTTGGATGACATCGTGGCTATCAGTGGATTCAATACATGCTTGAGCATAGTCTTCTCCTCAGGTAAACAAAAAAATACAACAGCTACCGTATAATTCATTGCTTTTTTTGTTCTTTAAACAAGGTTTGTGTCTTTGCCTCTGCATTTATTAATGAAGACTTTTCTATGTAACATCTTTTTATTCTTCATAGACAGCTCATTCTAGACCAGAGAAGGAATTTCAATGGGTTAAGATACCACTACTTAACACAAATGATTTCCTTTTAATAACTAAATATTCCAATTAATTTGATAACCCATATTATTACCATTTATCTGCTCTTGTTGCTTTGGAATTTTGTCACAGTTTTCAATAGAAAAATTTAGGCAGCAATATTATTAGTACTACTAATATATTGAATAGATATTTTGGAGATGTACCTTTCTGGCCATCATTATAAATAACTGGTTGCTCTGTTACTAAGCCAACTTAAATATATAGAGTGTGGACAAGTGTGTGTCTTTTTGGTAGTGATGGGACAAGATCCTGCAACAATTCTAAATCCCAAGGTGATATTTGGTCTTGAATGTCACTTGGCAGAAATTGTGAAAGTAAACACTCCACATTTAATAATGCATTAATTATCTGCCAGTGTTCGAAGTTCAATATTCTGTATTATTAAAGCACCAAAACATTTTAAAGCTGAGAAGTTATATATATATAGTTTCTCTTAAAATCATAAGATATAAATGAATAAGAAGGAAAAAAGGGAAAATATAGAAATAAAGTATGTAATAGTTATACCCCCAGGAATAATAATTGTGAATCTTTTGATGTAAATTCACCCAGACTTCTCCTTTTCTCCCCCATCCCCATCTATCTCTAGCTCTTTCTCTCCCTCCCAATATTCTTATAAAATTATTGAATAGTAACCATACTTTCTTATAACCTGAGTTGTTTTGCATTTACCTGTGTATTGCAAACATGGTCCTTTTCAGTAAATATTTCTATGACATTTGAAATGGTTGCATAGTATTCGATTGGCTGCATCATGGTTACTTAACATGTTGAAAATTGAAATTGACACCAGTATTTACTATTAAAATAATGCTTGGTTGAACAGCTAAATAGTTGTACTTAATCTTAATATTTTCTTAATCTTTTTTAATACTTTTTAAAAAAGTTTTATTTTTTGCTGTGTTGGGTCATTTTTGTGCGCAAACTTTTCTCTAGTTGTGGCGAGTGGGGGCTACTCTTCATTGCGGTGCGTGGGCTTCTCATTGAGGTGCTTTCTCTTGTTGCAGAGCATGGGATCTAGGCACCTGCGCTTCAGTAGCTGTGGCTCAAAGGCTCAGTAGTTGTGGCACACGGGCTTAGTTGCTCTGCAGCATGTGGGATCTTCCTGGACCAGGGACTGAACGCGTGTCCCCTGCTTTGGCAGGCAGATTCTTAACCACTGCGCCACGAGGGAAGTCCCAATATTTTCTTAGTCTTAAAAGAGAAATTATTGAGTTAAAAAGTATATAACATTCTAAGATTTTTGAAATATATTGCCACAATATCTTGTCCTACCAGGGTGCACAAGCATGCCACCTTCATGCTCTTCACCTTCTTCAAAATTAGGTATTTACTAGTCCTTTTTAGCTTAGCTAATTTGACAGGTGAAGAGTGAGGTCTCTTTAAATGAAGTACTTTGAATACTAGTGATGTTAAACAAATGTTCGTGTTTATTGGCCATTAGCATTTTGGAATGTTTAATAGATTGCTTTTCTTGAAATATTTTGCCTATATCCTATAGGTGTGTTCATCATTTGTTCTTTTGAATTGTTAAGATTCTGCACAAAGTTAAGAATGATAACCATTTGTTTTATATGCTATGGTTTTTGTAATTTGACTTTTAACTTTATCTCTTTTCTGCCATTCAGAAATCCTAAATTTTTTATTGTCAGATCTGGCCACCTTTTCCTTCATGACTGGTATCAGTCATTCTTTCAAAAAATATTTTTTGTGCTCCTCTTCCATTGTACCAGCTACTGTATTAAACACTGAGGATCAACAGTGAACAACGATATTAGTTTTTATTGAGTAATTGCTTTGTACTTGCTGTAAGTTCTGTAGATGTTTTGACTCAACAGTCACAATAGTGCTATGCTCATTTTGCAGATAAGGAAACTAAGGAACAGAGGTTAAGTAATGTGCTCAAAGTCACAGATCTAATAAGTAGGGGAACCAAGATGCAAACCTAGCAGCCTGACCCCAGGCCCACACTTTTAACTACTATTCTATCCTGCCTCCCGACACAGCAGACAGAGAAGACCACGTGGTCAATGGTCTCAAGGGGTTTATATTAAACAAATAATTACAGATGTAATAAATATTACATAGCATAAGATGCTAGGGGAACATTCTACAGGAGACCAAACCTAATTTGAAGAGGACTGAAAAAGTGGAAACCAAGCAGGTACATGCTTAAAAATCCTCTTCCACCACATAACTATGTAAACTGTCTCTTAAAAGTTTAAGGACTTTTAAAGTTTTATTTTACACATTAGATCTTCAAAGCATCTATATTTTGGAATATAGTAGATATTGAGATCTAACCTTACCTTCCAGGTCAATTGGCCCTTTTACCATTATGTAATGTCCTTCTTTACGTCTTGTGACAGTATTTGACCTAAAGTCTATTTGTCTGATATAAGTATGACCACCCCTGCTCTCTTTGGGGTACCATTTGCATGGACTATCTTTTTCCGTCCTTAAAGTTTATAGCAATCTGTTTTAAAATGACAACAACTTCAATTGCATTCAAAAGCTCTACTCCTCTACTCCTTTACCTCTCAGCCTCCTCACTTTATGTTATAATTGTCACAAATTACATTTTTTATATTATGTATCCATTAACATAGTTTTACAGTTATCTTTTGTGCTTTTTTTTTTTTTTTTTTGGCGGTACGTGGTTGCTTTTTTTTTTTTTTTTTGCGGTACGCGGGCCTGTCACTGTTGTGGCCTCTCCCGTTGCGGAGCACAGGCTCCGGGCGCGCAGGCTCAGCGGCCATGGCTCACAGGCCCAGCCGCTCTGCGGCATGTGGGATCCTCCCGTACCGGGGCACGAACCCGTGTCCCCTGCATCGGCAGGTGGACTCTCAACCATTGCACCACCAGGGAAGCCCTGTGCTTTTATCTTAAATTCCAAAATAGAATTAAAAGTGATTTCCTTACCACCATTAAGGTATTACAGGATTCTGAATTCATCTATTTACCTTTACTGGAGGTTTATATTTAATGCTTTTGTGTTGCTGTCTAACATCCTTTTATTTCCACTTTAAGGATTCCCTTTAACATTTCTTGTTAGGCAGGTCTAGTGGTGATGAACTCCATCAGCCTTTGTTTACCTGAGGAAGTCTTAATTTTGCCTTCACTTTGAAGGACAATTTTGTGGGATAGTATTCTTGGGTGGCATTTTTTTTTCAACATTTTGAATATATCATCCTACCTTCTTATAAGGTTCCTGCTGTGTAAGCCTCTGATAATTTTATGGGCGCTCTCTTATATATGATGTGTTGCTTTTCTCTTGCTGTAATATTTTAAATGAGCAGAAAGCCTTTTGGACTGTATATTGTTGTTAAATGGGTGTCTCTGTAGGGGATCAAGGTTCCGGGCTTCCCATTCTACCTTCTTACTGTTGTCACGCTCCACTTCTATTATTTTTAATGGGAAAATAGTTCTAAAATATGTATATTTACATACCTTATTGAGTTGAATACACAGAGCATAGCTGAACTTTTTTGTGTGACTCTGGACATTTTTTAAAACGTATTACAACAAACTACATGTATCCATGAGACATTATATTGAAAAATCAGTTGATCCTTGAATATTCCTAGGATTGACCCTGGGTTAAATCTTTTTTTTATGCTGTTGTTGTTGTTATTAAATTGTCCTTTTTATGTTTAAATCATTTGTTTATCATAATAGAATATCAGAGGAAAACATTACCAACCTTGTGCTAGGTGCCAGAGGTTCTCCTTTGCCAGTCTCTGTGCGTTCTTCTACCTCACCTGGTCTTTTAGGTTGGGTGTGTAAAAGGAGCACATTGTGGCTTATTACTGCTTTGTTTTCTGGCCTATTTATTCAATGAACATTTCTGAGTTATATGTATTAAATCATTGGAGAGTACATATTCAATTTATCAAGTAGATGTGTATATGTTTTCATGTGTTGGAACATTAAAGGTCCATTTTGGTATATTTATTCTATGATAGATACCTTTCTTTATGAATCACCTACATTTGATTTTCCGATGTGCTGGGTATGTGAAAATACTTCTCTATGGAATGTTTTTCTTATTATGTGCCCTTACAGGTGGTGTACTTAGCAACCTCCTGTCTGCTTTTCGGGATGTACTTGTTGGTGTGCTGGTAGGAATTGTTTTGGGAATGTTTACTCGGTATTTTCCAAGTAGAGATCAGGTAAATAAAAAATAATCTATTTGGAAGTACAGTATTTCTTTCAAAAGACATTTCTTTCAAAAATTTGAACTTTTAGAAGATCCATGAAATAATAAATTTAATATTTAGTTCTCTTTCTCCAAAAGAGGCCTCCAGTGCCTACTCTGCTTAAAACTGAGCACAGTTGTGATTGATCCAGGTCAGTGGCCCTAACCGAAGTCCCTGCTTCCTGATTAGGCAAATAAGGAATATCAGAAAAATGTACTTAATCCAGAGTACCTTCTCCATTCCATCCCACTCCTTTCTTCATTAAATTGCCTGTTGACTCCTGACATTTAAAAAAAAGTCTTTTTCCCTCAAACTTTACGTTGAACATTTTTGGAGGAATATATTCCCATTTATCTCTGCATATTTTCTGACTTAAATTCACTCCCTCTCCCTTTGACCAAGGACACACTATCAAACTCAACCCTTTCCTGCCCTAAAGGATATGCCATTACTCTTAGACTTCTGTAACTTCCATCTTAATTTCCCTGCAGTTATTGTCTTAGCTAAAAAGATATTCAGACATTTATCTTTAAGAATTCTTTGGATATGTTATATGGGACTACAGGTTATATGGGTCTCTTTTCTTTCCTTCTTCTCTTACAGTTAAAGTATTATAACCATTTTACTGATGTTAGTATCAGAGATATGGCAGAAGATGAAACTCAGTAATTGCAAATTTTGTCACTTGATACCAAGTTTGCTAAAATATGTGGTGAGAAAGTCAAAATTTTAGACATTATTCTATACAACATATGAAGACATGGTATCAAAGGGTCAATAATAAATGATAGATGATATGATAATTGTATTATATATTTAACATAAATTAATTTCCAACTATCTATCAAATTCTAGGGAGAGCTTGCAGTGAAGAGAGCGTTTCTTATCTTGAGTATGTGCGTTTCTGCTGTCTTAGGCAGCCATCGCATTGGTCTGCATACAGCTGGAGGATTATGCACAGTAGTATTGAGTTTCATTGCAGGGACAAGTTGGTCCAAAGAAAAGGTGAATATTTTTAATACACCATTTTTTAAAAGATAAAATAACTGCATTTTTCTTACATCTATAATGGACATTTTAGGAAATCGCACTCTAGTTGGAAGATGTTCCATAAGTTTGTATCTTCAAGGAAGTGAATGAATCAGTCAAGGAAATAAAATATTTAGAAGAAGGACTACAACGCAATCAGAAGTTGAGTTATCACATCAGGCCTTTCTCTTTTTCCCAAGTTTAATGCAATAGGATTATATAACTTTTATTGATTTAATTATTTTATTTATTAAAATTTTAGTTATACAATTAATACATGCAAATATGCTCATAAAATATTAAAACAGTAAGAAGGGGACTTCCCTCGTGGCGCAGTGGTTAAGAATCCGTCTACTAATGCAGCGGACATGGATTCGAGCCCCGATCCGGGAAGATCCCACATGCTGCAGAGCAACAAAGCCCATGCGCCACAACTGCTGAGCCTGCGCTCTAGAGCCTGCGAGCCACAACTACTGAAGCCCGCGCACCTAGAGCCTGTGCTCCGCAACAGGAGAAGCCACCGCAATGAGAAGCCTGCTCACCGCAATGAAGAGTAGCACCCGCTCACCTCAACTAAAAGAAAGCCCGCACGCAGCAAGGAAGACCCAATGCAACCAAATATAAATAAATAAATAAATAAATTTATTTTAAAAATAATAATTAAAAAAAATAAAATAAAACAGTAAGAAGGCCCACATATGGAATACAATGTAAAAGACTCCCTTTCCCCCACCATTGCCAAATATCAAATCCCCTTCCCAGATCATTTCCTCTAATCACTCGTCTATCTGTAGACAGATCACTTCCATGTTTTGTTATTACAAACAGTACTTCCATGAACAATCCAATTCATGTGTGGTTTTGCAAATGTATAAGTACTTCTGAAGGAATAGATTTCTAGAAGTGGAATGGCTGGATTTAGAAATTGTACATTTCTATTTTGATGGGTACTGCCAAATTATCCCTAAAGAGGATTTTATTTACACTGTTTACTACCAGCGGTGTAGGAGAGTCTCTAATACCTAAACCCATCAACAATCTTGGGTATTATCAATTGTTTTTTTTTTTTTAACAATCTGATGGGTAAGAAACTATATTACATTGTTATTCTTTATTTATATTTCTCTGATTAGTAGTGGAGTAAGCTTCTATCCATATATTCTTTTATAACTACTTATTCATATTCTTTGCCCATTTTTAAATTGGTTTATTAGCCTTTTTGTTCCTAATTTATAGAGTTTCTTTATATGTTAGGGCTACTAATTCTTTGTTGTCTATATGTTGCGTGTAATTTTTGCTTATCTTCAACTTTTTTTTTGATGTCTTTTGTATGGCAGTAAAATTTCCTATAGTCAAATCTGTCAGTTTTTCCTTTTTGGTTTGGGTTCTGCATCTTGTTTAAGAAAAATTTTTTCATCCAAGATTATGAGATTATAAACATTATAACATCTTATATATTATCATCTAATACTTTGGTCGTTTGTTTTGTTTTTCATTTAGTTCTTTAATCCCTCTGGAATCTATTTTTGTGAATGATGTGAGGTAAGGATGTACATGTGTGTGTTTATATATATGTATTCATAGACATACATATATATATACACATACATATATATGCATATGAATTGTATCGTCTATTTTTGCCAAAGTATTTATTGATTAATCCATCAATTATTCAATGACTTTTTAAGTGTCTCTTTTAACATGTGCTAAACTCCTATATATATATATGTATATATAAATTTACTTCTGGAATCTATTTAAACTTATCTATTTCTATGCCAATACCACTCTATTATTTTTTTTTTTTTTGGGCGGTACGTGGGCCTCTCACTGTTGTGGCCTCTCCCGTTGCGGAGCACAGGCTCCGGGCGCGCAGGCTCAGCGGCCATGGCTCACGGGCCCAGCCGCTCCGTGGCATGTGGGATCTTCCCGGACCAGGGCACGAACCCGCGTCCCCTGCATCGGCAGGCGGACTCTCAACCACTGTGCCACCAGGGAAGCCCAATACCACTCTATTTTAAATCACTGTAGTTTTATGTCTCAAAATCTATATAGGAGATTCCCTCTTATTATACCTATTTTTAAATTATTTCTTGGCTGTTCCTGCCCATATTCTTTCTTAGATAAATTTTAGAATCAGCTTGAGAACTTCCCTATCCAAAAATCATATGGGCATTTTGTTTAGCATTCTGATAAATTCATAATTATAAGAGAAATTAAATCACTAATAATAAATTACAAATAAATGAAAACTACTGGTTTGTTTACATGATAAAGGAAATCAAATAGTAAAGAATAAATAGATTTTAAAGATTAAAAGTAACAACTAGGATAATGTGCTACAAAGAAGAAAGAGTAATATTGATTTTCTTTTGTTACTTCCTTTTTTAAACTTACTTTTATAAATGGCAACCAGAAAACCTAGTCATAAGGGGAGTAGTTATGAAGATAGTTTATGCCTCAAACAAAGGATATTAAAGTTTTATGTATCTCCACCTGTAAAAAAAGATAAACCCAGACTGAGACTAAAATCTCTTCATCCAAATTCCTGGAAAAGAGCCAGAGTACTGTTATGTCACTAAGGGCATTTCCTATAACCATGTAATTGTGGAAGCAGCACTGGGGGGATTCATTCCCAGAAAGGGAAGCCAGGCAGGCAATCAAGTTAGAATCTATTAAATGTTTTGGTTTGGTTTCAAGGAGAAAGTAACTTTGATGTTTTCAATATGGCTCCTTTGGAAGCAGGCCTAACAGATTACCAGAATTTTTTTCCTAGTTGTTTAGGACCTATCAGGATTCACTTTCATGGGATTTGGTCCCAGGATAATTTTTAGTGGAGGTCTTCCCAACTCATTTTTGAGAGCTGAAATGTCTGAATGATCTTGAGTATGTTCTCATCAGGCATGATGTAGTTCTATCTCTGTTCAGTTGCCTTACAAACCAAAGATAGAACTCTTACTGTACCATCAGAACATGTGTGGAACTTCAAAGACCTTACTTGTTCCATGACAGAATTAACTAAATAATATTTTTATTTTATTGCTTTGTAGATTTCTTTTAATCAAATTCTACCTAGGTGTTTGTATAAAAGAATTAACCTACTCATTTAATTTTTATTGTTTTAACATTTCTTCTACAAATAAAATATCTTAAGTTTATTAAATGTTAAGAGAGACTTTAAACTTCTGAAATGCAAATAATTATATGTGTCACAATAACTGAAAATTTATTACCCTTTTCTACAGATTAGAGTCCAAAAAATTATTCAAACTGCGTGGAATATTTTTCAACCTCTTCTTTTCGGTTTGGTTGGAGCGGAAGTATCTGTCACATCTCTTAAATCAAATGCTATTGGTAAGAATGATTAGAGGCACAAAAATATAAGATTTGAAAATATTTAAGAAAACTTTGAATAATTTTTATTTACAACATGTCTTTGAATGCTACAAGGACCTTCTTCAGAAGTACATGTGTAACATACATTTGTTCTTCCTTTATCCTGTACGCTCTTTGTAACCAAAGACAACCCTGAATATCTTCCCTGAGTGATCTGAGGAAATGGAGATTAGAAATTTTTCTGAGGGGAAATATTGGATACCATTAGCATCTTTTGAATACTTTCATTTATAGTAAAAGTTCAACATCTGTTAGCTCAGAATTAAATAAATGTAATTTATCTTATTTTTCACCATACCTCCACCATCATATTATCTCTTGCACTTTACATAGAAGCCTCAATCATATTTGTATTTTTATGATTATTGTTTTTACTTTAAAAAATAAAGATATACAGAGACACTAGCCCAAAAATGCTTTCAACCCATTTACAAATCATATCTCTAGGCATAAAGAACCACTATTTCCCAAATATTGTGTTATTCATGTTTGTTTTTATCTGTTGTAGGCATTTGTGTTGTTACACTGAGTTTGGCATTATTGGTTCGAATTTCTTTTACATTTGTATTGATGTCTTTTGCTGGTTTTAATTTTAAGGAGAAAATATTTATTGCTTTATCGTGGATGCCCAAAGCTACAGTCCAAGTAAGAACATATTAAGTCATTCTAATTATTTTAATGTTGATTTTTTTAAAAAAATTCTAAATGAAAAAAACATCCAGTCACAAAATATGGGCCATTAATCTTACTTTTAAAATGTTTGATTGATCGTAACTACTCATTAAAATTAATGTAATCTTTAAGAAACTCACTTTTAAAAGCAATTTTTCTGAAATTGAAAACTGTGCTTTTAATGACAAATACTTCCTAAACTTACAAAAACATTTTTCTATTTTCGCAAGATATAAAATAAGAGTATATCTGAATGCGCTGAAAAGGGCACATCATTACTTCTGGGCGTTCCTGCCAAATACACATAACGTCAATCTTATCATGAGAAAACATTAGACAAAAGCAAAGTGAGAGACAGTGTGCAAAATTGACCAGTACTCTTCAAAAGTGTCAAGGTCATGTAAGACAAAGACAGACTAAGGATCTGTCTCCCATAAAAGGAGACCAAGGAAACACTTACTAAATGCAGTGGATTTAGTTCAGGCATGGTCCAAAAAAAAGGACATTAGTTGGACAGTTGTTGAAATTTGAATGAGGTCTCTAGATTAGTGTATGTGTGTGTGTATATATATAATATATATTATATCAGTGTTAATTTTCTGATTTTTGGTTATTGTACTGTGGTCATACAAGAGTTAACATTTGGGAAATCTGGATGAAGGGTATATAGAAAGTCTTTGTATTACTTTTACAACTTATTTGTGAGTCCAAAATCACATAAGAAGCCCCAGAAAGTGAATGAACTTGGGAGTGGGGGGTAGGGAGCAGCAACTCTATGCATGGGGAGGAGCTGGTTGTGGGGCTGTAGGATGCTCTGAGGAGTGCTTTTCCTTTAGGTATCAGAGTGTGAGGTGTCAGATTTGTATTATATTTAAATCATTGTTTAAATCTTAAAAAAAAAACACCTTTTTTTGATTATTAAAAAAAAGAGTATATCTGAAAATTGGAATTTTTGCATTTTGCTGAATATTGTAGAGCTAAGTGTTACGATTTTAAACTAGAGACATGTTGATTCTTTTTAAAATATATCTTTCCTATGCCTGCCACCCACTCTACCATACATGAATGCACATATATTATTTTTAATTATATATTTAATTTGTATGACTATTTGATTGATGACTGAATCTCCCCACTAGATTATATAGGAAGGATAGGAACAGTGCTTGTGTTTTCTGTTATTCTTTTTCCCTAGCACTTAACACAGTGCCTAACATGCAGGAGGTACACAATAAATAAGCATTGCATGCCTACAAGAATGAATGATGAATGAATGAAAGAGAGAGAAAAGCCAGACCTTGTAGTTTTGCTCTCGGATTCAGTGATAAGGTATTGCTACTTGTTGTCAGACTGTTTAACCTGGCAATATAACGTCTTGATTTCCTGAGATTTTCTCCATTGTTATTCCAAAACAGAAGCTTGTGAGTTTCCATGCAACAAAACTCTCTATATGTCATGGTTAGAAAAGCAGGTCCTTGGGACCAGGCTGCCTATTTTGAATACCATGTTACTTGCCTATAACCTTAGGCAAGTTACTTTGTAACGTCTCAGTGCCTAGTGTATAGATTCCAAACCTCTTGTCAGTTTTACTGTATCACACTGCCTCCCAGTAGTAAGAACAAGAAGACAGACAACAAAATCCTAAAGAACCGTAAGAAACCTTAGCATTTTGTGTTGTCTCATTGTAGCCAGGAACCTAGTGGTACACGGTAAAGGCAAATATGCAAAGCTCTGGTTTAGGTGAAACTCCTAAGGTTCTGAAAATAATGTGAGCACTCAAAAAATATATTTAAACAGGGGAAAGCTGAGATGACAAGAAAACAAAAACAGCCCCCAAATGTCTGCACACTGGTTTGTCACTTTTTCACTCTCCTTCCAGATATATTTGCTAGGAAGAACACAGGATTGATGAGTAATTTATGAAAATTCTTCAACACTTTGTCTTGTTTCTTTTCTAGTAGTCTAGTGCTAGGTGTTATTTGTTTTAACAGGGCTATTTACTTTTATTATATGTTAACTCCATTTAACATTTTTCTTTATGCCTCATCTTTTTCTCCTCTAAATGTAGGCTGTTTTAGGTCCTCTGGCTCTAGAAAGAGCAAGAATCAGTGCACCCCATTTGGAACCATATTCGAAGGATGTGATGACAATAGCTTTTCTAGCCATCTTGATCGCAGCTCCAAATGGAGCTCTAATTATTGGCATTCTGGGACCTAAAGTACTTACTCGCCATGATCCAAACAAAATGAAAGTGGAATTAGCAGGATTAGAACTTCATTAAAAAGTTGATTTGCCACCACCTGCCTGCTTCTCTTAATGAATTCTCTTACATGAGAGAAAAATTAAAAAGTACAAATATGTGGAGACTACACAGAACCAAGGAGTTACTAAATATATGATTTCACTACAGGTGTTTCCTATGACTTTTTATTCCAAAGTTAATTTAATAAAAATAATATAAAATAGAATGCCTTGTTAGTATTTATGTATTTCAAGAACAAAGTAAATTTATAAATACCCTAGGAAAGTTGAAAGGACTCTATCAGGTTGGATTTACTGTCACAATACAAACTAAGCATAATAAAAAATTAAATGAACCTAATGACAGAAAGATAATATAGTATAAGTCTCTAAATAGGAGTAGAACTCTCCATCAGGTTAGTAATTCAGTTAAAAAGATTACCAGAAAAAAGAAATAAAAATGACAAGAATAAAACACACCAAATTTAAGTGGGTCAACTGAATGCATTTTAAATTCTGGTTTCACTACAGTTTATACAGTGCTTTTCACCTGCATCCCATCACTTGGCTACATAATTTGTGGGGCCCAGTGAAAAATAAAAAATGTGGGACCCCTTGTTTCAAAAACAGGGAAACAGTGCAGTTAAAAGAATTAAAGTGTTTCCCTTTAGACTATTTTATTATGCACACAATATCATAAGAACAATAGTGACACATGACATGACAACATACACTTACAAATTGTAAAAATAAACTTTTGGTGTCATAATGTATATAATACAACAAATAATAGCTTATTAACATGATAGCTTGGTGCTAAGATTTTCCTGGCTGCTTCTGTGCAAATTTGTGTATTAGGTTCATCAAAATTTATACTTTTAGCCACTCATTTTCAATCGATATGATGGAAAGTGACATCAGTTGCTCTTGACAAAGGCACGATCACAAAACATTTTTGATAATTTTTCATTTTGAGAAGGAACTTTCTGCTGATACAACCATGATTGGAGCTGTTAAGAGTATTTTACAAGCTGTGATCACATCGGGATACATTTCTGATAAATTATTTTGAAATACAAATTCTAGTACATCTACAGCTGATGATTCTTGCAGAACGCTTTTTTCTGAAAAGATTTAACTCTTCATACAAATCAGTTTCATGTAAGCCTGAATTTAGTTTTAAATGTAAATGTATACACTGATACATTGTAAATGTATCAGTGTATACAATGATATTTTAATGTTTACTGTCGGACATTTCCTGTAACTTCTGGAGGTTATACCAGAAACCAAAAGTGGCTTCATGACTTGTATATAGTTCAATCACCTATTTATGCATTCTTTCGCTATACCTTGAATTACAAGGGAAATTTATTTTTAAATTGTCTTCCTCTTTAATCATTGGTTCATCAAAGCTTGATATGGATATAGTGTTTTTTACCATCAAATGTGACAACGTTTACATTTAATTTCTATTTATAAGCCTTTGGATATTCGTAGCATTACAATAGCTTTCAAAACCAGAGATTCTAAGTTCACTGACGAGTTCTAATAATTCCTGGCATGCTGTATTGCAATGTCCATGTGTTTACTTCAATTCTGTAATAATTTACTGACAAAGTTTACTGCCTGAGCCCCTGCAGTTCCTACCCTGGCCCTCAGGCCAGAGAGTTAATGTTTATGTAGGTCCCCCCCAGGACAGGCTCCAGGGATAGAGTTCCTCATCTCTCCTAGTGTCTCTCACTGATGCCACCATCACCACCAGCAACCCAGGCCCAGGTCCCAGCCCCGGTCACCCCCTATCCAGGACCCCACAGTGCCCCAGGCCACCCCAGGCATATGTGTATGTGTGTAGCCCAGCAACCAAGCTAACTGCTTGGAGCACTGCCCACTGTGCCTGTGTGCACTGCAACCTGGCACATCCCATGTGCATACTGTGTTGTCCTGCCAGACGTCAATTACAAAGCACAAGTTCAAAGAAAAAATTACTGACTTTCAAGATGGCAACAGCAAAGCATTAAACGAAGTCCTTCTGAGAGTGGGACTCTGAGACTTCAGAGGTTGCACACCTGTGAAGCCAGCCATGATGACCATCCTGGCTAATATTTACTGAACTCCCCACATGCCAGACCTGGTGTAGGAGTCCATGTAATCCTCACAACGATCCGATGAGGTCCTGCTATCACCCCCATTTTACAGATGGGGAAACAGCGTCCTGAAGGTAAAGTGACTTACCCAGGGTCACACAGCTAGCAAGTGGCAGTGTCTGCACACCCAGTCTGGCTCCAGAGCCAGTGCTCCTAACAGCTCAGCTGTACTTCGTTCTACAGCGGGAGGATTATCCACCACCTCTACTCTCAGAGTTCTCAGTGTCTCATCCACCACAGCCCATCCCTGCAGGCAGGCAGAGCTAGATGCCCAGCCCAGGTTTCTTGCCTCCCAGAGTGAACAGAGGAAAGAGTTCAGGCCAGGACTCCAACCTGCTCAGTCATAGATTACGGTAATTGTACCTAAGGGGCCTGCAGTGAGGATGCCCAAGAAAGATTTATTTCACTGTAGCCATGACCTATTAGGAAGTCCTGAAATCAATTTGGTGGGCTGTGCCCAACAGTTTTAAAATATGAAATAGAAAAGAAGACAAAGTGTCAGAGTGTACCCCTGAAGTAGCGTGACTATTGTTTTGCATGGGTTCAGTGTTAACTCTATTTGTGTGTGCTGGGTCACACATCAATTCTATTTCTTTCTGTGCCTCCTTGAACACAAGTCCAGCTCAGATAATTACGTTTCAGCTCTGCTGGCCAGGGGGCATACCCAGTACAGTTGTCACTCCTGCAGTCTGAGGGCACCGTGGTCTCGTTGTGAGCCCCACCACCCCCAGTGATTTGGTTTCCCTGGGGTACTTCATGCAGAGGCTGGGCCCGGGCCTGTGGAGGCACCCCTCCTGGAGGGCCTCAGTGACTGGATCTGGAGGAAGTCAGATTTCTGGGCCAAGACTTGGGTTGAGGAGGGCGGGGCACCTAGAAGGAGGCTCCACTGAGCTCCTGCATCTGGACCTCTCTGCATCTGGACTACCCCAATAGCATCATCCCCCACCCAGCCCCGCATCCCATCTAGGACAGTGGCATGGGGTCCTGCACTGCCAGCGCCCTGGAGGGGCGTGAGAAACATAAACCCAAGCCAGACCCCATGGTGCCTGGTGAATGGAGTCACTTCAGCAAAGAGGCTCGGCCGTGGGGACGAGCACGAGACAGGCGACACACTCAGCACCTGTCAGGTGGTCGATCAAGGTCTTATTGTCACCATGAGTCCCAGAACGGATCCTGGCAGAGCGGTTGTCAGGGACCACAGGCACATCCACGTCCAGAGCCCCTGCAGCTTGCAGGCCCTGTGCAGGGTGCCTTATAAGGCATAGCTCCTTGGTGCTGGCATTGACCCCACCAGGTGTTGACATTCCCGTTTTACAGAGCAGAAAACTGAGGCTCAAGGAGGAAACGCCTTGCTCAGAATCCCGCAGCTGCTAAGTGGAGATAATACACGTCAGGGTGCATTTGGGCATTCAGACTTGAAGTGTTAGACCCGGGCTAGTCCAGCTCCCTTGCAGCAAGTGGGGAAACAGAAATGAAAGGATGGGCTCCAGGCCCCGCAGGGTTTTGAAAGCAGAGCTGAGGCTAGAATCAACCTTGCCCACCATCCATGGGTAAAGTTTCCACCTGCACCCGAGGAGGCCCGCCCTGCCTCTCTTAGGACCTGCCATCACCTGCTTCTCTTGCTTTGGTGAAAAAGTCAGGGCCTCAGATCCTGGGACCTGGATATAGTTCAGGGGCCACCACCAATGTGCTGTGCAGCCTCCTGGGAAAAATCCACATGTTTTCCTGCCGATAAAATGAAGGGGCTGAGCTTGGTGAGTTACACAGCCAGCGAGGCATGCGTGTTAGGGCTGTCAGATAAAATTTGAGTGTCCAGTTAAAATTTTCTGAACGATTTTTCAGTATGTCCTCAATACTTCATGGGACATACTTATACTAAAAGTCATTGTTTATCTGAATCCAAATTTAACTAGTGTCCTGTATTTTTATTTGCTAAATCTGGCAGTCCTCTTCGTGGTCTAATTTGGATAATCTGGGTGTTCTTATTCAGCAGGATTCAGGGAGTGTGACTTTGAGCTGTAGGTAAATGTGGGACAGGGTAACTAGGGAGGGAGGGACTGAGTTGTTTGGAAAGAGGCAGATGACCTTCCTCCTGCAAAGCAGCTACCAGTCCTGTAGGCCAATGCGGTTAAAGCAAAGAGCTGAACTTCCATAGGATACAGTTGTGATGGAAACCAAATCTGGCCCCCTTGCCAACAGCATCTCATCTCGGGCCAATTACTGGGCTCCTGTCTTTCCATAAGTAGGTAAGTGGCTCAAGCAGAGCTGCCTTGCGAGGGCACTGGGTGCATTAAGTGAAATGTGTACAAAGCACCAGGTACAGAGCAGGCTTTCAACAGCACTAGAGCAGCAGCTATCACCCCGGCTGAATGCTGCCATAAACAGGCTCGGAGACACTCCATCATCATCTGCTGAGCAGAGAGTCGCTGGGCTCCTCCACAAGGACGCCGGCCAGACTGCACACAGACCTCCACAGGATCACAGCAAGCTGGCTTCCTCCTCTAGAAATGGTGTCCACTGGGGCTCGCCCTCTGCCCTCCCATTTCTTCTCTAACTCCTTTTTCCTCACTAACCCAAACCAACTTTGCTCTGGGTGGTCCTGTTTTCACCTAAAATACATTTCCCAGCCTCCCTTGCAGCTGTCTTGGCCAAATGCCGCCATCTTGGTCCCTGAGATACACGTGGAAGTTGCTTTCTGAAAACTCTTCTAGAAAGTGGGGCTTTCTGGAAGCTCTTTGTAAAAGGAGGCTGACCATCTGGAGCCTCCCTTTTGCCCTGCCCTTTGCCCCCAGCATGCCTGGAGTGCAGAAGCAACGCTGGAGGTTGGAGAGCTGCCCTGGGGGCAAGGGATATACGCACAAGAGCCAGTGCTGGAGGGAACTGAGTAGAAAGAGGTGCCTGGGCCCCTCTGGCCAGCTGCTGTCCCTGTCCCTGCTGCTCACTGCTGGACCTTTTGTTATGTGGTGAAGCCACTGTGGTCGGGTCTTTGCTTCAGGTAGGCAGACCTAGTCCCTGATGTCTACACCCATGTGTGTATAGACCCACCATGCCCCCTGCCCCCATTTTGTAGCTGTATATCAATTAATAGCCTATAAAGCCCTACAACAGCCCCATAACAGACACTGCTGGTGCCCTACCCACATCCCTTGTCCTTACCACCCCAGGGGGCACACTGGCCAGCCTTCCAACTGCAGGGTCCATTTCCCTGCTCAAGGCTCTTCTGGCCTCCTGTGCCCCACCTCCCTTGTCACCTGCACAGCAGGCTGGAAGGAAAAGGAATTGACCCTTCCTGGAAGCCATCCTCCAGCACTGATGGAAGGGAGTTGGTGGATAAATACCCCACCTTCCAGGCCACTGCGTGGGATGCTCTCAGGTATGGGTCCTACCCTGGCTCCCAGAATTTCCCTGGGGGTTCAGCCACAGTTTCTTGCTGACACAGTGCACCCTCTCATGTCTGTCCTCCCCTGCCTGTTTCAGTTCCCCACTCCCCTACTTGGATCACCTCCCAAACTACCTGCTTCGTGCAGGTACTGATCTCAAGGTCAGCTTCCAGGGGACCTAAATGCATACAAGATGATTGTGTTACTCCATCTTCATCCCATCCCTTGAGGCTGATGGGCAGCAGTACTGTCTTTATAATTCAGTAGAGGAAACCAAAGTGTCCAAGAGGCTGAGGAGAGGGGCTGCTCGAAGTGCGCCAGAGACTCAGGGCCGCCGGGCACAGTGTGCCCTGCGAGCAGGTACGCACTGCACTCACTCTCTGTGCTTGCAGAGGCAGACACACTCCACCAACATTTTCCCACATTAAAGCTGCTCAACTTTTAGTCCGTAGAGGGAACACTTACAGGGCAGACACTGCGAAGCCCCAGACAAAAGACAGATTGCGTCTGTTGTGCAAACACACACGCACAATTTATTTTTTCCTGGGTCAGTAGAGCCGTCCTGGCTGTCCCATCTGCAGGACCCCAGGATCTTCCACTCTTCCTCCACTGAGGGAAATACACCTTTGGAAGCTGACTCCTGTGTGTCCAGGATGCGTCCTGGGGTTCCGTCGGTGCGGGGGTGGGCACTGCTTTATGCTGTAGAGTTGGAAAGGGAAAGCAGACAGTTTACCGCCAGGAGAAAGCTATGGAGCCCAAGGGCTCCTTCAGATGAAGCACGATCCATGCTTGCTCTGCTCATCTCAGACATGCCTGCAGAGACAACTGTGCACTGGTCCCGGACAGAGAACTCGGACAGGGTCCTGGAGAAGGGGGTCTGAGAGGAGGGCCCACCTGGTGCTCCACTGGACACAACTCAGGCTTAGGCAGGATGGCTGGGTCACATCATCAGCCCCAATTTATTCCCCAGTGTCACCGTCTGAGACTTGGAGCTCTCTGAGGTCATAAAATGTCTCCTGGAATTTCTGGCTTCCCAGCACCGAGCCCAGGGCTCAGAGGATGTCTCTGGATGGAGTGAACCAAGTGAGTGGGCTGAGGGGAACCACAGGAAACAGAGGGTGGTGGGAGGAGAGAAGGAGCTGAACCCGCAAAACCACTTTCTGGACATTACTTCACACCAGATGCATTGATAAATTTGGAGCCAGTGATCAGTAAATGTTTTCTAAAAGCTGGGTTGCCTTTGCATTATACTGTCCAGGCACCACATCTAATGCTTTCCATCATGCATTCCCTGGGAAGGACACCCACGTGAGAACACGTGGACATCAACCAAACCCCAGAGCATCCTTCGTCTGCTCCCCAGAGCTGCTGCTGTCATGACTGCAGTAAATGGATCCAATTCACAAGAAAAGAAAAAGGCCACAGGGAGGGAGAGAGAGCTGGGGCCCATGGGCTTATCAGCACTGGAGAACACACCTCCTACCTGCTTCCCACATCCAGTAGGAACCTGAGCCTGTGTAATCCTCCTTTCTTAGGAGCGCTCAAGCCTGGCCCGTTGCGGAGCACAGGCTCCGGACGCACAGGCTCAGCGGCCATGGCTCACGGGGCCAGCCGCTCCGCGGCATGTGGGATCTTCCCGGACCGGGGCACGAACCCGTGTCCCCTGCAGCGGCAGGCGGATGCTCAACCACTGCGCCACCAGGGAAGCCCCACTTACACTATGTAAGGATAAAAATTCACATGGAATCTGGCCAGGGCAAATGCTCTCAAGTGAGGATGGTGAGGAGAGGGTACGGGAGGGAAAGAGGCCAAGTCTCCAAATTTCCAAAGCAGCAGGACCTGCTCCATCCGCCTCACTGCCAGGGCCCTTGGCCTTGAGGCGTCGCTATTAATAGAGCAGGGATGCTCCACCCTGTGCCCAGATGTGATGTGTTCTGGAGTCACTGCTTCACCGTGATGTGAGACCCCAAGTGTCCCACCCAGCGTGAATCAGCAGGGGACTGGGGCGCTGTCCCATTCGTAGCAAACAGACAAGCTGTCAGTGAACAAATCCGTCTGAGTCTCGCCTGCACAGGGCTGGTGGCCAGCCAGTAATGCACCAGTGAGGATACGCCAGGTCTGAGAGTACTGACATCTGCCAGACTGATTGGTAAACAGCCACTGCCCAGGAGCTGCCCGATCCAGCAGCCAAGGGGGTTAAGGCCTGGTCCAGCAGGGGCCCCAGGGACCCTGCTCTCAGCTCACGGCCAGCCATGTCTCAAGAAATTCCTGTTGTTAATGATTTTGGACACTACCCCATTCATAAACAGATAGAAGACGGCTGGAAGGAAGGAGATGCAGGAAGAGGCGAACAGTAAAAGCTTCTAGGGAGGGCAGGGAAGGGATCCGGCAGGGGAGTGGGGAGTGAAGGGGAATGGTCACGTTTTATGTTTCTCCAAAAGGTCACATTTAAATATTTTACAATGAAATGGTATTCATGATTTTTTTCTTCAAAGAGGAGTGTTTGCACCAGGCCTGCACAGGACACAGCCACGTATGTGCTCTATGCCCTCCCTCACCTCCTTGGTGCCAGGGTGCGGGGCTCCCTGCCTGCTGTGCCTCTGGCCCCTTCTTTGCCTCAGGAGTTTGGGACTGTCCTCTTCGGTCCTTCCTCTTTCAAGTCCTTCTAGAAGCCCACCTCCCATAGATAGAGAACTGCCTCCCAACTGAGTGCCCATAGCATCTTGTCCATGGAGGGAAGCTCTCCGCTGGGACACTGCACGCCGACAGTCTAGTGACTCAGGATCTGTCCACCTGATTAGAGCTTGAGGCCAGGGGCTTCTCCACCTCTTCATCCCCTGGCAGTGCCCAGCTCAGGGCCTGGCACCCAGTGGGTGCTGGATTTAGGATCACAGTATCATCGTTCATCTCCGTACATCCCCCAGCACCCAGCAGCAAACCTGGACGCACTGGCCATGTGGGAAGCATGCTGAGTAAAGATGTGGGGGACGCAGGCATGAATAAATGAATGGACAGGAACCTCTGGGCCTCGGTTTTATAGACCAGCGAGGACCTGGAGGGAGCATGCATGTGGCCTGGGGAGAGGGGGAAAGGGACTGCCCCGGACGGCTGGCTCACTCGTGTCTATTACTCGCAGGCCGAAGTGGGACAGCATCAGGACCATGTTCAGGTTCTCAAACTCCTTCTCCAGGACGACCCCGTAGGTCTTCAGGCCGGCCAGCTCCACCTCCAGCCTCTGCCGCCGGTTCTAAAAGAACAGCAAAGGGTTCAGGCAGCTAGCTCCAAGACTTTCCAAGGGAATGAATGAAAGAATGAATGAATGAACAAACGAACAAGTGACTAAATAAGTATATAAATATGTATATAAGTAAATGAACAAATAAATAATTAAAAGTAAATAAGTAAATAGGCCCCAAGTAGATAAATAATCAAATAAATAAACAATTAAACAAAGAGGGTCTTGAAGCTGCTCTCAGAATCCATGAACACAGTCAATCTCCCTTCCCCACACCTCCAGTAAGTAAAAGAGCTACCCCACTGACACAGCCTCCACTTGTCAAAAATCCTATTACTTCGTGCTGGACCCTTTATATCACTCAGTATCTCACCCTCCTGCTGAGGATGCGTCCCCGCCTGGGAAGCGAGGTTCCGGGGTGTCAGTGGCCTGCCCCAGCCCCATGACCACGAACGGGAGCCCAGACCCACAGCTGGGCCTGATTTCTGAGCCAGCCCTTCTCATGCTGCCATCTACAGGGCCCTGGGGGCCAGGATGACATGGGGCAGCCCCAGGGCAAGGGCTGTGTGTGCAGTGGGTGAGTTCCCACCCTGGAGAAGGTTTGACTGTGTGTCCCGCCCTCGGCCCCTCCCAGCATCCCTGGCAGGCAGGCGTGGTGGTCCTCCTCTAAGATGTGAGCTGGGAGTTCAGTGAGATGCCTTGCTAAGGAGGTCCCGGACAGTAAGGGACACCCCTCCCCACCCCGGCACACACTCTCCCTGCCGCCCAGGCTGCTAAGCGAGGAGCCCTGGCAGGGCTGATTTCCAGGGACCTATGTCAGGGGGGTCATTGCACGATGGCTTCAGATAACTGGGGTATTTCCTTTTTTTTTTTTTACACATTCACTGTTCTTCAAAATTCTGTAACAAAACTACACTCAAAGGAAACAGGAATTGCAGTGGAACTTTGTGGTGCACAGAAGTGTGGGATGAAGGATCTGCTGGAGGCATTGGAGGGGACAGCCCCAGAGGGCGATGCCATGACGCCCACTGGTACCCTGCCAGGTGGATCAGTTCATGTCATCACTCACAACCACCCCATGGGGCGGACCTACTGTTCCCCCCAGTGGTGCATGGAGAGACTGATAACCGGGGAGGTGAAGAAATGAAGCGGGGAGCTCGGGGCACACAGCTGGGGGAAGAGCCTGGATTCCAACCCCGAGAGCCTGTGCTTGGGACCACAGCAGATGCCACGTCCTTTCTGGACCTCTTTAAGGCTTGTGCTTTTTAAGTAAGCACCAGACTCCTAGGAATCCCTCCCCAGGGAGCTCAAGGATGAGTGTAAACACTGACAAGAGTGTTCACAGTGTTATTATAATATAATGATTGGATGTAGCCAAAATGTCCACCAACTGGGAAACGGGAATCCATTATGGTTCATCCACATAATGACATATTTTGCAGTCATGAGAGGCAATTCTTACAAGGACATCGGAGGAGATGTGAAAAGGCTTACTTACTATGGAATGAAATGGCAACCGTAGGAATCAAACTGTGTGGGTTTTATTCCAATTTTTCCTTTGTCTCTGTCTCTCTTCCTACCTACCTACCTATCTCTACCTATTTAGATAAATACAGAGATACATAAATATATAGATAATATACAAATATATCTATGTAAACAGATTTAGGTATTTGTGGAAAACAAGACTAGAAGATGCTGCACAAATGTTAATGATGCTTCTCTAATGATTGGATTTCATTTTTCTGAAAAATTTCAAAATGTCTTCTGAAATTTCAAAATTTTCTTCCAGGAATATAACTTAATTTTGTATTCAGAATAAAATAACACATTTAAAAATTGAGACTTTTTGCACGGTTTCACCACATCTTCTCTTTGCTTTCATCAAAACAGGTACCACCCATCAATGCATAAATGTGCACACACTTGCCAACTGAAAATTATTCCCAATCCACACCAGGCAACCCTCCTTGTGGTATGTGGTCCAGACCTCCTCTCATGGAACAGGATGTGAGCAAGGACGCTCGTCACACCCTAAGCTGTGGTCACGGAAGCTGGTGCAAACCGGGGCCCCCAACGGGGGAGTGGGCCAGGGACATGCAGTGGGTAGAGAAGCAACAGGCCAGATGCCACGGGGCAGCGTGGATGAACACGGAGCCTTGAGTGAAGCAAGCACGCAGCACAGGAAGGCTCACAGCACAATTTCTCTACGTCGGAAACACGAACACTCTGTATTTTACAAGAATGTATAACAAGTATGCTCTAGCAGGAATGGTGGGGAGGCGAGTGGCACCTTGGTTTGTGATGCGTTATTTCAATCGGGCCACATGGTCTTCTTCCCCTGCCTCCCGACCCCACCAGGTAGGGCCCTGAGCTGAGCAATGGGGCTACAGAGATGGGACTGGGCACTTCCCTCCCGAGAGCCTCACCTGAAACTCCAGCAGCTGACTCTGCAGGGCCTCCTGCTCTACTTGAGCTCTTTCTAAAGTCTTCCTCAGCTCTCTGAGCTCAAATTCTTTGACTGGGAGGAAAGGGGAGAGAAGGCTGCCTTTATCTGTTCTTTCCATCAAAAACCTCCCCTTCTCTTTGAACCGCACCTCACACAGGCAACAGCTGGGACCCTGACATGTACAGGGCATCCTCAAAACCCTTTTTAATATTGCCTATTTCATTCTCTGATAATATAAAGGACACCTATCCATTGAGGGAAATAAGAAAGGAATAAAGAAAGGAATAAAGAAAAACAGCACCTTCCTCTTGCCTGCCAGAGGTAACCACTGTTAACATTTGCACAGATTCACATATGCATAATTTTATAAATATAGTTGAGATCGTAGGGAAGTTATGAAGAACATGGGTCTTGGAACCCATCCCATCTCAGCTCACTATCTATACAATCATGGGTAAGTTACTTAACCTCTCCGTGCTGCACTTTTCTCATCTTTAAAAGGAGGGGATACTATAACCGACCTCACAATTAAAAGGTAATTTGTATAAACTTCTTAGACCTGTGCCTGGCTTACCGGAAGCCCTCGGTTATTTCCCATCTGACTATTATCTTTACTTATTGTTATTCTCGTAGTTGCAACCTTTCCTTTTTTTTTTGTTTTTTTGTTCCACTTAATATTATAACCTATTATGTAGGTTGCTCTTACTAGGATTATAAAACCCTCGGCCACCAAAGTTACTAGGGAGTTGTAGAACTTGACTACTCACTTTTCAGAAGTTTAAAGATGAACTCTTGCAAGAAACGTAAGTCAAGTGAAGCAAAACTCGTCTCTGGAATCAGGCCTCTGAGTGGAAGTGGATCAGGGCACTCAGCTTCCTCCTCTGAGTCCCCTTTGTTCAAATTCTGACCTACCTCTCCCTCCAGAGGCTCCAGATGCTTCAAGCACTCAGCAGAATCTTTTTCAAATTCCCCTAAAAAGCGAAGAAATCCCGTGTCAAAGGTCAGCCCCTTGAGCATAAGATGAGTGGCTCCTCTGGGTCTGGCCCTCTGTCCAGATATGGGCAAGCCCGTCCCTTCCGAACCCCAGTCCCTGCGCCAGGTCCCCAGATGTACAAGAAGAATGTACTGGGACCAGTGCCAGATGGAGGGCAGCAAGGGAGGCTTCCTGGAAGAGGGGGTCCTTGACTGAGATGGGTATCTTTTTTCCAAACCACTTCATTGAGATCTAAATCACATACCATACAATTTACCCATTAAAAGTATATAATTAAATGGTTTTTAGTATATTCAGATATGTGCAGTCACACCACAATCATTTTTAGAACATATTCATCACCTCCCCAAGAAAACCCCGGTTCCATTTAGCCATCACTCCCCGTCCCCCACCCTCCCTCAGCCTCAGGCAACCACTAACCTGCTTTCTGTCTCTACAGATTTCCCTATTCTGGACATTTCATATACAGGAAATCGTACAATCGGTGGTCCTTTGTGACGGCTTTTAACTTACCATGTTTGTTTTCAAGGTTCATGACATTATAGTACATATCAGTGCCTCACTCCTCTTCAGGCTGAATAATATTCCACTGCACGAATGGACCGTATTTTATCTATTTATCAGTTGATGGATGTTTGGGTTGTTTCCACTTTGGGGCTACTATGAATAATGTTGTCATGTACATTCATAATATTGTGTGAACATATATATTTTGTTCTCTTGGGTACATACCTAGGAGTGGAATTGCTGGGTCATATGGTAACTTTAAATTTTTGAGGAACTGCCAGACTGTTTCCAAAGTGGCTGCAGCATTTGATATTCCCACCAGCAGTGAATCAGGATGTGATTCCTCCATATCCTCCCCAGCACTTGCTATTATTCACCTTTTTGATAGGGTTTTGAAGGATGAATAGGAGTGAGACCCAGTACACAGAGGTGGGAAGGCCATTCCTGTAGAAGGGCAGCTTGATGAAAAGAAATTACAGAGCAGGGAGCTACAGGGAACCATTAGCAGTTTGAGATTCCTGGAAAGTAAGTGGGGAGGTAGGGAGTTGCTTATCCGCTACAGCCCCCAAGCTCATAATAATTACACAGTGGACACCCAGAGTGTGCCAGGCATCACAGGATTAACTAATTTCCTTACGACAGCCCTGTGAGGTCAGTATTATCATTATTCCCAATTTTGCCCTTGAAAAAATGAAGGCAGTGGGCAGAGGGTTCAGCAAAGGTGATAAAGGCAGTAAGTGGCAGAGCAGGGATTCAAACGCAGGTCCTTAATGGTGACAGGGCGCTGCCCACCTAAGATGTCACCAAGGCAGGGATGACTGTTGTTGCCACAGAAAGGAGACATCAAGTATTAAACTACCAGAGCCTCCTATGGAGGCAGAGGGCACCCTAGTGGCTGCCCAGGACCATTCCTGCTCACGGGGATGGGTTCTGTTGCGGTGATGAAAATGTTGTAAACTTAATTGCAGTGGTGGCTGCACATGTCTGTGAATATACTGAAAACTACTCTCCGTGGGTGAGTTTTATGGTGTGCGAATTAGATCCCAATAACACTGTAAAAACAAAGAGCTCTGGGACCTTGCCCCATACCTGCTTCCCACCCTGGTTTTGCTGAGAGGGAGTGGAGAGCTGGGGAGGGGACCGCTCAGGTTCTTCAGGGGCGGTGACAGCAGAAGCAGGTGACTCCTGGGCTCACTCTCATCTCAAGGGGTTGGGGGGATCCCAGGCAACGAGAGCCACATGAGATCCTGCTCCGAAAGGATGAGTGGCTAATGCCCCCTCCCATGAGGACCGAGACTCAGAGACCCAGAGACTCAGATACCGCAGCTGCTCAAAGCCCTGCTTTCCAACAATATCACAGCAATTAAGGCAGACATGGAAACGCTCTTGAGAGCCTGACTGTTAACATAAAACTGGTAGGCGGTTTCGGGAGAAGACGAAGCAAGGTGTGCCCATGTCTGTTTCCCTTTAAATAACTGCAAAGGCCCTCAGAGAGTTACATGGAATCAGAGCCACACGTATCTACAGCCTCATGGTCCCCTAGTACATGATTTTATAGATTTTGAAATGAGCCGTAATCCTCTCCAGCGGGTAATTTACACAGTATAACTCTAGGCATATGGAGTGCACACATTATACTCAATTTCAGGTAATGAGATTCACTTTTACTTTCGTTGCCATTATTCACCTTCAACAAGACATTACTGAAGACACTTTATTTCCTTACAAACCTCAGACAAAGGTGAGCCTCTTGTACATTTGTGCGTTCCCTCATCAAATGTTTATTGCAACTCTACTATGGGCAAGAGATATGTCCTAAACCACATGGCTCCTTCCTTCCAGGAGAGCAGACGTGTATGTGTGTGTGTGTGTGTGTGTGTGTGTGTGTGTGCACGCACGCGCATGCACGCACAGTCATGACTGTGTGAGCGTGTCTTGTGTCTCTGCATGTATGTGCACACACACATGTTGCAGGGTGATGGTGACAGTAGCAGGGGATGATAATTACTAAGCAAAGGGTACATGTCACACCCTCAGGAGCCCCCCACCCCATGTCTGAAACCAGGAAAGACTTCCTGGAGGAGGTGACATCTCAGCTGAACCAGGCCTGCACACGGCTCTGATATCCATCTTCAGAAGAGCCCTGTGAGGCGGGCGATTTCAACCTTACTTTACAGATGAGGTAGTGGAAGCACAGAGAGGTTAAGTAACTGGCCCCAGCCCACTCAGCAAGCACGGTGCTGAGAAGGGGCTGCACTGACCAGAGGCTGGTTACCTGTGAGGTTCTGCAGGTGCTGCTTCCCCAGCAGGTGCTCCCGCTTGTTATGCAGGGAACTGAAGAACTGCCTGCAGGTCCGACAGTACAGGTCATCGTTCTCATCCCCCTGCGGACGGAGACGGTTTCTGGTGAGCAGGGAGGAGGCGGGATCCCCCCTTCTCTGAACATAAAATTAGCTTAAAACGGCAGATGGGCTTCAGCGGGGCCAGGCTGGGTCTTGCTAGTCCTTTTTTCACCTGTGAGATCGCTTGCCGGGTTGAGGCTTTTCTGAGCACAGCTGAGAATTTCAACTCATCCCAAGGCCTCTGTCACCGAGTGAGAGAGAAAGTGTTAGGAATGTGGCAAAGAGGGTACGACAGGGAGGTTTTGAGAATTGGTGGTGTTGTCTGAGTCCACAACCAATTCTGAGTTTTTCATATTTTCAAAGAGTTTGCTTTGAAAACATGAACAAAATGAACTCTGTGACTAAATGACAAAGATGTGTCCTTTTGTCAAAATACATATGTACTAACCTGTAGGTGCTCATATATCCATGGACTATTCTGGAAGATGCACTAGAAACTGGTCAGAGTGGATGCCTTGGGATGCAGGTATGGGGCGGGGGAGTGAGGGACTGGGGCTCTGGGCACAGAACTCCCCTCCCATTGTAAACCTTTGTGCACTGTTTGCATTTATTTTTTTTTTTTTTACCATGCACGTATGTTATTATTATTTTTTGTGTGTGTGGTACGCGGGCCTCTCACTGCTGTGGCCTCTCTCCTCGCGGAGCACAGGCTCCAGACGTGCAGGCTCAGCGGCCATGGCTCACCGGCCCAGCCGCTCCGCCGCACGTGGGATCCTCCCGGACCGGGGCACGAACCCGCGTCCCCTGCATCGGCAGGCAGACTCCCAACCACTGCGCCACCAGGGAAGCCCACGTATGTTATTTTTAAAAGAAAAACAGTTAATTTAAAAAAAACATAGAGCTGTATGTATTTGCTTACATTTAGTTCAGAGACGTAAAAACTCCCCAAGCTCTGACAAGAGATGGTTCCTGTCACAGACTTGAAGTGTCCCCTGCTGCCCCGAGAGCTGGCGGGGAACTGACCATGCTCAGGACACTCTGCCACTCACTCTGCTTCTCAGGGATCCTCTCCCGCATCAGAGGGGCACTCCTTCAGCCCAGAGATGTGCCCCCAACTGGAAGAGTGTCTGTAGGGTTTCTTCCGCACCCTCTGTGAGGCTTGCCTCTGCCTCTCACTAAATGAGCGGCAAGACCGGCTAAGAGAGGCCGGGAGCGAGGAGGCCCCAGGGAGCTCCACAGCGGGAAGATGAGGACTGGCAGAGGGAGGGGGACTCGTCAGGAGGGAGCTTCACGGAGGAGAGAGAGGCCACTGCCGAGAAAGGGCCCCAAATGCTCATCGAGGCCAAGACATCACAGCAAACATCCAAGCTGCACGTACACCTCAACAAAAAATTCCACCCTCTCACTTTTGCTTATAGAAATACGTCATTATTGTACGGGGCTTCCCTGGTGGCGCAGTGGTTGAAAGTCCGCCTGCCGATGCAGGGGACACGGGTTCGTGCCCTGGTCCGGGAAGATCCCACATGCCGCGGAGCGGCTGGGCCCGTGAGCCACGGCCGCTGAGCCTGCGCATCCGGAGCCTGTGCTCCGCAACGGGAGAGGCCACAACAGTGAGAGGTCCGCGTACCGCAAAAAAAAAAAAAGAAAAAAAGAAATATGTCATTATTGTAAAATTAATCGCACATAGCCCAGGGTGGTGGGGCTGAGCCTTTCAGGTTTGGTGACCTTTTGAACAATTATGGGAGGGACCCAAAACTCATTCAGGTAATCCCTAGGACAAATCCTTTCACAACCTGAAGCCAAGACTAGGAACCACTGTCAAGAGAAAATGAATCACAAGGCACCCAAGAAAAAGTGTCCAAGAAAAACAATAGCCAGGAACCATTTATCCTATTTCTCCATTAAAGTGCGAGGTCTTCATCTATGAGAATCAGTGCATGTTTCCCTGCAAGTTCAACTAGAGCAGCTGCACTTTCATTGGGTACCAGGCACTGAGCTACTGGCCCTTGGCCTCTTGGCTTCGTGCCCCTGCATTACCAGGCATTAACAGGGCAGCCCCATAAAGAGTGTGACACACGGTCCCACCTACGCTGGTGGACAGAGATATGAGACATGAAACAATAACAGTGACTAATATATTCAAGCCAGGCATGGACACTGCATGACTCTCTGCTCTTACATCGTTCAGTCATGTTCTGAGCTATATTTTGTTATGAGGAAGGCCAGCCGCAGACTTAAAGGTGTTTGACTAAGGTCACAGAATGGGTGAGGAAGAAAGGCAAGGATCTAAAAAAGCATGGTGCCTGCTGGCATCCCTCCATGGTGGGTGGGGGACATGGTGAGTAGGGAGATGGACGCCAGGTCATGGAAGGCAATGGGGAGCCAGCGCAGGCTCCAGGGAGAGGATGGCTGGGTTGGTGGGAGAGTAGCTGGCTGCGCAGAGCAGACCCCTTCAGGGGGAGGGGCTGCCGGCGGGAACTCCACTCATGTGGCTCCTTTCATAGCGGCTCCAGCCTGGGCCACAGAGGGCTGACCTTTCATGTGGACAATGGACTCAGGAAGTCCTTTGCCCTCTGTCTCAAATCATTTTCGAATGATAAAAGGTGGTGTACTTCAAACAATGTTTAAAGCTATTACAAATGCGTGTTGAAAGTAACAGAAAAGGGGGGGTGTAAAGTGAAAAGTAAAAGGTACCCAGCTCCCACTCCTACTCACTACTACAAGAGCTTCTTGAGTAGCCTTCCAGAACGTTTCAATGTAAACACATCTGCCCCTTAAGAGTCACTTTCAATTGTTCTTCATTTGTTAAATACATACATTTCATCATCAATTAACTTCAAAGGGAAAACACCTACAAATTACACCTTAGCTCAGACCACCTGACAAGCCTGGTCCCCACTGCCCTGTCTTCATCCCCATCCGCATACTGTCTGCTCCAGGCGTCCTGAACTGCTCAGAGCCACACACACACACTGGGCTGCTTCCCATCCCCGGGCCTTTGCAATTCTTGTTTCCCCAGCCTAGAGCTCCCTCTGTGCTTCATTTCCACCTGGCCAGCATTTCCTCTAGGAATTTCCCATCTCTTCTTCACGAGCATCATCTCAGAATCACCTGCCCTGAGACTGACTCGCCCAGAGTCAGGGGCCGCTCTCACCGTGCACGTGTCTCCATCACAGCAGATCCTGGTGCGAAGTGTTGCACGCTTGCCAGTTTCCCCCGAACAGGAGCCGTGAGGCTGTGCTTCACCCACCTCTGCATCCTCAGCCTGGTCTCCCACCTCCCGCTGAGCTGGGCTCAGTACATACTTGTCCAAGGAACACACAAAGAGAGGCCTCCATAAGGGACTGACGTGTGAGCCACACTCCAGCAATGCATGAAATCCTGTGCCCTGATGCTGTGGTTTCCTGCCATAACCAACTACCACGAACTGGATGGCTTAAAACAACAGAGGTTTATTCTCTCATAGTTCCGGAGGCGAGACGTCTGAAATCAGCCTTACTAGACCAAAATTAAGGTGTGAGCAGGGCTTAGGTCCCTCTGGAGGTTCTGGGGAGAATCTGTTCTTGCCTCTTCCAGCCTCTTCTGGTGGCTGATGGCTTCCTTAGCTTGTGGCCGCACACTCCAATCTCTGCCAGTGGTCACACGGCTTCCTCCTCTTCTGTGTCAAGTGTCCCTCTCCCCCCCTCTTGTAGGGACACTTGTGACTGCATAATTCCCCTCCCTCAAGATCTTAACTTAGATCACAACTTCAAAGACCGACCGGTTTTTTGCCATATAAGGTAGCATTCACAGGCCCCAAGGATTAGGACCCAGATATCCTTTGGGAGGGACCATTTCTCAGCCGCCCACACCAAATGAGGGTGATTATTTTAAAACCACATCCCCCTGCCCCCCCAGCGAATACTTACGTCAATTGCTGAGAAGTCAAGGCCCTCGCTCTCAAACTCACATCCTAGTGTACCTGTTCCTGATGGAGAAAAAAACAGCATCATTTTACAAAGCATCTGTCTCAGAAAAGGCCTCAGCCTTATTGCAGAAGCATCAACTCAAGGGTCAGAAGCGCCTTCTGAGGCTGAAAAGATTTATCCTAAGAGGTCTCCATGCTTCCTGCTGGAGGATCAGTGCTTGACTTCAGCTGCTCAATTTCAGTAGAGGTCTGAAAATCCCTTATTATAAACCAAGAGGAAAAACCGGATACCTCTGACCTCAGTTTATAAACACCTGGCCAGGTATGGAATGAAGATGAGAGAGAAACAAGGAAAAACATAAACAATTCATTTTTTACTAGCATGGCAGAATCTAGTGGTATTTTTAAAAACTATTAGAATTATTATATTTTTATATAGTAAACTTTTAAATTTTACTGTGTTTTAAATAAGACAGAAATACATCTTATTTAAAAACCAAGTTCTCTTGGGGCGGCCTTTCTTTGTAACACGCCAGCTTGTCAAGTGATGACAATCTACAAACAATCACAAAAATAAGAAGGCAGCAGAACTCCAGCATGGCTGAAGGATTAAGCATGATGCGGTGTTCTCTGCGAAGTCTGACATAGCATTCTTTTTCTTTTTTCTTTGCGGTATGTGGGCCTCTCACTGTTGTGGCCTCTCCCGCTGCGGAGCACAGCCTCCGGACGCGCAGGCTCAGCGGCCATGGCTCACGGGCCCAGCTGCTCCACGGCATGTGGGATCTTCCGAGACCGGGGCACGAACCCGCGTCCCCTGCATCGGCAGGCGGACTCTCAATCACTGCGCCACCAGGGAAGCCCCTCTGCTTGTTTTTGTAATTAAGTTTTATTGGCATGCAGCCTCACCCATTCATTAACATATTGTCTATGGCTGCTTTCCTGCTACAACCACAGAGTTGAGTGGTTGCGACATAGACTACAGGGTCCACAGAGAGTACAGTATCATCTAGTCCTTTACAGAAGTTTGCAGATACTCTCTCTGGATGAAGCTGTGGCGGAGGGGGGAGGCTCACGCCCCAGTGCAGAGGGTATGAAGCGCGAATTCTTACTGAACTCGCTGTGTGCCAGGCACTGAGCACCAAGCTCCTATGGTTTAACTAGTTTGATCCGCACCAGGCCCTGTGCAGGAGGTCCTATTACAGCCCGACTTCCTCTATGAGGAAACGGAGGCACTAAATGCTTCAGTGATTTGTGCAAGGTGGCAGAGCCAGGATTTGGACCCAGGCATTTGGACCGCTGAGCCCACACCTGACCACTATGGAGGCAGCGCTCAGCCAGGCCCAGGCGGGAGTGAGAAGCGGCAAAGTGGAGAGCTGATGGGCTCTGCCGGGATGCCGGTCAGCCCCCAGCATGGGGAGGGCAGGAAGAACCCTCAGGATGGACAGTGACGGACCCCGCACCACTGGTGAGGACACCCCACGCTGCCCTGAGGCCATGTGCCCCTTGGAGGGGAATGTGCCACGGGTGGGGTGGCAGCCCTGAGTCTGAATGTAAACTGGGCCTCTGGTGGGCACTGCAGTTGATACAGCTTCCAGTGAGGATGGTAAAGACGGTGAATGAGAAGCGACCTCCATGGTGAAGGCAGGGTCAGCAGACAATAAATGGAGTTCGCGTCTCTGCCTTAGGCCTGCACCCCCAGAGGCACACTCTGAGACAAGGATTTTGCTGCAAGTGGGGGTTTTTTTGGACAGTGATCTCGGGAAATGCTGGTAGAGGAGTGGGGAAGTGGGTAGGGAAGGGGAGAAAGCCAGTATGGGGGGCCTTGCTGAGCAGAGGCCACTACAGTCAATAGGGCGCAGTCCCACCAGGAGCCTCGAGGGGGCGCATGGGACACATCTCAGCATGGCGGGTTGCGGGAGTTGGGGTGTTTACATGCCATTCTTGCCATTCCTGTGCCCACTGGTTTAGGGATGCTCAGTGTGTTGATTCCTGATACATCAGGCCTGACTCCAGTTGGGCAATGCCGGGGCCTGCAGTAGGATGCTGTTGGCACGTGGGGACGTGCCACGTAGATGCTATGGGGAAGTGGACCCCCAGCGTAATCAGAGTGTGGTCCCTGCACCAGCAGCCTCGGCAGCGCCAGGGGCGTGTTGGAAATGCAGACCCCAGACCTGCTGGGTCAGAACCTGCATTTTAACAAGACTCCCGGTGATCCAGGGTACTTTCGAGTTTGAGAAGCAGTGAGTTCCATAACTGCGGGTTCCTTTCCTCTTTCTAAGGACTAAAATGTAATCACTGGCCCAGCACTACCTGACCATTCTCTGACGTTCCTGAGAAGGAGGGAATGAGATGCCTCCTCTTTAATCAGGTACAAGATGTGTCTCAACCTGGCCAGAAGAGCCGCAAAGGGAGACCGTGATGCCAGCGGCTTTGTTTGGGGCGTGGCTCTTCCCCCTCCCCCAGCTTTGCAGAGGTATAATTGACACGTTTAAAAATGTATATACTTAAAGTGTTCAAAGAGGATCTACTCAGTGAATTCAATACACAATAGCGAAAGGATAGTCTCTTCAATAAATGATGTTGGGAAAACTGGATAACCACATGCAAAAGAATGAAGTTGAACACTTATTTTACAGCATACACAAAAATGAACTTGAAATGGATTAAAGACTTAAATGTAAGACCTGAAACTGAAAAAACTCCTAGAAGAAAATGTAAGGAAAAAGCTCCTAGACGCCAGTTTTGGCAACAGTGCTTTGGATATGACACCAAAAGCACAGCCACAAAAGCAAAAATAAACAAGTGGGACTACATCAAACTAAAAAGCTTCAGCAGCAGTCAGCAAAATGCAAAGGCAACCTACAAAACGGGAGGAGATACCTGCAAACAGTATATCTGACAAGGGGTTAGTATCCATAATACATAAGGATGTGAATGCTGACCAAGGCTGAGACTAACACAGAGCATTTTTCAAATGTGCCTTCTGCTGTAAAACATCCCATAGCCTCAGGCCTGGGAGGCAGAAGCTGCAGCCCACCCCAGCCAGGCCCCACTCACCGCACAGCGCCTGCACTTTGTGCGCTGCCCGCCTGCGCAGGAAGGCTCGGTAGGCCTTGGAGCTCTGGTAGGCCTGCAGCTCTCGGATGTAGCGCTGCTTGTCTTCAACGGCCTCATACACATACCTCTGGAAGAAGGAGCACAGAGATTCTGAGACTCTCCTAATCTGGGGGAGGGGGGGCGGCTGGAGGTGTCCTCTTGTCCAACTTGCCTCACTCTTTCTAGGATGGTCCCAAGAAGCTATTGCTCATCTTCTACTTGCACACCTGCTGGGATGGGAACCTCACTACCTAACAGCAAGTTCATTGCTTACTTGAATAATGCAGACCACAGAATCCCTTCCAATCAGCTGGAATCTGCCTCCCTGTGGCTTTTACCATTCTGCTAGGTGTGGTCTGATGACTGTAGAGGAGGGTAGCACTCAGCTCCCCTCCCCGCCTTGAGGGACCTTACACTTCTATTCAATTATCACACAAGCAAACATCAGTGCTTAACTCTGTGCAGGGTCCTGGGTGGGGCACTAGTGATAGAGACGAATCAGACCCAGCCCCAAGCTACCCCATCTGCTACTGTTTTCCCTCCATCAGTTAACACCTGTCTCAACCTTCCTCCCCGGGCCAAATCTTACTAATCCTTCATGATCTATCACAGAACATTTACCTCCTTAAGCATCTTTCTCTGATGCCCCCAGGTTGACTCGGGGCACTCCCACACTGGTTTAGGTGCCTCCTGGAGACCCCCTGCCCCTGGCACAGACCTCTGTCCCAGGCACCCCTCACCATGGAATGTATGCGTCCACTTCGGAGGTCCCGACAGCCTAGACTGTGAGTTCCTTGAAGGCAGGGACTTGGATTCATCTCCAGCCACCGAGGCTGGCATCAGCTGGTGTAACCCAGGGACAACTAGTGTGTGTGTGTGTGTGTGTGTGTGTGTGGGGGGGTTATCTAAGGGTAAATTGGGAGCCAGAACCAGAGATGCTTGGTGGAGCCCCGCCTCTCTCCTCCCCCAAGACCTAGCTCCAGCAGACAGCCAGGGCCCCAGTCTGCTCTTAGCCAGAGTCGGGGGGCCTGCCCAGACTGGGACAGCCAGGGCTCTTGCAGTTGTCTGACTGGCTACTGGATCTACTTCCTGAATGGTTGCAAACCTGAGTAGCAAGGAGAGGAATGTTATTAGTTGATACCACGCCCCCAAAGTAGGATTTCTCTGAAACACGGGGTTGGCCAAAAAGTTCGTTCGTGTTCTTCCGTAAGATGATATGGAAAAACCGAAATGAAGTTTTTGGCCAACCCAATAGTTAATTTGAAGCAAGGGTTTTCTACAGCTAAAAAGTTGCAAGTGCAGGGGTTTAAAGAAGCTCATCTCAGAGTCTTGTGTTTAACCCAAAGAAAGGACACTCCGGAGGCAGCAGGCAGTTCTGGGAAAAGTATGGGCTCTGGGGTCCGACATACTTAGAAGGAGTTTGGGAGGGCTTTCGTAGGAAGTGGTGCTGAAGCAGGCGTGTCTGGATCAGTGTGACTGGCATGTGGGGTGGGGTGGTGGCAGAAGTTGACATTGGACATGAATGCCATGATAAAGGCATGACTGTATCCCCTACGTTAGTGTTTCTTCCCCTGTGACCCCAGAACATACTTCCCTAGGAGGCTAACAGGTGCTCTGTGTATAAGGGGTTCCATGGTGGAATTAGTTTGAGAAAGCCTCACAGGAGAGAGGACAGAGATTCTCACACCCCTAGAGTGCTCTGCTCCGTCTCTCCTTCCACATCTCATTCCAGGAGAGCACGGACCTCGCCTGAAATATTTTTAAGTGAGTAAAATTATATTAAAATGCTCCAAAAAAAATTCCTGCAGGGAGAAATAAAGATCTGTTTCACTTGATTTACTCCAGAATTTCCTAAACTTATTGGACCATTTAGCCACGTTTCATGGATTCGCCCTTCCTCCTGACACAGTTTGGGAGATGGTGGACGCCAAAGCCACAGAGACCAGTCATTGCTTTGAAGGGGTGGGGTGAGAGGCACCTCCCACCCACCTTCTGGCAAGTTCCCTCTGGCTCCAGTGTGAAGAGACGGACCAGGAGGGAACAGCCCCTAATCAAGGCTGCAGACAGCTAGGCCCACTCCTCTGCGCATTCCACGCAGAAAAGGACTTACTTGCTTTTTCTCTTGGGGCAGCTGAGCCCACTGAGCGGCCAGCATCTTCGTGATTTCCGTGAAAGGCAGATCTGGGTGCCTGGCCCTCAGGGGGCTCCTCTGCTCATTTAGGAATATCACGTACCTGCACCAGGAACGGAACAAACACAACAGCTCTGAGCTACCGGCTGGAGCGGAGGCCGCGGGGCCTGCTGCAGCTACTTCCACTTTCAGGTTTTCATAAAAATAAACAGTCATGGGTTTGCCCATATTTTTCAATCTAACCAGTGAAATGGAGGTTAATCAAAAAGGGGAAAATATCTGAATGGCTGGCTTATCCAGAGACTGATGGAAGACCTAAGGGGGACCGCCCCCAATGGGAGGGGCATGAAGACTGAGTGGGCAACTCACTCAACCCACCTGAGCCTCAGTTTTCCCCTCTGTGTAATGGATATACACCACCTGCTCATGAGGTTGTTGTGCGGCCCAAATGCTCCAGGTACAGGCCACCCTCCTGATCAGGGATTCGGGTCGAGGGAGAGGGAGAGAGGCTGTGGGCATTGGGGTGAGACAAACCCGTCTTTGGAACAAAAGCCACGTCCCCAGGAATTACAGGAAAACTGAGAAAAGACCTTCACCCTTAGAAATGTGCGGACCCTGAGGATAAAAGAGAAAAGCGCACAAGCTTCCAGAGGAGCAAAGTGACCCTCAGAGCAGTGGGAAGTGACTGGCCTGGGGCCTCTCTTCTGCAGCCTCCGATGGCAGGGGACAAGGGACGGACGGTCTCAGTGCAGTTGGTGGGGGAGGGGGCATTTTGAGCCTTGATGAAGGTTAACTAGCTCCCCTGAGGCCGTGGAGCAAGCCTGAAAGGGAAACCAGACCTGCTGGCCTCACAGCCACCCCCTTTCCCGTCTGTGAGCCAAGCCCAGCTCTCCTTTGAGCATCAGAACCTTATTCTAGCTTAAAGAACTAAGCAACCCTCCCTCACTCCCTGGCGTGTGAGGCCCCGTAACGATCAAGGGCCCTGAAAAACAGACAAAGGCTGAGATGGGATAAGAGGCCATCCAGGCCTGGCACACAGCAGAGGCCACAGGGTGAGCCCAAAATGTTACCTTAACATCAGTCAGGTAATCTCCCCATCTTACCCTGTCCTAGGAGCGCGGGGAACAGGAGGGTCCCTCGGGGGTTTCCTTTTCTTGCCTTTAGGCCAGCCCCCTTTCCTTTTCTGAAAGAGTAATACACAGAGGAAAACCTCAGGATTGTCAACAATGATTTACCATATTCGAATCACAGCCTACAATACGGCAACATACTAAAGTGTCCTCGTCACACTTTACCCACGCGGCTTCTGACCTCCCGGCAGCTCTGCAGCGTAGCAATAATCGTGCCCTGAAGATGAAAGAACCGAGGCTTGGAGGACATTATGGCTGCCCTGGTGTCCCTAGAAGGCGGGGGAGCTGGGGACATTCCCTCCCATGGTGTCACGACTGCATGCGCACATTGGGCACAATCAAGAAGGCAATGTGAGGTTTCTGTAACTCACTTCACAGTGGGTGGGGCCCGGCCTCAGCACTGGGGACAAGGCGTAAACATCTGAGCTTGCCTGGTGCTCAGCCTGGGCTCCCATCTCAGCTCTGCCACTTACCTGTTATGCGGCCTCAGGTAAATTAGTAACATCCCCGTCCCTCCGCTTCCCCACTTGTAAAATGGGGACCACAAAAGTCTGAACCTTGTGGGTTGCAGTGAGGATTAAATGTGGACATATTCATGTATTTCTTAGAACAGAGCCAGGCACCTAGTAAGTGCTCACTAAATGCAGGCTGCCACAATCGAATGCAGACCCCTCCTGTGGCAGCCAGCTCTCGGGAGGGAGACCCAAGCTGCCCCTCCCTCTTCTGTTCACTGCGTTTCTTGGGTCATTACAGTGCCTGTGCCCTTGCTGCCACTGAGGCCCTGTGCCATGTTTGGAGGATAGAGGGCTGACTAAGATGCAGACCTGGCCCTCAAGCAGCCCAGTCTGATGCAGGAGGTCTGATGCATGTAAATAATGGCAACAATTCATTACAGGGATAACAGTTACAGAATGACAGCCTGGACACCCTTCCATTCACGTCTCAGTTTCAAATTTTCCTAAACCAAACACACACACACACACACACACACACACACACGCCACTAATGGTGGAGAGTAATCAAAACGTGGCCTTAAAAACCTCTGTTTCAACTGTTTCAGCTTTCCAGTTTTCAGAACTCCCTCCCAGACATGCCCATTTTGGCCTTTCCAGGGCCGGGAGACAGGCAGTTTGGTCAGTGGCCCAGCAGGCTGGCTGGGTGAGGATCTGGTGCTGCCGCAGCCAGGCCACATGTGCTGGGGACCAAAGGACATAGGAGGTCAGGGCAGCACGTGGCATGGGGACTTGAGGAACAGGAGGGTAGAGCTCGGGCCAGGCAGAGGCAAAGAGCCAGGCTAGTAGCCACGTGTGTTAGAGAGAGACTGCTGCAGAACACCTAGCAAGGTGCTGGGCCTGCTGTAGGTGCATGACACAGGATATGACACTCTCCCTTGTTCACTTCCTTGCTGATCCCTGGAGTCTGAAAGTGAAGGACAAGCCTTTCAGGACCCTGGACAGCTCCCGGGTCCCGCAGTCCGCTCTGATTCCATGCAAGAAAAACTCAAACCGTTTCTACAGTCCGGTTCACTGGGAGCTTTCCAACACACATGTTCCTGAATTTGAGTCTCACATTCCCCACCAGAAGCAAATATTTCAATCACCCCGTGCCACAGGAAGACACTCAGAAAGATGAATGACTTGGCAGCTTCTGTTAGAGCCGTGCCTTCTGAGGGAGACCCCACAGCTGCCTGGAGTCACGTGGGATGTGGATGGGCTCACCCAGCCGTGCATCACAGCTGCCACCTCCTGTCTGCCTGCTCAGTTCCTCTGCCGCAGCACACAGGGGAAGTTGTTTGTTTGTTTTTAATTGGAGGAATCACGTTCATTTATTGATACTTATTGTACTTCTCTATATTCTAGTTTCATAAGTCAAAACTAAAACTAAAAACGCGTATCATTTTCCTGCCATCTTTGGTCCTTTGTTTCAGTTTCTTTATTAAAAGAAAATCCTTCCTGAGTGTTTTCTTCGTTTGCCTGGAAACCATAGTTACGGAGACAAAGGCACTTGGGAAGGCTGCAGGGACACTTTTCTCTGAAGCTTTTTGTTCTCGCTGAATTTCTCACACAAGATTTATACCAAATTGACTCTGCCCTAAATAGAGCCACGTACACAGTGAGCTGATCATTAGCACAAGGTGTTACTACATGGAGAGCATTTCCCACACACTGGAGTACATTAGTTTCAAAGGAAAAGCAGAAGTAGAACATGATTGAGCAAGGAAAGACTGATTACCAAAAAAGCGTAGTCAGCAGGAGAGCAGGCAATCCGTGGACTGGCAAAACTCAAGGGGAAAAGATCCATTTCAATTGGATTCTTGACCAGCACAGAACTCTCATGTTCAGACTGTAACAGACGGTGAATTTTGGATATCTGGTTTTATACACAGAATTTTCTTTTACAAAGAATATGTCCCTTGGGAGTCAGCAGGGTGTAGCAGAAGGTGTGAGGGGCTTGAGTGACAGATATGGGCTCACTCCCTGGCTCTGACACACTGTAAGCCTGAGCCCCCATTACCTCTGCAGCTCCCAACTGTGACACAACAAAAGGCAGCACAGGGGTGGGTTTGTAGAGGGCCAGCACAGTCCCAGCACATAGCAAGGCTCAATGCAGGTATGTTCCTTCTCTCTATTGATAAGGTAAAAAACCTCAAGAACATACCAATGAACAGGATCCTACAAGGCAACTAAGCAGATCTCAAGGAGAAAAATATTTCCGTTTATGCAACTAATCACGTCAATCATTTGGGAACCAGATCAAAGCTCAGATGATGATTATAGTCATGGTTGGGAAAAGGATCTTGGCCCCAGTGGTTTTACAATCAACTCCCCCAGCAAAGTTCAGGTCCTGGTTTATTTTCCCACTTAGCCACACTGTGCATTCCACTCCACTCCTCACCAGCTGCTTTTCCTGCACAGAGAATGAACGGGGGTCATCTCCCAGGTGAGAACTGCTCACCTCACCCCAGAACCTTCACCAGAAACCCTAAGTTTCCTGGAATAGTTAGTTAGGCCCAGGAGCCAAGCTCTTTGAGATCGAATCCTGCTCTGCTATTTACTGTGTGACCCTGGGCAAGTTCCTTGACTTCTCTGTGCCTCACAGGGTTGAGAGGATTTGAAGAGACAATGCCCAGGAGTGCCAGCCTAGAGCTCGGAGCACAGAACACACTAAACACGCGGGTGTTATCACTCATGTCACGATGCCAATGCAGCACGTGAGGCCCTCTGTGCCTGCCCTGGACCGCACTTGCCTTTCGCTCCTCTGTGTCCCGCTCCTTCGGGTCCCCCGGTTCAGCCAGCACAATGTGCTGAGTGGGCTGAGACACCAGGTCCCAGCAGCGTGTCTGGATCACGGAGCTCCCAGGTAGTAGGCTGCCTGTCCCACTTGGAGATGGGAGAAGGAATTCTATGGGCGCTAGAACAAGAAAAGGCACATAAGGTCAGAGACATTGAAATCACCACCACCCCTGGAGTCCATCCAACACTCCAGGCACTCTGTGATATGCCATTTGCGTTTTCAAATGCCCACAAGTGACAGCAAATGCCTAAAACCTGAGCTGGTGGTCATTTCTTCGGGGCACAGATGGTAAGGACAGGGGAGGTGTTACACAGAAACAAGTCACTCCCTGTGAGCAGAGCAACTGAGCTGGCCCTCAGGTCCTGCTCTGTTGGACCTGCCTCACGGACCCTCGCCCAGGGGAGCATCATGGTTAGAAGTGTGGGCTCTGGACTCAGACCGTTGGGGTTCAGCCCCCAGGTCCCAAGAGTCAGCTTCACGCCAGCAGCAACACACTTCACTTGCCGAGACCGTGGCTTCCTCTTCACAATGTTAGAGCAAACTTCAGACCAACTTCATGGAGTTGTTGAAATGCCTGTTCACACCCCAGGTATTTACAGGATGCCTGCGATATGCTGGACACAGCAGACAACAGCGCATAGAACAGACAGATATCCAGTCCCCCCGGAGTTTACATTCTAAGGGTGGGGGATGGTAATTACGGTCCCATTTTACAGATGGGAGAGAGGTGGGAATGGGACAATACATAGCTCAGATCTATTAAATGTATGCACGACCTCCACACACACACACACACACACACACACACACACACACACACACACACACACACACACACACACACACACACCCCTGCTTGTAGATGGAGAAACTGAGGTGCCTGGAAGCAAAGTGATTCCAGAGAGAAGCCTAGAATCACACAGGTGGGAAAAGTCAGGTGAGATCTTGAACCCAGGTCTCCTGGTTGCCAGCCCAGCGGTCTGTCCTCCTCCTCTAACCTGCACCCCCTATGGTTCCTCGTGCGCAGGGGAAGGTAATAACTTTCAAGTGACCATGCTCAAGAGTGACCCCATCAGTAGCCCATTAAGAACTACTTAACAACCACAATGCAGGCCCCCTGCCAAACAGCTCCAGACGCTGACTTGTCTTAGAGTGAGGAAAGACAGGAAGGAATCCACTGACTTCCCTCTCAGCTTCCTAGGAAGGGGAAGTGCGGCAAATAGTGATGACAAAACCCAGCATTCTGGAACTTTCTTTGGCTTGTATCCACATGGCCAAGCCTGGTCCAGGCCTTGTAATCCATCACTAGGACTGTTCTTGTTTTTTTAAATGGTATTTCTGTTTTGAACCATAACTTGTGGGTATGGCTCAGAAATGGGGGGAGGGTACCGAAGGGTGATGGTAAAGGGTAGACAGTGCCCCTCCCTGGTCCTCCAGCACCAAGTCCCCTCCCTGGAGGCTACCGGCTAGGGGCCTCTTCACATGCCCTTCCAGAGCTAGTCTGTTTATTTACAAACACTCCTGTCCCCCACACAACGGCAAACTAGTTGCACTGCACTAAATTTACTCCTTTCATTTACTATGTCTTTGAGTTCTTTCTGCACCAGCCCATTTACAGCCGCTGCATTTTCTGGTGAACGGGCCACAGGGCAGTTAGTGGCCCCTAGTAACAGATGCAGGATACTCCTGGTTTGCACACATAGCTTGCATGCAGTGGGCTCTCTAGAAATCGGGTTGCTGGGTCAAAGGGCATGTGTGTTTGTAATTCAGATGGACCCTGGCTGGCACATACCCCTCCACAGGCTGGACCCACTTCACGCCCACCAGCAGCATAGGACCTGGCTTCCTCCTGAGGATCCCTGCCTCTGGGTCCACAGGGGAAAATCTCACCACCTCCCTCTCTGCCCATACCACTCTATGGCTCCCCCTGACTTCGGCATGGAGTCCAGGCCCCCTAGCCTGGTACTGAAGCTCCAGGAGGCTGGGCCCTAATGACTCATCCAGCTGCACGCTCATCCAACTGATACAACTGACTCCAAAAGGTGGTGATGAAAACGTACAATAAGCAGACCCTTTACGCATATTATCCCGTTTAATCTTCAGCATGACTCTGATTACCATGGCAATATCCACAGATGGAGAAAGAAGTTCAGAGAGGTCAGTGACCTGCCCAAGTGTCCACAGCGGGGCAGGGCAGATGGGACCCCCCACCTTGGGTTGCCTGCTCTTCCCATCTCCCCAGCCATCTCACCAACAAGCAGAAATCGTCTCCCATCTAGTACAGCCCGACTGCTGATGCCCTGAGCCCACTGAGCGCAGCCCCAAATCTCCCCTGCCTTGCCTTCACCCTTTTCCAAGGATCCAGGAACAGCAGGAAGGAACCCATTTGGAGGACAGCTCTCAGTCGATTCATTCATTCAGTGGACAGACATTAGGACCAGTGCCAGGCCGCAGGCAGCGGCTGCAGAAACAGCAGTGGCTGACAATGCAGAGTGTAGGGAGCTCTAGGTCAATACCAAGTCCTAGTTCCTTGGAGGGCAAAAGCCATGGTGATTGCCTAATGCTGAGACTGTGGAACAGTCTATGACTTGCTCAAGCCCTTCAATCCAGAGACAAGTGGTGCCTGCCCTGGGGCACTGGCCTCCCCACTTACTGGACAGTGCAGTGGTCACCCCATGCCTCAGCCAAAACGTCTGGCCTCAGAGCCAGCTCTGCCACCTATTAGGCACATCACCTCTCGTTCCTCAGTCTTCTCAACTGTAAGATGGGACTACTAAGAGGTGGCACGGTTATTACAGTGCCTGGCTCCCAGATAGCAGGCTACAGCCAAGAACTGGTAGTATTCTAACGTCGTCAGAGTCTGCGTTGGAACGTGAGAATACAGTCTTCAGAGTTCAACTTTAGGCTCGAATGCCACCTGCCCGCAGGTGACAGAAACACATCAGCCAGGAGCAAATTACGGGATTTTCACTAAATTATCATACAAGGTCGGGAAACGGGATTTTCTGCATAAAGGGAAGGTTCTGGACAGAGACCTGAATCTTTCCAGCGTCAGTTTCAACATTTGCACGGTAGACGCTGAAGCTCTGACACCCACCGACCTGGACTCGAATCCTGGTTACTCCCCTAACTACCCGAGGGGCTCGTTCAAGTCACCGAAAGCCCTCTGTTTCTCACTGTGGAGCACAGTCCCCGCCCCCAGGTCGCCAGGGCGTTACACGGGACAGGTGAGTACAGGTTCTCTGAGCCGAGCGCGCGGCCCGAGCGCTGCACAACGCAACAGCTCTCCTGACCAGAGTCGCCCCCTGACGCGCAAGCGTCCGCCCCCAGCAGCGACTGGTGACCGTGGCGGCGGGCCGGGATCGCAGGCCGGTTCCGGAGCCAGGGCCGCCCCTGCTTCAGCACTGGCGGCCGCGGACCCGCTCTCGGGCGGGGGGTCTCAGGGACGGGGAAGAGGTCACCAGAGCGGGGACTGGGGCGGCGGGGGAACAGACGGGCACGTGCGCCGAGGGACGCGCGGGGAACGGACCGGCCCGGCGCAGGCCCCAGTCACGTGCCAGGGCCTGGGCACCGCCCCGGGCATTCACACCCGCGCCGCTGGGCTGGGCTGCACCGGGACGCGCGTACCCCGTCCCGGGGACAACCCCCCCCCCCCACTCCCGGGGAGCGGGGCGCGCGCGGCAGAGGGGAGGGGCCGCAAGTCCAGCCACTGACCCGCAGCCTGGCCGCTGTCCCGCTGCATGTCGCCCGCCCGCCGGGGCCACCACCCCGCGCCGGCGGCTCCGGGCTCGGCCCACCCGGTGCGCCAGCCCAGCGCCTGCCGCTCCGCCCCGCGCCCTCGGCTCCGTTTCCGCCCCGCCCCGCACGCCGTGGGCGGGCTCTCTGGAGCCGTCGTTCCCCGCGCTGCTGCCCGTCACAGGGGCGCGGGCTTTGTCCGCCTTGGACTGCGTCTGGCCGCTGAGACGTGGGCGGGCGCGTGGGTCGAGAGTCCCAGCCGCGCGGGGGAGCTCCGGGCTCCAGGCTTTCGGAGTAACCGGGGTCTGGGCGGGACCAGAGCGGGAGGGGCGGAGGACAGGGCAGCCCCGCCCCGCGGCCGAAACCCCGCTTTGAGGCTGCGGGTCCCTCCACCCGCCCCGTCAGTTACGTAAGTGCCCCTATTTATACGTCTCAATATTTTCAAGGCACACAAGAATGCATAATACATTAGCACTGTGGCGAAATTAGAAAATCCAGAGCAGCCAGCCCCTTTCGCGGAATCCAGCACCTCAAAGCCAACCACCTGTAAACCCGTTGGAGGGCCTCCTTTACGTTAAAAAAAATTTCAAAATGCACTTTAAAAGATAATTCTAAACATTTAGAGATAGCCACGAGCTCCACCCGCCTTCCAGTGGCAACACTTCCACGTTCGCATATCTCCTTTCGGTTTGTGGCAGGTGACCCGAAGGCAGTCATGGGCTCCACACACTCTCTGTGTGTAATTTAGAGGTTACCTATAGAGGAAGGAACGGTCCCTGGAGCCACACGGTCTGAGTCCACCAGCCTACCTCTGCTGGGTGACCTTGGGCTGGTTACTTCACCTCTCTGGGCCTCACTCTGTTCATCTGAGAAGTGGGGATAATACTAGTGCCCATTAGATAGGACGGTTGTAGGATCAGTGACCTAATACTCCTAAAGTACATCAGAGGCAGTCAAGAAATGTGTCAGTTATTGTTTCTGAGGTTTTCTGCATGTATCAAGGGTAATGAGCAGTAATCATGTAAATACATAATTTGGTCTTTTCATACTCCCCACAGCTCCCCACTCCTTTCCCTTGTTTTTATTTTTAACCAACCAATGGCTTCAACAAATAAGCCACTAAAGGTCTCTGTTCCTCAGTTTCTTCCTCTGTAGAATAAAGATAATATTAATAGCATCACAGGGATGTTTGAGGATTAAATGAGATGCTGTGAGAGGTGAATGTGTAGAATTGTTGAGTACCACACCTGGTGCCTGGTGTGTATTTCGCGGCTAATGACATAAATAGCTGGTCTTACCACTGGTGTTGTCCATGCCCACAGGGAAGCCCCAGGGCTTAGTCAAACTGGACTGGGACTACAGAGAAGGAAAGGATCCCAGGAATCCTGAGTACCAGACCTTTTTTTTTGCCAGTGGAGGAAACTGAGTCCTGGAGAGGGAGAGTGGCTTGCCCAAATGAAGCTCCTTCTACCTCCCCATGCAGCTTCTCGATTCAGTCTAATTAAATGCAGCAAATACAGGAGGAGATCTCCTCCTTGCAAAACTGAGTAAAAAATATTCTCTTAAAATAAATCCTTGAGATTAGCTAGGAAAATTGTGAAAGAGAAGAATATTCAAGTGAGACTTGTATTTTCTTACATCAGCCTGTACATAAAGCCACTGGAATCTAATCAGTAAGGTGCTGATAGAGGAATGGATGAATACATGAGTGTAACAGAAGATGGAACCAAAATTAAATCCCAGAATATGTGTTAGTTAATTTATGACAAACATAATAGCTTAATTCAGAAAAAGAAGAGAATGAATTATTAATCAATACTGCTAACTGGCTAGTCACCTGAGAAGAAAAAGGATGGACTCCAATCTAATTTCAAATACAAAAGTAAATTCTAGATGGATTACAGACCTAAAGTAATAAAGGAAACAATAAAAATAATACAAGACATTGGGATCCCAATATCATGCTCAGCTAGATAGCTCAACTGGACCACCCTCTCAGATCAAAGTACAGAGATGGGAGATTGTTTACAACAAACTTAAAATGCCCTGCTGAACCCACGGGGAAATATCCCACACATAAAAAGAATCATCACACCTCCCACACACAAAAAAGAATAATCAGCCCAAAACAGAGTGGGTGTTAACACAGAAATCTGAGCTCCACAGGATACAACCACCTATAACATGAACTTCAAGTTTTAGGGACTGATGCTGGTTCAGTGGACCAATGAAGAAAACCTGCTCATACCTGCTGCCTCTGGGTGGAAAAACCACAAATGATATAAATAAATAGTTTCTCCTGAGAATTTGTAGCCAGAGGACTACTCCCATGTGTGTCTGGGGTTCAAATTTGCACTGCCCCCAAAGTAAACTCACCTATCAAACTGAATTAAAATAGTTGCAGGTTAGTATCGCCCCCTGGAGCCCAGAATAAGCAGATGCAAATGTTCTCTGGAGAAAAAGCATCTTCAATCCAGGCCCATCACCGTATACCATATATGAGCTCATAATAAAACTTACCACAGGCACGAAGAAATAATGCAATATAAGTGAGATTCTGAAGAGTAACATTAGTTTAAATACTGAAGTATTTCTGATAGTAGACACATAATCCGCAGACTAAAATTAATCATGTATAAACAAAAAATGTTAAAAGAAATAAAAATGGGATAAAAAGAGTTCAAAGAACAAAAGTCAAACAAAATAACCAGGAACATTTGAAAAAGAATCAACTAAAACATCTTGAAATAAGAAATATAATCACTGAAATAAAAACCTCAATTGATGGGTCATATAGCAGATCAATTATCTGAAGAGAAAATCAGTTAACTGAAGGACAGATTTGAGGATATTACCCAAATGCAACTCAAAGTGACAAGGAAATAACAAATAGGAGAGAGAGCTGTGGAGGCACACATGATAGAATATGAAAGTCTAACGTCTGTCTAGTTAGAGTTCCACAAGATGAAAATAGAGAAAGTGGAGGAGAAGCTATACTTAGATGATGACTGAGAATTTTTCACAATAGTTCGAAGTTGCCAAATTTCAGATCTAGGAAGAACAACGTATAGTAAGCAGCATAAATAAAAAGAACCACACATAAACATATCAGATGAAACAAGAAGACATCAAAGATAGAGGAGTAAAAGACAGATATTCAACAGTTACCATATTTCATCAATTCTAAGTTGCATATTTTCTCACCATGTAACATGCATGACGTTGGGACCAATCTTACTGATAGAGTATTACGATTCTAATTGACAAATTGACAGAGTAGTTCTTACTGGTAATAAAATATTGGTGCATCATATACTCAGTGATGTCTTAGAGTGAGTGAAATATGGTAGACTGGCCACAGACACGTCAACAGCAACAATGGAAACCCAAAGACAGAGACGTGGTAAATTCAAGGTTCTGAGAGAAAACAAAAACAGCATTTAGATTGCTGTTTCTGTCGCTGGGGAAAACTGGACAAACTATATGAAAAAATTGTTTTCAGATATTGGACAACAGACAGAGCAGAGCTCTGATCCCTGAAGGAAAAGAAGCAAATAAGGAAACTCTATAACCCGGCTTCCTGTCTGGGAGTACTTCCCCAAGTGCAGTGCAAGGAAGAGGAATCAGAGCAGGGCACACATTTGCTGAGTTGAGGAGAGAGAGAGAGAAGAGAGGGAAGCCAAGGCAGCTGGGACTTCAGAGGCAGAGAACCAGACATGAGAGGACTATGGGGAGAAAGATCTAGGACTCTACAGAGGGCTTCTCTCGTGTCTATGGATGAATACTAAGCCAGGAATATATCAGATGAAACTTCTTGAGCTAAAAATCGAATAACTACTAGATCTCTCAAAGGGCTGGGAGACATTTGAAGTTTAATCAGTCAGAGCGGAGAGACTTTGTTGAATACCCCAGGGCATTCAGTAGAGACCCCAGAATGGCCATGCCTTAGGAATAGGGCCCATCTAGCGCTAATGTGAAAGCAAGCCTAGGACCCGATCTAACAGACAGTAAAACTAAACTTCAAAAGTATCAGACTGATCTGCAAGTAAATTAACTGTCTGACAGAAGAAAGCCAATCATTCTTTAAAGGAAGAAAACAAAGTCTTCCCTGGTGGCGCAGTGGTTGAGAGTCCACCTGCCGATGCAGGGGACACGGGTTCGTGCCCCGGTCCGGGAAGATCCCACATGCCGTGGAGCGGCTGGGCCCGTGAGCCATGGCTGCTGAGCCTGTGCGTCCGGAGCCTGTGCTCCGCAACGGCAGAGGCCACAACAGTGAGAGGCCCGCGTACCGCAAAAAAAAAAAAAAAAAAAAAAAAAAACAAAATACTCAGCAACATAACATTCACAATGTTCAGCATCCAGTCAAAAATTACTAGACAAATGAAGAACCATGAAGATGTGAACATAACTAGAAAAAAAAAGTCAATAGAAAAAGATCCAGATATGACAGATGATGGAACTGGCATTCAAGGGCTTACAAGGAGCTATTATTAATATGCTTAAGGATGTAGAGAAAAACATGAAACCAATTAAGAGATACAGTAAGATGAAACAGAGAACCAAATGAAACTTCTAGAACTGAAACATGCAATGTCAGAAATTAAAATTCATTGAATAAGTTTCAGAGAAGATTATACCCTACAGAAAACGAATAGTGAATATGGAAACATAGTAATAGAAGTGATTCAAACTAAAGTACAGGAAAAAAAGCTGAAAAATGAATAATCCTCAGTGACTTGTGGGATATCAAATGGCTATATAATTAGAGTATTAGAAGAAGTATAGCAGGAACTAATATTTAAAGAAATAATGAACAAAAAATCTAAATTTGATGAAAATTATAAACGCAAAAATCCAAAAAGCTCAGCAAATCCCAAGCAGCATACACACACACACACACACACACACACACACACACACACACACCCCCAATGCACGTCTGAAATTGCTGAAATACAGTAATAAAAGAGAGAATCTTAAGAGCAGCCAGAGAAAATAGTACATCAAAAGAAGAGCAAAGGTCTAAGACCTACACTACCTGGCTTTTCAAGATTCAGTATGAAGTCTTATAACAGTGGTATTGGCATCAAAGATAGACAAATAGGTCAATGGAACAGAACAGACTCCAGAGACAGACCCACACATTATGTGGTCAATTGATTTTTGACAAAGGTGTAAAGAAAATTCTGTAGAGAAAGGACAGTGTTTTCAACAGATGGTGCTAGAACGATTGGCTATCTATATAAAAATGAATTTTGATCCATACCTTGAACCATATATGGCAATTATCTCAAAATGGGTCATAGACCTAAATAAAAATAAAAATTATAAAAATTCCAGGAGAAAACATAGGAGAAAATTGTTGTGATTTGGGGTTGGACATAGATCTTAGGTACAGTACCCAAAGCATAAGACATTGATCAAACAGTGAAAAGGCAAACTATGGACTGGGAGAAATTATATGATTATATAAATAAATGTGAATGTGTGTGTGTGTATCAACTCCCACAATAAAACAAACAAACCCATTTAAAATTGTCAAAAGATTTGAATAGACACTTTACTAAGAAGATATACAGATAGCAAATAGGTACATGAAAAGATGTCAGAGCGTTAATCATGTAAATAAAAATGAAAATTAGAAGTACAATGACCTACCACTACATACTTATAAGAACGTCTAAAATTAAAAAGGCAGACCATACGAGGTTTTGGCGAGGTTGTGCAGGAACTGGAGCTCTCACGTGTACTGCTGGTGGGAATGTAAAATGGTACGACCACTTTGGAAAAGTTTGTCAGTTCTTAAAAAGTTAAACATACATTTGCTACCTGACCTGGATTTTACACTCTTAGGTATATACCCAAAAGAAATGAGGGTATATGTCCACACAAAGACTTATATACAAGTGTTTATAGCAGCTTTATTTGTAATAGCTGAAAACTGGAAGCAATCCAAATGTCCATTAACATGAGAACGGACAAGCAAATGGTGGTATATCAATCCAACAGGATACTTCTGAGCAAGAAAAGGAGTGAACTATTGGGCTTTCCTGGTGGCACAGTGGTTGAGAGTCCGCCTGCCGATGCAGGGGACATGGGTTCGTGTCCCGGTCCGCGAAGATCCCACATGCCACGGAGCGGCTGGGCCCGTGAGCCATGGCCACTGAGCCTGTGTGTCCGGAGCCTGTGCTCTGCAATGGGAGAGGCCACAACAGTGAGAGGCCTGCATACCGCAAAAAAAAAAAAAAAAAAAAAAGGAGTGAACTATTGACCAGTGCAACAACCTTGATGAATCTCAAAGTAACTGTCTAGTGAAACAAGACCAGGAAAGCGCCAGGGATGAGAGGTGGGTGTTGGGGAAGGGGAGAGGCAAGAAGGAGGCCTCACAGAGCAGCTCCAGGAAGCCTTTGAAGGATGAATAGGTTCACTGTCTTGATTTGTGGTGATGGCTACACAGGCGTCTACACGTGTCAAGATTTATCTTCACTTTATATACGTGCAGCTTATTCTGTACTAATTTTCCTTCAATAAAGTTGTTACAAAAAGAAAAACTATAATTGACAGTTTTAAGCAAAAATAATTACACTTTTCAATTTATAAGAAGTGTAGAAGTAAAATAATGGGCAATAGCACAAAGGAAAGGATGGGAGAAGATTGAAGTATAAGGTTAAAAGTTCACACATTACATGGGAAGTGGTATGTGTTATTTGAACTAGACTGGGATAAAGATGCATATTATAAATTCTAAAATCAGCCAGTAAAAAAGTAAAATAGAGGAATGGCTAATAAGTTAATAGAGGATAGAAAATGGAATACTAAAAACACTTAATTTAAAATAAAGACGCAAAAGGGGAATAAATAACAAGTGGGAAAAATAAAAAGCAAATACCAAGATGGCAGACTTCAGCCCACCCGTATTCACAATGACATTAAAAATGGATGGATAACAACTCCATAGAAGAGGCAGATTGTCAACTAAATAAATAAGAAGACCCAGTGATATTCTGTTTATAAGAAACCGTTTTTAAACATGAAGAAAGATGGGCTGAAAGTAAAAGTCTGGAAAACAATAGACCATTCAATATTCTTAAGGATCAGGAATTTCACAAGGCTATATAAATAACAGAAAAACCCAGACTTTACAACAAGGAATGTTACCAGAGAGGTTGCATAATGATAGAAGGGTTAGTTCATGAAGAAGACGCGACAACCTTAATTATGGATATATGTAATAATAAAGCTTCAGAAAATAAATGGATCAAAAAGTGACAGAGCTGAAAGGAGAAATGGACAAATTCACAATTATAGTTGTAGATGTTTTTTGACCCCACTCACTCTCTTGATAATTGACAAAAATCAGCTGATACATAAGAAGATCTGAACAGCGCTATCAACCAACTTGACCTCACTGACATACATAGAATCCTCTACCCAATAAAAGCAGATATTGCCTCTCTCCAAGTGCAGATGGAAAATTCACCAAGATAGATCCTGTGCTAGACCATAAAATACGTCTCAATAAATTTAAGAGGGCCGAAACCATACAGAGTATCATCTTTGACAACAGGAGGATTAAAGCAGAATTCAGTAGCAAGAAGATGTATATAAAATCCCCCAAATATTAAGAAATTAAGCACCACATTTCTAATTAATACACAGGTCAAAAAAGAAATCAAGGGATTGACTGGAAACCAGGGGAAACAGAAAATATTAAAACTGGATGATAATACACACTGTGTATATAAAATTAGTGATCTACTTAATAGGGTTAAAAAAAAGTAGAAGCCAGAATTAAAATACTGGACAAAAACTGTGTAACCTGAGAGAGAAGTGACTGAGGTTAAAGTACTATTGTTTGAGATGATGATTTAAGATTTTGATTAGTTTAGGCTTTGCAAAATAAATATGGTAAAACTTCCAGGTGAATCACTGAAAAGATGGAAATAAATGATAACTTTCAAACAGAGGAAAATGGAATAAGAAAAAATCTCATGTCATCTAAAGAAGAAACAAAGAGAGAAAAGGGGGAAGAAAAAAAAAAAAAGCAAGACAAAATCAGATGGGTAGAAATAGCTCCAAAGAGATCTATACTCACAGTCTGCCTAGGTGAAGAAGCTGGCTGGGTAAGGATGGAGCGTTACGTTGTAAAAATTCAAAACCCAAGTATACAAGACACACCTAAAGTGTGAGAAGGACACAGGAAGGTTGGAAGTCAAAGGATGAAATAAAATCCATGAAGTAAAAGAAAGCTGCAGTAGCTTTTACTATCGGACAAAATAAACATGAGATTAAATCATCATTAGGATAAAGAGGATTACTACCAAATAATGAATTCGCCAGCAAGAGATCACAATCTACAACTGCACGCGTGGTATATGAAACACAAATATATGAAAAAAGACGGAGAGAACTGGAAGGGGATAGTGACAATTCCACTATCTTAGTGGGGCAGTTCAACATACCGCTTTTTAAAATTTAATTTATTGTGGTGAAATATACATAATATAAAGTTTACCATTTTCACGTACAGTTCAGTGATATTAGGAACATTCACGTTGACGTTGTGCAGCCGTCACCACCATCCGCGTCCAGAACTTTTTCATCACCCCAAACTGAAGCTTTGTCCCCATTAAACAATAACTTCCCATTTTTCATTCTCCCCCAGTCCCTGATAACCACCATTCTACTTTCCATCTCTATGAACTTGACTACTGTAGGGACCACATGTAAGTGCAATCACACGGTATTTGTCCTTTCATGACTGGCTTTCCTCACTTAGCATAATGTCATCCACGTTGTAGCATATGTCAAAATTTCCTTCTTTTATTGAGAGTCAATACTATTCTGGGGTGTGTGTGTATCACACATTATTTAACCATTTATCTGTTGATGGATACTGGGGTTGCTTCTGCTATTTGGCTATTGTGATGAATGCTGCTATGAACATGAGTGTACAAATATCTGTTCAAGGTCCTGCTTTCACTTCTATTGGGTATATACCCAGATGTGAAGTTATTGAATCATGTGGTAATTCTGTGTTTAATTTTTTGAGGAATCACCATACCATTTCCCACGTGGCTGCACCATTTTACATTCCCACCAACAGTGCACAAGGGTTCCAGTTTCTTCACATCTTCTCCAACACCTGTTATTTTCTGTTTTTTTGATAGTAGCCATCCAAATGAATGTGAAGTGTCAACATACCACTTAATAATTTATAAGCCAAAGAGTTAAAAGCTGATAAGGATAGAGAAGATCTGAACAACACAACTATAATCAGCTTTATTTAATGAACACATAGAGAATCCTCAACTTATCATATAAAGAACATTTATCATTTTAAGATACCATTTACAAGGACTTCCTTGGTTATCCAGTGGATAAGACTGCACACTCCCAATGCAGGGGGCCCGGGTTCGATCCCTGGGTGGGGAACTAGATCCCACGTGCATGCCGCAACTAAGAGTCAGCATGCTGCAACTAAGAGCACTCATGCCGCAACTAAAAAGATCCCGCATGCCACAACTAAACATGCCGCAACGAAGGTCCCACGTGCCGCAACTAAGACCCAGCACAGCCAAAATGAATAAATAAATAAATGATTTTTTTTAAAAAGATACCATTTACAATAGCAAAACAAAATAAGAAATACATTTATTGACAGATATGCAAGACTTTAACAGAGCAAATTGCAATTCCATATTGAAGGATGTTTAAGAAGACCCAAATAAATAGTGGGATTCATCAATAGAAGGACTTGATATAAGATGTCATATCTCTCCAAACTGTGTGATAGATTTAATGCAGTTCCGAATACAATCCCCATAAGGTTCTTCGCAAAATTTGCAAAGCTAATTCCAAAATGTATATGGAAGAGCAAAGGGCTAAGAATAGCTTAAATGCTCCTGAAAAAGATGAACAAGTGAGGGGGGGAAGTGACAGATATTAAGACAGAACAAGTGACAGATATTAAGACTTACTCTAAAGTTAAAGTAATTATGACTGTGTGATATTGACACAGAGTTAGATAGACAAATGGGACACAATAAGCAGACCATGAATACATGGAAACTTGACAAATATCACAGGTGGCATTGCAGTTCACTGTGAGGAAGGGTGGAGTTTTAAATAAGTGACGATGGGACAATTGGCTCTTCCCATGAGGGAAGAAAATGAAATAGGACCTCTAGCTCACAGTGCACACAAAACCCCATTCCAGGGGCATTAATTCTTAAAACTAAAAAGTAAAACTTTAAAACATTTAGAAGGGAATATGGGAGAATATTTTGAGTGCTTCAAGATATGGAAGAACTTCTTAAACAAAATGGAATAAGCAGAAATCATAAATGCAAATATTGAAAAAACAACTATATTAAAATTAATATTTTATTCACCCAAAGGAGACCAAAGTAATGAGAAATGACAAGCCCTTAACTGAAGGAAGGTATGTGCAAAACACAGGCCCAGCAAAACATTAGTATATAGAAAATATCAACAATCCCTGAAAATAATATGAAAAAGACAATCCAATAGAAAAATAGGCAAGATACATGGAGAGGCACGTTCATTGATACAAAATGTGAGTAGCCAGAAATACACAAAGAGTTGCTGTCAGAGAAATTCACAATTCATTGACTCTGAGACACCACTTTACTCTCACCAGATTGGCAACAACTTAACATCCAGCCAATAGTACATGTTGGCAAAGATGAGGAGGAACTGGCTTTCTTGCAGACTGTTGGTTGGAAAATTAATTAGCATGAACATTTTGGAAAACTATCTGGCAGTTATCTTGTTAAGGTGAGGCTATTCCTGACCTGGCAATTCCGTTCCTATGGTATATACTCTGGAATAGAGGTTCTGTCTGTGAAACCAAGTTTTTTGTACATGCAAGAAAATCTAGGAAACTGCCTGTGGAGTCTAGGTGTCTTGGAGACTTTCTGACCACAAAAAAAACCTCAGAAACTATATAAAGAAAGAAAAAGAAAGTGAGAGCCGTTTACATGTTTGACTATATAAAAAGTTCGTTGTTGTGTGGCAAAGATGCCACAGGTGAAGAACTTGAGAGATGAAGGCTGGATCTGGAAAAAGTGCCTGAACAGTCATGACAGGCCGAGAGGTAACAGCTCTACTGAGCAATCTTAAAAACTGACAAAGGAAAAAACCCCAACTAAAAATGGGCAAAGAGTATGAACAGTTATCAAAAGAGCAGATCTAAAGTTATGTATATATTCAAATTCTGTCAAATTTCCCAATAGACAGAGAAACGCAAACTAGGATAACAAGGACATATCACTTTACATCCATCAGAATGGCAACAATTACAGCTCGCTGTATCGTCCGCATTGGTTGATGATGGGAAATAAACACATTGAGGTAGAAGGGTGAGGGGCCACAGAGTCTTGGGAAGTTGACCTCTCAACATCTACTAAAATAAAAGTTTAAACCTTCAAACCAGCAAGTCCATGCCTGGGAATCCATTTGTAGGATGATATGTGAGGACATGCATACAAGAGTATTTACTGTCCACTGTCCTAAGCTGACAAGGACAAAGAGGATGCCTACATCATGGAAGCCATCAGCCTTTCAACCTTTCAAAAGGATGAATCTAGTTCCCTCTAGATGCTAGTAGGGATTTTCGCCAGGTGTTGATGAGCATGAAAAGTAAGAAGCAGATAAATATGATTAGGATGGATTCATTTTGTAAAACAATGACCCCCGCAAACCCCTGTATGTGTGTGTGTATGTAGGCGTGTATGTATACAGTATATACTTTCAAGCATCCATAATAAAAATGTGGTGCATAAAAGGAGTCCATTCATGTAAGTCATTTGTATGTACCTGCACTGGAGGAGATGCATGAAGGCCTGGTCACCGAGGGCCTATGGGGGTTACCCTGTGCAGCAAGATTCAAGGTGACCTTTGTTTTCCTTTTTATATCTGCCTGTACTGTTTGAATTCTTTACAATGAGCATGTATTATTCATAGAACCAGAAATAGCCCACAGAAAACCGTTTTCATTGGAAGGTGGACAAGAGATGAAAGAAGCCTGTCTTGGCACAGGGACTTTGCTGCTGAGAAGGCTGGATGCCTCCACGCTGGAGGTGGTAGAGAACTTGGGTGTTCTGCCTGCCCCACCCGTGTCAAGGCTGCTCCACCCTGTTTCTGGAGGACAATTCCCCCCTCCCCCCGGTTCCATCTCCCTGTCCCAGGGAAGAACGCTGTCTGGTGCAAGAGCCTTGGTCAGCTATCTTAACGGTTACCACTGTCTTTTAAAACAACTTTTTATTTTGAGATAATTGTAAATTCACATGCAGTTGTAAGAAAAAATACACAGCGACTCATTATACTCGTCACCCAATTACCCGCACTGGTAACACTTTGCAAAACTATAGCACAACATCACAAACAAGACAATCAATGTTGATACCAGCCATCCACCTTATTCAGATTTCCCTGGGTTTATATGGACTCGTGTGTGCGTGTGCATGTGCGTGTGCATGTTTAGAGCTCTGTGTGCCACCTCCACGGTCAAGATACAGAACAGTTCCAGACAAGGACCCCTCCTGCTAACCCTTTATAGTCACAGCCCCCTCCCCGACTCCTGGCAACCACGAATCAGTTCTCTATTTCTAGAGTTTTGTCATTTTGATCAAGCTATATAAATGGAATCATACAGCTGTTCTCACTCCCCATCATCCCCATCCTTTGCATTTGAAAGTGAATTGATGGAGAAAATGGCCTTGGGGTCATAGAGACCTGGCTGTAATTTCCAGATCCTTTTTGTCAGAGTGACTTTGACTCTCTGAGTTTCCACTGTCTCATCTAGAAAATGGGAATCACAGCACCTGCCCTGCAGGGATGGAAGGAGGTAAGCTTTTCAGCTATGTTTACCAGTGTTACCAACTGAGTACATTTAATAGCCCCGACCCTCTTTTAGGTGTGTCTTGATCGGAATCTAGTTAAACAGCCAAAGCAGCCTGTGAAGTAGGTTCTGTTCCCATTACTCAGATGAGGGAACTGAGGTTCAAGGTAACCTATGGACCAGATGGTGGACTCAGGATTCACATCCCAGACCATCTGGCAGGTGTGCGGTATGGCAGCCCTAGGAAACCAATAGAGATTCATATATATTAACTCATTTAATCCCCACCCAAAGCTAGGAGGTTATTACCATTATAAGCTCCACTTTACAGATGGGGAAACTGAGGAAAGTAAAAGGGCAATAACTTGCCTAAGTTCACCAGCTAGTAAGTGACAGAGTCAGGATCCAATGCAGGCAGCCAGGCTCCTGCAGTGGTGGGCACAAGCCTCAGGTTCACCCTGGCAGAATCCCCTCTCCAATGCTCTCCTAAGTTCACAGCCTTCACAGCCAAGGGAGCAGCATCTCTGATGAGGGCCTTTGTTCTCATGATGCTGAGCTGAAACCTACCTCCCTGTGATGTCCAGGCCTGGGTTACACACCACAAGTCCCACGTGCCAGGGAGGCCGCTTTGGAGGAGAGGGATGGGCTCTTGGCCCCCACGTTACTGCTTCCTGTGTCTGGGCCCTGGGGCCCCCTCATCCCTAGTAAGGAAGTAGTGATGGTACCTGACTTGTAGGCTTGTCCTGGGGGTGTGCAGTGAGCACATAGTGGCAGTAGGCATGGATTCCCTGCAAAGTAAGGAGGGCAAAGCTGCAGGCTCCTCCAAGGCTGGGGAGGGCCTGAGCTCTGGGTTCAGGTGGTCACATAGTTTTGACAATTTTGCAAATGTGAGATATTTTAGCCACAGTTGGTCAAGCCCACTGCTAGGGCTGCCATAACAAAGTACCATAGACTATATGGCACAGAACTTATTTTCTCACGATTCTGGAGGCTATAAGTCCATGATCAAGGTGTGGGCAAGGTTGGTTTCCTCTGAGGCCTCTCTCCTTGGCTTGCAGATGGCCGTCTCCTCCCTGTGTCCTCACGTGGCCTTCCTGTTGTGTGTGTCTGTGTCTTAATCTCCTCTTCTTACGAGGACACCAGTCATGTCGGATTAGGAAACATCCTAAAGACCTCATTTACCTTAATTAGCTCATTAAAGACCTTGTCTTTAAATACAGCCAGTGTTCGAGGTGCTGGGGCCTAGGACTACAACATATGAATTTGGGGGACACAGTTCAGCCCATAACACCCACCGTCTCTTTCCCACTGGTTTCCCATCATCATACTCCTCATGTTGGGAGGTGCTGGCGTGGCTGAAGGCATTTTGGGGATGTAGCTGAAGGGAAGTTGAGTGGAGGATGTCTTGATGTGAATTTAGTGGGCAATGTTTATATGGTCCTCAGCCAATCTGTGTAGGTCAAGTTATTGCTCCCTGAGCAGGTACGATGGCTTCCAGGTGTGCCCTTCCCCACACTGTGCCAATCCAGGGCCACCTGATGTCTGAGTAAATGGGTAGAGGAGGAATGAGGTTTAAAAGGTAATTTTTCCAATGGGGAGACCTGGATTTGCAAACCTTCAGAGTCAGAAAGCAACCTTGGAATCACCTAATCCAGGGCCTCTCAGGCCTCAGCAGACATTGGAATCATGGGGGCACTTAGTAAAATACCGATTCCTGGGCCCTGCTGTTCCAAGGCCTCACTTCAGCAAGATGTGGAGGAGCCCAGGCATCTGCATTTTTATATGTTTCCACATGTGCCTGTGAGGGGCACCAAGGTTTTGGAACTGCTGGCAGAGTCATCTTCTGGAAGATTTGTACAATTTCCAGAAGACTTATTTGAATCTGTACAATTGCCTTTTGTCCCCCAAATTAATAAAATCACAATGAGGAAACTGAAAAAAAAAGCAAGTCTTCCAAATCCTAATGTTCATTTATGAAACAATGATAGAGGTCTTCCCAAATTTGACAACAATCCCAACAATGTACATGAATACTAATAATGAGTTATGAAGCTGAAAGAAAGTTTTCTCATTAACGTTTTATAAAAATCCATCATTAGGGACTTCCCTGGTGGTCCAGTGGTTAAGACTCCATGCTCCCAATGCAGGGGGCCTGGGTTCAATCCCTGGTCAGGGAACCAGATCCTGCATGCTGCAACTAAAAGATCCCACATGCTGCAACGAAGATCCCATGTGCTGCAACTAAGACCCGGAGCAGCCAAATAAATAAATATATTTTTTAAAAAATCCATCTTTAGAGGAGTACTATGAATTACTTTCTATTTTCTCCATAGAAAAAAATATTGCGAAATTATTGTCCTATGAAGAGACAATCCCAAAAGATGAAAAAGCCAAAAAAATGTGGAGAAAGATATTATAAAGGTGGATATCAGTTAATTAAAACTTATATTACTTTTCTGGATTTTTTAAATGCTTGTGATATCTGACAACTTGAAACGTTTAAACATTTGTTGTGATGTTTAAAATTATTCTAAATACATATTCACTTTTGTACTTAATTTTGTATTGTAATTTTAAAATTTCTTTTTCTTAAAGAGGACCTCCCAAATTGCGGAAGCTCCAGGTCCTGGGAAACCTGCTCCACCCCTGCTAGTTGCCAGCTGGAAATCCATTCTCCCCTCTTGCTCACCAACAGAACCCTGATTTTGTTTCAGGCAACAATGAACCCTCCTTACTTTTTTGTTTTTTAAATTTCTACGAAGCCAGGGGTGGCCATGTGACACTGACTTGGTTCAAAAACAGAAGTCTCTGGGAAGAGTTTCCAGGAAAGTGGTTAAAGGGAGCCAACTCAGTTGAGTTATGCCTTTTGCCCTTCCCTTTCTTTTTTTTCCTTAAAGATTATTTATTTATTTATTTATTTATGGCTGCATCAGGTCTTTGTTGTGGCATGCAGGATCTTTTGTTGTGGCGCGCGGACTCTTCCTTGCAGCGTGCAGACTTCTCTCTAATTGTGGCATGCGGTTTTTCTCTTCTCTAGTTGTGGCGCGCAGGCTCCAGGGCGGGTGGGCTCTGTAGTTGTGGCTCGCGGGTTCCAGAGTGTGTGGGCTCTGTAGTTTGTGGCACACGGGCTCTCTTGTTGAGGCGCGTGAGCTTGGTAGTTGTGGCACACGGGTTTAGTTGCCCCCTGGCATGTGGGATCTTAGTTCCCTGACCAGGGATCGAGTCCATGTCCCCTGAATTAGAAGGCGGATTCTTTACCACTGGACCACCAGGGAAGTCCCTTCCCTTTCTTCTTGACTGGTATAGTGATGAGATGCTGGAGTAAGGGTGACCATCTTGCCACCATGTGGCTATAATGAGGAAGAAAATTGTATGCTGAGGATGAAGCAGTGCAAACGGATAAAAGAAGGGATGGCTTACCTTTGGGTTTCTTGTTGAGTGAGAAAAAAAAATTTGTTTAGGCCACTGTATAGTTGGCATTTTGATTACTCACAGCCAAATATAATCCCTAACTATTGAAATATGCATGTATCAACGTACCCCAAACTGAGTGGCTTAAACAAGAGAAATTTATTGTTTTTCAGTTCTGGAAGCTAGAAGTCTGAGATCAAGGTATCAGCATGGCCATGCACCCTCTGAAGGTGCCAGGGAAAGGTCTGTTCCAGGGCTCTCTCCTAGCTTCTGGGGGTTTGCTGGCAATGTTTGGCATTCATTGGCTTACTGATGCATCACTCTGGTTTCTGCCTTCATGTTCTCATAGCATTCTCCCTGTGTGTGTCTCTGTGTCTAAATCTCCCCTTTTTATAAGGACACCAGACATATTAGATTAAGGCTCACCTCACTCCAGTACAACTTCATCTTAACTAATTAATATGCAATGACCCTATTTCCAAAAAAGGTCACATTCTGAGATATGGGAGTTAAGACCTCAACGTTTGATTTTTTTTGGAATTCAAGTCAACCCATAACACCAGGGCCATCCCTGATGCCTCTTCTCTCTGGGTGCCTCCTGTCTAAGCCTTGATCAAGTCTTGCCAATTTGATGCTTGACCCTCTCTGATGCTCCTCTTCCCTTGCCACCAAAGCCACGCCCACCCACCTCTGTGATCCACACTTGCCTTCTTCTTCAGTCCACAGTCCATAGGCAGCCAGTGCATCTGTTAATGAGAGTCTCATCTGTTCACAGATATTCCAGTTCTTCTCATCTACTGGGAACACGGGAGGTCTGCACTTCTCACCCTGATTCAAGTCAGGAATGGCCATGTGACTTGCTTTGGCCAATGAGCCATGAGGGGAAGTGATGTGTCTCTTCCAAGTGGAAACTTTAAAAGGCGGTACAATTTGCCACCTTTCATTCAAACTGCCAAATATATTGTGGGTACAATACACAGTTTCAGATAGAGCCTCCATCAGCTTGGGCTCCTGATTCACTAGAGCAACCAGAGCCCCCTGTTGGCCCAGGTGGGATGTGTAGCATGAGCAAGATGGTGAGATTTGAGTTTGTTTGTTCCTGGGGCTTTACATAGCTCATCCTGACATGTACATTTTAAAAATATGAATCTGACAGTGCTCCTATAGACCACCTTCCCTGGTGAGACAGTCTCAGGATAAATTCCAAATTCTTTCCCATAGCCTATGAGAGCTTACATGTGCTGGCCTCTGGCCACCTTCCCAGCCTCAACTTTCCCCACTCTCCCGCTTACCTCTTTGTGGCACAGAGACACCCACTTTTTTTTTAGATTCTCAAATATGCCACATTTTCCTCCAGTCAAGGGGTTTAACACGTGCTGTTCCCTTTATGTGGACGCTCTTTCCTCCCTTCTCTTTGCTAGAATGTAAGCTTCAGGAGGGCAGCTGTTTGCTTTCTGTTTTTTCACTGCGATATCTCTAGATCTTAATGGCTATCTGGTACATAGGACACATACCGGTACATAGGATATGTACCTGGTACAATAAATATTTGTGAAACGAAACTGAATGAATGAATCTTTGCCTAGCTAAATGCTACCCTTCCTTCAAGCCTCAGCTGGACATCACATCGTTCATTTTACTATTGTTTGGTGATGCTGTTTTGCCTAGTAGTGAAGCCTCTGGGCTCAGGAGTAAGACTCCTGGCTCTGCCATTTGCTGGTTGTGTTACCTTCAACATATTCCTTTAACCTCTGACTTTCAAATTGTTATCTATACAAAGGGGGAAACATAGTACCATGGTCGTTGTGTCTTCTGGACCACGGATGGCCCAGGATGGCCACAGTCTCAGGTTATAAATATCAACACACTCTCTCCAAACTGGGTGTGAGTCCCCTGAGGGCAGGAACGAGCTTCCTGGGGCCCTTAGCTTTAGATGGAGCCGTCAGAGTCAGCCTCGACCCAGCGCTGGGCAGAGCGGCTAGGCTGATGGAGCTCAGCAGTAGGTCCCCCAGCCCCTCCCTGGCACGAGCCGCTGGGCCCACTGCGCACGCTCAGGCCTCCCCTAAACTCCTCTCGAAGCAGCAGAACAGCTCCCGGCCTCGGCCCCTGGCGGGGGCGGGGCAAGCGCCAGGCCCACCCCTCCGACTGGCAGGAGGACGGACCAACCGGAGGGGCGCCCCGGGTGAGGGGCGGGGCCGCGCTGCGAGCCGGGCGCCGGGCTGCCGCGGGAGCTGCAGCCGGGAGTGTGCGGCACGCGCTGACCGGCTGCCCTAAGCACGGTCACCCGTGTCGCTGCATCTCAACCCCCGCCCCGCCGGGCCGCGCGCGCACATCAGCCCGTCTTCCTCATTTGCTTCTTACGATTTTTTTTTTTTTTGCATGCATCCTTTTTCTGTTCCGTTTTGTCCTTTTTAAGGCGGGGGCGGCGGCAGCGTAAGCTCTGGGCGGGGAGGGGGGCGGCCGGAGGATGCGGTGCGGGGCTGCGCTCGCTACGCCCGCTGCTGCTGCTGCCCGGCTCGGGCCTGAGCACCGAGCAGGTGGGTACAGGTGCGCCGGGGGGCGGGAGGCGCGCGATGGCCAAAGGGGAGCCGCGGACTCCAGGACCGATGGGCTGACCCATTGGCAAGGGACGCAGTGACCAGTGCCGCCCCGCCCCGTCTCCCACCTTCCCCGCCCCTCCTCCAGCCTTCGCGCCCCCATTTGATTACACTGCCACTCTTGCATCTCACCTCTGAGGTCCCGCACCTTTCCGTTCCCATCCCCCAATCCCCTCCAAATCCCCCTGCAGTCTCCCAGCCGGAGGACTCTGCGTCGCCTTCCTACATACACCCCCTCCTTCTCCCGCCCCCAGCCCTCTCTTTCTTATGCCACCCCCATTTCCACTCCTCTCCCCATTCCGTCTCCAAGCTAAGGAGGGGGAGGGGGATCCACCGGGTGCCTCCCGGGAGTGGCGCGGGGGGCGTGGCCGGCCGGTTCTTTCTGGGTCCCACCCCCTGAGTAGGTCTGGGTCCCACGGATCTCTGCCGAGGTGGTACAGAGGATGGAGCCCCGGGCCGCGCCGTGGAGGCAGAGGGCCGGGAGGGCGAGGCCGCCCCACCCCACGCACAGCACACGCTGCCGCGGCCTCTGCCACGCACACCCCCACGCTGCTCCGCCCACGTGGGCGCCGGGGAGGAGGCTGGAGAAATGCGAAGAAAGGCTGGTACCCACCCTCCTGCCTGGCCGGCGCGCCCTGGGCGTACTCTGCCTCCGGAGATGGCGCACAGAGATTGGCTCCCGCGGGGCCGGGCACCTTGCCGGACGCCCTGCGTTCAGGCTAGCGGCCGCTCGGGCCTGCCGCGCCTTCGCCACCAGCCGCCTGACTCCATCGCTCCATCACTCCACCCTCCTGGCTTCGGGCTCCTGAGCCGGCCTCGTCATCCCTGATAGAGGCTGCCTCCCAGGCTGGAGCCTTTCGCCTAAAGACAGCCCCCTCGCCCCCGCACACACATACACCACCACCACCACCTCCCCTCGCCACACACTCTAGTCTACCCTTCTGAAGTCTTGGCCGGCCTGGGCTCTCCGCCGGCCTCTGCCCAGCTCTCTAAGCTCCAGAGATACTGTATCTAACCCTGGTCCTCCTCCGCCCCCCACACCCCTTCCATGCACACTCACAGGCACGCTCTCCTTGGCCTTTGCTCGTGCTCTTCCCTCTCCGGGAACTCCCCTCCTTTAACTGGACAGCTCCTTCTAGAACAAGGCAGGGAGAGCCCCGTGCCCCACCTGAGCTTTCCTGTATGGCAGAGCTGGACATACTGCTGCCCTAACTGATGGCCGCCGCCTCCCAGACCAGACTAAGAGGTTCTGGCGGAGGGCGGAGGAGCCTAAGCCCCTCGCAGAGGGATCCACCCAGAGTACATATCCGGCCTAAGTCGGGGGGGGCCTTCCCCCAACTCAGTGTGACCTGGTATGGGGCGGGGCTGTGGAAGGAGTTGGCTTCTTCTCCAGGGCCTTGGGCAGGTGGGTGGCTCTTCCATGAGCCCGGATGTACGAAGAAGAGGGACAGGTTTGGGGATGGGGTGGGATGGTCAGCACTCCCCCACTTCCCGCCCCCAGGATGCTTGCCCAGCAGGGCATTGTCAACTCCCAGAGACCTGCTGGTCTGAGCAAACTTTTCGTTTTGTACAACTCGGTGGAGGTTTATGGATGGTTGCACAGTTTTTGTTGTTGAGACGCCTGCATGTGGTCTGTAATGCTGAACATCTCTGGTCAGAGTCTGGGGGCAGCTCTTGCCTTGAGTCTTATCACAGCAAGAAGCCCCTCAAAGGGTCAGAGTGTGGGTCCCACAAATGAGCTCATTGCCATTTTCATCCTTCACTAACCATCCATGGCTCCCACTGCCTCCGTGACCTCACAAGTTCCTCACATCCCGGCTTCCCTGGCCCACCTCTTCCTCTCCCCACCACAATCTCAGCCACACATGCCAACTCTGTGTCCCCAGATGCATCTTCCCACTTAGGTTTTCCCCACGTGCTGTGTTTTCTCCCAGAAATGATCCCCTCCTTTGTCTGTCTGGAGAACTCCTATTCATATGACAAAGCCCAGCTCTCATGTTACTTCTCTGTGGTGTTCCTTGACTCTGCCAAACAGATTGTGTAGTTCTCTCCCAGAACCTTATATCTGTACGTTGCATAGTATTTGTGTCATTTTTCCTTAAGCAGACCTTGCCCACCAGAGACTAGGGGCACAGTGAAGTCTGAGAGGCAGCCCCTCTTTGGTGGGGCTCCATCTTCCTGGGGAGGCCTTCACACTGGCATCGGTACTGCCAGCGCTGGAAGAGAGACACGTACAGAGGGAGAGAGCATGACAGCTGCCTTCCCCCGACCTGGAGCCTTCATGAGGAGGAGGCACGATGGAGCCCGCTGTCTTAGCACAGAGCAAGTTGGGGCTGGAGAGGAGCGGAGGGAGGAACAGTTTCTGAGGAAGGCATAACCCAGCAGTGATTGCCGCCGTGTGCTATGGCTGTTTACCTCCCCGAGGACGGGCTCTCCCTCTCTCCAGGCTGTAGAGCCAGACTGCCTGGGTTCCCCTTCGGGCCCTGCCCCTTACTCATCTGCGGCTGGGCAAGTGCTTCCCACCTGGGCTTTCTAACTAAGATGGGATGCCTTCCTCAGAGAGATTGGGGGTGACTGCAGTGTATCCTGGTTCTTCTCTGTCGGCCTCCTTCCCCACTGTGGTTGGGTCAACCTGCAGGGCTTCTGAAGCTGGACTCACCTGTGCCTGTTCCTTATGGCTGTGTGATCTTGGGCAAGAGGATTAACCTCTCTGAACCTCCATATCCTGTACAAATGAGGGCAGTGGTCTGTCTTTGGCTGAGTTGGTGTGAGATCAGAAGTGTAGTCTCTGGGCATTGGAAGCACTTAAATAAGTGGTCATGACAAGGAAGGAGGGTGTCATAAGTGATTTGAAAAAGATAAATCCTTTAGCTTTGTCACAGAGCAAATGGCCTGGTTGGAGGCCCTCTTTGTCCTTCGCAAGCTAACAACGTCACGCCAATAAGCTAAATATTCAATAAGCAGGAATGAAAGATGAAAGGGGTGGGTGCCGTGTTAACTAATCCCAACTGTGCAGACTTGTGTGAGAAGGTGCTGAGAGCTACATGCAGGAATCCTGAACTCAGAGTCCACTGGTCCCAGAACAGTTCCTTCGATGCCTCTTTCATCTAGACTTTCTCCCTGCTCAGTGTTGGGGTACAGCAGTTACAATAATTTCCACCCAATTCTTAGGAAAACTCGTTAAAAAAAATTTTTTTTTATTGAAAGATAGTTGATTTATAATGTTGTGTTAGTTTCAGTTGTACAGCAAAGAGATTTAGTTATATATATATTTCAGATTCTTTTCCATTATAGGTTATTACATATTATTGAGTATAGTTCCCTGTGCTATGCAGTAGGTCCTTGTTGGTTATCTATTTTAAGGAAAACTCTTAATGGAACTAGTGATCATGAGCGGTGGCCACCAGCTAGGTGAGGTGGGCTGGGAGGGAACAGGGCTGGGTTAGAGGAGCTGCATTGAGAACCACCTCACCCCTACTAGCTGTGTGACTTTGGGCAAGTCACTTAACCTCTCTGTGCCCAGTTCCTTTTCCTGTGATGTTCGCATAGGGAAAATAGCTCTCTATTGTTGCTTAAACTCCCACTTCTGCCATGAATTATCTCATTTAAACGGCACAGCACCAGGCAGGGTAAGGATTATGTGAGGCCCTGACAAGCAGGGGCTGTGTCTGGAGGTGGAGGCAGAGGTGGAATTAAGCAGTGTGTGTGTGTGTGTGTGTGTGTGTGTGTGTGTGTGTGTGTGTGTGTGTGGGCGGGGGGTGGGGGGGGTGTCTCTCACTCCGGAGCTTAGATGTTGTTCCATGAAGCATGCTGATTCCAGTAATGGAAAGAAAACCTTCCTACAGGGCTAGTGTGAGAAATCAATCAGAGGAGCCTTCTCAGTGCTTTTAATAGAAACATGTTACCTTAAAGGCAGTAGTAGCTATTGGTGTTGGTGTAGCCCGAGGTTCAGGAAAAAACCCCAAGGCAGGCTAGCAGTGGGACCTTGGCTTGCCACTCTAGCCCTGAATGCCTTCTGAAAATATTTTCTTTGCTTATGCCTTTCCAAAGCCAGATGGACAGCCCGGGGACCATGGGCCAGCAGGGAGGGGCAAGGACAAGGAAGGGGGCCCTGAGGGCCTCATGGTGTGAAGGGCAGGGGTCAGGAGCCCCTCCTGTGGGAGGTGGGAGGGGCACGAGTGCTTGCAGAGAGTAGCCCAGGAGGTAATTAACATGCTGGTTCTGAATCAACCTGAAAGCAGCAGAGAGAGGGCGCAGGGGTGCTCAGGGTGAGGGAGGGGCCAGCTCCCCAGTGGGGACAGTGGCTCTGTTCTTGTCTTTGGTGATAGTATTTATTTTCAGAACCGCAACAAGGAGTACTGTGCCTTTCATTGGTCTACAGAAATGAATTGAGATAAATGCCGTTTTTCTTAATTGTAACAGTTAACATTGGCTGAGCACTTACCAAGCGCCAGGGTGTCCGCAAGCTACTGCTCATCGGCCCGCTGCTTGATTTTGTAAAGAAAGTCTTACTGGTACACAGCCATGTCCATTTGTGTACCTGCTGTCTATGGCTACTTCGGCCCTGTATTGGCAGAGTTGGGCAGTTGGAGAAGACACCAGTAAAGCCAGAAACATTTACTACCTGGCCCTTTGCAGAAGTTTGCCACCCCCTGGTCTGTGCTCTCTCCCTGGTTTGAGTTCATTCAATCCTGAACACAACCCCAGAGGGAGAAGCCCTGCATCTCCCATTTTACAGGTGGACACAGAGAGGCTGTGAAGCCTACCCAGGGTCACAGAACTGGTAACTGGGGAAGCAGGGATTTTTTTCCAGCAGGGGAAGAATTTATATTTTTTATTAGCTTCTAACAGAATCTTACCATGTTCAGAGAATGTGGTCTGTATGATATCTCTTTTTTAAAATTTGTTGATAGTTTCTTTATGTCCTAGTACCTGACCAATTCTTCAAATATCTTTGTTTCAAATATATATAATATTTACTATTAACCATTTCTGAGGGTATAGTTCAGTGGCATTAAGTACATTCGCATTGTTGTGCGACCATCACCGCTATCCATCTCCAGAACTTTTCCGTCATCCCAAACCGGCGGCCCATGTTCTTAACCATGACTCCGTCCTGCCTTGTGGGAGTTTTGTAGAAAAAAGCAAACATCAGCAGCAGCATAATTTAGCACAGGAGGCGTTGATGGCAGCCTTGGGTTTGAACGCCGGCTCTGCCGTATGCTGACCGTGGAAGATCGCCTGTACCCTTTGAACCCTCCACAGCTCAGTGTCCTCATTTGTGAAATGGGAATAACCCCAATCCCCATCCTTGCCATCCACGTGGGTGTAAGGATGAAATAAAGAACAGAGGTGGGGCTTCCCTGGTGGCGCAGTGGTTGAGAGTCCGCCTGCCGATGCAGGGGACGCGGGTTCGTGCCCCGGTCCGGGAAGATCCCACATGCCGCGGAGCGGCTGGGCCCGTGAGCCATGGCCGCTGAGGCTGCGCGTCCGGAGCCTGTGCTCCGCAACGGGAGAGGCCACGACAGTGAGAGGCCCGCGTACCGCAAAAAAAAAAAAGAACAGAGGTGAAGACCCAGCCTTGTGTGGTGGACAGTCGCTGTGATGCTGTTCCCTGGAACAGCCACACCCTTAATCAGTCGTTAGGTCCGTCTGTCCTCTCTGTGTGGCTCGTGGTGTCCCCTTTATCCTTTCCAGGTCTTGGAATCATCCTCAGGACCCGTCATGTGTCCTAAAGTCCCCAACTGGACCTCAGAGGACCCATGTGCTGTGTGGAGGCAGGTTTCCTGCTGTACTTTCTCCCCTGTGGCCCAGAGTTGGCTGAAGGGCCACTTTAGGGAATGAAAGGAGGTTCTGTTGTGGCCATCCCGGGGCTGCCAAGGGCTGCCCATTGTAGCAGTAATGCCCTTGTGTGTGCCAGGTCAGGGGATGCGCTGGCTCAGCCTGCTGGCCCCCAAGCCTCCATCTCGGCTGCATTTTGATTCAGGAGCCCTGGACTGGCCCCTCGTCCCTTCCTTAGGGCTGGTAGGGGTGGGACACACCACTGAGGAGAGTCCTGCTTCCTATGGAGGACAGGAAGACTGTGAGTATCACAGGCGTCGATAGTGGAGGTGAGAGTGATCTGGTAAAGTATCAATAGCTTTCTGCTTCTTTTAACATTGGAAAGTCCGTCTTCTCTCTTTTCCTTTTCTATTCTGGTACTTCTGGAGGCTGATCACTCCTATCTGCTTTCTGAGACACGGGGTTTTATTTTATTTAACAGGATCATGACCTGACCGTTCTGTTGAAACAATTTTTTTCCTCCCCTTCCCCTTTTTTAAAAAATTGAGCTGAAATTCACACAATGTAAGATTAACCATTTTAAAGAATACAATTCAGTGGCATTTAGTACATTCACAGTGTTGTACAGCCAACACCTCTGTCTAGCTTTAAAACACTTTCATCATCCCCGAGGAGAACTCCCTCCTCGTGGAACACTCACTCCCCCTCCCCGTCCCTCAGCCCCTGGCAACCACCCATCTGCCTTCTGTCTCTGTGATTTCCCTGTTCTGGAATTTCATATACATGGGCTTATATAATATGTGGCCTTTTGTGTCTGGCTTCTTTCGTTCAGCATCATATCCTCAAGGTTCACCCAGGTCGTAGCATGTATCCGTACTTCAGTCCTTTTTGAGGCTGAATAATATTCCATTGTAAGGATGGACCACATTTTGTTATCCCTTCATTTCTTGATGGACTCTTGGGTGGTTTCTACCTTTCGGCTATTGTGCAGAGTGTTTGAGGTGTAGCTTCAAGTGTTAAAGCTTTCTTCTTGGGGCCTTGGCTACCAGGCTTCTGTTGTGGTGCTTCCACTGTCTCCTCCCACTGCTCTCTGATTCATCCGTTCAGCCACTCAGCAGATAGCTATGAATGTGCCCTCCTTGCCAGGCTCTGTGCTGGGAACCTCCAGCCTTCACTTGCTCTCGACATCCGGAGAATGGTTTGTAGATTTCTCATTTTCCAAGCCAGAGTGTGGGAGCGCCCTGAGGCAGGGGGGCCCCCGCCAGGGGCCAACCCGGTGGCCCAGAGAGGCAGCTGGCACAGCACAGGGGGCCTTTCTGACGGTTCCTGGAATGTACTGGACTCTCCTGCCCAGAGTGTTGTGTCTCCTTCTTGCCGCCTGGCCTGTTCATCTCCTGCCCTCACCGGAACTGGCTTCTTCTCACCCTTCACGTCTCAGCTTAAATGTCCCCTCTTTGGAGAGGTCTTCCCTGCCCTTCTCAGGTAGATGCCCGCCTTCCCGCTCCACTGTTATTCTCCCCTCTGGCACCCCGTTTCTTCTGAAATCATCATGATCTGAAATGCATTTTGTTTCCCCATTTGTGATCATTCCCCTGGTCCTCCTGAGCTAGAATGAAAGCACCGTGAGGGCAGGAACCTCGACTGGCATGTTTTCTATCTCTCAGCACAAGACTCTGGCATGCAGTAGGTGCCCAAGAAATAATTGTTGTTTTGCTTAGAGCCAGATGTGCGTTAATTTCCTAACTCCACCTTGGTAGCTCGGTGATCTGGAGCGTGTTACTTCATCTTTCCAAGCTTCCCTTTTTTCTTCCGTTCAGTATGGAGAAAGTTCAGCGTCCCTAGCTCTTGGGGTTGGTGTGAAGGTCAGAAATAACTGTGCAGACGTCCCAGAGCATGCTGGTGTACAGGAGGTATGTGTCAGGTGGTACTGCTGACACTGGCGGTTCCAGAAGTACTGGTCATAATGATTATGAACGGGCCTCCTAAGTCATACGTTCACTTGCCCTGGGGAATGGAAAACACACACTGGCTTTCAAAGACTTTGTAGGAAAAAGAGAATGAGAAAGATCTCAGTAATAACTTTAACACTGATGACTTGTTGAAACAAAACCGTTTTGGATATGTTGGGCTAAATGAAATGTATCATTGAAATTAGTTTCGCTGGTTTCTTTTTACTTTTTTTTAACGTGGCTGCTAGAAAATTTAAATTTTTACCTGGGATTCACATTGTATTTTGGGGGGCAGTGCTGCTCTAGACGCTATGCTCCTCAGGAGCAGGGACCAGGCCCAGAGGATGGTGGCTCTGCCTTCTGTGAAGTATGTGGCCCTGGGCAAGTGAGTTACATTCTCCCATGTTTCAGTTTCCTCCTCTGTAAACAAGGCACTCAGTCTGATAACAAAGAGTGACAGTGCACATCTGTGGGCCTCCTGTGTGCCCCCGGAAGGAACTAGAGCCCCAGGAAGACCAGGCGCGGCAAGGTCCCTGCCCATGGCAGCTTTCATTCCGAGAGAGGGGAGACCCACAAATAAAACACAAACCCCATCACCAAGACTGTGACTGTTACCTGGAGAATATGAGGAAGGAGACTCGGTAAACAATCGCAGGGCGGTGAGAGCTGGGTCTCTAGCTGGGAGCCCTGAGGGCAGACCTTGTGAGGGGAACAGGCTGGATCCACATACAGCCTGGTGCGTGGTAGGCTCTCTGTAACTGGCGGCAACGTGATTAGGATGAAGAGCGTTGGGACACTCTTCTGAGTCGCCTCCACTCAATGGCTCTAGCGTTTTTACTCCCTCTGCATAGAGTAACCGCACCAGAATTCTTCTGTCCTCTGAAGAGTTTGCATGTTCATTTCCCATGGTCTCTGAAGGTGGAGATCTCTCCATGCTTCTCAGAGCAGTGGGCAGGGCTGCCCAATGGCCAGAGCTGATTGCTCGAGGGAAGCTGATTCTCAGGGCCTGGCAAGGCCACCTCCATGTTTTGCGCATCTCCTCTGCTCCAGACCATCTGCTTTCTGCCAGACCTGGGAGGGAGTCTGGGTTGAACTCCACTCCCCACCCAGCCAGGAGCCTCGAGGGAGACAAAGCACATCACCCCTGGGAGTTCTGGTGTCCTGGGGGGTCACACCCCTCTCCCAACCCAGGGTGCCATGTGTTCCACGTGGAGAGATGCCCGTGAAGGGCTTTGTCCAGGTTTTGCAGGGGTCAGCGAATATTGTCCTCCTTGTCTTCTCCATGCACACCTGCCTGCGAGTTGCTGGCCTTCTGCTGCTGCTCGGGTGGGGACTGAGGAGTGGATCGTGCTGACGTGTAAGTGGAAGTGGGTTATTGAGGGCAACAGCGAGTCTTCCTCTCCAGCCCCTGTTGGGCCCGTACCACCTCATTGGTGAAGAATGAATGACTTATTACCTGAGATTGCCCAGGTAGAAATGGCAGTGATGGGGGTCAGACCTCTGGCTACTCCAGTTGCTGATTACTTATGAAAAGAGTGCGGCCAGCTTAGCCTGTGTTCAGGGCCCCCATGGGCTGCTCCCAACTCAATTCCCATGTTTCCCCTGGTGAATTGTACCCCCCTCCTAAGCACTGTCCCTTCTTCCAGACCCTTGCTTGCCAGCTCCCTCTGCCAGGAATACCTCCCTCCCTCACCCCCCCACCTGTGAATCCCTGCAGGTTCCATGGCCCGGCTTGGATGGTGGAGCCTAGGAGAGACCTGTTTGCTTACTCTACAAGTGAAGATACAGTGGATGAGGTCACCAGGGCTGGATTAAGATAGGAACAGCCCGGAGGCAGAGAGGCGGACTAAACAGGCTTCCGGCACTCTCCTGATCTTGCCAGGGTGGCGTGGCCTGCCCCTGCCTCTCTCCTTCCAGGCCTTCAGTAGAGCATGTTTCCAGCTGTACCATCCGCCTGCCATTCCTGACTGAGCCGGGCCTTTGCACATGCTGTTCCCTCTGGCAGATCTGCCCATTAGCCTTTCCTGCCCCCATTCACCCAGTTGAACATCCTCCACGTGTGCTTAAGATCCACCATCAGCCTTATTTCCTCCAGAAAACCTTCCTTGACAATCCTTCCGCATCCGCAGGCCAGGTCAGCTATGTCCCCAGGGTTCCCGTTGCTCCGCACATCCCTCTGTCACTGCCCTGGATTCTGTATTCCAGCTGCCAGTGACTTGTCCGACTCTCCCACTAGACAGAAGGTTCTGGGAAAGTAGGGATGCTGCCTGGTTCACAGTGGGATTCCCAGCACCCAGCACAGGGGGAGGGGCACAGTAGGTGGTCAATCACTTTTGGGCTTTAGCCTTAATATTTGCTGTTTATAGTATTATGACTGAATTGTTTTCACTTCTGGGCCAAGAAAGGAAGAATGAATATGTTTCATATTCCTATAATGTTCGTGTTGGGAGGGACTGTAACCGGGTGCCGTAGGTTCTTCTCTCTGTTGTTTGCATCAGGTCCACTCTGCCCTCAATAAGCCCCACTCCTTTCTCTGTAGCAGCCTCCTCTAGTGACATCAATTCTCCAAAGCTCCGACCCCTCAGTACTCGTGGTTGAAACACCCCTGGTGGTTCTATCAGCCCAGAGATGACATTTGTGAAGTTTCTGTAGAACTCAGTAAAGCTACCCTTCCCCTGCGCACGGGGATTTCACAGCCTTGCAGTGCAGTCTGCGTTTAGTTAAGGGCAAAAAAAAAAAAAAAAAAAAAAATGTTAGACAGCTGTTCTTCAGAATCCAAACCATGTTCTTGTGTTCACAGGTCATATTTCTTGTTAAACTGGTCTGATGTTTCCATTTCTCCCAAGCTGCACCTCAGAATACGCTTTGGAAGACACATCTTCTTTTTGGAAGTTGGCGGGGCTGCTCTGTGGGCCAGGGCAGCTGGGTGAGTGAGCTCATTAAGCCTGGCGGTAATTGAGTTTCTGCGGCAAGTCTTGGAGCCTTTCAGGATCAGGGCTGGAAGAGGTTCTTTTGCCAACCAGACACCTTATTTAAACAAGGGCCCGGATGCCCCCAAATTATGCCTAATCTGTTTAAACTATTGGGCAAATGGGCACTTTACTTTTAGTATCTATCTCTCCCTGGAAGTGCACCAGATACCCAGGATGAGCCCAGTTTATGAGCGCCTGGGCATTGCAGATCCCCTGAGTTTTCTATAGGCATGGCTAAAGGTGAATGCAAGACACTTCATACCAAATACGCAAACAAGTCCTGTTGCTGGATAGGATATCGGAAATTGGGAGTGTTCCAGTCAGAAGATGGGGGAGGGGTGCTGGGTGCCCCAAACCTCAGATGTTCACAACATAAACTGTGAATTGGGGATTTCACAATTCACAAGCTCCCGGATTGTAGTTTCCCTTCATATTTGTTGATGAACAGAGGGCATTGTAGGTAGGTCAACTAAGAGGTCAAGTGACAAGGAGATGGGGGGCGGGTATTAAATCACTCCCTGGAAGGGATGTGGGCTGATCAGTTTGTGGTGTCTCACCTGTTCATCGTAGCTGGTATAGAAAACCCCTCCGCTCACCAGATCTTTGTTAGCATCTGTGCCAGGTGTCTGTGAAAGCAGTACCACAGCCCTTGAAAATATCCATGCTATGGACTCTGTCGTGAATTCCAACCATCCTTTCCCGCCTTGGTCTGAAGCACTGAACTGTTATGACACTTTGTATCATCCCATGTCATGAAGGTGGTCCTCAAAACACCGTGAGTGGCCCCATGCCTCCTCTTTGTGGGAAGGTCAAATTCTAGCCTCAAATTGTCCAACCCAGGAATCTGGTAATGGACATTATTATAGATGATGCTCTATGACTATTGGGTGAATAATTCATTTGCTCCTGTTTACTGGAACCAGAGAGAAAAAAATCATGGTCGATTAGAAAATGAACCATTTTAAGAAACTAAAAATTGCTGGAGAGGTGATTTTGTTATCTGAATTAAAAAGAATAAGCTCTTTGAAGTTCTTGCTGTGACATATGCCCGATTCATTTAATGCAAAAGAACACGGTAAAGGAGGAATGGAGGAAGTAAACTGACATGAGACGTGTAGAAAACAAAAAGTAAAATGGCAGAGGTAAACTCAACTGTATAAATAATAACATTAAATGTGAATGGCTTAAACAACCCAATCAGGGACTTCCCTGGTCATCCAGTGGTTAAGAACCTGCCTTCCAATGCAGGGGATGCAGGTTCGACCCCTAGACGGGGAACTGAGATCCCACATGCCGCGGGGCAACTAAGCCTGCATGCCGCAACTACTGAGCCTGCACGCCGCAACTGCAGAGCCCACGCGCTCTGGAGCCCGTGTGCTACAACTAAAGAGAAGCCTGCGTGCCGCAACGAAGATCCCGCGTACCACAACTAAGACACAATGCAGCCAAAAATAAATATTTTAAAAAACCCCAACCCAATCAAAAGGCAGAGATTGTTAGAGTATATTAAAAATGATCTAACTGTATGCTGTCTACAGGTGACATACTTCTTTAGGCTCAAAGATACAAATAGGTTGAAAGTAAAAGAATGGAAAAAGATACATCATGCAAAGAGCAACCATAAGAAAGCTAGAGTGACTATACTGATATCATACCAGATAGATTTAAAATAAAAAATAGAGATAAAGGACTTCCCTGGTGGCACAGTGGTTGAGAGTCTGCCTGCCAATGCAGGGAACACGGGTTCGTGCCCCGGTCCGGGAAGATCCCATATGCCGCAGAGCGGCTGGGCCCGTGAGCCATGGCCACTGAGCCTGTGCGTACGGAGCCTGTGCTCCGCAACGGGAGAGGCCACAACAGTGAGAGGCCCACGTACCGCAAAAACTAAATAAATAAATAGAGATAAAGAAGGACATTTTATAATGACATTTAATAACATTTTACAATGGTAAAAGGGTCAATCCATTAGGAAGATATAACAACTAGAAACACACATGCATCTAACAACAGAACACCAAAATATCATTATTTGAAGCAAAAACTGATCTAAAAGAAGGGAGAAGTAAATAATTCAGCAATAATATTTGGATACTTCAATACCCTACTTTCAATAATGGATAGAACAACTAGACAGAAGATCAGTAAAGAAATAGAAAACTTGAAGGACACTATAAACCAACCAGACTTAACAGACACCTAGAGAAAACTCCACCAACATAAGAATATACATATACACATATATATGTAGAATTGAGGTATAATTGATATAAACCATTATATTAATTTCAGGTGTATAACATAATAATTTGATATTTGTATACATTGTGAAGTGATCACCAAAATAAGTGTAGTTAACATCCATTGCCACATATAGTTACCAAAAATTTTTTCTTGTGATGAAAACTTTGAAGATCTACTCTCTTAGCAAGTTTCAAATATACAATATGGTATTACTAACTGTAGTCACCGTGCTGTATATTGCATCCCCATGAATTGTGTATTTTATAACTGGAAGTTTGCGCTTGGTGACCTCCTTAACCCATTTTGCCCACTCTCCTGTCCCCCGCCTCTGACAGCCACCAATCTGTTCTCTGTATCTATGAGTCTGGTTTTTGTTGTTGTTTTTTAAGATTCCACATATAAGTGAGATCATGTGGTATTTTTCTTTCTCTGTCTGATTTATTTCACTTGGCATAATGCCCTCAAGGTCCATCCATGTCTCACGAATAGCAAGATTTCATTCTTTTTTTGTGGCTGAATCATACTCCATTTTACATCTATCTATTTCATAGTTTCTTTATCCATTCATCCGCTGACGGACACTTAGGTTCTTTTAATTTCTTGGCCATTGTAAATAATGCTGCAATGAACACGGGGGTGTGTTTATCTTTTCAAGTTAGTGTTTTCATCTTCTCTGGGTAAATACCCAGAAATGCTGGATCATGTGGTGGTTCTATTTTTAATTTTTTGAGGAACCTCCATACTATTTTCCATAGTGGCTACACCAATTTACATTCCCACCCAACAGTGCACAGAGGTTCCCTTTTCTCCGTGTCCTCGCCAAGAATATATATTCTTCTCAAGGGCACGGGGATCGTTCTCCAGGATAGACCATATGCTCAGCCATAAAACAACCTCGATAAACTTGAAAGGATAGAAATAATACAAAGTGTGTTCTCTGACCACAATGCAATGAAATGAGAGATCAATAGCAGCAAAGACAGGGCCTGGTCCATAGCTGATGTTCAGTTCCACCCTTGTAAGCCTGATTTCTACAGCCCCCGCTTTTTCCTCCCACCTCATCCTGCACCTCATTACTCCTAGCCACCTCTTTGACCCCAGTGAACTACTGACTTCCTTACCCACTGTTTCCAGATTCCATGTGTTTGCTGCCCCAGTCCCTGGAATGCCTGTTCCTCTGCCTTCCCCCATCCTTGCTGTCGTAGGAGGACCTACCTATCCGGGCTTATGGGACCACCTGCCCTAATGAGTCTCAGTAAGCAGAGTTTGTAAAGAGTAGATTAGAGCAGTGGTTCTCCAAGTAGGGTCCTGGGCCAGCAGCATCAACGTCACCTGGGAGCATTTTAGTAGCGCACGTTCTCAGGCCCCACCTTGAGGGGCTGAGTCAGAAATACTGGGTCAGGGTGTAGCAGTCTGGCAATAGTTTATTTTCATATTTATTTTATGACTCTAAACTTATAGTGCTTCACGTCACGTCAGTCCATGAGAACAGTGAGGTTGCCTTGATGCATGTAACTTTCAAAATGAAAAGTTTGGGGTGACAGTAGTATTCTTAACAGCCATGGCACCCTGAGTGTTAATTGGGCTTTGTTGTGGTTGTGAAAATATTCTGTTCTCAGAATCTTTACCTACCACATTTGCAATCGGTAAGGTTTTTGTCAACAACTTGTCTTCTAGTTTCAGGATCCGTTTTGCTAGAGATGACAGGAGAGTCTCAACCCCAAGACATGTATAAAACTGAGTATTCACCTGGCAACCCAGGTCCATGCAGTGGCGTCTACAGAGGGTCGACATTTGATGTGCAGCTCATTTGAGCTTGTATGCCGTGTTTGTAGTTTAAAATGATTCTACCTATAAAAAATAGAACCAAACATTTGTTGCTCCAGAACCCTGATCTCTGATACCCCTGAGCCTCTTCAGGGTGGACCAGGGCTCCATGGAATGTGGTTTGAAACCCAGGCCTGGTCACCATCTCCCAGTGCCCCAAAGTTCTGATGGTTCTGCTCTGTTTTAGGTACTGGCCACCATCCCTTTGCAGACACCTGTGTCTCTGTGTTGTCATGTGCCCATCAGTATCACATTGGTTCTGTCTCAACCTCCAAGTATCCTCATGTTCCTTAGACTGGGCCCTGGGAAGGAGGAGCCTCCAGGACTGTCACTGACTGAACTGAGCTGGGCTGGAGAAAGAGCTGCATTAGGACCAGCACTTGCTTCACCCCAGGTCTCTGTGAACAGACCTTGAGGGTCCAGTGCTCTCCGAGGACAGTCTGAAGGTTCTGCCCACCCACTCCTTCCTCAGAGTGGCTCTTGAGTTATTGGGAGTATTTGGGAAGACAAACAGTCATACCAAGAAAGGCTGATATCTTTCAGAAACCACACCTGGCTGTGTCACCCCTCTGCTCGATGGACTCCGCCGGTCCTGGGATGAAGCACACACTCCTTGTCACCACATCTGTGACCTCATCTCTCGATGCTCTTGCTTTTACCAATTATCTTAGTCTGCTTTGGCTGCTATAACAAAAAATGCCATAGACTGGGCAGCTTACATAACAGAAATTTATTTCTCACAGTTCTAGAGCTGGGAAGTATAAAATCAAGGTGGTGGCTGATTCTGTTTCTGGTGAGAGTTCTCTTCCTGGCTTGCAGATGGCTGCCTTCTCACTGTGTGCTCAGGAGGTGGACAGAGAGAGGAAGTAAGCTCTCTTGTGTGTCCTCTTATGAGGATGCTAATCCCGTCATGAGGGCGTAATCACCTCCTGAAAGCCTCATCTCCAAATACCATCACATTGGGGATTGGGGTTTCAACATATGAATTTGTGGGGGGGGGGGACACAGACATTCAGTCCATAACACTGTCCCCTACCATATAGAAGAGTCTGACTTCCTTGAACCTGCCCTCCGTTCCTCCTGTCTTTGCACATCTGTACCCTCTCTCTAGCGCGCCCTTTCTGCCGCCTCTAGAGGTGGCTTAGGCTCATATCCTCGGGTACTTCCCTGACTCCCCAAGCCTTGCACATCTTTCTGTACCAGCTTTGGCCATACTGTGGGACTGTTGTCTTTCACAGTTTTTCTTCCCCACTGGCTGGAGCTCAGGGCCTGGCTGGGATTCGCGTCTGAAGCCCCTGTGCACAGCACAGGGCCTGGTATTGGGCAGGCACCGGGATGTTGATTGAATGTGGTTCTCTGCTGCTCTCCCTGCCTAAATGCCATTCAACCTTCCTTAGACCCCTATTCCCTTGTCTGCATGTCCACATTTCACCCCTGCCAGGGCCCACTTCAGATGTCTCTTTTGTCACACCCTACTGGGACCCACAGCCCTGGTCTGCACTTATCACCTGGGTTTGCTGCACTCTGTTCCCTTGCCTTCCTCCCTGACTTGACGGGAACTCCTCACGCATGTGGGGGAACCATTGGGACACCCAGCCCTGGGCCGGCACATTCGAGGGATTCGGCAAATGTCTGCATCTGATGAAATCATCCTTAACCATCTTCCTTCCCGATGGTGGTAGTAACCTGGTAGTAAATAACCTGGCAGTAAGTTCATCTTGGTCCGAGCACCCGAGCCCCGTAATTAGTGTTCCGATTTGAGCCCCTTGTCTCTCCCTGCTTGCTTCAGCCTTGCCACCCTTTCCCCTGTCCTCCAGTTCTGGAGTCATTCGTAAGTGTCTGTTGAGGAGTGCCCTAGGCATATCGGACGACATTGAGTGGCTGGTGGAGAAAGGATGTGGAAACCACAAAAGAAGTTGCTGTTGGCTTGAAAGTCACGAGTCACACTGCTTGTTCTTAGTGGTGTGATGATGTGACTCATTTCAGGAGAGGTGGGACAGAAACAGCCTAATGGCTGAGACCTTTTCTGGGACTCCTTAAGGGGCCCTTGCACATCAATAAAGGGGAGATTACAAAATGGTGCAGGGGGTTTGCGAAGAGTCAGCACGTAGTAGCAGAAAGCAAAGGCTTTGTGTTCAGGTGGGGACTCGAGCAAGTCCTTTACTTACTTTCAGCTGAAATTTTGTCCCTATAAAATGAGGAAAATAACATGTGCCTCTCCAGGACCTCGTGAGCACCAGGATTATGTGTGTAAGGACCTGATGCGTTTTGGCTGCCTAAGGGATAGCAGCCATCTACCCCCAGGTATGCAGAATGGCTGAGGCTTCGTCAGTCTTATAAATGTATTTACTTTGGCATTTTGCGGATGAGGCAGTGCCTGGGCCACCCTAGTGGCTCTATCTTCACATTCTGGCTGGCAGAATGTCACAGGGCTGTGGAATAATAGAGAATCTGGAAAGTTTGGAACAGTTTCTAGTACAGAGAGACTGCTGTATAAGCAGGGACTGTTATTCCTGTTAACTTGGTGCACGTTGGTTGAATTGTATTGAATTCTGTCTGATGGAAGAGGAGTACGGGTGCTGCCACGATGCTTTGTTTTTCTTGCCGCACAGTTATTGTTCCCATTGCTCATCCCCACCTCAAAGTTTCTCTCCTGTTCAGCACCTGGTAAGATTTTACAGTGAAAAGCTAAAGAAAAAAGAAGACGTCACATGCACAGAATATTCCAAAGGAAGTGTCATCATGTTCCTGTAACTGTTGATAAACAACTATCGTTCCTCTATTTGATGAGAATTTTGTTATGGGGGTCCTGCATACGAGTAGCAATTTTATCAGATTGTGTTTGTGGGTGTGTTTGGTGTTTTGGTTTGGTAGGTGGTTTTCTGATGATATTGGAAGTTTTTCATGATTGAAAAAGTTTTACTGTTTTACAGAAGTTTTACTGTTTTATATATGTCACTCACTCAGTGACATTTGATTTGCTGTCAATATGCCTGGTTCTTGGAAGGTGATGGCATGATGTGCAGGAAGGAGCCTGGCTGTTCATTCCTAAAAATGTTCTTGGGTGCCTTCTAAGAGCATTCATGGTGCTGGGTCCTGAGGATAGAAAACAAAATTGACAGTTCTTTGGGCACCTGGGAAGTGGCCTTAGAGTCAGACATACCTGGGTTCAGTCCTGGCTTTGCCACTTACAAGCCACAGACCTTGGGCAGGTGACTTCACCTCTTTGAGCCTCAGTTTCCTTATCTGTCAAATGGGGATAATACTGTTACTTGTTTCACAAGGACGGATGGACTGAGGATGGATTGAGATGGGTAGGTCCAGCACATTGCCTGGCATAGAGTAGGCTCTCATGAGTGGCAGCTCTTGGTTTAACAATGCTGCTTTTAGGGCCCAGAGGAAGGAGTCCTGCCCCAAGAGTCCCATGCAGCCTGACTCGGGGCCACCCTGGGCCACTCCCTTCCTCTTGTTCTCCGGCTGGCAGAATGAGTAGGGTCACCTTCTGCAGAGGAGGTGGCTGTGTGTGGGGGTGAGAGGCCTGGTTTCCTGTGGGTTTGCGGCAGTATCCCATCAGGGTCTCCCAGGAGAGCACGGCCAGCGACCACCCCCCCTCCCCCTTGGCCTCTGCCTTCCTGTCCAACTCTATCCAGTCTGCCTCTCAGCAGTGGTATTTACTGAGTGCTCCCTGGGCAGGTGCTTTCTGCTTCTCTCTGGGCCCCTCAACCACCGTGTAAGAAGGTAGGAGGGCACAGGAGGCCCTGGGAGGTTACACAGTCATTGAACCGTCAGAGTTAGTGAGCGGTGGAGCCTCAGGACGAGAGCCTTGCCCTCTCTCCACCCACGCTGGCGCTTTCTGGGTGGGCTCAGCAAAGGTGGCTTAAGAGGCTGAGGTTTGGGTGTGGGTCCTTCCAAGAGCAGCTTCATGTGGACTGTCCAACAAGTTTTCATGTCATGAAAAAAAGCAAAAACTGTTTGAAAAGCACCTCTAATCTTTATTTTTTTTTGCCCTCTGAACATATATGCTAGTTTTGTATTTTACTGGGGTCATACTGAACCAACTTTGTAGCCTGCCCTTCTTTTTAAATGGAGCAATCGAGGCTGAAGACTTCCCCACGGCGTGGTTCCTTTGGGGCGGGGACAGGAAGCAGGCTGTGGGCGTGGCTAATGAGGTGGGCTGGGGACAGGAAGCGTAAGGTGAAGAGTCAGGCTCCACTTTAAAAGTCCGTGGCAGGAAGTGACGCAGGACTGGCCGGAAGTGGAAGGGGCAGGAATCAGAGTTGGCGGCTTTGGGTTAACGTCAGGGCCTTAGTGAACAAACTTGCTTTTGGAGTTGAGGAGGCTTGGCATGGGGAGAGGAGAGGTGACCAGGCAGAGGGATGAGGGATGGCCTGCAGCGTGTGAGAGGCCCCGTGGCAGGACGGGGTCAGGTGCTTCCCAGGCCGCAGAGAAGGTGGTGGCTCTGACGTAGGTAGTGGCATTGGAGGGGAGCAGAGTCTGTGGCACTGACATTAAAGGGAACGCAGCTGTTATTGTATGGCTGTTCTCTGGGCCCATCCATGGAAGTCTAGACTCTGCAGGGGTCTTCTTAATTCATGTAATCCTTACAACATTCTCAGGAGGCAGGGTTTTCTTTCGTTCAGGTGACATGACTTGATTTAGGTCCTACAGGAAATAAGGGATGGAGCCAGGATTCGACTCTGGGTCTGACAGTGAAGTCCAGGCTTTTTTGGGAGTCCCAGGATTTCAGGGGCAGGAGCCTTGGCAGTCATGGAGGACTTCCTGGAGCCGGTGGTGATGTGGCTTATACACCTTTACCAGGCTAAGTATGAGGTAAGGGTAAGGAGAGCAAAGGATTGGGTTCAAATCCTGCCTCCCTGTGTACATTTGCATTAGACACACCATCTCTGGGCTCCATGTCCCATCTGTACAATGGGGAGGTGGGACCAGATGGCCTTTCTCAACATCCCTTCTAAGTCTCGGGCTCACTCCTTCTCTACAGCAATGTTTGCTAAATATTTTCCTCTTGGGGAAGCCTGACATCTGACTACCAACACTGTCTCTCTTCCTGAGCTCCCTTTCTGGTTCCAGGATGCCAGTGGGTGCCCAGGTAGGTGTCCCTGTTCACGACAACGAGGGCTGTGCCCTGCCCGCCATTTTGAAAGACTCCAACTCTTTCTGGCCACCTGGGCTATCAGTGCTGCTAGGAGGTTCACCTGCTGGGTGACGCCATGAAGCAGGCCCTGGGGCCTGACAGACCTGTGTTCAAATCCCAGTCTTCTTGCATGTTCGGTGGAACCTTAGGCCAGTCCCTCTGCCTCTGAGAGCCTCCATTTCCCTATTTGTAAACATGGAGGTATTATCTCCCTTATCTCCCTTAGTCTCCTGACCTCCCTCCCCCATCCCCCCACCCTTGGTTTTCACCCTGAGGGCAGCGGGAAGCCAAGGGTGAGGTGAAGCAGGGCTGCTTCACATTTCTGCAGAAAAGCAGCCCTGTGGTAGGAATGATAAGGAGCTTGGTGAACCGTTTGACGAGATTTAAAAATAGATTAAAATGTAAAATACAGCTTAATTCAAGCTTTAGGAAATCGTCTTTGTCCCTCTCGTCCTATCGGTTTTGCCTCCTGAAATATTCACATCCGTGGCTCACCTCAGGCCTCTTCGTCCCCTACCAGGTGAGGACACAGCCTCAGCACTGTGCCTCTGGGGGCCCCCTCCAGGCAGCCCTCCGTGTTGACCCTGAGCAAGTGGTCTGAACTGCATGGGTATCTGACCTTTTCCTCCCAGGCATAAACCTTAACCAGTGGCTCCCTGCTGTGCTCAAGGTCACGTACTAGCCCTTTAGGGATTTATTGTGCTTCCTCCTACACGAAGAGCCTGTAATCACTCCAGGGCAGCACTGCGTCTTGTTCATCTCTATACCATCAGTGCCTGGGAAAGTATCTGACACTTAGTAGATTCTCAGTCAGTGGTAATGATGCTGCCTGTCTACTGAGCAGGGTACCTCCTCCACTGTTAAGAGTTTCAGTTACAGCCCTGTGGATGCCAGTATTATTATCTCTTATATGGATGAAGAAGCTGAAGTTCAGAGGATAATCGGTCTTGATGGGATTCAAAATGATCATTAAATAAATATATGGTTACTCTCTTAAGCTCTTTAAAGGGAGCCATGAGGCATCTATTACTTCAATTGGACAAAAAAAACCCTGAAGTCTTCCAGGTGCAGAGAGAGCCCAGGATAGGCAGGCATGCTGCAGATGTGGGTAGGGTCATGGGCTAGGGCAGTGTCCACCTGCCTGGGCAGAGCTCAGGGGGAAATCCTACCTGTGCCAGCCACACTGAGGTGAGTTCCCAGCTGAAATCAGGCCACCAGTTTTATCTCCTGTGCATAGCATATCAGCTATATCAGCATATAGTGACACTGAGATGCTTGTGGAATTCTTCATCACTTAGCGCCTGCCAATTTCTAGCCACTTTTATTTTTCCACTGTGAAAATTTTACACCATACAAAATTAATGGAAGTATTGCATAAAGAAAAAACACACCAGCATCCACCTCTATTCCTAGCACCCTCTGAACCACTGTTGTAATGTCCTTTCCAGCACTGTCCAGAGGCAGTGTGCATGTAGAGACCTGCATCGATGAAACATTTTGCCTTTAATGTGGGATGAAGGGATCGGGCTTGGAGCTCACTTCTTTGTGCCTTGGTTCTATCACTCCTGAGCTGTTGAACTAGGGAAAGTTTGTCAACCTCTCTGGGACTCCATGGCCTTAGCAGTCTGTCCCGTAGAGAATGCCATTGCTGGTCAGGGCCGCTGCTTTCTGACGTTGGTTGGGATGGCGGGTGAGGGGAGTCCGAGGGGATCTGTGGTAAGGGGGAGGTGGGGAAAAGACGAGGAAGGGCTTTATCCAAGCCAAGGAGTTTGGTTTTCCCCCTGAGGCCAGTGGAGAGCCAAGGGCAGTCTACGAATATATTTTACTATTTCTGACTCTCAGAAAAGTAGTGGTAGACACCCGGATCAAGAGGCCCTGATCAGAACTCTGCGGCGCTCAGGGTGGCCGTGGACGTGGGGGCAGTTGGGGCTGCATGGAGTGGGGCGGGGGTGAGGAAGTGGCCAGATCCCATCCCTACAGATGGGAAAACTGAGGCCCACAGCGGCTGTGTGACTTCTCCAGAGTGACTCAGCAGTTGAGAGGTGGGAGCCCAGGTCCCCTGCTTTTCTGCGCCATGGCCCACCTGGCCCACGCTGCCAAAGCCCAAGGACAGAAGGACCCTACTGTCCTGCCTGAGAGCGTGTGGTTTGTGTTTTCTTAGACACAGAGCTAAGGACCAGGGCTGGCATCGGCTGAGGGGTGATTTGAGACTGATCCTCGTTTATCGCTGTGCCCAGAACCCCTTCCAGCTGCCCTGCCCTGTTGTCAAAGATTATTCTGTACTTAATGATGTTTATTATTCTTGATTGTTATGTTTTACTTTTCCACTTGATTATTTGGGAAAGTTTGTTTGTGGTTTGGAGTACCTCTGACAGAGACAGAGCTGCATCCTGCCAACAACTGCTATTTAATAAGTGCTGCGTGAAGAAAAAGAATCATTTTGCTACATAGGACATCATTGCAACAGTTGGTGACATTGGAATATGAAATGTATCAACGATAAAATTTCCTGGTCTTGATAATTGTGTTATGATTTCATGATGTCTTTGGCGGTAAGGGATGAAAGCCACAGCACTGAGCGTGAGATGTCATGATGTCTGCAATATACTTTCAAATGATTCATAAAAATAGACGTTTATATATAGAAATGTATCTTTATAAAGTAGCTGTGGGAAAATGTGAACAATGGTGAGTTTAGGTGAAGGTATGAGGAGTTCATTATACTATTCTTGGGACTTTTCTGTAGTTTCAAAACTTTGCAAATTGAAAAGTTTGTGAAAAATACTCCTAGCGGGAGAGGTGTGGTGAAGCTCGGCTGTGTCCACCTGTCCACCCTGGTGTCTCTGGCCTCTTCTGTGTCTCATTTGCCTCTAGGTGGAGAGATCTGCTCACCCCACAGTTCGAGTCTGATCAACCCCTTGGGGGCCAGTCTTGAAATAGAGGCACAGCCTTTTGACAAAATTCATTCTTCCCTCTATAGAGAATTCATTAGATTTTCAGAATCTTTGCTTTTGGGTCAACTTCCCCTAAAATTTTCATTTCCCTCCTTCCCTTATTACATTTTTTAAAAAGTTGTGTTGCCTTCCAAAATTACTAAAGTAGTATTTGTTATTTTAATTATTCAAACAGAGAAGAGAATAAAGAAATGAATAGACTCTATTTTTCTCCATCCAGTGTGGGGTAACCAGTGGTAGGTGGAACCCCCAGAACGTTCTCCCATGCTCGTGGGAACACATAGAAATGCACACACACATCTAGTAGGGCTTGGTGTCTTCTTTTCATTTCTTATCCTTTGTTAACCTGGGCTTCCTGCCTCTCCTTGAAGACATGGCCTAGGGGCCACCTCCTCCAGAAAGCCCCCCAGACTCTGAGCGCTGACCTTACTTCATTGCAGTCATCTGATTACAAGCCGCCTCCCCTGCAGATCGTGGGTAATGCAAAGGCAGCAGCTGTTCCCATTTCATCGTCTGCACTCGAGCCAGGAGCCCAGGAGATGTACAGTCGGTGTTTGTAGAGTGAACAGATGGGCAGGGCAGGCATCCTGGGCGAGGAAGCCACATGACCAGAGCCTTGCAGGTAAGAGAAGCCTTCTCGTTCAAACACTCCTAGCCCCTGGGAAGAGAGTCCCAGGCCCCTGGGCATCTGGGGTTGGAAAGTCACTTTGGGGAACATGGTCACTGCCGCCCTGAGGCTCCCATGCCCGGGCTGATTCTGTCCTGTCACTAATGCCCTATGTGGGCCAGGCTGGTGAGATGGCCATGAGCAACCAAGGGCGGGCAGGGCTGGATCCTCTCTTCCATCCCAAGCCCCGTACAGGCTTGGCCCACTGGGAGTCTCAGGGGCGACAGGAAGAAGCCCAGGCCAGGGCTGGAGCAGCACAGGATTTAGACGTGAGCCTGGCCTAGTCTTGTTATCTTGCCATAATCCCGACTGCTTCCTCATTAGAGGCACTGCTTTCTGCATCTGGGATTTATTAATCTTATCTGCAGGTCGTCCGATTGGTGCCAAGGGACCAGGTCACTGCAAGCTGGAGGAAGTTAAAAATTTCAGCAGGATGTAAAGCTGAGGGGCTGGCTTCTCAGCCAGTGTGCTTGGGTAGTGCAGAGAAGAGCATCCCTTGCTCTGGGCAGCTGTCCCAAGCTTGCCCGCCAGTTCAGGCTGGAGGGACCCTGGCTTATCTGATGGCGGGACTGTAGACATTAGAGCACTGGACCAAGATTTTAGACGATTTAGGTTACTGGAAGAGAGTGCGCTGCGAATTCCCTGGTGGGATGGTGTGGGCATGTGTCCTGGGAAGAGCGGTCATGGTCAGTGTCAATTGGGGAGCCTGTTAGAAATTAGAAATTCGGCTTTTCTGTTAGTTTTGATTATTAAATTATTAAATAGTTATTCAGTATTAATAGTGCTTGACTATTAAATGTCTTCATAGCTTTGTAGGAATATATACTTCAGCAGGTTTGAAATTAGCATTTTCCCTGTTTAATGGAGGCATAAGCTGAGTGGGAAAGTGACTTTGGAAAGTCAGGTCTTGTGGACTCATTCCTGATGCCATGCCAGGCCCCGGACCGAGAGTCGACAGTCGGAGATGAAAGAAGCACAGTCCTAACCTCACCTAGTCTAGGTGGTTTTTAGGTTTGTCCACCAACGTGCAGGGCATGTAAAGCTTCCTCTTCTGTCTCCCACGCCCGTCACTATTTTGTATTCATTCCCATGGCGTTTAGTTCTGAACAGGTGCTGAAGTGAATTGAGTTGGGCTACATGACAGCAGGTTCTACATCCTTCTCTCCCTCTCAGTTTCTTGTCTGCTCGTCCACATAGGCTGACATTCTTTGATGGCTGGAACTGTACTGTGAATACCCGGTGGTGGTGCTGGTGGGGTGGTGGGGAGGGTGGTGACAGTGATGATGGTGCTGGTGGTGGCAATGGTGACGGTAGTGGTGGTGGGGAGGGTGGCAATGGTGACGGTATTGGTGGTGGCGGTGGCAGTGGTGGTACTGATAATGGTGTTGGTGGTAATTGTGATGGTGATGGAGGTGGTGGTGGTGAGGATGGTAACAGTGATGATGGTGCTGGTAGTGGTGATGGTGACGGTATTGGCGGTGGGGAGGGTGGTGATGGTGACGGTATTGGTGATGGCGGTGGTGTTGAGGGTGATGGTGGTGGTGTGTTGGTGGTGGTGAACGATGGTGATGGTGGTGGTGGTGGTGGCAGTGGTGATGGTATTGATTGATGGTGGTGGTGGTGAGGATGGTGGTGGTGGGGAAGGTGATGGTGGTGGTGAAGCTGATGTGGCAGTGGGGATGGAGGTGGCTGTGGTGGTGGTGGTGGTGTTTACTAAACTTAAAATTATGGGCCTGTCCGTACTAGGCACTCTTGTAAGCACTTTAGTTGTCTGAATCTGTTGCCTGCTCATAACAATCTATGAGGTTGTAACCATTGCTAGGCCCATTTGCCAGGTGAGGTGATTGAGGCACAGGGACACACAGTTAGTGCATGCTAAAGTTGGCTTCAGAGCCCACACTAAATCAGAGTTACCCAAGGATGGTCCTGGGTTCTCCAGCATCACATCACTTGGGAGCTCTGTGGAAATGCTGACTCATGGGCCCCGACTCATGGGATCAGCATCACTGGGGAGGGGCCAGCTAAGGGACATTCAAGGAGCTTGTCATTCTCATGCACGTTAAAGTTTGAGAATCACTGCATTAAACTGTCACCGAGTCCTGCTCTCAGTGGCTGAGTCAGCTTGTAACCAGGCTCATGTGACTCTGACCTTGTTACTTAGAGTAGCCTGCGTGCAGCACAGTAGCAACTTAAACAGGACCTGGGCCTCACCCCTGGCTGGATGAGAGCTTCTAATCCAAAGTGGGGGGAGGGGCAGGGAGAGGAGAAGAAGGGAGGGTCTTCTCACTCCTTACTGTGTGCTTAAATCACCTGGGCATCTTGTTAAAATGCAGGTTCTGATTCAGTGGGTCTGGCGGGGGGCGGGGAGAGCTGAGACTATATCTCGCAAGATCCAGTGATGCTGACGCTGCCAGCCTGTGGACCCACTTTGAGTTGCAAGGCCCTAGGCAAGAGATTCTCACACTTAAACTAGCATCAATGGCACCTGGAGGACTAGCTAAACTCACCCCCAAGTTTCAGATTCAGCAGGTCTGGGGTGGGCCTGAAATCTTGCATTTCTAACAAGCTACCTGGTGGAGCCAGTGCTCTGGACCTGGAGGCCACACCTGGAGCAGGCAGGGCCCGAAGCCAGCGACTTCAGCTTGGACTGCTCGTTGGAATTACCTGAGGACCTTATAAAACCACTGAGGACTTAAAAAACCCCACTCCAAGACGCTGAGTCACTAGGACTGAGAGGGGCCTGGGCGCTGGGAATTCTCAGCCAATGTTGAGAACTGCTGCTCAAGCCTTTTTTTTTTTTTTTTTTACCCTAGTTGCCTGGGGAGGTGAGAATATAATACCATCTTGCCCCTGGAGAGTTCTCATTCTGTGGCCAGGTGGAGCCAGGCAGGGGCATGAACAATAAATTCTCCAGACTTTTCCGGTGGGCAGTGTGGCTGAGAACAGCTGCCCCGGACCTAGAGCTTGTGCCTGGCCCCTCGAGGCTCTTCTGCTGCCGGCAATAGGTCCTGAGGGCCAGCCTTGCATTCCTAGCCTCTAATTCCTTACCTTGGTGAGGTGAAGCACCTTGAAGTCAGAGACCTACACAGAGACTCCGCTTCTCCTGCTCCCCGCTGGGCTGTGTGACCTCCGGGAACTTACTTAACCTCTCTTGAAGTCTGTCTTCATCTATAACATGGGGGAAGTAAATTATTTGCTCCAAAGAGTTGCCTGAGAAATAATGTTTATAAGCAGCTTGCACAGCACCCGACACCCGGGAGTCCCCCTCAATATCAGTAGCTGCGTATATGTGGGTAGTACTGTTTATCAAGTACAGCAGCTCTCCAGCGTGGGGGGCAGGAGAATCACAGGGGGACTTTAGGAGCTGGGCCTCTGTGACCTTTATGAGCCCTCCAGGGCTTTTGGTGCACAGCAGTTTGAAAACCACTAATGTTATAATAATCTGGTGGCTATTATTAGCTAGTAGCTAAGAAGCACACCCAGATTTCTGGCCTGGGAGTCTGGTGGGGTCTTCTCTGGGCTGAGGAACATGGTAGAAGCACAGATGTGAAGGAGGGAGATGGGGAGCCCAGTTCTGGGCTACTTAGTATGAGGCATCTGGGGGTCAGCCAGGGGAGGTACAGATGGCAGTTGGGGACATAGGTCTGAAACGCATGAGAGAGTCCTATGCTGTATTCCTACCATCTCTGAGGAAAGGCTCTGGTTCTTCAGGACCTAGAGCTTCTTGCATTGCACTGTGACATTAGCAGTCGGTCGTACAAGCGAGATCCATTTGTGGGATCTATGGGGATGCTCTATGCCATGAACTGGCTCTGGGTCTCACTCACTGTCTGCCTTGTCCCTCAGGCTGTGGCTCTCAGCACTCTGACCACTGCCTCCCACGTGCTTTGTCAACCCCTGGCCTCAATTTCTTTGCCCTTCCTCCCCTGACACCCCCTCTGAGGCTGCCTCTCTGAGGCCATGGTTAATGGTTTAATGTCTCTGGTCAGATCTGGTCACAGCTGTCCTTTGCAGGCTCTGGGCATCGACATGGCGTCTCTCAGCCTTGAGAGTTTTGTTTGTTTCACTTGCCTAATGGTTAAAAGTCAGTTTAAAAATAAATCATATATGCTCAACAATGCTAATTGTTAGAGAAGTGCAGATCAAAACTACAATGAGGTACCACCTCACACCGGTCAGAATGGCCATCATCAAAAAGTCTACAAATAGGGACTTCCCTGGTGGTCCAGTGGTTAAAACTCCAAGCTTCCAATTCAGGGGGCGTGGGTTCAATCCCTGGTCAGGGAATTAAGATCCCATATGCTGTGGGACGTGGCCAAAAAAAAAAAATCTACAAATAAATGCTGGAGAAGGTATGGAGAAAAGAAGACCCTCCTATACTGTTGGTGGGAATGTAAATTTGTGCTGCCACTATGGAGAACAGTATGGGGGTTCCTTAAAAAACTGAAAAGTTACCATATGATCCAGGAATCCCACTCCTGGGCATATATTTGGAGAAAACCATAATTCAAAAAGACACATGCACCCCAATATTCATTGCAGCACTATTTACAGTAGCCAAGACATGGAAGCACCCTAAATGTCGATCAACAGATGAATGGATAAAGAAGATGTGGTACATATATACAATGGAATACTACTCAGCCATAAAAAAGAATGAAATATTGCCATTTGCAGCAATGTGGAAGGACCTAGAGATTGTCGTACTGAGTGAAGTAAGTCAGACCGAGAAAGGCAGATATCATGGTATCACTTGTATGTGGAATCTAAAAAAGAATACAAATGAATTTACTTACAAAACAGAAATAGACTCACAGACAAAGAAAATAAATTTATGGTTACCAAAGGAGAAAGCGGGGAGGGATAAGTTAGGAGTATGGAATTAATAGATACACACTACTATATGTAAACCAGGTAGCAGGATTTACTGTATAGCACAGGGAACTATGCTCAATATCTTGTAATAACCTGTAATGGAAAAGAATCTGAAATATATATATATATAAAAAACTGAATCACTTTTCTGTACACCTGAAACTAACACAATATTGAAAATCAACTATACTTCAATTAAAAAAAAAAAAGGAAAACATCATGTATATATGTGTGCACACATACACAGAGTTTCCCAGGGCTGCTGTAACAAAGTACCACAAGCTGGGTAGCTTAAAACAGATATTTATTCTCTAGTGGGTTTAAAGTGCTGTCTCACTGTGGTTTTGATTTTCCTTAATGACTAGTGATGTTGTGCATCTTTTCATCTGCCTATTGGCTATTTGTATATATTTTCTTTGGAAAAATATCTATTCAAATCTTTTGCCTATTTAAAAATGAGGTTGTTTGTCTTTTCATTGTTGAATTATAAGAGTTCTTTATATAGAGTTCTGGATATAGGCCCCTTATTGGATATACGACTTGCAGATATTTTCTACTGTGGGTTTTCTTTTCATTTTCTTCGTGCTCTCTGTATTAATTTCCTGGGGCTGCTGTATAACTACAAACTGGGTGGTATTTTCTTAAAACAACAGAAATCTATCCTCTCACAATTCTGGAGGCCAGAAGTCTGAAATCAAGGTGTCAGCAGGGTCATGTTCCCTCTGAAGTCTCGTCCTGGCTCTCCCAGCTTCTGGTGGCCCCAGGCATTCCTTGGCTTGTGGCCACATCAATCCAATCTCTACCACTGTTTTCACACAGCCTTCTTCCCTGAGTGCCTTTCTGGTGTCCTCTTCTCTTCTTATAAAGACACCAGATCCAGAATGATCTCATCTCGAGATCCTTAACTAATTATGTCTGCACATACCCTATTACCAAATAAGGACACATTCTGAGGTTCTGGTGGACATGAATTTTTGAAGGACACTATTCAAACCACTACAGTATCCTTCGAATTTAAAAATTTTGGTCAACTCCAATTTATCTATTTTTTTCTTTTCCATTTATGCTTTGGGTATCTTATCTAAGAAACCATTGCCTGATCCAAGGTCATGAAGATTTATTCCTATGTTTTCTTCTAAGAGTTTTATAGTTTTAGTTATTGCATTTAGGTTTTTGATCCATTTTGAGTTAATTTTTGTATATGGTGTGAAGTTCATTCTTTTGCTTGTGGATATCTAATTGCCCAAGCACCATTAGCTGAAAAGACTATTCTTTCTTTCTTTATCAACTTGTCTTGGTACTGTTGTTAAAAATCAAATGACCACAATGTAAACATTTATTTTTAAATTCTCAATGCTATTCCATTTATTTATACGTCTGTCCTTATGCCAGTATCGTATTATCTTGATCACTGCGGCTTTGTGGTGAGTTTTGAAATCAGGAAGTCTGTGTCCTCAAACTTTTTGTTTGTTTTCAAGGTTGTTCATGTTGAAATGTGAATTTCAATGTGAATTTTAGGATCAGCTTCTTAAAGAAGTCAGCTGGGATTTTGTTAAGAATTGTGTTGAATCAGTGGGTAAATTTGGTCTTAACCATATTAAGTCTTCTGATCCATGAACATAGGATGCCTTTCCATTTATTAAGGTCATCTTTAATTTCTTTCAACAATATTTTGTATTTTTCAGTTTTTTACTTCTTTTGCTAAGTTTATTCCTGAACATTTTATTCTTTTACATCTTGTTTATTTTTAAAAGTTGTCCTAAAAGCAAAATTCCTCAGTGGAAAAGACTCCTCCAGTTTGAGAAATGATTGTTTCCCTCCTTTGAGTGGTGCTTCTGCTGAGAATTTTCCTTCTAAGCCGAGCCCAAGAATTGAGGCCAGCCCCAGGCATCAGGGGATTGTTCCATAAAGTCCTAGAAGCTCAGGTTGGAAGGATCTTATGGACCCCCTGGACCAAACTCTGCTTGGGCTCTAAATCCTCTATTGAAGTTCTGAGTTGAACTGAGAAGTTTTTCTTTATCCCTCTGTTTATCCATGCATCCATGCATCCATCCACTCTCCCACCCCTTTAAGCCCGCCACTGGGGTATCCCACGTGCACCCTGTGCTGAGGGATAGAGACTAAGATGACTTAGACCCAGTCCCTGCCCTCCAGAAGCTCACAGTCTGCAGGAAATTAGGAGGCAATCCAGATGACAGCCTCAATGACTGTGGCAAAGCAGAGAGAGGCAGAGGTTAGGGGTGTTGGGGACAGAGGGAAGTCTTTATTTTAATGGGAATGACCCAAGTATATAAAGCTGACAGTGAGGTGCCCTGGAGGGAGGTGACACTGCAGCAACTGGGAGAAAGAAGGGAGGTTTGGGAAAAGATGGGGATGATAAGGTGTCCAGGGCCAGAGAAGAAGGGGGTGTTGATTTGGGGGCGTGGGGTTGAGGGTGACCCTGTCTGATTCTCAGTTCAGCTTGCTCTCTCCTTTATAGAAAAGTACCGTTTTCTTCTCTCTCCTGAACAGTCTGTGCTGTTCATTCCTAACTCCTTTTGTTTCAGTTATAAATGGAATCTTCCAGTTTTATCCACAAATTGGTTATTGCTGGTATATAGGAAAGAAGGCTATTTTTTGGGTCACTTAGCCCTATCCAACTACTTTGGGGAATTCTAGAAGTCCCATTAGTATATTTCAGACTGGACGTTTGACTTTCATCTTCTCAGTGCCATTGTGGCTTCTCTCCAGCCTAATTTCTTCTCCCTCTCTTTTTCTTGGCCTAAACCTAGCCCACCCCCACTCCATTTCCTGGTTCTTTTCTCCCTCCCTGCCCCTGATAGGAGCCTTCCACCTTCTCTTTCTAAGAATCCTCTTTGTTCACACAGCCTCCTTCCCCTGCCCCTAAATGGAAATACTTTCTTGGCTTATCCTACTCGTTAGGGCTGTGATGTCAGCGAGTGTCTCAATGTGGGGTTTTTCCCCTGAGAAACGGGATCACCCCGTTTGTGACCAGCTTTTCTCACATACACGGGTATACAGAAATCTTGCCGTGGCCTCTGCGGCTTGGACGTATTATGATTTATTTAACAAGTCCCTTATTATTCCCATCTTTATGGATTATCCCCTTGTCTGATTGTTCCCTTAGGAAAGATTCTAGAAGTGAAGCTACTGAGTGAAAGCAATCCATGTTTAAAAAGGTTGACAGAATTGCCAAATGGCACTCCAGAAGAGTTGCGTCAATTTGCACCCACCAGGGATGAATGAGAATAGCAGCTTCCCAGAACCTTGCCAGCAATGGATATTGCAGATCTTTGCCAGCGTGATAAATGCGAGTTCTCAGCCCTATTCTCACTCCTCTGATTGCAGTGAGGCTGAGCATCTTGTGGTCTGTGTACTGGCCACGTGCTTGTCTTCTCTGGAGAACTGCTTCTTCATTATTTATACTAATTGTTCTATTGATGTGTTGCTTAAAGCAATTTTGATTTGTAAAGTCTCTTCACTAAAAGGGATATTAACCTGTGGTCCTTAATATGTTACAGATATTTTTTCCCAGCTTTTGGTCTGATGTTTTTGCTCTGTGATGCTTTTCCCCTCCGGAAGTTTAACAGTGGTGCCTTCCGTGGACGCTTAGACTGTTTGCCTCCTTTAATACTTGTTTTTAGGAGATTCCTTTGTTTTGTGTTTCTTTGGTTTTTTTAAACAAATGTATTTTTAAATTGAAGTATAGTTGATTTACAATGTTTCAGGTGTACAACAAAGTGATTAGGCTACATACATATATGTATATATATATGTATGTATGTATGTGTATATATATATATATATATATATATATATACACACACACACACACACACATACACCTATTCTTTCAGATTCTTTACCATTATAGGTTATTACAAGATACTGAGTATAGTTTCCTGTGCTGTACAGTAGGACCTTGCTGCTTATCTGTTTTATATTTAGTAGTGTGTATCTGTGAATCCCAAATTCCTAATTTATACCCCCCTTTCCCCTTTGGTAACCATAAGTTTGTTTTCTAAGTCTGTGAGTCTGTTCCTGTTTTGTAAATAAGCTCGTTTGTATTATTTTTTTAGATTCCACATATAAGTGATATCATATGTATTTGTCTTTCTCTGTCCAACTTACTTCACTTAGTATGATAATCTCTAGGTCCATCATCTCTAGGTCCACGTTGCTGTAAATGACATTATTTCATTCTTTTTTAAGGCTGAGTAGTATTCCATTGTGTGTGTATATACACACACACACACACACATATATATATATATATATACCACATCTTCTTTATCATTCATCTGTCAACGGGTCTTTGTCTTTATTTCAATTTGTAATCCACTTGAAAGTTGTTTTACTGTAAGGATCTAGGTAGATATCCAGTTTTATTTGTTCCCAAATGGCTAGTCCTTTATCCCAATCCACTTGTAGTGCATGAGCTGTTCTCTGTCCCCATTTGTGTGTGTTAAATTCCTGTGTCCATCCTTGGATCTGTTTTTGGACTGTCTCTGCCATCTCACTGATCTGTTGAGCAGCCCACGTTTTACCCCTAAGGAGAGAGACACAAACTCCCAGTTTGAAGTTTTCAAACCAGATTTTTCTTTGCTAACTGAAAAAGATGGACTTCCTGTCTGAGAATGACAGCTGTTATCTGAAGGAACCCAAAAGATCGTCTGTGGGTGACCAGCCGTATACCCCAGCCCCTCTAGAATGTTCTTATACCTTCTTTCTCCCTAATCATATCTCACCCGGGGCTCCAACACTAAACCTTTACTTAACCTACAGACATTGCTTGCCACCTCCTCTGCCAGACCCTGTGCCGGGGCAGCCACACGAGTTAAGCAGGGGCTTCAGAAACCATGACCCCTGGTGCCTTTCTTCACCCACCACGAAGCTTTGTGGACCTGTGTTCATTCGCAGCATCTCTGACATTCCTACTTGGAAGCAGGCGGGCAGGCAGACACCACCACCCCACTGCTGTCCCTATGCTGGAAGGCTCTTGGCCTTCAAGTGCTTCGTGTTCGAGCCTGTGGGAAGCTGGAACGTGCGTGGGGAAAGCTGGGATGTCTGGAGCACTCGCTCTGTGCTGGCCTTTATCTGTCCTCAGTTCTGACAGCATCCCTGTGAGGTGGTCCATTCTCATCATCCTCACTCTGTTGAGGCTTGGAGACAGTGAGAAGAGGGCAGAATAACCTGGCCAGGGTCCCACACAGGGGAAGGGGCAGAGCCAGCCTACAGCTGGGGCTCTGCCGTGTTGCACTGTTCTCCGTTCCTCTAGCCCTGGAAATGTGGCCCAAATAACTCTTCTGAAGTTGTGGAAGCTTAGTTAGCTCTTGCTCTTTGGGGGAATAAAATGCTCCATAGAAGGAAAGCTGAGCTAACCCGGTGCTGTTGCTCTAAATGAAGACGTCGTGCGAGTAGCTCTCCTCCCCAGAGGCACTGCAGGAGGGGGCTCTGTGCCTGGTGCTTTGCAGAGAGGTGGATCTAACTGTACAGGGAATGGGAGAACTAGACAGTTAGCCCCAGGTTACACACGAGGAGATGGAGGCTCAGAGAGCTTAGGTGGCGTGTCCAGGGCAGCACAGGGAGACAGTGCTGGGATTCTGGCCCCAGTTCCTGGCTCTTAGCTGCTGTGATGGTTTGTGCCACTGACTCACGAAAAGGTCTGGGCAATGATGGATTTCAATCAAAAAAAAAAGGCAAGTGTTACGATGGAAAGTAGGTGCTGAAGTTTTCCTGAAAGTTTGAGCATTTCTACTCATTTGTGTCTCCTAAATGTCACGAATTACCTTGTATAGAAATTGCTGCTATTCAGAGAATTTTCAAATGAATCTCATTTGGTTCTCAGAACAACGCTGTGTAGTGGGCCGGATTCCCATCCCCAAGCCCTTCTTGCAGATGAGAGTAACCTGCCTAGGGTGTCCGACTTTCATCTAGCCGTGGGACCTGTTAAAGGACATGCAGGGCTGTAGAGCACTGGCCAAAGGGTGCCGGTCCTCTGAGTGCTGAGAAGTCACAAGAGGACCAACAGCTGTTGTGGACAGACCACGTGCCAGGCCGAACATCCAGGGGCGACGGGGCTGGGATGAACCCGAGTCTGGGCCAGAAGCACCCTCTGGCCCATCCTGTGGCCTCCAAGAATGTAGAGAAACCCTCCAGCCGATGCTGTCAGAAGTTTCCCAGGTGAAGACAGGTGAACAAGCCTGTCATTTGCATCAGATCTTGGTTTTGCATCTCAGCAGCAAAGGGTTGGATGACCAGGAGTACTGGGGGCTGCAGCCACAAGCTTAGGACAGATGGCATTGGATTAATTCTTGAAAATCATGAGAAAGGGGATGCACAGCAATCTGTTAGCTGTGTTGGCATCCGACTTTAATTTTTTAAAATCAGAATTATGTACTCAGTTCCCGTATTTTAATAAATCTAAGATGACAGCAATTGAGAGATGGCATCATTATCTTTGTACCACTAAGGAAGGGGAAGAAACAACGCTGCCAGCTAAACCATGACAGAGTTAGGTTGTAAGACACATTCTGATTTCAGAAATGTTAAAAAGTGAAAGGACGTGCAACTCAGAATCAATGCAGACGGCAGTGTTCATGTGTTTATGTGTTCATGTGCTGGTGGACCGCGTCCGAGGGCTGGTTCTGTGCTGGGTACAACAGGGTAACAAGATGTTCACAGGCCCTGCTCCTCAGAGGCACACAGATTGGTCAGTTATTTAGACCTGCCAACAGAGCATTGCAGAATAGTTTGTTGATTGATGTGTTCATTCAGTCACCAAATATTTCTTGAGCACCTGCCGTGTGCCAGGCACTGTTCTAGGCACTGGGGACCCTGTGGTGAACAGAACTACTCGCGGAGCTCACCCTTTCCATGGCATAAATATTCATCCCCAGCAGTGGTTCTCAAACATTACCATGCAGAAAACTCTACATGTAAAGATTCTGATTGCCAGGTCCCACTTCCAGACATTGTGTTTCATGAGGTCTAGGAGGGACCCAGGAATCCACATTTTCACACACACCCTGGGAGCTCCAGGGGCAGGAGGACTTCAAACCGAAATGTGATAAATAGAGTTTATGACTCTGTTAGCATGTTAACGACTTCATAGCATCCCACTGCGTAAATGCTCCTCAGTAGTTCAGGACGTTTGCTAATATTTGGATGTTTAGCAAATACTTAGTCGTTGCTTGTTTTCCTGTTAGAAACAACACATCCATGAATATCCCTGCAGCTAAATCCTTGCGTAACTCTCCCGTGGTTTCTTTAGGGTAAATTGGGCAGCGGTACTTGGGCTAACTTTCTAAGGGTGAGGTATGGGTCTGCCGTAGTTCTCCCAGCCCGTCCACCTGGGTTCCTTTGCCACTTGTTAGCTGGGCACTTTTGAGCAACTTCCTGAACCTTGCCATATTTTCTCATCCCTAAAACGGGACAATAATAGTGCCTACATTTTAGGGCTATTGTAGGGATTCGATGGAGGTGCTTAGAGCGGGACTGGTAAATGGTAACCAGGCTGTGTTATGCGCATATTAGCTGCAGTGCTGGTTGTGATACTGCCTGGCAGGTCGAGGGGCCCTGCTTTCTCTGCACGGTGTCTGGGCACAGCAGTGACTCTGGAAGGATGCTCTGGATACAAGCAGTCAAGCATATACGATTTGATGCTGGAGACTCACTTCGTCATCACGGATCCAGTTTCAGCCTGTCTCCCACATTGTCACCAGAAATTTTCTACCACGCTCGTCTGGAAGTGTTTCTCTGCTTGTGTCTCCTCCCTGACTTCCCACACTGCCTGAGGATGAACTGTAAATTCCTTACACACCGGACAAGGAAGGAAGGCCCTTTAGAACTTGGCCCCAGCCCCATGGAACAGCCCCCCGGACCCCGCCCTGCCCCGTGTGCTCTGTGCTGCTCTGTGAAGGGAGAGATTCTATGAGGGGAGACTTCCTGTGGGAGGTGATGGTTGAACTTGACCATCATTCCTGGGCCTTTGAGGAATGAATAGGAGTTTTCCAGGTGGAGAAGGAAGGAAGGGCTGTCCTGGCTGATGAACCGGCACATGCAAAGGTGTAGCTGAATGTTTGGGGTGATGTCAGTAGATCATTGCGGCTGGGTATGGGGTGTTGGGATGGGGCTCATAATCTAAATTGAGAAAGAGGCAGCTGGGGGCTGGGTTGGAAGGGGCTCCAGTTGCTGGGCTGCAGAGTCGGGCAGTGGTTCCTGCACGCAGGGCTCTTGAAGTCATGCTAAGGTTCCCCGTCTACCTTTTCAATAGGGCCTTTTTCTAGGCTGCAATCCACCTCCCCATTCATTCTCTATTTCTATTTTTTAGAGGACTGTAAACATCTGACAAACTCCTTGCCTAGTTGCTAAGGGCACAGAAGGCTTCCCTTCAGTTATTTAGCTCGTTGCAATACTGGGACTTGGAAGGCTACCAGTCCCTCTTTGCATTCTTTGTGGTAAATCCCTTCTGGGAATGCAGATGCGACATCTTGGAGGGCTTTTCTTGCAAAAGGTTTTGATGTGAAAGCGACCGAGTTATTAAAATAACTTAGTGGGCTGAAAAAATGCAGGCAGAGGACGGAGAATTAGGAGTAGCTCTCCCAAACGTAGCCTTTGCACTTTCACCGCTTTGTTTCTCTTCTGCATCCACCTGGTTTCCTGCTTGGCTCTGCTTCTGGTCCCCTCTCCCTCTGAGTGGCCGTTTCTCTGAATGCAGCATTTATCAGCTCCGAGGAACGTAAGCTGGCTGCTTCCCGCTGCAGGTGGTGGAACTCAGTCAGGTTGGTCAGAGATGGAAAGGAGATGGGCCGTGGATTGTCCCTTGTGTTCAGCAGCCAGTATTTAGCAAGTGCTTGCTGTATACAGGACACCAGGCTAGACTCAGTGACAAGTAAGATGTGGAATCCAGACTTTCAGAGCTAAAGGGGCCTCGGGAGGGAGTGGTCACTTCATTAAGTATTTCTCCATGGGGCATGCATGGCTTTGTAGGTGCGTGAGAAGATTTGGGGTGGCACTTGGACGTTTTATTTTAATAGGAATTATTTCCGCGTGTATTAGAGAAAGTATACCTAGCCCATTAAGCCTGTCATTTTGTGGATATCATTGCTTAGAATAAAGCTGAAGCCGTGTATGTTTTTAAAAAGTCAGTCATTTTAAAGGAAAATATTAAGCAAACAAAGGTAAGTTGCAAAGGGGTGTGAGGGAACTTTTGGGGGTTCCCCCAAACGTTTTCTATCTCAATTGCTAAAACCCTTTGAGCTTCCACTTAAAGTTGATTTTTAAAAAGTAGTACTTGTTATATGTATTTTATGCAGAAATTACAGCAGCTGCAACCGGATGACTGAAACACTGTCCAGCCCAAATGTGCATTTTTCAAAGGATGAAACTGAGGCCCAGAGAGAGGCGAGACGTGGCCTGAGGTCACACAGTGCACTGAGGGAAGAATGGGGATCAAAACCCAGGGCTGGTGGCGCTCAACTCAAGATCCACCCCAGATCCAGCCTGCGACCAAGGCCTGTGTTAACAGGAGGCCGGGGTGCGGCAAGGTCTGGAGCTGAGGCGGCCGTGGCGGGGGAATCTGAGTGCTGGTGACGTGCAACAGGTGTTCGGGCCAGGTGCACGAAGGTCTGGGTGGGGCTTGAGTTTGAGGCCTTGTGGCTGGATTTGCCTGCTGAGTTGTCAAGGAAGGTGGGAGTGGTGGACATGCCTGGTTGTGGCTTGTTACAGCAAAACAGATGGTCCTCAGGTTAGCAGGTCGGCGCTGTGGGTTACTAGAGTTGCTAAGGAATACCCACTCCTGGGACAATATTCTGAAGACATCCCCATGGCAAGAGTGAGGGTTTAGAAGTTTCAGGATCAAAGAAGGAGAGTTTAGGTTAACTTAGGGGTTAAAGCATCGTGTAAACACTCCTAGGGGTCCGATGTTATGGTTCTCTCTTGTTGACTGCCTGCGTTTTGAGGGCTGGCCCAGCTCCTCCGATGCCTGGTCTTACCTTTATGTTCACGGCACACAGAGAAGCTGCAAGATTCCTCAGCGGGTTGGTGGGGGTCGGGGGGTGGGGCGCTGGGAGCAGAGGCTCCAGGCTCAGGTAATGCAGCCTCCGCCAAAGAAGATGAAAGTCAGGCTTGGGTAAGTTAGGACAGTTCATCAAAGCCGCTGCGGGGTGTCATGGCCAGAATTCAAAGAAATTTGGCTTTTTTGCTCCCATTTAGGGCATTGTCTGTCGGTTATGCAGTTTTATTCCAGGTAGATTCATTGGTCTTTTTCTTTCTTCCTCCTTCCCTTCCTCCCTCCCTTAAGTGGCTTACAGTGTATCAGGAAGAGTGGTGAGGACTGTAGTCGCTACCGAGCCAACACAGGAACATCAGCTAATGTTTAGTGAGCGTATAGCAGGTGCCCAGCACTACGTTAAGCTTTTACTTACATTATCTCATTTACTTCTCGCAACAACACTGTGAGTTAGGTATGGTTGTTTAATAATCCCATTTTCCAGTTGTGTGTCCCCTGAGCTCGCTGGTGGACCACCTGCTTCAGGTGTAGAAGTGGGTGTCTTCTGTCTGGAGGCATGACTGTCCTGCTAAAACGGAGGAACCCCAGACGGGTGTAGGCAAATCATACCCGTTATTTAACCGTCATGGTCTAGGAAGGTGATTTTAGAGACCTGCATTTCCAAAGGTGCTTTTCAAAGAGTTTGCTTCCTATCAGCAGCATCAGGGCCATTTTGGGGGCCCAGGTGGAGTCTGTCGGGTTTCAGGGAGGAAGACAGGCAGACGCTGATGCAGATGCTGCCGGCTCCCTGGGCTGTTCATCACGATGGAGAGGCCGTTTCGGGGAACACTGCTCAGAAGCCGAGAGTGGAAGCATGTGTCTATTCCTGGACGCGGAAACCACTCAGTTCAGCAAGCAGGGCCGTGTCCCTGCTGTGTCAGGCCGGAGACAGGGCCCTGGGGATGCAGAGGTGATGAGCTGCAGACACTGCCCTTGAAGTTCAGGGCACAAAGGTCAAGGTTTAGGTAGATTGAACCCTGATGGGTGGGTGCCGCTTCCCAGCCCATGATCTTGGGTAGGTCACTTAATTTCTCTGGGTCATGGTTTCCCCTTCTCTGAAATGGGGGTGGGGTGGGGAGGGTGACAGCATCTCTTTCAAAGAATCATGACGATCACCGAGCACATAACATGAGTCTGCTCTTGAGAGCTGCTCCTCTCTCTCTCTCTCTAGAATGTTCTGTGCTGTAGGAGCAGGGTGGGGACACTACCTGTCTCATTCACCTTTCACTCACAGAGCTTGGCATACAGCAAACTTTGTGGCATGTTTGTTGGAAGAATGAATGTGACAATGGCCTTGGAGAATTTGGAGTTCAGGCAAGTGGAGACCTGGGAAGGTGGGTCAGTGTTCTGGGCAAGCAGGGAGCACAGAAGGAGCAGAGGTGCAGAGGAGGGGAGGCCGGAGGCCTGGGCAGGGGTGAGAAGAACGGCCCGGCTGGAGGGCGGGTTTCTGTAGGGAGAGTTGGCAGTGGGACGGGAGAGGTCAGCAGGGCTGTGCTGCAGATCCTGACCACCAGGCGGATGCTGTCACTGAGGTTCTGAGGCTGTCTTTTGGGTGTGGGTAAGAGATGTTTGGCCTCGTCTTCTCCAGCCTGGTGGCAAATGGAGGCCTGCTCTGTGCTGTTCAGGAGCTGAGAGATACAGCCCTCCCCGCTCTTGGAGCTTACAGCCTGGTCAGGAGAAAAAGACACTGCAGGTGCAATGAGAACTTGATATAATTTGGACTTTGTGAGCAGATATAAATATTGATGTACAGCAGAAACTAACACAGCATTGTAAAGCTATTCTCCAATAAAGATATTAAAAAATAATGAATTTTAAGTTAGGTAATTTTTTGCCCTATTTTTTTAATCTTTGGAGGAGAGATGAAATGAACTTTCCTTCCATCTTGAGCACATGTGGCACAAACTGTGATTTGCAGTCAGATCTGGTTTCAGATCCTGGACTCAGTATTTCTTACCTGGGTGGCCTTGGGCCATGTCACTTGATTTCACAGAAACTCTCTTTTCGTGTCTATAAAGTGTGAGAGTCCTTCTTCAAACATAAGACTTGAGGGTCGACTGGGATGGTCTTACAGAGCTGGGCCTGGACTAAGTGCCCGCTCACTGCTGGGCCTTTCCTTCTGGGAAGAAAGGTTGCAAAGACGCCATGTGTTGGGTGTGAGGTGTGGGATTGTAAATTAATTTTGTTTTTTTTTCTGAACCCCTCAAATTTTTTCTTTGCTTAGCATGATTTTACTTTTATAATTAAGAATATGACTTACAAAGAAAAGCCCCAACAAGCAATCTGCTCATTTGGGTCCTTGCCTCTGCAGACTGGCCTTGTGCCCACTGGCGGCAGGTGCGGGACTCAGGAGCCCCATGCCCGTGGTGGGTGGATGCCATGTGCTGCTCCAAAGCTTTGAAACTTCCCAGGCAGCCAGAGAAAGGGAGATACTTGGACCCTGGTACATTTGCAAAACCATTCGCTTACATGCTCATATGCATTTCCTGCAGTGCAGAAGCTGAAGCTTGAAATCCTCATTTGCTTAGGAAGAAACAAATGCAAAATGTCACCAGTCCTCTGCTGCAGAAAATCTGCTAGGTGTGAGCCAGCACTGGGGACTGTAAGTCAATCAGCTGCATGGAGCGTCTCGTCAGGAAATGCACCTGCCCCGCTCTTGGTCTGAAACTGACGCACCGTAGCCATCACATCATTGCACTCCAGCTGGCATTCAGCTTGGAATATGCCAGAGTTCAGTTAGCATGTACTGTTACCCAACCCACAACAGTTCCAGAAAGCCATTCTGCAGTGGAAATCCTGCTTGATTTTCATTCTGTCACCCACTATTCTCTGAGCACCTACTCAGCCCCAGGCACTGTGGTAGATCCCGGAGCACAAAGCTGACCTGACCAGGTCCTGGCACCTAAGGAGTGAATGTTCAGAGGAGGTCAGCTCTGGGAGGGCAAGGACTTCTGTCTGTCGGGTGGTCCCAGTGCTGAGAATTGTGTTCTTCAGAGTGGAGGCTCAATAAGCCTTTGTCAACTGGATGAATGATTGCGTGGGAACAAGTCAGTGGGTGATGCCAGCCCAGCATAGCCAGGGTAGCCCTGTCAGGAGGAAGTACGGGAGCTGTGGGTACCCTGAAGCGGATTATGGAAGCTTCTGGAGGAGGAGACTTGTGAGCTGAGAAGAAGACTGTGTCCAGACTGAGAACAGGGCCTCTGGTCAGAGGGAGGCAAGGAGGCAGAACCCACATTGTTAGCAACCATGCGAGTCCAGTGAGATGCACAAATACACCTGTGTCTTCTGGGCTGTAGCTGAGTGTTTTCTTAATTGTATTTTCCCATTGTTCATTCCTAGTGTATAGAAATGCAATCAATTGTTGTATACTAATCTTGTATCCTGCCACCTTGCTGAATTTGTTTATTAGTTCTAATAGTTCTGTGGGGTTTTTTTTTTGGGGGGGGGCGTCGATTCCTTAGGGTTTTCTATACAAAAGTTCATGTCATCTGCAAGTAGGGGTAGTTTTACCTCTTCTTTTCCAATATGGATGCCTTTTATTTCTTTCTTCTGGCCTTATTGCACTGGATAAATCTATAGTATAATGTTGAGTAGAAGTGATGAGAATAGACATCCTTGACTTGTTCTGAACTTAGAGGGAAAGCTTTCAGTCTTTTACCATTGAGTATGATTTAGCTGTGGGTTTTTGGTAGGTGCTTTTTATTTGGTTGAGGAAGTTCCCTCCTGTTCCTGGTTTGTTGAGTGTTTTAACCATGGTAGGGTGATATGCCTTTTCTGCACTGAGATGGTCCTGAGGATTTTGTACTTTGTTCTATTAATATAGTATATTAAACAAATTCATTTTGGATGTTAAATCAACTTCGCATTCCTAGGATTAATCCCACTTGGTCACGGTGTACAGTTCTTCTCATATGTTGCTTGTTTGTTTTTCTAGTATTTTGTTGAGGATTTTTGCATCTATATTCATAAAGGATATTAGTTTGTAGTTTTCTTATAATGTCTTTGCCTGGTTTTGGTATCAGGGTAATGCTGTCCTCATATAATGAACTGGGAAGTATTCACTCCTCTTCTACTTTTTTGGAAGAGTTTAGCATTGATTCTTCTTTAATGTTGGGTAGAATTCACCCATGAAGCCATCTAGGCCTGGGCTTTCTTTGTATCTAGCTGTAAAGTTTGTTTAATACATAACAGTTTTCATCTCTGTTGTGGCATTACAGTTTTACCTGAATTGGAAAGGAATGGCTAACAGGGCCAGGGCTTTTAAAGGATAAATTTACATCAGATTTGCACCTTTTTTTTTTTTTTTTTTTTTTGCGGTACGTGGGCCTCTCACTGTTGTGGCCTCTCCCGTTTCAGAGCACAGGCTCTGGACGCGCAGGCTCAGCGGCCATGACTCACGGGCCCAGCCGCTCCGCGGCATGTGGGATCTTCCCGGACCGGGACACGAACCCATGTGCCCTGCATCGGCAGGCGGACTCTCAACCACTGCGCCACCAGGGTAGCCCCTGCACCCTTTTGATATAAGGATGCATAGGCAGGAATGGTAGTTTTTTTTTTCTACCCAAAATCAGACCTTTGGCGGCATCATGACAAAGCTCCTTCCTTTCTGACCCGTCTACCCACACCAGCCTTTGTGCTGAGCCTGGGTCACCATCTCCCCTTTAATCTCACGGACGCTGTGAGGTGATTCTGTGGTCCCCTGTTCCAGATGAGGAGACTGGGGAGAAGGGAAGGTGCTCACCCAGAGCCATTAGCCAGTAAGTAGCGGGGGAGCGGACTAGACTGGCCCCAGGCCCCGCAGGCCTTCCGTTGTCCCCTGATGACCAGAGAGAGTCACTGTGAGACTATTCTTTTTCTTCTCCATTTAAATAAAAAGCCGTGCTCCAGAGCAGCATGCATTAGGATCAGCTGGAGGACTTGTTAAACCTCGCGTTGGTGGGCCCACCCCCAGTTTCTGATTCGGTAGGTCTGAGTCGGGGCCAAAGGCTTTTAATTTCTAACAGGCTCCCAACTGGAGCTGATGCTACTGGTCCAAGGACCACACTTTGAGAACTGCTGTTCTAGGGGAGGCATCCAGACTAAGTTAAAATTTTTAAAAAACCAATTATCCAGAGGCTGTAGGTGAAGCTATAAGAGACTGAATGGGACCTGGGGTGGATACAGCAGCGCTGCTTCTTGTCTTCGTTTTGGAGTGTGAGGGGGCCCATGCTGGCCTCAGAGGGGACCTGGTCACTCTGATGAGCCCGTGTTCAGAGAGGGCCACAGAATGAGTCTATGGCAGCTGAGCCTTAAGCCTTGGTGATGGCAAAAGGTGGTCTCCCACTTCTAGATCAAAATTCGGACAGGGGGCCACAAAGCCCCTAAGTCTGTTCAGAAAGCTTTCAGAACATATCCAAAGGAAAACAAAAACGGGATAATAAAGGTTTAACGTTTTCTGCGAACTCTGCCAGGTGTCAGGTGCTGTGCAAAGTGCTTTACATGTGTTAAGTCATCTAATCCTCACAGGTGAGAGCTGTCATTGTCTCTACAGATGGGACGCTAAGGCTCAGAGAGGTCCAGTAACTTGCCCAGAGTCACCCAGCCAGGCAGGACCAGAGTGTGTGCTGAACCTGAGTCTCCCAGAGCCCCTGGAAGGCATCAGGGTAGTTTTTCTCTTTATGTAGATAGTGTAGTTGGAAACAAGAGGCCGTACACACGTGCATACGTGCATACCCACACACACACAGTGCTGGACTAGGGAACCAGGATTCCAGGTTAACCTCTGTCATTTCCAACTGTGTCATTTAACTTTTCCATCCTTAGTTTCCTCATCTGTGGACAGTGAGGTTGAGTTATTTTCTCCGAGGTCACTGAAAACCCCACGATATCATTTGTCACTTCTTAGAAACCTTGCAGACAGCACTGGGAGTATTTAGATGAGTGTGTCTCTTGGTGGTTCAGTCATATGATAATCTCAGCCCCTGTGGACTGCATGCTGATTGCGGCCAGGCCCTGTGCTAGGAGCTTTCCATCTTTGTCTCATGGAATCCTACATCAGACTCCAGAAGCCATGAACTTGACCCCTCTGCTAGCTGCCTCTTGAGTCTGAGAGCAGTGACTCCAGATATATTTTAAGATTCAAGATTGGAATGCGGATAGTAACGTTTTGATATGTTAGCTTAAAAAATACCACTAATATGAAACAAAATCAAAATATACAGCTTTTGAATATCACCGAGTCTACTTAGAACTTTTATTGTGTGACAAATCAGCAGTGCTGTGGCTGAAGGTGCAAAAAAAAAAAAAAATGTCATTAGGAAGCACTAGTCTCAGAAAAAGCAGAATCTGAGAAGCTACCATTATGAAAACATAGGACTCCTGGGTTGGGCCGGCTAACCTTGCCTGTGCAGGTCTAAATGGGTACAAGCCCCTTGGAAAGTTTGTGAGGTTTGGCCAGTGAACCCACTCCTGGGAAGGGAATAATTCTAAATATGCATAAAAGTGCCTGCAAAGCGAGGGTCAGTACAGCTGAAAAAACGTTCACGTTTGTTCTACCCCCTCCAGTCTTTTTTCTCTCTGTGTGGATGACATGGTTCCCTTCAAAAATTGCGACAATATTTTATATGCCGTTCCCATTACTTAGTAAATATACTGCATTAGTTTCCCATGGCTGCTGGATGAAGGGACCACAGACTGCGTGGCTGAAATGACAGAAAATTATTCTCTCGCAGTTCTGGAGGGTGGAAGTCTGAGGCAGGGTTGGTTCCTTCTAAGGCTGTGAAGGGGGATCTGTTTGAGGCCTCTCCCCCAGCTCCTGGGGGTTTTCTGGCCCTTCTTAGGGTTCCTTGGCTTCTAGCTGCATGCCTCTGATCTCTGTCTTCACACAGTGTTCTCCCTGTGCGCATGTCTGTCTCCAAATGTCCCCTTTTTATAAGGACACCAGTCATATTGGATTAGGGCCCATCCTGATGGCCTCACTTTAACCTGATTACTTTGGTAAAGACCTTATCTCCAAATAAGGTCACATTCTGAGGTACTGGAGGTTAAGACTTCAACATGTAGCTTTTTATAGGAGGGCGAGGAATTTAACCTATAACATATCAAGAACATTTTTCAATATCATTGAAATTTTCTTCTGACATTGTGGCTTTCAAATGTTTTTCAGCTGGCGTGGAATCCTTTTAACAAATGAAATCTTGAAGTCCATGTGAAACCCTCAAGTGCAGGTTAAAGTGGGGGAGGGAGAGTGGTGCCCAGGCTTTAGAGGAGTTCAGAGGAGAGCAGGGCTGGCCCCTGCTGTTGTGTGTGTGTGTGCATGCATGTGCGTGTATGTCCGGGTATGTGTCAATGAGTATTAATTATTAATATTAACTAATGGGATGGGTAATAGTTAATAATTATCCCCACTGTTCCCAGAGGGGTGGGGAAATAAGTGATTTTTAATCTCATCTTTATCTGTCTTGTTCACATTTTCCATAATGAGCATGTAATACTTATTAATTAATTATGTGTACTCATTAATGTTAATAACATTAATTAATAATTAAATTATGACTTAACAAGTTAATGCAACTCATGCTGTACTCACAACAACCCAGCCCTGTGAGGTAGGTGTTATTACTTTCATCATTTTCCCAGGTGGAGAAACTGAAGGCCAGAGAGGACAGGTAACCTGCCCAGAGACGCACAGCTAATGAGGGGCAGCTAGCTCAGTCTGATGCCACAGTCAGCCCTTGAGAACCCTCCACTCCACTGCCATTTCTGAGCTTCTGGACTGAGAAATTCCATCAGTGGAGTGTAGGTGAGGCAGGCTCTGTTTGTGCTGAGTGTGAACAAAGTATTGGGTTTTGTGCTGTGTGATTTAACATTGTGTGTCCCCCTTTCATTTCAACTCAGGTTTCTGGGGCACCGCCTTTTTTTTTTTTTGCAGTACGCAGGCCTCTCACCACTGCAGCCTCTCCCGCTGCGGAGCACAGGCTCCGGACGCGCAGGCCCAGCGGCCATGGCTCACGGGCCCAGCCGCTCCGCGGCATGTGGGATCCTCCTGGACCGGGGCACGAACCCACGCCCCCTGCATCGGCAGGCGGACTCTCAACCACTGCACCACCAGGGAAGCCCTGGGGCACCCCCATTTTAATCTGTGTTCAGTTGCAGACAACAGAAGCCACTCTCTTGGGTTCCTTTAAACAGAGGGGTGTCGCACAGGGAAGCAGGTGCTGACAGCATGCTTGGAAGGTGGAGGAGTGGGGTTTGGGCTGGGCCTCAGGGTACCACCCCAGAGTTGCCCTCTGGGGAGCTGGGGGGTTAGAAGCCACTGTCCCAGGGCTACAGCTGCAAGCAGAGAGGTGGCCAGACCCCAGGAGCACCAGAGCATCCCATATCCTCCAGGCCCACACCAGCAGATGGGCGCCTGGCACCAGCACCTGGTTGCCCATTTATCCTGGAGTCAAACCTTGTGTTTATGAATGATTGAATGAATTGAATGAAGGATGGAGTGTGAGTCCCACGTGAAACGCTAGCCCCGATGGAGCTGAGAAGTGTAGATCTCAGCTTGCCAGCCTCCGCAGTTGACATTGGCACGTTTGTCCCCCTAGGGGGTCATTTCCTCAGGGTATGAGAGAGTATGGCCAGACCTCTAAAGAGAATTTTGAAGAGCTCCTGCCTCTAACCTTTGAATGAATCACTGATGTCCTGGAGCAAAGGACTTGAAGGGTTCGTACTTGACATGCAGCCTGTGCTGTTTCCCAGAGTGTGAGTCAACTTTGCAGGAACTGGAGCGGGTGTGTGGCGGTGGTGGCTCCACAGGGCAGAGCCTTGTGCATTTCCTGAATCCCAGCGAAGACACAAGAAGTGCAGCCTAAAGCTGCTCTGGGCCCTGTTAGGAGAACAGCGACAACACGCTGTCTCTCAGCAGAGATGGGTGAGCCCACAGGACGGGCACTGAGAACACATGCAAAGCACCTGTCTGTTCACATGGAGGAGCGTGGAAGAGGCGGGGCTGCACGGGCTGTGTTCTGGGGCATAAGATGGGGAGTGCCACCAGGCAAGGCGACAAGCAGCCCCTTACTCTGAAAGTGTGGAGTCGGGTGGGAGGTGGGGGGGAGAAGCAGTTATCCCTTCCTTGGGAGGGCAGAAGGGCCACAGAGTGGAGCAGAGGAGGCTGGAGGGAGCAGGCTGCGGAGTCAGGCCCGGTGGGATCGAGGCCCCCATTTCACCTCCTTGAGCCTCAGTTTCCTCAGCTGTAAAATGGGTAGTCAACTGAATTCCATGAGCTTGTTATGGAGTTTCAGAACAAAACTGTTTAAATGCTGAGTGGCTACATGGTTTGTTGCTGTTGTTTTGTTTCTGCAGGCTGTTCACAGAACAGAGCTTTCTGGGTGCAGAGGACCTGCTGCCATGTGGGTTCTGGCCAGCTGATTTCTTTGTTTTTTCCTGGGCCGGCCATTTCTTAGAAGTCTAGTTTCTTTACCTTAGTTTGGCTCTTAACTAGTACTAAGTTTCATCAGAAGTAAGAAAAGCAAGCAAGAAAGGGCTAAGAGTAGGGATGGGGTGGGGACGGCAGGGGCCCTTTCTGGCTGTGTGAGCATGGGCAGTGGCTCAGCCTCTCTGTGCCTCAGTTGTCTAATGTGCAAAGTATGCCAGATGAGCCTCCCTGTCAGGAGCTCGAGAGGGTTAGCGAGATGACTCTGTGCAGACACTTAGCACGTTCTAATAGGTCCCTAATTGGTGCTTCCCTCGTTCCTGCTCCTGGAGGGAAATATTACCACTGGGGTGCTGAAATAGGATCTTTCCAAAAGTGCTTAAATATTTTCACGGTTATTTGGGTTTAAACAGACCAAAATATGGATTCATAGATGCCTGCAGGAAACCAGAGCACTTCCATAAGCATTGAAGGAATGGTCCATTCACTGTGTAATTTTCCACCTCCCACTATTTCTTAATTCCCAGGACACCAGTCTCTAACACGGTGTTAGGTGATGATTTGAAAACGTTTGTAAGAATTTCTGTGACAGCTAGCAGTTCTACTGGGCAGTGCTTTAGGAAGGAACCAGTGGACTGGGCTTTCAAAGGTTTGGGTTCAAGTCCAGGCAGAGGTGGGACTTCAAACATTCAATTACTGCTTCAAATATTTCTTGCGTTCCTTTCTCTGTTTCTTCTCTCTTCTCCTATCATTATGCATATGTTACAGCTTTTGTAATTATCCCACAGTTCTGGGATATTCTATTCTGTTTATCTCAGAGTTGGTTTTTTTTTAATTTGCTGTTCACTTTGGAAAGTTTGTATTGATGTATCTTCAAACTCACTGATTCTTCAGCCATGTCCAGTCTACTAATGAGCACATCAAAGGCATTCTTCATTTCTGTTACAGTGTTTTTGATCTCCAGCATTTTTTGCTCCTTTCTTAGAATTTCCATGTCTGCTGACATTAGCCATCTATTCTTGCATGTTGTCTACTTTTTCCATTAGTGCCCTTAGCGTATTGATCAGAGTTATTTAAGGTTTCAGTCTTATAATTCCAGTATCACTGCTATATCTTAGTCTGGTTCTGATGCTTGTTCTGTCTTTTCAAACTTTTTCTGTTTGGTTGTTTTTTGTTTGTTTGTTTGTTTTTGCCTTTTAGTATACCTTGTAACTTGTTGTTGTTGTTGAAAGCTGGCCAGGAAGTATTTGGTAAAAGGATTCTAAACCGGTTCCCACAGAGGTTTCTACTCCTGGGTTTCTGTTGTGTTATGTTGTTCTCCGTATCTGCCTGTCTGCAGTGGTTTGCCTCATGACCTCGGTTCTCTGATGGATATAAGAAAAGTTACTGATTTTCAGTTTGTTCAGCTCTTGTCTTGTGATGACTCCCAAGTTCCTTACACACCAGACCAGAAACCAGAAGTTTGATTCCATTCTTTCTGTGTTCTCCCTTCTCCCTCCTTCCTTCCCTTTTTCCTTCCCTCCCTCCCTTGTTTTTTTCTTCCATTTTTCCTCCCTTCCTTCCTCCTGTGTAGGGGTCCCCTCCTTTTCACTGGGCGGAACTTTGCCAAAGTGGCCACAGGGCAGGTAACTGCACAGTGTTGCCCTATTTGGGTTTCTCTGTTTTTTTTGGCAGGGGAGGGGAGCTGGCATCCATGAGTGCAGGTGTGGCCTCTGTGGGTCCTTGACTATGAGTCCTGGTGTTTCAGAGTCTGCAAATTCAGAGAGGCCTCCTGTCCCTGAACTTGGCTGTACTCTACTGCTTTGGGACATATCAAGATGGGCATGCTAGGACCAGGTGATGGAGGCTGTCCAAAGATCCCTGGGCTCTCCTGCTCCTGTTGAAGGGGTGTCCTCAGGGTCCAGCTGTTGCTTATGTCAGCTCCAGCCATTCACATGCTCTTGACCTCAGAGGTGACGATGCTGATTCTGTGACTGGGGTGACAATGGCAGGGGACGATGGCAGGTGATGCTGCCATCAAAAGGAGGGGGTGTTCTGACCTCCTAATACTTTTCTAGGGATTGAAGGGTGGTGATCCTTGGAGAAATCTCACTACACCCTTCTTACAGCAGTTTTAAGGTGCAAAGGGCAGGTCTCCTCCGCAGCTGCGTATGGAGATACTGAAAAGAGCAAGGGAGCAGGGGTCTGAGAGGAGGGAGCGTTGGGCTGGAGAGGCCGTCAGCATCCCGAGGTGGGGGCGGGCTGGGGCGGGGCTACTCAGTGCCGTGGTCCAGTGCCCAGCGCAGTGCCTGCATGCAGGAAGTGAGCGGTGTGCTTCCGCTGAACAGATGAGGGAATGACGTGTTCATTCGGCTGAGCTCCTCTCTGCAACCAGCTACCCAAGGGCAAGGCCAAAGTCTTTGATGCTCATATCTTGTCATTTTGCTGAGGACCACATTTGACTATGGGGGGTACCCATCTGGCACAGCAAGGGGGCCAGCTTGCAAGTGAGCCAGACCCACTATCCCGGGCACTCGCGTCTCTGTCCACACAGAAGTCAGTTCTTACGTAGTGATGCTCGGCTTCATGGTTGGGGGATTATTTTTACCAAGGACTCAGGAATCCTGCATCCCTTGAAGGATCTCTTGTGTCCTTCTGCCTGAACTTTGTAATTGTAAAGACACCGTGGGCTGGGTATGAAAGAAGGGTATGTGATGCTTTCACAGATGAGCAGATGTCCGGGAGGGGCCCTGATGTCGCCAGACACCTGCTCTGGGCAGGCACTTTGCTTGATACTGGAGAGTCAAGTGAGTAGCTGAGAATCCGGCAGGGCAAGCAGACAAGGAGACGCGGCAATGGGGCAAGACGGCAGGGGCCTCGCAAGGCATCCTCGGTGATGTGCGGACTTTCCCCTGAGGCAGTGGGACCACAGCAGGTTGACGTGTTGTTTGATTCTTACTGTTGTTGTTTTGATTATTTTCTAGGCAGGGGTGCAATGTGGGCTGACTCCTGCTTCAGGAGGCTTCCTCTTGGTGGCTGTAGCTGGGTGACTGGAGTCGGGGGGCCAGGGAGACTGCTTGGTAGTCTGCCAGGCTGCAGGTGGCAGGTGCGGGGAAAGGGAAGGACGCTAGAGGGAATCTGACAGGTGGCACCGTGGGTTTGGGCATTGCCCGTGAGGGGCAGGCAGCAAAGTCAATGGTGGGAGGAGCGGCCCATGCCTGTGTGTCCCCCTGAGCTGGGGTTTGTCCAGTAGATGAGTCCATTCTTTTCTCTCCACTTGCGGAAGCAAGTTTGCCACCAGCCGGGTTCCCCACTGTGGGGACGAACTCCCAGGCCCCAGGCTTCCCTTCACCCCCTCCTCTTTCTCTGTCCCTCTGAGCTCCATCCACCACACCATCTGCAGTGCCTGGCTCCGGGGGGTAGAGTGCTATGTCCTCACGTTTGGAAAAACACACCCACAGGAAACCGGTGCTGGCCGGCCCTGTCCCCATGGAGAGATGTCCCGTGCTGAGTACCTACTGTCTAGGACCTTCTCAACAGTGACAGCTCCACTTCACAGATGGGAAGACCGAGGCCCAGGGAACTCAGATCACAGACCGCAGACCAGAGTGACTGACTGGGATTTGCATCCAGGTCTGCCTGCCTCTTTTCTAACTGCATGACCGCCTCGATTTAGGGCCTCAATTCCTCCATCCACAAGATGGGGGCAACAGTAGCACCTGCATCACAGTCATTGGGAGGCTTAGATGGATTTGTCCTGTAAGAGGCTGACCGTGGTGCCTGATGAGGGGCATGTGCCTTGCTCTTCTTATGCCTCGTCCCCTGGAGGAGAGGAAGGTGGGGGAGTGTGATGGGCATCTTCAGGCTCTAAAGGGCCTTCTTTGTGGCGGGGGAGTGGGCTTGTTTGGGGCAGCTTCCAGGTGCTGGAAGGCACTAACAGCAGAAGTCCTAAGGAAGCCCTTTTAATTTGTGTGTCTGCATGTTTTGGGCTTGAAATAGGAAGTGCTCTCTAAAGTAGGGATGCCCTGGAGAGCAGACGTTCCCATTGTGGTGGCGTCTTCCTGTCCCTGGAAGGACTTTCAAGAGAGGCTGGAAGGCCACGTGTGGCAGCTCCCGCAGGGGAATGGCCAGGAGGAGGTGACCTGTGGGGCCTCTGGGTCCCAGGGTCCCTGCTCACTGACCTTGTCTTTGTTTGCGTTATTTTTTCATCACACATTGAAAAGCCCTGTTTCTGGGCCTCTTCATGGCCTTCCAAGTACTGTCATAGCCATTGTCCCAGTTGGCCCTTACCAGTGTGCTGGTGGGGTCGTGCTAGTGACCTGACCAGTGGGAGTCAGAGGCTGCCCGCCGAGCTTCCCCTGCCAGGGCCCGCAGTCTCTGCCCTGCCACCCCAGGCCACAGCCCACACCCCCTTTCTCCTCTGCTTACCCCCATCCTTCCACAATAACCAGCTTTTCAGCAAACCCAGATGTGTGGCTTTTTAGTGTGTGTGTGTCTGTGTGTGTGTGTGTGTGTGTGTGTGAGCCTCAATTTCCTCATCTCTTAATCGGAGAACAACCTTTGCGCTGCCTGCCCCTGGGTCACTCTGTGGTTTGGCCGCAGTGAGGTGGGCCATGGCGGGCAGCTGGTAAACCAGACTCAGATGGGGCTCGCCTGCAGTGACTTGGGCGCTCTGAACCCCTCTGAGCCCAGTTCCCTCGGTGGAACGATGGGAATGATGATCCCGTCAGCCTGTGGGCCTGCTGTGAGCGCACCTGCTCAGAGCCTGCCGATTCTGTGCTTGCCTTTGTTGTTGGTAACAGGAATTCTGAAGCACCCAGGCCTTCCCGAGTCATTGGAGGCTCCGAGGAGGCTTCACAAGACGCTCAGGACCCCTTCTGGGGAATCCCGACATGGAGGCTGGCGAGGCAGGTCTGCGCGTCTCAGAAAGGCTTTCCTTGGACATTCGGGGCCTCCCCATCCTCGTTGGAAATGCTGACCTAGTGCATGTGGCGTGTATGGGATGTGTGTTGTGTTTGGAGGGTATGTGTGTGGTGAGTTTGTGGTGTTTGGTGTGCATCTGTGTGTGTGTGTGTGGTGTTTGATGCCTGTGGTGTGGTGTGTGTGTCTTCGTCAGCTTGGGCTGCTATAACTGAACTCCATAGACTGCATGGCTTAAACAACAGGCATTTATTTCTCACAGTTGTAGAGGCTAGAAGTCCAAGATCACGGTGCCAGGTTGCTCAGGTTCTTATGGGAGCCCTCTTCCTGGCTTGTAGACAGCTGCCTTCTTGCTGAGTCCTCACAAGGCAGAGACTACAAAGGCACTAATCCCATTCACGAGGACTGCACCCTCACGATCTAACTTTTTCCCAAAGGCACACCTCCTAATACCATCGCATCGGACATTAGAATTTCGACATACGAATTTTGGAGAGAGACATTCAGTCCTTAGCAGTGCGTATGTGTACTCACTTCTCTGTGGTGTATATGTGTGGTGTGTGCATTGTGTGTGTGCTTCTGTATGATGTGTGCATTGTGTGTGTGCGTTTGTGTGGTGTGTGGTGTATGTAGAATATTAACAGAAGCCACCCCTCCCTGTCACTAGAGGGACCCTCAGATGTTTGTTGGGTGCAAAATGTATAACCTGAACTAGAAAAGGAGGCCAGCACAGCGCAGGCCCTGTGGTTGCAGAGTCCGCGGCTGGGAGACTTGGCAGCAGGGGGCTTGAGTCCCAGCTCAGTGGGAACGGGTGGCCCTCGGTGTAGGGAGGAGCTAGGCAGGGTCTTGGCTCCGGTGGCCCCTGGGATGAGAGGGTCCTAGGTGAGGGGTCAGCCAGCCCAGGCAGGGGAGCCCAGCTGCTGTGATGAATGACATCATTGGCCCGGCGGTGGGGGCCATGGGAGCCGAGGGCACTCCAGTGAGCTGGGGCTGGGCCCGTGGGGTCCGTGTGGGGTGGTGCCCACCCCACAGCCTCTACAGCTCAAGGCAAGCTCTGCCGACTGCCAGGTGGGCTCAGGGGAGTGGTGAGTTCTCCTCTCCCCACTGGGCCCCCCTCCCTGTGACCCCAGGCAGGCCTCCGATCTGTCTGGGCCTCAGTTTCCCCATCGGTAAAATGATTCTGTCTCCTGTGGCAGCCCCAACCCTGCTGGACTCGTGGCCCTGGATGGTGGCTGAGAGTCAGTCTGGTGAGGCTCGGGCTGCAGGGACACCCTGACCCTGCCTGTGGGGCGGAGAGGGCTGCCGGAGGAGGTGTGGCCGGAGTCGCGCGCTGGGCACAGTTAGGAGGTGGCCCTGTCAGGCAGGGAGAGGCACGGGCTGAGGACGGCAGGGGACGGCAGGTGTGGCACACGGGGGCCACCACTGGTTCAGGCCGGGCAGTGGATCAGGGCCCAGCACAGCGGGCTGCTTTCTGTGGCCATGGGCACTGTCCCCTGCAGGTTGTCAGCAGGGAGTGGCGAGGAGGGTCATCCCACTGCCCCTGGAGCCTGGGGGGGCAGGCAGTGTGCAGGCCAGGAGACAGGGAAGGCCACAGTCAGGCCAGCGGGACGGCCAGAGCCTTGGGAGGAGGGGACACCTCTGAGAACTGGTGGGAACAAGGCTTGGTGGCCGGACACTGATGGTCAGGAGCCCCGGAGTCAAGGTGAGGACCGAGCCGCCACACAGAGAGCTTGGAGCAGGGCCCAGGGAGCCGAGCGCTGCCAGATGTGCTGTTCTGTCATCATTTCTAAGACGTGGCAGCTCCGGGCTGCTGGGGTCTGTCGCGGGACGCAGAGGCCCCGGCACCGTGGCCGCAGGCAGTCTGCTCTGGGGTTAGCCGTGGTGGCAGCCCTGGCGCCCACACCACCCCTGCGCGGCCCGCTCCACTCCATGGCTCGAGAGTCCTGGGTGAGGAGAGCGCAGAGGTTGGTGGCGGAGCTGGGCTGAGCGACTGAGCCCAGCTCCTTCTGGGTCCTCTTTATAGCCCTGAGCCCCGGAGCCCAGGATGTGTGTTAGGAAAACCCGACTCAGCTGACTTTATTTATTACATCTCATGAACTTTTTTTTTTAAACTCCCACTGACTCTCTTGCACCAACACTGTATAAGAAGAGTCTGGACAGGTAGCACCTTATTAATTTGCTGTAATTGGAGAATGAGGTGTCCTAAGAATGTTAATATTTTAGGCCTTGCAGGCTTTTTATGTATTAAAGGTAATACTGAAGGTAATAAAAGTAATTATTATTTTACTCTCTTAAGTTTTGGGGGGGAAGGTATGGTAGAAAAATCTTTGCTCTCTTTTCATTCTCCTATCTGCGTGTTTGCCTTTTGCAGAACACCGTCTGCCGGTTTTTAGTTTCCTTCTGCTCTGGGCTGGGAGAACAGACAGCACAGCTTGCTAGCACTGTGTGTAAATCATGAGATAGTAGGCTCTGAGTGAGGGACAGGGGATTTGCCTGTGGTGTGGCGTGAGCTGGCTTATTACTGATGGGAAAGGAAGCAGGGAAAGAAGCAGGGCTCAGTGCTGAGAAGCTGGCTATCTTAAGTCATTCAACAAAGTGCTGAATGTGTCCCACGAGCGTTTTTCCCTTCATGCCCAGTGTATTCCTTTCCGGTGTCTGCCATAAAGAATTTCCACAAGTGGAGAGGCTTAAAACGACAGAAATTTACTTTCTTACAGCTTTGGAGGCCAGAGTCCAAAATCTGGCGGTGTCAGTGGTGTCGGCGGGGTGCTGCTCACTCTGGAGGCTCTAGGAGAGGACCCCCCGACCTCCTCCAGCTGCATCACTCCAATCCCCCCTCTCTCTTCACACGGCCTTCCCTTCTGCGTGCTCTCTGCTCTGTGTCTCTTTCAAGGGCGCATGTCACTGAATTTAAGACTCGCCCTCATCGTGGATGATCTCATCTTGGGATCTTTAACTTGATTACATCTGCAAAGACCCTTTTTCCAAATAAGGGCATATTCCCAGGTTCCGGGGAATAGGATGTGAACATGTCTTTTGGGGACCATCATTCAGCCCACTGTGGTCCTCATCAGCTAAAAGCTGACCCCTGTTGCTCGGGACCTGCTGCCCAACCAAGCATCCTCAGAGTTGCGCTTAAATTCTGTCCGGGGCCAGCATCGCCGGTGCATGGTGTGGTTGTAGAGGCCGTCAGGGGGCTTCACTCTTGGTTTAATGCTCAGTGTCGTGGTCATGAAAAGCTGAATAGCTTTTGAAACAAGACCCTCGCATTTCCATTTTGCACTGGGCTGCACATTCTGTACCTGGCCTTGACTCTGTCCATGGTCTCTAGGCCCCATGTAGTCGGGCAGTTTACTCCCCTTGTCTCCCTCTGCCAGTGACTTGGGTAATATTTGATAGAGGTCTCAAATACCCCGTTTACTATTTCTTTCCAACGCCAATCCCAATCCAGAGTTATTTTATGTATTCATTTCCGTAGTCGTCTCCCTGGCTAGAAAGTTCTATGATGGCTGGGACGCTGTCTGGCCCTCCATCGCATCCCAGGGCTAGCGCAGGGCCGGCGCTGAGTATAACTTCTGGAGCGCACCTTCTCGGCCCTTCTCTCCCCGTGGTGTGGCATCGAGCAGTCACATCTCCTTGCTGAGACTCTCGGGCTTCTTTGTCAACACTGTGCTGTGCCGTGTTCTGTGGGGTGACAATACACAGTGCTACTAGCTGTCACTAGGGCCTGATTTTAATGGCTTTGGCTTTGACACCGTGTGGGCTGTGAGGGCAGCCCTACCAAATGGAAGGTCTGGGGTCCCCCAGGGAAATGTGAGTGCGGGAGGGGCCGTTAGCTTATCAGGGCATCCCGTTGGCCGCCTGACCAGCTCAGGCCTGGCCAGGCAGGCACAGAGGCCTGGAGGCCTGCAGAGCACCATGCTTGGCTGTCACCTCCTCCAGGGGCTGTGCTACTCCCCCAGGCTGGCTTGGGCACCAAAACTGGGCCCAGAGCTAGCAGTTCTGGGCAACCAGTGCTGTGCTAGTCCTTGGGGTGGGGAGGGAACCACTAACCTTTAGTGAGTCAAAAAGCCCAGTTTTCAGAGTGCGGTCCTTAGACTCTGCTCCTGAATCACCTGGGTGTGTGGATGAGACATCCAGGTCCCCTGGCCCCCTCCCCACAGGCCTCAAGCTTTGAGCTCTGTGCTCCCCCAGAATCCTGCCTGTGAATCAAGCACCAGGGTGACCGAGGCCCAGTTACACTTGCAGATCGAGGTCTCTAGTTGCTTAGATGGCATGGTCTCATCTTGATGAGGCCGGGACTGGACCAGACAGAGCTACTCAATGAGGGTGGTCACCTGGGAGCCTCACCTGGGAGCCTGGGAGACGTGCAAATCAGATTCCTGGGGGTGGGCCCAGGACTCCGTCTTAACAAGCTTCCAAGTGATTCTGATGCGGCCCCTGTTGGAGAAGCCCTAGGTCAGTGTTGTGAATGGTGGGCCATCTTCGGGGTGAGCAGGTGCCCGGATCAGGGAGGGAGGCATCGGCAAACGCTGCCTGCCATCGTGTTTGAGTGCCCCAGGTGAGGGGGCGCCGGCCCGCTCTCTCTGCTGACCTGGCTTCCTTCCTCCCCCAGGATCCCAAGTGATGGTGGTTTACGCAGAGGAGCTGAGCCCTGTGAGACTGATTAGTGCGGTGGAGCTGGGAGCGGCGCCTGCTGGCTGGCGGGAGTGAGCACAGGATCTCAGCGTCTCAACCTGAGAGGAAGCATGTCTAAGAAAGGCCGGAGCAAGGGCGAGAAGCCTGAGATGGAGGTGGACGCGGTGCAGATGGCCAACGAGGAGCTGCGGGCCAAGTTGACCAGCGTTCAGATCGAGTTCCAGCAGGAAAAGAGCAAGGTGGGAGGGACAAGGGCCTCCTGGCTCAAGTGAGGGGTGGGCTGTGAACTCCCGGGGGACAGACTGCCCCCGAGGGAAGTGTGAAGGGTGTGCCCCAGGGCTGGGGTGGGGCTGGGCGCTCCACCTCTCTGAGCCTCAGCTTGCCTCACTTTAAAATGGGTATAACATCAGTGGTGGTACAGAGACCACCTGGATGCGAATCCTGTCCGCTACCCGCCCCCCACCGACCCTCCCCGACATTTGGCTCTGATCTCGGACAAGGTACTTCATTCTCCACACCGTAATTTCCCTCACCTGCAAGATGGGATCATAACAGTACCACCTGATGGGCCGGTGGGCAGGAGTAAGGATGTAAATACGTATATCAATACGTAAAGCAGCGGTCCCCAACCTTTCTGGCACCAGGGACCGGTTTCGTGGAAGATGGGTTTTGCATGGACAGGGTCAGGGGTAGGGTACAGGCGGTAACGCGAGCAGTGGGGAGCCGCCACGGGGAGCGCCAGCTGAAGCTTCGCTCGCTCGCCCGCCGCTCACCTCCTGCTGTGCGGCCCGGTTCCTAACAGGCTGCGGACCGGTACCGGTCCACGGCCTGGGGGTTGGGGACCCCTGACATAAAGGGCTTGATTTGGAGCCTGGCTCTGTGATGGGAGCTGTTTTGCTCTCGTAAGGCAGGTATGAGCTTTGGAGCCAGTCAGTACGATGCCCCGTTGGGTGCCAATCAAAGTGTCGGCGTGATGGGCAGCCAGTCACAGTGGGAGGAGCCCAGGCTTCCTAACCATGCAGACCTGGCTTCAGACCTCACCTTGACCCCCGACTGGCTTCACGATCTTAGACAAGTGACATAAAGCCTCTGAACCTCCGTTTTCTCACGTGTAACATGGCATCACGATAACCACCCAGTTTAAGGTTGTCTTAAAGATCTTAGGTAATGTAAGCAAGAAAAGCCCATCCGGTGCCTGGGCGCTGCCCCAGCCCTCCTTGTTGGTGTGGTTCTGACCTGGGTGGTTTGAGGGCAGAAGCAGGCGGGGTGGAGGTGCTCTCCTAGCAGGATGGAGCCGCCATTCGTGTGAGAAGAGAAGGAGGACGGGGTTAGGGCTTGCTCCTGGGGGGCCCGACGGAGGGGCTGGCCTTATACCCCAACCGTGAAGGTACCCTCCGGCCCTGCCCATAGCACCTGAGGGAGGGGAGGGGCTGCTTGGGGGATGGCAGCAGGTGTCTGGTTGAGAGCTGCAGTGCTGAGCGGGGTCCAGCTCCTGGGTGGGGAGGGGGCTGGGGCTTGGTCCTTGGCTCTGACCCCAGCTCAAGACAGCTACATGGAGAGCAGAGGCAGAGCCCCCGACCTGGGGCAATGAAGACTGGGCTCCTGGAGCTTGCGGACACATGTGCTGCCTCCCATCCCCAGACGCTCAGAGTTCCAGGGCCAGTGCAGCCAAGGTGTTTCAGCACAGTTGCTGGTGGTGCCAGCCTGTCCACATCCTGTCCAGCTCAGGAAGGATTTGCCTGCCAGGATCCCCTGGGTTGTCAGCTGCACAGCTGGGCCTAGAGGGGCTGACCAGGCAGTAGCAGCAGCAGCTGTGGTTATGGGGAAAGCCGCACAGCCAACGTCATTCGGCCAGGTCTCCGTCCCACCTCCACCACCTAACTCGCCTTGAGGCCTTGGGGCAAGCCAGGTAGCTGCCTTATGCCTCAGTTTCCCTATCTGTTAAATGGGGACATCTGATGTGTCTGCTTCCCTGGGTTGTTTAAGGAATAAATGAGAGAGTCATATCCGGAGCCTGGGCACTGCCTGTCACATGTAGTTACTCAGCGGTTGGCAGACACGTGTCTGCTACACAGGCCACACCAGGTACCTTAGAGGGCCTCCTGACCCTCATAGTGACCTGTGAGGTCAGATGTGGCTTTCCCCACTTTATAGGTGGGCAAACTGAGGGTTGGAGAGGAGAGGTGGCTGGGCTGCCGTAACAAAGTACCACAGACCGGGGTAGGGGTTCAACAACAGAGATTTATTTCCTCACAGTCCTGGAGGCTGGGAGTCTGAGATCAAGGTGTGGGCAGGGTTGGTTTTTCCTGAGGCCTCTCTCCTTGGCTTATAGACGGCCGCCCTCTCCCTGTGTCCTCACATGCTCTTCTCTGTGTGCATCTGTGTCCTAATCTCTTCTTGTCAGGGCACCAGTTGTATTGAATCAGGACCCACCCCCAGGACCTCATTTAACTTAGTAACCTCTTTTAAGACTGTCTCCAAATACAGTCACATTCTGAGTGTCTGGGGGTTAGGACGGCCACTCAGGAATTTGGGGGGACACAGTTCAGCCCGTCACAGCAGGTGTGCACAGTCACAGGTCACACAGGTGTTGGCACTGGGTTGGAAGCCAGGCCTACAAGAAACCCAGTCTGTGCCTCCCCAGGCACCTCCTGCCTCTACGTGCCCTGGCTGCCCGTTTGCTCAGTCCAGCCACCCCGTGGCCCTGCCGGGGGCGTTATCCAGGCCGCCACTGGGAGAGTTTCTGTTCTCAGAGAATTCAGCAATGTGCTTACTGGCTGGTATGAGAAACATAAGTGTAAACTTTGTGATTGCGTTTAACTGCTGTTTCTATATGATCTCATGATAACTGTTGCTGATGTATTTACAGTGTTGTTACTTGAGTAGAGGAGTCCCCATTGAACACCGCAGGGCGAGGGCATGTGGGGAACGTACCTGTTGGTTCATCCACACATTCATCGAGCCCCCAGCCCCCCGCCCCGTGCCTGTGCTCTGGGCCTGGGCTGGGCGTTTGGAAGTGACTCAGAAACGGCCCGCCCTCAGGCAGGCTGGGTGCTCAGATACTCAGGGAGCTAGCCGGATGACAGTACTTGGCATGTTGCACCAGAGATTTTAGGAAGCCATGCAACGGTCAGAGTGGCCCGAGAAAGCTTTGCAGGGGTGGTCTGGAGCTGGCTCTGAAGGATTTTGCTGGCTGGCCCAAAAGGGAGCAGGGCTCACACCGTTCCAAGTGTCTGGCATCACCTGGGAGTATGCGCAGCACCAATCAGCGTGCCAAGGCCACTGGGGCAGAGACCCTGACTTGTTGAGGCCCATGGCCTGGAGTGGGTGGGGGCAGAGAGGGCAGTGGTCAGCACATGGGCCCAAGCCAGGCCATGAAGGTTCCGGCTGCTGCCCAGCGCTCACCGAGCTGGTGATTCATTCGTTCTTGCAATGAGCAGCCCACCCTGGTCTGGATCTACACTGGGCCAGGGACTAGTCCAGCTACAGAAGTGAATCAGGCTTCATCTTGCCCTGCAGGGGCTGCCGGCTGCAGTGGGTAGGCCGGGAGAGTTGGAATTTGGGTGTGATGTGTGTGGTGATGGAGGGAATGATGCAGGGCTCTGGGAGCCCAGGGGAGGCCCTGACCCAGTCGGGGAAGCCTTCCAGGTCTCCTGGAGAATGGAGGGAAGGTGAGGCACAGGGACCAGGCAGAGGGACCAGCTAGCCTAGGAGCCGGCACCCACGTGGGGGCAGGGGGAAGGCCAGTGCCCCAGAACCGCGGTCACCCTCATGCCCCAGGGAGTGGATGCTGTCATTCATTCTTTACAAAACTGCCAGGCCCCTCAGCCTTTCATTCTTTCCTTTGCTCAGTCCGTGGCTAGTTATTGAGCACCTACTGTGTGCCATGCTGTGTCCCAGAAGCTGGGTTGCCCTGGAGGTCCTCTCCTGGAGCTAGTGTCTAATGGGGGAGGTAGGGAACGAAGGCCAGGAGATTAACGTGTAATATTTATTCCATAGTGAAAAGTGCCAAGAAAGTAAAGCAGCAGAAGCTGGTGGAGAGTCGTGGGGCTGCAGTGGGGGTGGCTCTTTTGGGAGGTGGTCAGCAAAGGGGTGCTGCAGGGGGTGGGAGGGCAGGTCCTGCAGAGGCCTGGCTGGGAGCATTCCAGGCAGAAGGGCCGGCTTGGGGAAAGGCCGCAGGCGGGAAGGTGCCTGCATGTCTGAGGTGCAGCAGCCAGGGACGTGGCTTGAGCTGGGTGGTTAGGGAGGAGGACCGGAGAGCCATCAGCCGGGGTCAGTCCTGTGGGCCGGGGAGGACGTGGGCTTGTATGCTGGATGCCACAGAGCCCTCGAGGGTGTTTTTGGTTTTCTTTCGTATTTTTACGTGTATCAGTTCAGTCATTTATATCACTATGAACACTATTTTACACTTCGGCTTATAATCCAAAAGTAACTTTATTTTGTTGCTCAGACTGTTCTAGCTTTGGCCACGGGAATCTCTTTCAGTTGACCCCTGTGTTCCTTTGCACCCCATCATTGTGGCATTTATTTATTAATTTATTCTTGGGTACACCCTTACTTTCCAGTCCTGTAAGGTGCTCCAGGTTCGTCTCGTATATTCCCTGCCCCAGTCCTAGAGCCACTCATTTCTCCAAGGAGCCCTGGTCCCACTTATTAGAGAATGGCATGAGAAACCAGGATCTGGGCACTGGGTGTGCTCACCGCTGCTGGCATGTCGTTGCTTCTAGGCTTAGCTGACAGAGCAAGGAAGTGTATGCGTATATACTAACCGTGTATGTGTACATATCTAAAATATTTCTAAATGTAGCATCTATATGTATATTAAGTTAAACATGAGTTCTTACCGATGTCCCCAGGCTAATCCACTAGCACCTGGATCCTCTGGCCTTCTCCCCTGGCTCATCTGTCCTCCCTCCAGCGGGGAGGGCCTGACCCCACCACCCATTTACTTAGTTATTCAGCACTCTAGTGGTTTCAGAACGGTTAACCCTCACCCCGTGGATTCAGAGGGCAGTAGAGGGAAACCTTCTAACGTGTGTGTTCAGAGGCCTGTGCTGGCCGCTGGGAAGGACTAAAGGGCGAGTGTGCGGGGGCAGAGGCAGGGCGATGGGTGAGAAGGTGACTGCCACGGTCTGGCAGAGGGCTGCTGCCACTGGCTTGGACCAGGGTGGTCGCAGGGAACGGGGAAAAGTGGTCTAGGCCTGGAAGTGGAGACCCGGCGCTGACAGATGGGCTGAGGAGCTGGGGAAGGAGCCAAGTGGAGGCTGACTTCACTGTGCCCAGGGGGCGCTGGCGGTGCTGCCTCAGAGTTCTCCAGGCCAGCCCCTCCCACCTAGATGCCTGCCCTTTGTTGGTCACTTTGCTCTTGCCACATTTAGAGCCCAGGCGCTGAGGCAAGGCTGGTAAGGGCCCCTCTCTCCTGCTGCACCTCTGGACTTGGGGGCAGGGCACAGCTTGGAGGCAGCTGGCGAGTCAAGTGGCACATGACTTTCGTAGACCTGCTCCACTCAATGGAGTAAGGAGCGGGTGCTCTGTGCCCACCAGGGGCCACCCCGCCTCACTGTGCCACACCTGGCTCATGGCGCCTGGGCTCGGCCCTCAGCTTTTCTAGGCAGAGCTGGTGGGACCCAGCAGGGCCTTCTCCCGCAGCCCATCCACTGTTAGCCTCCCTGCCCTACACACGGGTGTCACCTGGCCCATCTCAGCTGGCCCCCTCTGCCCCTCCCAGGGGCAGGCCCGGCCTCGCCCAGGCTGCCCTGCACACGCCTCTGCTCACGCTGGCCGCATTCCTCCTTCCTTTACTGCCTGGGACCAAACTCCCCTTTATCCGCTCATCCGCTTTCAGCTTTCCTCCTCCCAACAGTCTTTAAGGGGCAGCTGTTGATAGCCTTGTTTCCCAGGGAAGGGTCAGGAAGCTCTGGGAGGTCTGTATAGTCAGGGTTCTTCAGAGAGAAGAAGAACCAGTAGGAGAGAGAGATGGAGGGGGATTTGGTGTTTTCAAGAAGGTGGCTCACATGGTCACGGAGGCTGACAAATCTGAAATCGGCGGGGCAGATAGGCTGGAAATCCGAGCGAGCACTGATCTCACAGTAACGAGGCAGAATTCCTTCCTCACTGGGGGACCTCAGTCTTTTCTCTGAAGGCCTTCAACTGACTTGGTGAGGCCCACCCACATTATAGAGGGTCATCTGCTTTACTCCAGGTCTACTGATTTAAATGTTAATCACATCCTTAAAAATTCCTTCACAGCAACATCTAGACTGGTGTTTGGCCGAATGACCTGGTACCACAGCCCTGCCCAGTTGACACGTAACATTAACCATCTCGAGGTTAAGTAGTTTGCAGAGGGAAATGCACTCGTCAGTGCAGATTCGGATTCCGACAAGATCCCATCCCTTTGACTTCAAATCACCGTCAGCATCCCAGAAAGTTAGAACAGTGTTGCCTCCTTAGAAGGAGAATGCCAGAAGCATTTAGTTCCTCCCTGGGGAGATCATGTTAAATATTTAAAGTTCTGGCTTCCTGGCACTCAATCCCTTAGGAAGAGGCCAATTCTAGCTCTTGGGTGAGATGAGCCCTCTGACAGGTCCGGTCCTTGTTTTATTTCTGTGATTATGCGTGTTTGATGTAAGGAGACATTGATCTTGTATCTTTGCCTGGCCAGGTTTATTTGCTCCTTTCCCTGCTGTTATGAGTAAGGATTTATCAACCCGAGTGACATCGTAAAACTCCTCACCTAAAAGTAATTTCAGCATGTTAGTGTTCTGTAGACTGTGGTCTGGGGGAAATGTTGCCACCTTGGAAGCAGCTCATCCATGAGAGACACATTGGTTTCTGTTCTTCGGAGATTGCTGTAATTTAGAAAACGAATGGGTTCCTGTGGAATGTGTGTAATTGTGTGATATTTGAAATAAAAAGATCGAATAAAGCCTTTTGGAGTGTTTGAAGAAGACACTCCCTTGGCATATTTTACAAATAATGTTTTTTTTTGCTGAATAGACGAATACCTTCTGTTGGGGTTAGCAGCCTGGCACCCGCAGAGCACTGGCCCTGGGGCCGGGCTCCTGGGGGTGAAGCCTGGCTCTGCCCCTTGGCAGCCCCTCATCCCAGGCAGGTCACCAGCGGCGCATCTCTGATGCTCGGCTGCCTTGTGGCAAAGCAGTTACCTCCTTCCTGGCTGCTGTGAGAGCTTCATGTGGCAGGGAGGGTCACAGAAGCCCCCAGCCCGGGCAGGAGAGCCACTCAGCAGTGAGGGCACCTCCACCCCTGCCCCTCTCTACGTCCACCTGCTCGGCCTCCTCTAACTCCAGAGTTCAGGGCATGGGCACTGGAAATGTGTTTCTGGTTTACAATCTGTTCTGCTCTGATGAGACAGATGATTTCTGCGCGGCATATTTTGTGACTGATAAACTGTCCTTACTCGTAAATCTCCAAATTGGAAGGGATGTTAAAGCCTTACTCTCCTCTCCAACACCCTCAGATGTTTTTCCACAGCTGGGAACATCTCAACAAAATAGTAGGGAAGACTCTGCGTGGGACTGATGGAGGTGGCAGGAGGGGGAACTGGAGAGTGGGGACCGGGGGAGGGTCTCAGGGGCCTGTCACACACGAAGGGACACGGGGAGGTGGCGGCAGGCGTGGCCGGCTCCCCCAGCCCGGACCCTGACTGGCTCTCCCCCCACGGCTGCAGGTGGGCAAACTGCGCGAGCGGCTGCAGGAGGCCAAGCTGGAGCGCGAGCAGGAGCAGCGGCGACACACGGCCTACATCTCGGAGCTCAGGGCCAAGCTGCATGAGGAGAAGACCAAGGAGCTGCAGGCGCTGCGCGAGGTGCTTATCCGCCAGCACGAGCAGGAGGCAGCGCGCACGGCCAAGATCAAGGAGGGTGAGCTGCAGCGGCTGCAGGCCACGCTGAACGTGCTGCGCGATGGTGCAGCCGACAAGGTCAAGACGGCGCTGCTGGCCGAGGCGCGTGAAGAGGCGCGCAGGGCCTTCGACGGCGAGCGCCTGCGGCTGCAGCAGGAGATCCTGGAGCTCAAGGCGGCACGCAAGCAGGCGGAGGAGGCACTCAGCAACTGCATGCAGGCCGACAAGGCCAAGGCGGCCGACCTGCGCGCTGCCTACCAGGCGCACCAGGACGAGGTGCACCGCATCAAGCGCGAGTGCGAGCGCGACATCCGCCGGCTGGTAAGTGCGCTGCCCTCTCCCCCCCACCGGCTCGAGTGCGTACCTGACCTTCCGCACACGCAGCCCATCCTCCCTGCACACATGCAAGCCCTCCTGCACACACGCAGCCCATCCTCCCTGCACACACGCACCCTGCTCCCTCTTACGCACAAGCAACTTGTCCTCCCTGCACACATGCAAGCCCTCCTTCTGCACACACGCAGCCCATCCTTCCATGACGCATGCGCCGTGTCCTCTCCACAAGCAAGTGCCCCAGTCCTCCCTCACGGAGCAGTAAATGCCGAGTTTTGGGGACCCACTGTGCTCCAGGTATGGTTCTAGACCCTGGGGTCCCAACAAAGCCCCTGCCATCCTGGGCGTGGAATGGAAGCTTTGGCAGGTCTCTCCTGTCTCTGGAAGACACCTAAGAAATTTAAGGACTGGAGGCAGAAGGACCAGGTGTTCTTTTTGGAGGCCTGGTCCAGCTGTCCATCCTAGACTGGTCACCAGTCAGCGACAGAGCATCAGTTCACAGCTTAACAAGCCAGTACCAAGAATGGCAGAAGAGATGCACTGATTTTAAATGTCTAATGTATAGAAAATCTAAGCACATACCGATACTAAGTTCTCAGAAGTATTCCCCAGCCCCTTTTCCCTTTGTGTGTGTAGGGGCGGTGTTATCACATAATAGGAAGAGAAGGCTTTGGAGAAAGTCTCTTCTGGGTGTGAATCCAGACTCCCTCACTCGTTAGCTGTGTGAGCCCAAGCAAGTTGCTTACGGTCCCTAAGCCTCTGGTGCCTCACCTACAAAAGGAGAAATAATCACGTATCTGTTACCGCATTACGAGAATTAAGTTAACTAAAGCATCTATCCGCAGCTTGTAGATTGTGTAATAGGAGACATGTAAAATATGTTCCTCTGTTACAGGAAATGTATATTTAAGGTAAATAAAATGGGGAAAAAACAAGTATTTGCACAAGAGACAGACTGAGCTTAATTTAAAACGAACCAAGGACTTGGTGTCTGTTTCCATTTCAGTGCCAAACAGAAGTATCCCCAGCTCAGGTAGTCTCAGTGTGTGGGGGCCACTTAGGAGAACAGAGTGAAAAGAATAAATGTCCATTTCTCCAGTTCTCCACGCATTTGATAAATGTCCCTCGTCAGACAGGCCTCTTGGCAACGTGTTCAGAAAGTGGCCTGCGTTTTGTTTCTTTGTCAGCTGGATTGGATTAGAAATGCAAAAGGCTTCCAGGCTTCCACTTACACATTTAACATGCCTCTTAAGAAACAGTCAAGAAGAAAAGGCAATTATGGTCAACGTGGGGCTATTGGACACATTCTTTAGACCAGTTAGGATTAGGTCTGAGAAGACTCCCCCCAATACACAGGGGCTTAAAATCTGGAAGTTATTTCTCTTTCATATACAAAATCTGTAAAGTGCTCCACAGAGTAGGGTAGGCCACAGGGCCTCTTACCTCTTCTCTCAGAAGGGGCTCTGGGATGTGGCCATGGTCCTCATGGCCCCTCATGCCATGGAGTGCCAGCCATCACATCTGCATCCCAGGTTGGCAATAGGAGGGCAGATGAAGGAGGGTATGGTCTTCATTTAAAAGCACTTTTCTTTCTGGAGGTTCTATATACCTCCACTTCCGTCTCTTTGGCCGGAAGTTACTTGCTCAGCCTCACCCAGCTGCAAGGGGAGCTGGGAAATGCATGGCAGCTCCTAATAAATCCTGGTATGGCACTCTGTTCATTTCCTAGGGCTGCTATAACAAACTCCATGGCTTATAACAACAGGAATTTATTCTCTCGCAGCTCTGGAGTCTAGAAGTCTGAAAACAAGGTGTCAGCAGGGCTGTGCCCCTCTGAGGGCTCCAGGGAAGAACCTTTTGTTTGCCTCTTCCAGGCTTGGGTGGTTGCCGGGAATCCTTGGCGTTCCTCGGCTTGCAGCTGCATGACTCCAGCCTCTGCCTCCACATGGCCTTCTCTTCCCCATGTGGCTGTGTCTTGTCGTCTTCTTATAAGGACACCAGTTACTGGATCTAGGGCCCACCGCCATCTGTTATGATTTCATCTTAGTTATATCTGTAAAGACCCTATTTCTAATAGGATCACATTCTGATTTTCCTAATAGACATGAAATTTGAGGGGGACACCATTCACCCAACTACAGGTACCAAGGAGGAGACGAGAATGGATCTTGGGGTAGCAGCTTCTTTTTCATTCTTTGATGCTCCAAACTTTGCAAATGAAGTGGAACTAACATTTATTCACAAATTGGTGGGTTCGTTGGGAGCTGACTAAACTGAGGTTTTCACTGAGACGAGTGTCCTGATGGATGTGACTGCTGAGAAATGCTTAGATTCTGTGCCTCTGGGGCTGAGAGAGGGCATAGTGAGGGCTTTGCAGGGGCTGACCCGAGTCTGAATCATGGATCTGCTTCTGACTAGTGTGTGGGCACATTCACCTCTCAGGGCCTCAAGCTTATCTGTAAGATGGAGTAAATAATGTCTACTTTGAGGGTCTTTTGAAGACTGAGAGAGAGAGTGTCTCTTAAGTACCAATGTAGTCCCGAGCTCACACTAGCACGTAAGTAAAAAGTGATAGACGTCATCCAGACTGTTGTTCTTTCCCTAACTGTATGTCAGCTAGAATCTTATGGTTGCAAGAGACAGAGATTCCACCTCACACTAGCTTAAACCATGAGTCTGCCGGCTCTCATGACTGAAGTAGCAGGACTAGCCTCAGGCATAGCCCCAGTGGCACTAATGATGTCACCCCGGACCCAGGTTTCTCAGGCTCTGCTGTGTCCCCTGATGCATCATTCTCAGGCTCTGAGCTCTCAGTGTGCTGGTGAGATGCCACCACTGTGCCAGACCCCACATCCTCACAGGAAACAGCCCAGTTGATTTACAATGTTGTGTTAGTTTCTGCTCTACAGCAAAGTGAAGCTGTTATACATATACATATATCCACTCTTTTTTAGATTCTTTTCCCATATAGGTCATTACAGAGTATTGAGTAGAGTTCTCTGTGCTATACAGTAGGTTGTTATTAGTTATCTATTTTATATATAGTAGTGTGTATATGTCAATCCCAATCTCCCAAGTTATCCCTCCCCCCCTTTCCCCCTTGGTAACCGTAAGTTTATTTTCTACATCTGTGACTCTATTTCTGTTTTGTAAATAAGATCATTTGTACCATTTTTTTTAGATTCCACATATAAGTGATATCATATATTTGTCTTTCTCTGTCTGACTTACTTCACTTAGTATGACAATCTCTAGATCCATCCATGTCACTGCAAATGGCATTATTTCATTCCTTTTAATGGCTGAGTAATATTCCATTGTATATATGTACCACATCTTCTTTATCCATACCTCTGTCAAAGGACATTTAGGCTGCTTCCATGTCCTAGCTATTGTAAATAGTGCTGCAGTGAACACTGGGGTGTGAGAGAAGCTCTTTCTTAGCTCCTAAGGAGAAACAGGAGGGGCCTAGCAACACCCTCTTCGGGCCTGTTGGCTCTGATTGGGTCATGTATCCATCCCTGAACCAGTTACTGTTAGGCGGCAGAGCCATGCAGGTGATGTGAGCCAATCAGGGCCTGCCCTGGGAACTTGGAGTGATTTCAGCCCCACCCCTCTCCTGAACCACATGGTGAGAGTGGGAGTGTGGGAGAAGGGGAAATGGATGCTGGGAGGCAACCCAGGAATGTCCAGCACACTCAGGTGTTGGGGTTTGGGGAAGCTTGAGAAGCTCATTGTCAGAGGTTTACACTTCCTCAGGTCCTCAGGGCAGGGGGCAAGATCACTAAGGGCCCAGCCTGGGGGCCAGACCAGAGTCGACAAATAGTGAGAGTAGCTGTGTGAGCTGGCAGGTCTCCTGACCTCTGCAGCCTCAGGACTCTGGCTGGGGAAATGTGACAACCTAGAAAATGTTGGCTCCACAATCTATTCCACATTGTCCATCCATTCCTGGATGCCATCTCCACTAGCGGAGACTGTTTTCTGGGAACCTTTCCCACATGATGGGGTGTAAGTCCTCTGCTCATTTTCTAGGATAAATGGGGAATCTGTGCTCTTCCAGGCTGAGAATTTGGATTTCCAGAGATGTCTTGCTTAAGATGCTGTTCTTTCTTGTGGGAGGAACTAGTGTAATGCAGTGGTGGAGACAGCGCTTCTGGGCTCCAGTGCAAAGCCAGGAGTGTGCAGCTGGGATGCTGAGGGGGACGGACTGGAGCCCTACCTGTTAACTTGTAACACCTCCCCAACTGGCACCACTGATTCCCCTCGATTTATCTTTTTCTCCTAGCATTAATCATGCTCTGATCTACTCCATGTTGACTTTTTTATTCTGTTTTCAGCTACCCTCCCCTCTGGAATGGAAGCTCTGAGGGCGGGGACTCTGTTTTGCTCATCAGTGTTTCCCAGCACCTGCTGATGGCACTCAATTCAGTATTTGTTGAATTAATTAAAGCATGTTTAAGTGGTTTCAATTAATGAGCTTTCACTGGTTCACATTGCTTCTGGATTGAACCCTGCAGTGGCAACAGTGTTTTCTGCATCATCAAGTGCTCTTCCCTACAGCGGGGAGGTGTTCCCACCTCCGGCTCTGAAGAGCGGGGAGCTGCGGGTGACCGCCACCAGGGGGAGCAGCAGGCACATTCTGCAGCTGCTGCAGGAGAAGCTGCACCGGGCACACCCTTGGCTGGAGTTCCAGGAAACTGTCATGGGGAGGTGGTTGGGGAGTATCCTTTTTTCTTCTAAAGAAAGGCCACTCAAAGAGCTTGTCAGAGCTCTGGGACTTTGCTTGAAAGCCTCAGTCTGGAGGTTGGGGGTACCATTTGCTGCCTTCTGTAAACTGTATTTTGTAAGTTTTTCATGGTCTGCTGTTTAAATCAGATAGCCTTCTGTTATGCAGGAGCTAAAGTAGATTACTAGTGGCCGCTAACATTGATTGTGTGCTTGTAAGATGCCAGGCTCTGTGCTAAATTCTTCCCGTGGTTGAAGTCTCCCCCCAGTTGGACGGGGTGTTCTCAGTGTCCCCACATTACCGAAGCTGAGGCTAAGAGGGGTGGCCCAGTCTGCCCAGAGTCACACAGCAGGTAGGGGCGGGGATTTGAGCTAGCTTCTGTCTGCCCTCAGGGCAGGGCTCCTAACTAGCATTCTCTGCTGTAGCGATGTTTCAAGTTACAATCAGCTTTAGTTTGTTACCCTCTGAGAGTGTGATGAGTGAGAAGGGCATTTGTATTAGTTTCCTGGGGCTGCCTTAACAAATGGCCACAAACTCAGTGGCTTAAAACAACGGAAGTTTACTCTCTCACTGCTCTGGACTCCAGAAGTCCAAACTCAAGGTGTCAGCTGGGCTGTGCCCCACTGAAGGCTCTCGGGGAAGACCCTTCCTTGCCCTTACAGCTTCTGATGGCTCCAAGAGTTCCTGGGCCTGTGGCTGCACCACTCCAATCTCTGCCTCCCTCTTACATGGTGATAAATGGAATATTTCCTGCCATACCAATAAACAAAGGATGTCACAGTCATCAACGACTGCAGCCCTTCAACATGAGCCGGTGAGCTCTGAGGAAACTCAAGGCTGACAAGAATACCTGCCATCTAGCAGCCCTCAGACTGCAGCCACTCCCTGCAGCGGTGAGCCCTGAGGAAACTCAGGGTGTGAAAATACAGGATACTGGCCCCAGGTAGCTGAGGTGCATATCAAAGGAATGATTTCAGTGAGCCCAGACTCTTGCATCTTCCCATACATAGGAAAGCACTAAATTCCTTTACTTGAGATATCTGGTTTTCTTTAATTAACAATCATCTTTTGACGTTCCCTACTACTTTGCCTTTGTCGCAAAAACTCCTCTATATCCTGGCTCCTCCCCTCGCCTCCTCCGAGCAGTTTCTCAGAGTTGCCTGAAACGCTGTCTCCTGGGCTGCGGTCCTCATTTTGCCCCCAATAAAACTTAACTCGCAACTCTCACATTGTGCTTTTTTTTTAAGTCAGCAATGGCCTCCCCTCTGTTTTTTTTCTTTGGTCTGCGTCTTCTCTTTGTCCTATGAAGACACTTGTCATTGGATTTAGGACCCAGCCAGTTAATCCAGGACGATTTCCTCATCTTAAGATCCTTAATTACGCCTGCAAAGACCGTTTTCCCAAAAAAGGTCCCATTCACAGATATCTGAAGTTAGGATGTGGACATGTCTGTTTAGGAACCACAATTCAAACAACTGCAATATTCATTCATTCATTTCCTCAATATTTGCACACCTAATGGAAACAAAAGTCTAGGAAAGACAGGAACTACTATTTATTGAGACCTACTATGTACATGCAGCAATTATAATTAGAGCTAATGTTTATTTTATGCCTACTGCGTGCCAGGCAGTTTTTATGTGTTAGTGTATTTCATCCTCAAAACATCCCTATTATTATCCCCATTTCACAGATGGAAAACTGAGGCTTAGGAAGAAATCAAGTAACTAAACCAAGGTGACAGAGCCAATAAGTGGTGGCATCAGGGCTAGAACCCAGGCAGTCTGGGCCCAGTGGCCTTGCTCCTAAGCAGCCTGCCTGTCTCTGCTGTACCCTTCAGCCCTCACAGCTCCCCTTCCAGGTGGATGTTCCTACATCCCCATTTTACAGGTGAGGAGCCTGAAGCTTAGAGAGGTTGAGTGACTTGCCAGAGGTCACACAGCTTGCCAGTGGGGATTAGTCTCCAGTTAATACTTTTGTACGCCATGCACAGTGCTTTTTCCTCTGTGCCACGTTGCTTTATATCAGTTGGCTTTAACCTTTACGTTGGGTAATCAAGGTAGTATCCACGTTACACTGCCTAATACAGGCCCGCTCGCGGCGGGCACTCACAGGTATGTGTTAAGTAAAGCCCCATCATACAGACTTTATCCAGATTTCGTTGAAACCATCCTTACTAAAGCATTAGTATTCTTTTCAGAACTTTTTAATGTACCTTATCTCAGATAGAATTTATTCCTAAGTCCCATGATGATAGTAATCACTGTAGCCGAAACTCTTATGGTTTTTGTCAATTAATGAAACTCTAGTACTTGGGAAATTTTCTCTTTTAACACCTGTATTAGTTTCCTAGGGCTGCTGTTACAAAGTACCATGAACTGGGTGGCTTAAACAACAGAAATTTATTCACTCACAGTTTTGGAAGCTAGAGGTCTGAAATCAAGGTGTCGGAGGACCATGTTTTCTGAAGGCTATAGGGGAGGATCCTTCCTGCTGCTTCCGGCTTCTGGAGGCTCCAGGCGTTCCTTGGCTTGTGACCACATCACTCCAGTCTCTGCCTCCATCTTCTCCCTGTGTGTCTCTCCTCTTATAAGGACACCAGTCGTTAGGGCCCACCCGACTCCACTGTGACCTCATCTTAACTAATTATATCCGCAAAGACCCTATTTCCAAATGAGGTCACATTCTCAGGTTGTAGGAAGGACATGGATTTAGGGGAGGGGCACCCCAGTATAGCACCCTTACTGGGGCAGTTTCCCAGCTGTTGGCTTTGTGTTCAGAAACAATCGAAGTGTATGGCCCGGGGCAGAAGCTCCCTCCTCCGTAAGCTTCTTTCTGCTTGGTTTCCTCTAGGGAATGTGGGGCGAGGCTGGGCTGGGGGAGCTGGGGCTCACGCTGAGGCTCGAATGTGGGGAGGCTGAGGTGCTTTGGAGGCCCCAGAAGCATCCAGTCGGCTCTCTGACCGCGGGACCCTGAGAGACGTCAGGGCGGAGGGAGGAGGTTGGAGTGTCAGCTGCACACGGGGAGTTAGCATGGGTGAGGATGCGGCTGGCTGAGGAGAGGATACAGACTGGGAAGAGAGCCAAGCCTTGGAAACTACAGATTTCGATGGTGACCAGGGCAGGGCGAGAAGAAGATGGAAACAGTGAAGTCCCACAGAGGGCGCGAGGGTGGGAGCAGTTCACGTAGCTGGAGTGGGCGACAGTGTCAGACGGGGTGAGAAGGAGAGAGGATGGAAAATTGTTCAGTGAGTTTGCGGGCCAGGAGAGCGTTGGAGACGTTAGCAAGAGCCGTTTACTGGAGGGGTGGGGACGTGGCCAGACAGGAGTGGGAGAGAGGACGACCAACTCTGTGAAGAAGCTGAGCTGCTGGAGGGCCAGGGGGTGATGGCTGGAGGGCCCTGGCAGGTCAGGATTTGACTTTATTTCATTAAGGTGAGAGAGACACGAGCACTGATCAGTTTCGAGGGTAAGTGTCTGGTTGACCATATAGGTCGTTGAACCCACAGCTCTGTGCTCCTCTGTGCTGGGGGCGGTGACGGCGGAGCAGGGCCTGGGCTGTGCACTATGGTGTCTCTCTGTCCTGTGTTGCTGAGTTCAGCTGCCCCAGGTCCATGGACCTGCTGCACCTTTCCCTGGGCCTAAGGCCAGCAAAAGAGAGCTTTCCCTGGTCACGAGCCCCTACAATTGAATGCTTATTCTTTCTCTTTCCAGATGGATGAGATCAAGGGAAAAGATCGTGTGATTCTGGCCTTGGAGAAGGAACTCGGTGTGCAGACTGGGCAGACCCAGAAGCTGCTTCTTCAGAAAGAGGCTTTGGATGAGCAGTTGGTTCAGGTCAGAGAGGCTGAGCGGTACCACGGTAGTCCAAAGAGAGAGCTCCCACCTGGCATAGGGGACATGACCGAGCTCATGGGTGTCCAGGTGAGGGGCTTATGCAAGCACTGGGGCCTCAGAGCTGACCACCTACCTGTCCTTCCTCCTACTGGTCATTCTTCTGGCGAACTTGCCTGCCTGCCTGCCTTTCCCCCACCCCTCCCCCTTCCCTCCCATCCATCTGTGCGTCCTTCCTTCCCTCCCTTACCCCTTCCTCCCCAAACGTGAGCTCAGTTGAAAAGAAATGAAAACATGAGTGCCGAGTATACAGTGAGAGCTCAGAAAGGGACCCAGTCAGATCAGGACATGACTTAAAGGCAGAGCTCTGCCCATGAGGAGAGCTCAGCCAGCAGAGAGGGCACCTGGGGCCACAGCTTGGTACTTATCAGGCACAGAGGAGGCCAAAGCTGCATTCCTTCATTCATTCCCTCATTCATTCATTCACTAAATACTCAAGTGTCTGTTGAGTGTGCTGTGTGCAGACACCACGTGAGGTGCTGGCGTCTCAGTGGTGAGTGAGGTGGGCACAGTGCCTGCCCTTGAGGAGCGTCCTGGAACTCTGTGACTGTGCCTTTGTCAGAGATGCTTGGCGGGCAGGGGTTGGGACGGGAAGGTCCCCAGATACCACGTTCAGATGTCAGGGAGCCTCTGGAGGGTTTGAGGTCTTGTCGCCTTTGAGATGAAGTCTTTCCACATGTTGCTTGATTTGGGGGAGCCCCAGCATGGCGCATGGTCCTCCTAGTGAGGAGCTCACCTTTGCCCTCAGAGTTTTCCACAAAGGGTCCACAGAGCGCTTTGACTCAGTTAAGCTTTTTCAAAGTATGTTTGTATCTTGCTTCTTTTTTAGGATCAGCATATGGACGAGCGAGATGTGCGGCGATTTCAGCTAAAAATTGCTGAACTGAATTCGGTGATACGGAAGCTGGAAGACAGAAATACCCTCTTGGCAGACGAGAGGAATGAACTGGTAATCAGCCCCCAAGAGGCAGATGGCGCCTTGGGATGCAGGAAAGCAGCCCCGGGGCCACAAACCACGCCCTAAACAGGAAGTTAACACACAGGCCATCTGGTTTTCTCTACTTTCCTTCTCATTTCTTCCTGATTAAAAATCTAACACTCGCTTGTTGAGGAAACCTGTTAGTGCCCTTGATTCTGTAGGAATTTATCCTGAGCTGACAATCAGAGAAGTTCAGTGAGGGGTGTGGAGAGGGCTTTCATTGCAGTGTTGTTTATAGTAGCAACCGAAACCGAACCAAAACAAAACCAAGCCCCACCTAAGTATTGATCAAAATAATTATGGAACATTTATGCAGTGAGTTGCGTGCAGTCATTAAGAATGATGTTATAGGTCACGTTTATTTGCCGTAGAAATTTGTTCACGATGAATTAAATGATAAAAGCAGTCTACAGAACAAAAATACATTGTCATCCTCCTGGATTTTGGAAGTTGTTTTAGGTGGTGTGATTATGGATAATTTTTATTTTTTGCTTATCTATTTACTTTCTTTTGCATAAAAGTTCACATATTTCTAATTTTAAAAGTAGTGAATGTGAACTTCTGGTTAAAAAAAATAAATCTCTAGTAAGAATAGCAATTTCTTGAATATGTTTAAGTTTGCTGGATAAACAATTAACCTAATTTTTATGTAGTGGTAGTCAACACGTACAAATGTCTTGACAAGTGTCTCGTAATATTTCTCTTTATTCTAAATTTTATTATGAAAGTAAGTGTATCAATATATTTGAAAAACATGGGAGATGAAAAGTGTTAAAAAGTGTCACCTCTTCACAATTTTAACAGGATCAGAATAAATTCATTTCCTTCCAGTATTTTTAAAGGCATATTTTTATATAGTTTTCATCAGACTGTACATCTAATATTATGTCTCCACTTTTCATTTAAATATTCATGAGCTTAAAAAAAAATCCCTCATGAGAGGCAAAATAGTTTACTAAGTGGATTAGAAAAAAAAATATCTTGCTTGAAACAATGCAAACCTTCTGAAGTGTTTAAAGTAAGAATCAATAAGCTGGCCAGCACTGGGATCTTAAAATCATGAGGTGACTTCTGTTAACAGTTTGAGGTGATTCTCACGTGTTTTTAACGCTTATGCAAATATTTTGACACCCACGAAGAGCCTTTTTTTTATTGTTTTGTGGTTACAAACGGGACATTTTCCCTGTGTAATATTGTTCTGCAACTTGCTTTTTTCGCTTGCTGTGTCAATTACAGTGCTCCCCAGCAATGCGTGAAGATCCACCTTTGTCTTTGTAACCGCTGCATCATACTCTGTTGGTTTATTGAATGGTTTATTCAACCATTCCTCTACTGGTGAAGATTTAGGCCGTTGCGCGTTTCCTTGCTGTTGTAAACAGTGCCTCACAGAAGATACATTTCTGTCTTTACCGACTTGAACCTTTATTTCTGCAGGATAGATTTCTAGAGGTACAATGTATGAGTCAAGGTACATGTTATACTTTAATGGCTACCATCAGTGTTTTATCTTAACTTTCACAGCCTGGTAACCAAAAGCAGGGGTGTGCAGTCAGTCCCTTGTGTTTGGTTCTTGGTCCTGGCACTTTCTATGTGGTACATCACCCCACCTCTTTGTAGCCAGGTTCTTTGTCTGTGGAATGGGGATGGGGATGGGCCCCCTCCTAGGGCGGTGGTGAGGGCTAAATGAGAGGGGATGCCTGGAAGGTCCGAACATCGTTTTGGACACATGGCGAGTACTTGATAGATGCAGTGGTTCTTGTGATTGTCGTGATACTGATAAATATTTTAAATTGTTTATGTTTTTCATCCATTAAAATGACCCTGCGAAGACTCTCACTATGCATTTAGTTCTCATAACAAGTCTCTGAGGCAGATACTACCATCATTCCCATCTTATAGAAGAGGGAACTGAGGCTGAAAACTCGGCGGTGGTCGTGCAGCTAGTGTGTATGTCACGGAGGACACTGTACTCAGAAGGGAAAAGAGTGGGCGCCTCTAATGGAGCAGCCTCCCAGTCCCAGCTCCCCCTCCCCCTCGCCTGTCATCTCTCGTGTCTCTGTCTCGCTGGACTGGCCTCCACACAGCAGTCAGAGGGATGGATTGTTCTAGAAGGCATTCCTGACCACAGAGTGCTCCTGCCTCAAAGCCCTGGGGGCGGCAGGAGTGTGGCTGCAGGTGGAAACAAATGGCAGAGCTCTCAGCTCCCTAAATCAGACCTCACCATGCCCGCCCCTGCTCTGCCCATCCCGCAAACTCCTTGCTCCCGCTGCACTCAGCGACGCGCCGTCTTCTTGTCCGTTCTGAACCCCTGGATGTGTGGTTCCCCGGCCTGGCGTGTCCACCGGCTCCTGTCTCACTGTGTTCTTACCTCTGTTACCGTCTTTGTCCTCTTCTCTCGTCTGTTGGACGGTCACCCCATCGTGTCATCCCTTTGACCCAACTCCCAGCACAGGGCCCGGGCCCAAGAGGGGCTCCTCAGATGCTGATGGGATGAGAGAGACTGGAAGGACACCTCGTCAGTCATAGGGACTGTGCTCAGAGGACTCAGGGCGTGGCTCCAGGGCTGGATGGAGCCCTGAGCATTGAGGCTGGCATTGAGCAGGGCCAAGGGATCGTCTGTTGTCTGAAAAGTGTTGAGCTTTCGGCTAGGTCTCTACCTGGAGAGGAATGGTGGCCAGGAGGAGCTAGGTAGCTGGAATGACCTTTATGCATATGACCCATGACCTCTGGGGGTTATGCCCGGAGGTAAAGGAAGTGTGGAAGAGGCTCAGGCCGCCCCCTTGCCGGCGGGGACGACCTGAGGGAGGTCTCTGGGCCTCCGTGTTGGGCTGCACCCCCTCCTGTTGCCCTGCCCGAGGCCCTCTCAGGCTCAGGTGGGAGCCTGCATTTGGAAGCCAGGTGTCTGTGGGCTCTTCGTGGTGTTTGCACCACCCAGGAGATGTGGTCCCAAGCAGCGGCAGCTCCAGGCCAGGGGGCATCTCCACTGGCCTCTGAGGTTGGCTCTTACAGCTGCTGCCCTCTCTGTCTGGCCGCAGCTGAAACGCTCCCGTGAGACCGAGGTCCAGCTGAAGCCCCTGGTGGAGAAGAACAAGCGAATGAACAAGAAGAACGAGGACTTGCTGCAGAGCATCCAGAGGATGGAGGAGAAGATCAAGAATCTCACGCGGGAAAACGTGGAGATGGTAAGTCATCGTCTCGGAGGCCTTGTCTCTGCCCGGGCTCCTCCAGCTCCTGGCCCTCACCGTACACGTTCCCTGGGGCCACCTCCTACCCACCTTCCCCAGGAAGCCTGCCGAGCGGTCTCAGTCTGCACCCGTCCCTCCTGCCTCTGTTCTCCACAGTTCTCAGCACTGTGGGCATCTGTGCCTGACAGAGAGCCCGGGGCAGTCAGACAGTGGGTCTCCACCCAGGGTCCTTAGGCCCAGCCCTCATTCTTTCAGCTTCCTCATCTGTGAACTGGGAAGGAAAATATCAGTGCTGTGGGTTTAAGGAGAGGATGAGTGATGGCGTAAAACATTCTCACAGAAAACCCGGTGCACTGACGAAGCTCAGTACGTGAATGATTACAATTTTGCTCTGAGTGCTTTGAATTTGGGCCTTTTATTTGCTCCAACAAGAATGACTGGTCTTTGTGGTCAGGGTGGTGTCTTGCAGTTGATGGTTTAAGGAATACTCTGAGGTTCATTGTCTAAACTAGTGTCAGTCATGCCCATTTTACAGCTGAGAAGACTGAGGCTCCGGGAGACAGAACACCCTTCTCCCACGCCCTGGCAGGTCCAGGTGTGAGTGTGTGTCGTTACCATGTGTTCCGTGCTCTCTTTCCCCAGCGACCAAGCTTTCCAGGCTTGGTGCAGACACCCACCTCTCCCCACCCCAGTGCCCACCCAGCCCTTCCTGTCAGCGTCGGGCACAGTCAGCCACACCTCGGGCCTGACTCTGGTCTGCAGCTGTCCACTCCTCCAGCTTGACGACCTGGGGGCTCTCATCCCTCCCTCCATTCTTCCATCCCATATCCCCAAGCCCACACTCCATGCCCTGACGCGCACGGTGGCTTCCTATCAAGTGTTGTGGATGAGTGGCCCTGCAGTGCCCTCTCTTCCCTTGGCCGCAGAAAGAGAAGCTGTCGGCACAGGCGTCCCTGAAGAGGCACACTTCCTTGAATGACCTCAGTTTGACGAGGGACGAGCAGGAAATCGAGTTCCTGCGCCTGCAGGTGCTGGAGCAGCAGCATGTCATCGACGATCTCTCGCTGGTATGTCTGCATGAGCGTGAGCGACAGCCCTCCGTGGGGCGCATGAGACCCAGGCCCCGGGAATGGCAGCAGGGCTGCAGGGCGATGCTGCTGGCAGGGTGGGATCTCACAGAGCTCCTCCTGGTGATGGGCACCTTCCCCCTTTGTTCTTCCAGAAAGCAGCCTCCACTTGTTTATATGACATCACTGGTATCTGGGAGCGGTTTTCATGGCTGCTCTTTTTCTCAAATCTTATCCCTAGTTTGCTGCCATTGAGAAGCAGCATCAGTTTTTTAAAAAGAGCCTTCTGGCCTCTACAGAGTGGGCATGATCTGTCCCCAAGAAATCTATTTTCTTTTCTTCTAGCCTAGTTGTTGCAGACTGTGAACTTGAAAACTGGAACCTTGTGATCAGAGCAGAATTTGAAGGACTTGTTAAGACTGTGTGTGTGTGTGTGTGTGTGTGTGTGTGTGTGTGTGTGCGGGGCATCATTAAGGGGGTTGTATGTCTTAAGTAGGTGGAGTGTTACACCCAGAGAATTCTGCACCTCTTTGTGGAAGGAGCTTAGGAACCAGGAAGGGAGCATCTATAGTGAGCTTTAGTTGCATCTTAGAAGCAAAGTGTGTTCTGCTTGCCCAAGGGGGTATGTGATGCTTCCGTTAGTGGATCTTCAAAAAGTAGAAAAGCCAGTGATCAAAATTATAGAAAAGGCTTTGACTGTAATTGTCCAATTCATTTTGCTTTCCTATCTCTCTATCTCTACTCCTTCCTTCTCTCCTTCCACTCACCCATCCATCCTCCCTCCCATCCCTCCATCCATCTTCCCATCGTCCCCTTCCTCCACCCATCCCTTCTTCCCTCCATCCCACCTTCATTCCAACCATCATCTAATCATTTATCCTTCCATTCATCTTTGCTTCATTACACGAAAGTCTTTATGCCACATAAGATGAAAAAAACACACTCAACAAAACAATGATAGAGTTGAAAGAGGAAGATTAACAGATAAGACTAGAGAAAATGAAGATAGCAGCATCAGTTAAGATCAGCAGGGACACATGGGTGGACCATATGGGCTGTGGCCAAGCACCAGATTTGTCTCTGGGTTTCCTGGCAGCCAAAGAGAATAGGAACATTTGATTAGGAAGGAGAGAATTTACTGGTTTTATCTGGGGCAGAATGCTGCTACTACTCGATGGATGCCATTTCTACTGACAAGAACCACAGGTACCCACAGTCTCTGAAGGGCGTGTTCCAGTCCATATAGCAAAGGAAGAACCTGAGAGTCAGAGAAATGAGGTGTGTCACCTGACCAGGAGGAGGCCCCATGGGGACTTGGCCCCAGCTCTGTCTGAGATCAAAGCTGCAAGCTTTTTTATTTTCTGCTGGGATCACTGACAGCTGATGTCTAGTCAACACTGCCTAAAGTTTTATAGCTTACAGCCCCAGAGACAGACAGGCTGGAGTTTTACAAGATTGGCAAATCTTGGCATTTTTTCTGGGATGGTCCATGTCCAGTTAACGGCATGGCTCTGTAGCTGTCAGTTCTGAGAAGCAGCCATGCCTTGGGTGCTCAGAACCTGGACTGACCCAGGCCTGGTGCAGACAGGTAGGCACAGCAGCATTGTAAGTTATGCCCTCTGAAGTCAGCTGGGTTGGTGGATGTGATGTGAGGCTGGCTGAAAATCCCAACAGTTGTGTTTCCTTCTAGGAGAGAGAACGGCTCTTGCGCTCCAGAAGACATCGTGGGAAGGGCCTGAAGCCACCCAAGGTGAGCGTGCGAGGGCGCAGCTGCCCTGCTTTGGCTCCATGCCAGCGTCTGCAGGGCGGATGGTCCAGGCATAGGGGGAGAAGCGAGCAATCCATAGAGGAGCCCTAAAGGCAGACACACTCACATCTCTGCATATTCGATGGTGAAAAACCTGTTATAACTACCTCTGAAAGCAACGTGGGGCTGCTTACTGTAATTTATTCATGGAAAATTTACAGATGAATTCTGTATTTAGGTCTCAGGGGATGCACACCCCAAATTAAAAACTTAAATACTTAGACCTTTTGAAGGATTTAAAAGACACTTAGTCTTGGTTTATAACATCTATATCCTGTTTTGAAAAATCAGGAGCTTCGGGCTTTTTTGGAATGATACAGGATGCGTTCTTTTTGGAAAATGTGGTTTTGCCCATTTTATAGAGATGGTGTCCAAACGTCCAGTGAAGAGAGCAGAGCTGGGTTTGGAAAACTCGGATGCCCACAGAGACCAAGCTGGAAATTAAAAGAACAAATTGGTATTTAAAAAGGACTTAGTTTGCATTAATACCCGTAAACATTTTTCACTTCCATGAAGATGTGGGCCTGTTCTCCTTTTTATTGAACCAGATGCCCCTCATGGTTTATCTTTGGGTAGAGATATGGTTGTAGAGAAATATTTCTCTCCTATAAAGAAAACAGCAGTGCAGATGTCTTACTGAATGATCACTAATATATGGCTTTGGTGTCAGGGTGACAATAGGGAGTGGTGGGGACTGTGGAAAACTGGCCCCAGACTATCAGTTGCTATAAGAAAGTGAGCCAGGTGGTATCAGATATTCCAGTCATTCAAGAGAAGTGGGGCTCCTTATGCATTAGTTTCCTAGGGCTTTTGTAACAAAGTACCACAAACTGGGTAGCTTAGAACAACAGAAATGTGTTATCTCAAGGTTCTGGAGTCTAAAAGTCTAAAATCAAGGTGTTAGTAGTGCCGTGCTCCCTCTGAAACCTGTAGGGGAATCCTTCCTTGCCTCGTCTGAGCTTCTGGTGATTTACTGGCAATCTTTGGCTTTCCTTGTCTTAAAGCTGCATAACCACAATCTCTACTTTTGTTGTCACGTGCCATGTTCCCTGTATGTCTCTGTATCACGTGGCTATCTTCTTATAGGGGCACCAGTCACATAGGGGTCCACGCCACTACAGTGCGCCCTCATATTATTGCAATGACCTTATTTCCAAGTGAAGTCACATTCTGAAGTACTGGGGGGTTAGGACTTTAACATATCTTTTTTGGGGGACTCAGTTCAACCCGTAACACCTTTATGTAAAATCTAAGGGTTGTAAATATTGGTGCAAATTGTTTATAGTATACTCTGTGGGCCAAATAAAATATATCTGTGGACCGAATTTAAATATATATATTTTATTATGGAAGTAGTATAACCACATTGTAGACTATCTGGGAGACAAGGGGTCCATCACAGCGGTACCTCCCCAGTGCAATCAATGTTGGCATTTTAACGCAATCTCCGTTCCCCCCATCCTCATTCTGCTTCCATTTTTTTTAAATAATGTAACTGTAGGGCTTCCCTGGTGGTGCAGTGGTTGAGAGTCTGCCTGCCGATGCAGGGGACACGGGTTCGTGCCCTGGTCCGGGAGGATCCCACGTGCCACGGAGCGGCTGGGCCCGTGAGCCATGGCCGCTGAGCCTGCGTGTCCGGAGCCTTGCTCCGCAACGGGAGAGGCCACAACAGTGAGAGGCCCATATACCGCAAAATAAATAAATAAATAATGTAACTGTAATTGTAGAATACACTTTTGCACCCTGGGTGTTTACTTACTACTATACTAAAAAGCATTTATCCATGTTATGCTGCTGTCATCATAAATGTGAATGTTCATGGCTACATAATCCATGGAGTGGATGGGCTATAGACTTGTTTACTGTCCTGTGTCTGCCGAGCATGTTTGCTTCCAGCTCCTCACGGTTGTGAATAATGCTGCAGTAAATGTGTCTATGCTTAGCAGACCACTCTTCACGGGCCAGTTCTGCTGGATTCCCTGAGTGCTGAACATCTCATTGGGTGACCACCCTTTCTGTCTTCCTGGACTTCCTTCTTCTGTAAATGTCGCCACAGCGAACTCTTTTTGTCCAGAAAACTGTGTCCATAGTCTGGATCGTTCCCGTGGGTAGATTTCCAGAAGTCAAAATGTGGGTCAGAGGGTGTGAAGGCTTCAGTCAAGAACATTCGCCCCCAGCCCCCCACCCCTGCTTTATAGAAGGGTTGCGTCATTTTGCACAGTTGCCAGTAATGTACACCAATGCCATTTTCACCACAGGACGTATGTTTAAAAAGCAACAATCTAAAGGTGTTCAGTTTGTTGCACGAACTGGATGTGCTGCGGCCTCATATATCCCAGAAAGGTTTTCAGGAAACCCACTTTGGAGCCGTAACTATATTTTTCAAACCTTATCAGAATGCCTGGAATAAGAGAAGATTATGTTTCCCCTTTTCCTGTTTCTGAATGTGTCTATGGGAAGAAACTTTACAGAGGCCTAGAATGGGCTTGGGATTTGCTAGGCTTGCATGTACAGCCGGCAAGGAGGGCAGCACCTGTGTCCTGCTCACCACGTCCTGGTCACTGCCTGGCACAGAGTGGGTGGCCCTAAATAGCTGTTGACTCAATAAACAAATTGCTTTTACTGGAATGATACATTTGCCTGACACTGGGTCTTCTCAGGATGGGGATGTTTGGTCACTGTCATTGCAATAGTTTTATGCCACTGGAAGGTGGAGTTTGGGAACTTCTGTGGGAAATTTCCTGACCTGATTCAGGGTCTTTCCCACTTACTATGACCCACCAGCATCTTTCTTTTTCTCAAGGTTCAGTGTACAGCTGTTTCCCTTATGCTACTGCTCAATCCCAGCTTGTCGGGGCTGGATGGGATGTTATCTGGGTCCATCGGGGACCCGGTTAGGTTTTTAATTCTGTAGGGCTGCCTCTCAAGCTGGGCAACTTCCCTTCCTCCTCTCCACAGGCCGCAGGGATTCAGTACTTTCTTTTCTCTCCTTAAATGCCTCCATCGCACTCTGTCCCTTATGCATCCACGCACTTTACCGCTTTGTCCGGGTCCTTGCATGACACAGTGTCATGGTGAGCGCATTGAAGTGTCCAGAATTTTCTGGAAGTCTGACAGCCATCCCTGCTCTCTGGCTGTTGCAAGCCTCCCTGGACTCTGCAGTTCCCCCGAAGGGGCTCCTCTAATTCCACACCCACAGCCCAGTTGCTGCAGAAGTGCTGAGGGGAGAGCAGTGATGCCAGCCCTCATCTTCCAGGGGACCATCCTGTCCCCGAGGGCTGCTGACCTGTCTCATGGGTCTTCTGGGGACAAGACTGGTGTTGGCTGTCCCTGCCCGGGGACCCTGCTAGTTCAGCCCCGGGTGGAGGTTGCAGGAGAATGACCCTGAGCGGTTCCTCGGGCCCTAGCCAGGGAGGGGGACTTGCTCTGCAGAAGGTCTGATCAGGGCCTAACTGGAATCAGAGCCCCGCCATGGAGTGGCAGGTGGTAGGGGGTCAGCTCGTGCGGCCTGGCAGCAGAGAGCTGTGTCTTAGGAGAGAGCTGGGTGCGTGAAGAATGGCTAAAATTAGTACAGTTTGCTCACGCACCTTGAAAGGGGGGCTGGGATCTTGGATGAGGCTCAGAAACCGTAGCCTGGAACAGCGTGGGGGTCACACCGGCTCCTAGCTGTGTGGCCTTGAACTCTGGGAACCTCGGTTTCCTGGTTCTTACAATGAACATCACACCCATGAGATTAAAGGTAGCTTCTGGCTCCATGCCTGTTGTGTCGTCAGGGATCAATAAATTATAATTTCTCTTTCTCCCTTCATCTTAAATCAGTAGCTTTCTTTTGGAGGGCCTTTTAGATGCAGGTTCCCGGGCCCTGCCCCTCCCCTCCCCCCCACTCTAATTCACGTCACCATCTTTTAGATAGAGACAGTCTCAGGTAGCAGTGAGGTGACATCTCGATGCCCTGTAGACAGCAGCCATCCTTTGAGGGGAGGTTGGGAAACATCAAAGCACCACCTGAGAATAGGCCCTTCCTTGGGTTCAAGCATCTGTTCTGTGGTCCCCGCTCCCAAATGGACCAGGGGTCTGCTGTCACCAGGACACAGTTCACACCTGGGGAGCTTCTGATACGTCACTCCTGCTCAGTGGCTCCTGCATCCATTCTGATAGGACACCTAGGGCCTATCCAAACTTGACCTTGTGCCTCCGAGGCCAAGCCTGCGGCCTTGTGGAGGGAAGGACCAGGGTCCCAGCAGCTGCTCTGGCACAGAAGCCAGGGTGCCGCACCTTAGCCTAGCTGGATGCCAGGCACTTTCCATCACGTGGATACATTTCCCATTTTTAAGTAGCCAAAGGAATCTTTTTTCCCCTTTCTGGTTGTTTCCACTTGACTTTGTTCCTGTTACAGCCCTTCCCCATGGCTCTGTCATCAGCCTTTGAGTGTGGAGAGGGCTGGATCCTGCCTCGTTCGTCCAGTTATGAGCAGCTCCCAGCACAGCACCCGGCCCACACAGTGGGGCTCGATCACATTGACTAAGTGAGCTATACTTCCTTTCAGTCCTGCTGGTCTGTGAGGCTCCCCGCGTGGCAACGTGCAGCCGAGGGCTTTCGCTGGGTGTTTCATTCCCTGGACAGGACAAAGGCTTGTCCCTTCCAGGCTGGGCAGCACCCCGTCACTTGTTCCCTCCTCCATAACCCGGTCAGGCAGTTGGCTGAGCTCTACATCAGTAGTACATGAGGCCCCCAGGAGCTGCTCCAGGCGCCGCCTGCTGGGTTTTGGGGGCTGTTTGGTAAAGGACTCAGGAAGAGATTCGGGTCCTGCAGATAAAACATGGGGATGATTTTGAAGATGCAGGGCAGCTGAGTAGCTAGCCGCACACGCAGTCTGCACTGTCCCGACCTGGGGCAGCATTGCAGGTTGCTGGGCAATGGAGGGAGGAGAGAAAGCAGAGCTGGGGGCCTGACCTGGCTGCAGAGCCTGCCCAGGGCACCTCATCCCACATAGCAATGCCCATGGGGACATCCAGGCCATACCCGAAGACTTTGGAATAGATAGGAGGTGATGGTGGTTCTAGGCAATGTATTCTAGCAGGGCAGGAATCCCCAACACGGGGAGTGAGCATGGGGGTGAGCCTCAGTCTTCGGAGAGGAGCCAGCTGAAAGGCGGGTCTGCAGCTCCTGGCCTCCTGCCTGGTGTTAGGAGGGGATCCCAGACCCAGTGCTGAGGAGCTTGAGGCAAAGCTCCCTGATTCCAGACCCTCCTCTCTAGGCCTCTGCTTCCTCATCTGTCTCCACCATCTTCCTTTGGGCCCTCATCTGCTGTCCTGGGGTTATTGCCACAGCTCCCTGGCTGCTCCCCTGCTTCCAGCATCTTCCTCCCCCAAGAGCTGTTCAGAACAATCTTTTCATGGCACACGTCTGACCCTGCCACCTTCTTCTTAGAAACCCTCCACTGGTTCCCCATTTCTTCTGGGACCTGGTCCCGCTTGCCTCCTGCCCAAGGCCTATGGTGGCTCGTGTCCTCAGTGGGCTAGGTGGTGAAGGCCAAGGTGGTGCAGCTCTCAGCCCTTCCCCTCCCCCCATCTCTCTCGCCATTGCTCCATCATCCGTGGAGCATCTGCCTTGGGCACAGCACAGCGTCAGGTGATGGGTGCAGAGGGGTGCCTCCGCTCTTGAGGAACTTGCAGCAAAGGTGGGTCTAAGTAGGTCCAGGAGGCAGCCCCACTGGACATGTGTCATGGTGTCCACAGAGCCAGGAATCTGCTTGCAAGGCAAAGGTTGTCTTTCATTTTTCTTGAGGGTTCAGGTGTAGAGCAGCTCAGAGAGAAATCAGTCTTTAGGCTTATCACAGAACTCAACAGTTTGCAGATGACTTGATTTCTAGGATTATCTCCCTCTTCCCCATTAGCCAGGATTTTTTCTGTTGCTAGCGTCAAAAACTCAAAGTCATTTAAACAAAGAAAAAAATTTGTATAACTGAGAAGTTTAGACTGGTTTCAGGCATGGCTGGATCCAGATGCTCACATGATATTGCCAGGTACCTATCTCCATCTTTCAAATGTACTTTCCTCTGGACTGGCCTCTTTCTCAAGCAGGCTCTCCCATGTGGTGGCCCAAACAGCTTTAGCAGCTTCAGGCTGGCATTATACCTGTCTAGCAACCTTTGTGGTCAGAGGGTGTCTCTCCTTAGTGGTTCCAGCGAAAGTCCCAGAGCTGGTGCTCCTTAGCTCAGCCTGGTCACAGGCCCATGCCTGAACCAGTCCCAGCTCTGCCTGGGTGGCAGCTCATTTGGAAGGATGACTTAAAGACTTAGCACTAAGTTCCATTGTATGCCATGGCTACGTAGCTCATATCATGGCTACTTTGAAAGGAGCAGAGTATCAAACATTATTGGAGTTAAAATATGTATGAACCTGGCTATGTATATTTTTTCTTTTGTGAATTAATGTTGCTTTACTACCTTTTAATGTTGCTTTACTACCTTCCAAGTTGCAGAAGTTTTACTTTTTAATGGTAAGATGCCCTTTTTTAAACCCTCCATTAGGAGGGTTTTTTTTCTTTTGATCTTATGCTTAGAGAAGTCTGCAAGAAACGCAAGGCCCTCGTAGGTGCCACACGGTGGGAAACTGAAGACCTCTCTAGTTGCAGTTTTTCTGTTGGATGATGGTTTCTTTCGGTTCGTATAAATGATAAAAACAAATACTTACAGAAGAATTGCTGAGAACCCATGAGTTTAACTAGTCCGGGGCGTGTACAGGGTGGACGGGGATCAATAGAGAAATTTCCCAAGCCTCCTCATTTTGGGCTCTGGTCGTGAAGAAGCCTCTCTCAGCTTCATGGTTGCTAGCGCTGTTCCCGGGGGCCCTTGTGATCATCCAGGGACCCGGGCCCATGGAATGGCCCCGACAGCAGGGCGGCTCAGGGAACCTGGGGTCTACAAGGAAAGCCCCCAGAGAATAAGCCAGCCTGGAGGCCGTCCTCTGTGACTGACACGCCCAGGCCCGGCCCCTGGAAACCGGCTCCTCTCAGCCCACAGATCTGCCCCAGAGCTGGCATCCCTTTTAATAAAGGTGCATCTTCCGGAGTATCTTCATTCTCAGAGCTCTGCAGCAGAGAAGGAAGACAGTGGGCTTGTGTGGTCGAGGGAAGGAGAATGCTCTGGGGAAGAATCGGTGCTTCCTCCTAGGACTTGAGAGAGACCTAGAAATTGATGGCAATGATATGGCTTTCGGCTCCCTCGACACACACGGCTGGTGGGTCCTGCAGCCCCTCCCCGCCATGGAGTATATCCTCTTTGTGCTGTACTTCTCCTTTTTCCTCTGTCTCTGCGCCCTGGTGTGCCTCTACTTTTCTGGCTGCCAGGAGATGACCTATAAGCGTGACGGTGAGTGGCCAGCTTTGGGGGATAAGTTGTGGCTATGTGAAAGTAAGTGGCTATGATCGGGGAGCTCCTTCCTGTGACCACGATTGTTGGGAATGACACAGATGAGGAGAGAGGAGGCTGAGAGAGGCTGGAGTCAGTTGAAGGGTTGTTTATTTGGGGGGTGCCTCGCCTTTTCCTCTCCATCCCATGTGATCTGCTAAGAATGAGCGTCTATTCAGCACATAAATGGAGAAGAAATGTTTATTTTTCTGTCATTTTTTGCCCAAACTGCATTTCAAGCATTTGGATTAGTTAGTAAAAAGGTGTCAGCAAGGCAAGACTTTGGTGGTAAAGAAAATAGAAGTCTGGAGGAGTGCGCCCCTTTTATACAGAAAATGCACTTGGAATGGGCAAAGATGGAAATTTTATGCTCCTGAAGTGTCTTTTCATAAGAAATTCCCAGAGAATTTTTGAACAATGGAGGCTCCAAAAAATCGATGGTTTCTTTCATGCTCGACTTTTTAAAAGCCCATTATGAGCCGAGCATTTGAGGAAACAGTATTTGCAGGTGATTTTCCTCTCATTCCTTGGAGGCTGGTGTGGTGTTTTGTGTATAGGAAAATGCAGTGGAAGGCAGCGTTGCTTAGTCTCCAAGAAGACAGCCACCAGATTTTCACTTGAAACATTAAAATGTCTTTTTCTATCTTGTTGTTTTATTAATAAAGGCATAAATATACATAGTACATTCTGGCTTCCCATATAATACAGTCACTTAAAAAAACTAACCCTCAGAGGAAACAAACTAACCTCACCCATAAGTTAGACAAGGTGGGGGGCAGGTCATGGTCAGCTCACTGCTGCCCTGGAAATTGTCTGTGCTGTGTATTTGCGGATTCGTCTCCTTTCTGATTGTGGGGGTATAATTTGATCCTTTTGTGTTTGATCCCCACTCTCAGAGCCGCTTCCTCCTTCCCTCACTGCAGCACGCTTCCTAGGGTTCTTGGTCTCTGGGCCCACATGATACTTCGGGGGCTCCCCTTGAGTCTGGGCAGGTCTGCTTTAAATGCGCGGCTGCGGCGTCTGTAGTTAATACACTGTACTAGGGCTCAGTAATTGAGTACTTAACTCGCAGTCCCGCAAGTGTTCAAAAAGCGGGTTGTCCTAGGTAATGGAACACTGAGCCATCACCTCCCAGCATGGCCCACGACGCCTGCAGTGAGTGACCACCACTCAGCATTGCGTCCTGGCCGTGCGGAGACTGTGAGGCTTGATGCTTCCTGGGGCTCCATCGGTGTGCCAGGCGGGGCCCTCCCCGCATCACGGCTCGCTGCCACTCAGCACAACAGGCCTGTCCCCAGAGGCCTAGCAATTAGCAGTGTTTACAAGAAATGAGGTCAGCTGAGTGGCTGCCCAGAAAAATAAGGAGCCTGAGGCTCGGGTGAGCTGCGTGTGCGCAGAGGAGCTGAGCGCCGTAAATGCTTCCGCCATCAGATGTCATAGCCACAGCTCCCTGGAGATGGAACATCTGGAACATCGTTGACACTTGAACTCAGGTGGGGTTTCCCAACCCAGGGGCAGGGGGGATTTGAGTGTAGGATTGTCTCCTCCAACCTCCACTCAGAAAGGAGCCTAATAGGGCCTCACATTCCTACCTGGCGGACTCACCTGGGGTGCACAGTCAGGTGGAGGCCCAGCTGATGCTGGCTGTATGAATGAGGGAAGGGAGGTCACGTGCAAACCCGACACTATTTGTGGGTAAACAGGTTTGTTTGGCATTGAGTTCATTGCAAATACTCATTGAACAACCGATATTTCTTGAGTGTGTCAGGTCCTGGGCTACAGTGGGGAAGAGAAGAGCCCAAATCCTTGCTCTCATGGAGCAAAATCCCTGTCCTCATAGGGCCTATATTCTAGAGGAGAAAGACAGCTAATAGACACGTAAGCAAAATATGTCTTATGTTAGGTAGTGATGAGCACTATGGAGAAAAATAAAGGAAGGAGAACAGAGGTTGAGGTGGGGATAGGTTAGTCAGGACTTTGATGTGGTGGTCAGGGAGGTCTTTTTTAATGTTACATTTGTGCAAAGACTTGAGGGAAGGGAGGGAGAGAGCCTTGTGCATTCTGGTGAAGAGCATCTAGGCAGTGCAAAGGCCCTGTGGCAGGCATGTGGAAGATGCAGGGGTGTGCTTGGCAGTGTGGCTGGAGCCCAGTGGTCTCCAGGGCCTGTGGACTGCAGTGTGGATTGACTTTTACTGAGGTATGGTGCAGAGCCGGTGGGCTTTGAGCAAAGGACCAACGCAACCTGACTCTTGTTTCAAAATAGTTCATCTGACCACCAGGGTTTGGGACAAGGGCAGGAGCCGGAAGGACAGTAGGAGGCAGTTTTTTAAATTTCGGTGAGAGACGATGGTGGCTTGAGCCAGGAGGGAGGCGCTGGTTCCTGGAGGATTGGATTCTGGGCTGAAGATGGAGCCAACAGGATTCCTCCCAGAGGCATGGAACATGGGGGGCGGGGCGGGGCGGGAACCTAGGTTTTTGGCCTGAGGAACTAAAAGTATGGAGCTGCCGGTGACAAGCACATTAGACTGTGGGAACAGTTGGTTTGGGGGTGCCCACTAGCCACCCATGGAGCTGTTGAGGAGATTATTTGGGAGTTCACGGGGCAGTACCTGCCCCTCCTGTATTAAATAAACAAAAAGGAGCGCAGGGTGAAAGCAGTTTGCAGAAACACGAACGCCAAATGCAAAGCCATTGTGGGTGACAGCGGTGGTCAGGTGCCTCCAGCACAGCCTCTTGAGAGACACTAACCGCACGAGATGACAAAGGAGCCCCTTCTTCTCCCTTCCTGATTCTGAATTATTTCCTAATCACGTTATTGATTGTGGTACCAACCACATTTTTCTTACATCTGGGCACATGAGACTGTACACAAGCATTAGCCCCAACAGAGTGGGAGGCGCCCTGCGCATGTGGGGAGCGCCCTGACCCCTCCCTCTGTGTATTGCAGGGGGGCAGGCGGGGAGGGGGATCTGGGAGGAGCCGGTTCAGATGAATGGGTAGGAGCCTGGACTTGGCTCTGGATTTAGTTATAGTTCTTTCTTCATGGTCAAGAGTATTCATTGATTGTAAAAACAAATGAAAATCCTTCTTTGAGGCTATTTTGGGGAAGAAAAGCGCCAGTGTTTCTGGACAAGGGATGTTGATCTGGTGATTGTGAGTTGACATCTGCAGCCCCAGGGGACAGAAGCTCTTTGTGGTAGCGACCAGGCCTGGTTTTGGTCTAGTTGTAGCCCCCAGGCCCAACCTAGTGTCTGACCCATAGAAGGCGCTCAGTCAGGTGTTTGCTGAATGAATGAATGAATGAATGAGTGAACGAAGCCCCATCTCCTGTGATATTTGGGGTGGGAGAAGTGCTGGGCAGGGTAACCGGGAGGCCAGTACACAGAGCATTTAAAATTGCCTCTGAATCTGAATATTGGATGTATGTGGGTCTGTTACACTCTTCCTTCTCATTTTGTAAGTGTTCCAAGTTTTCCATGACAGACGGTTAAACTAAAATTGCCTCACGGGGAACGTCTGGTGAGGACCTGGGGCCCACACTTGTCCAGCTGGAGTCCCAGGGTCCACCCGTGGACAGTCTGCCTCACCACCTTCCCCTGTGCCTGGTCTAGAACACCACGTCTCACGTGGCTCCCCTCCCCGCAAGGATGCTGCTCACTCGTACTGCCCTGGGCGTGGTGCTTGGTGACCTCACTTTGTGCCCACAGGTGAGGGGGGGGGGGGTCCCATGTCTGTCCGATGGAGAAAGTAGCTGGCGCTCAGAAGGGCCAAGGGGCTGACTTGCAAAAGGTCATCAGCTCATGCGCCTGGAGCCAGGGCTGGGCCAGCACGCTCTGCGGCAACCCTCCACCCTCTGACCACCTTTGGCGCCCCCTTTCTCCCCCAGCCAATCCCGGACAGACCCTACGACCCACCTCCTGGGATGCCCCGTTGGCCCAGATGCCCATCGTAGCCCCCTCTGCCCCAGGGAAGACGGGATGGAGGATCCAGGTGATTCTGAGTCCCCTCCTCATGTCATGCAAATTGCCTCTTACAGAAGCATGTTGTGGAGACATTTTTTGGATTTGACGAGGAGTCTGTGGACTCGGAAACATTGTCAGAGACGTCCTGCAACACAGACAGGACGGACAGGGCTCCGGCCACGCCCGAGGAGGACTTGGACGACGTAAGCAGACCTCACCCTGGGGATGCTTGTACGGCGCCTCCCGCCTCTGGCCGCTGCAGGCATTGCTCCCTCACTGTGAGGCACGAACCCTGCAGGACCTGTGTGATCACAGTCCAGCGTCCAGGAAAGGTGGTCCCCACTTTCACAGGTTCCGAGAATGGTGATGGGGGCGCTGGCAGCACGTGGGGACCCCTTCCTTCCCCAGCACGGCTTTCACACAGGAGATCCGTGGCCACTGCGTTGTTGCTTACCCTTTGTCATTGAAACTGCTGAGTGGCGGGCTGTTCCTCGTCCCCCTGTGCTCACACACGCACATGCATGCACACGCACACAGACACACACACCACCCATGTATATGAAGATGGCATATCATTGTAGGAGAGGATCCAAGCAGCACTGAGAAGGGTAGAGAGCAGAGTGAAAGCCACCTGGAGCCTCTCATCGTGGCTCAGCGCCCTCACGCTTTCCTGACTCTCCATCTGTGCACGCCCGCGTCCGTGACCGTGGCTCTGGTGAGCTGGAGCCACAAGGGAGGGAAGAGTAGCTTCACTTTCCCCCACCTCCCCCACCTGGTGGGGTTCACTCAGGAAACCCCATGAAACGTGATCACGTCAGACACATGCTTTTTGATTTGCTCTTTTCACCAAGAATGTGTAACAGGCATCTTTTGACACCAAACACTGTGTTGCACATCACCCTCTGTCACGAGCAGATCCTCATGGATCTGCACGTGCCTCTAACCTAACAGGCCCCGATGAGAGGTGTTACACGGATTCCAGTTTCTCACAACTGCGGCGATGCTCTTTGAGTGGTTGTTTCCTGAGGAGAAACTCCCAGAATGAGGAGGGCTCCTCGTGCTGGGTGGGAGGGGCGCCCTTTACAACGTAGATGCTCACCGTGCAGTCGTGCAGTCGGGGCGGGCTCACCCTTGCTCGCCTGCACGTGACTGAGTGATTCCCGGGGTTCAGGGAGCTCCTGGGAAGGGCGCTGACGGCAGAGAAGGCATCTTGTCCCCGAGCCCTTCACTCCAGAGTTCCAGTTAGGTCCTGGCAGTGACCGGGTCATTGTGTAACTGTTGGCAGCAGTCGTGAGATCTGGACATGCGCTTTGCCTGACTTGACCCTGGCATCGCAGTTCACGTCAAGTCACGCACTTCCTTGTGCTTTTCTTTTCCATGACGTTAAGACTACAACCCGAGAAGAGGCTGACCTGAGGTTCTGCCAGCTGACCAGGGAGTACCAGGCCCTGCAGCGAGCCTACGCCCTCCTTCAGGAGCAGGTGGGGGGGACGCTGGACGCCGAGCGAGAGGCCCGGGTAGGTGCGGCGGGCGGGGCGGCGAGCGTCTGGGCAGAGGCCGGGTGGCTCGTGCCCTTTCCGGCATCGGGATTCCATAGGGGTGCTGAGCGAGGATGGGGACGCCTAACAGCTTCCGCCGTGGCAACATTCCAGTGTTTAGCAAACCGGACGGGGACTATCTGCCCATCCTCAGTGTGACAGTGGAACTCGCAGAAGAAACGCTGCCGTCGCACACGTGTCGTGTGCGCCGTACATTGACAAGAACGGTTTCAGAATTTAAGACTCAGTGATGAAATCAGGCTCACTGTTAAACAGACTCCCCTCTCTCCTGGCTGAGGAGCCCTCAAGCCTGTCCGTAAGGAGCCCAGGCAGAGACGGTCGGGGTGTCCCAGCCCACACGGCGCTCTGCTGGACACGCAGGTCTGGGCCACGCCAGCCCTCGTGCTGGGCTGAGCTCTGCCTTGTAGTAATATCCACTCACTGGCCATCACCCCACCTTCAGGAGTCACACAGACCAGGGTCTGCTGGCCCTTCCTTCTGAAGGCGAGGGGGACTCCCAGGGAGCACACCCGCTGGGGCCAACATTTCACCCCAGCGCGTCCCCGTTTCATTCCCACAACAGCCCCGTGAGATGGGAGGTGGCGAGTGAGGCTGGGGGAAGGAAGCTTCTAGTGCTACAGTAGCGTTCCACCTGTAACCGATAGATTGGAGGAGGTATACTGCTGGAAGTGGTTTGGGCTGAATCGTGGTTTTCATTAAAAATTTCATCTACTTGCAGCATTTAAAAGTCAGGAGATTTCACATCGAAATCCCAATTCCTGGCTTCTCTCGAGGGCTCAGAACACCTGGCAGAACGGGGCTTCCCGTTCCACATAGTCCCATTTGGCCGCAACCACTGGGTGGCACTCCCCCTGAGATGGGACATGTGCCTCTGGTTTGCCGCAGTCCCCACCACTCCCTATTACCCCACACCCAGTTGGCTTCCTTCTTTATAGTAGCTGCCTGGTCCTTGGGGTATTTTGGAATTCAGCCCTTGTTCTAGGTGGCAAAGGCCCACGAGATGGGCTAAGCGATCATGAAAGTGTTGCTGGCATTCGTGATGCAGCCGCTGCACTTGGTCAGCTGGGCTGGGACCTGACGTGAGTGAAGAATCTGGCCCCTTCTCCAGTCTGCAGACTTATTTCTAAACTGAGGCGGTAGCACTGACAGCCTCTCAAGACCTTGCAGTTCTTACACACGTCACACCTGTAGGTGACAGAGGAACCAAGCAGGCCAGTTTGCACGTGTGCTCCTAAAAAAGGACCCGTTTTTTAGGACTGGATCCTGCAGCCTGGTCCTTTCCACTCTCCTGTCACCATCCAGGGTGACATGCTCACTTCCTGGTCTTTTTCATTTCAGACTCGGGAACAGCTCCAAGCTGATCTGCTGAGGTGTCAGGCCAAAATCGAAGATCTGGAGAAGTTACTGGTTGAGAAGGGACAGGTGAGCAGAAACGGTCGTGTGTTCTGTGGCTGTTTACATTTCTGTTCCCTTGGTGGTGGCCCTGGGGCCTTGGTGCCAAGGGGACTATTCTGTGGATCTGCATCGTTCACTGCGGAGACAAGAGAAAAAAACACTAGCCGAGACCAGGCGAGAATATCCCAGCTCACGTGCCTCTTTCCCGAGTTTTTAAAAATCAGACACGTTATGAGATCCTGACTTGGCTTTTTCTTTGTTTGTCAAATGCACAAGAATAGGAGACAATTCCAAAAGTAAAGTGGTCACCAAAATCTTTTCTGACTTGAATCTGGAAGAAAAGCTGGCATTGCCTATGAGGATTCAGTTGTGGAAAAGAACTGGTACCTGCAGCTAGCTCTGAGTGATGGCAGGCAGAGGCGGCCTCGGGATTCCATGCGGTGATTGCCACATAAAGATCTGGGCCCCGAGCTTCTCAGATTAAAGTCACCTCCGTTTGCGCTTTCTCTGAATTTGGTTAGGCATGAATTCTCTGAATTTGAATTCATTGCATATGTTGACAGCAGGACATAGTCGAGAGGCAAAACCTGGGCCAAGACCCATCCCCTGGGGTGGGGGGACCCTGAGGGGCTCTGGGTGGAGGTCCAGCCTCTCAGAGGGTAGCATCTAAAAGCAACATGAACCCAGGGGTCAGTACGGGTGGGCCATGCTCTCCACGTCAGAACTCTCTGTGGAAAGAGATAACTGGGACTTCTCAGTGGCTTACCACGAGGTTTCTGTCCTGCTTGACGCGCTGCGTGTCCTCCTGTAGGCAGAGGGTCTCCGCTCCATGTGGTCACTCAGGGATCCAGCACTGGAGGCAGCGCCATCTTGTACTGGCCTATCCCTAGCACATCCTCCTCGACAGGGGCCAGGAGAGGCTGTTCAGTGCCTCAGCCTGAACAGGCACACTTCCTGCCTCTTGTGAGGGTGCCAGGGAGTGTGTGGGCAGGTGGAGTGTGTGGTGGCACCACTGCCCCAACCCCAGGGCAGGAGGTGACCTGAGGAGGTCTGGCATGGGCTACTAGAGGCCCTACGGTGGGACACTGGGAGTGGGGAGGTGGGTGTAAGGGAAGGGGTTGTAAGAGGCTCCAGGAGGGTTAACGGGGGCTCAGGAAGAGCTACGGAGCAGATGGCTTAGAACTAAGTCTGGTGTCCAGTCAGTGGGATGAGGGCTCAGGTTGTGACTGACATTCAAATGGAGGCAGCTGGCTAGTAACCGGAACTCAAGCCTGCACAGAGCAGTTCACTGTGGCAGCATTTATGCAGGACTGACTGGGCACAGGGTAGCAGCCAGCCCTTGGGAGCTGGTCACGTAACCATGGTCCAGAATCCTCTGCAGAGGCAGGAGTGCAGTGCAGGGCACACGCTGCAGCAAACCCACCACATTCCAGCCCCACCACTGACCTGTTGCACAGCCTTGGGCAAGTTACGTGGTCTCTTGTGCCTCAGGTTCCTCATCTTTAAAATGGGGCTAATAATAGTACTTAACACATAGGGGAAGGGGAGACTCAGCAGCAGCTGGGCGGAGTCCAGGTGAGAGATGAAGCTGTTTTCAGACTCCTGTCCTAACCGGCCGTTGACCTCAGCTTCCCTCTTCCAGGCTGAGCTCACAGATTGTAACTTACCCGACCACAGTCTACGAATAAGTTAACCTCCTACCTGAGGGTGCTAGGCCCTGTTTGTGGGCCCGCTCTGCCCTCAGTTCCTACTAAATGAAGAGGCCAGTTTGGGACAGAGCACACGGCCATTCATTTGGTGAGCACTTACCAGAGCCCTTGCCCTGCGCCAGGCTCTGGGCTTGGTGTGTGGGATAATGTATCAGTTAGCTATCGCCGCCTAACAAATCACCCCCAAACTTAGTTGTTTACAATAACAAATATTTTATTTGGCTACAGTTTTATGGGTCAGCAGTTTGGGTTGGGCTCAGCTGGTGGTTCTGCTGCTGGTCTCACCTGGGGTCATTCTAGAGGCTTCATTGTTGGTAGAGCAATTGGGGATAGATGGCCCCAGTAGCCTCTCTGTCCTGTATTTGCATTGGTGCCAGCTGTTGGCCAGATTCTTACGGTCTCTCATCCTTAAGGAAGCTACCCTGGCTCCTTTACCTGGTGGTCTGGGGGCAGGAAGAAAAGGCAGGCCCCAAAGCACAAGTACATGCCACACCTCTGCCTGTGTCACATTCACTAATATCCCAGTCACCAAAGCATGCTGCAGGCATGCCCAGCCTCGAGGTTGCAGGAAGAGATGCATCTCTCCATGGAAGGAGCTGCAGAGTCACATTGCAAAGGGGCACAGAGATGGAAGGGACGTTGCCAACAACCTCCCACAGGAAAAAAGATGAATGGAACTGGCTCTGTCCTCACAGGGACTCAGCCTCGTGGGACCTACACGTGTGTCAACCCAGGGATGGCGCAGGGTGATAATGTTGGGTAGAAGGAAGGGAGGAAGAAAGTTCCCTCGTGTACTCCTTCATCCATCCCCTGGCGTTTATTGAGCACCAGCTGTGTGCCAAGCACCATGCTAGGCACTCAGGATGCTGGTGTAAAGGCAGACTTAGCGCCTCGTGCTCCTGGAACGTTCCTGGACAAGACTTGTCCAGGCAAAGAGACTTGGTTAGGGCGTCACGGGCAGAGGGTCTAGGATGAGCAGAAATGTGTTACTGTAATGACTCCAGGTGTGTTGAGTGTGGGCAGACCCTTGAGGTGCGGCCTGGGCGCTGGGCTGCGGGCCGCAGAGAACAAGCCAGGGGAGGGTCTGTTGGGGCCAGCTCAGTCGCCGTACAGGTGCTTTTCTGTCAGTGATACAGATGCGCTCCCTGTGCTTTAAGGAACATGAGAGGTGGAGGAGGGATGCGCCACAGACCCGCTGGTTCTCTTTTTCAGGTTTTGAGGGATGATGCGATCGTTCTAACTGCTGTCCTTTTCTCTGACGTTTTCATAGAAAGTTTCATACGAAGTGACCTTTCCCACTGCCCCTTTATTTGTTATTTAGCTGTCTGTTTGCTTCAATGAGTGTGAACATATTTAGTACTTTTCCTTAGGATTCCAAATGGGTGGAAGAGAAGCAGCTGCTCATCAGGACAAACCAAGACCTGCTGGAAAAGGTATGTGCCGCAGACACCCTGACGCCTCCGCAGGGGGTCACCCTGACGCCTCCGCAGGGGGTCGTGGTATGCGCCGCAGACACCCTGACGCCTCCGCAGGGGGTCACGGAGCCCCATGGGCTTCAGAGGCCTGCTCTGGCCGCAGGGGTCGGACCCGCGCCCCTCCCGGGGGCCCCCGGCCTCGGGTCCTGGTTCTGTCCTCTGGGGCGGGGTCCACAGAACTGGGTTAGAGCACGCTGCAGGCATGACTGGGGCTGCCCATTCTTCTGATGCTGGGCTTCCAGGCCACCTCTGCCATTGCCCTGGGTTCCAGACCTCCTCCCCCGCCTGCTCCCCGTGCATGGGCCTGAGGCACTGGTTGGCAAGCAGGCCCTCGGCGGTCATAGTCCAATTCATGGACCGGAGGCCGTGGCGCTGGCAGAGCTGAGCCTGGCCTTCCCTCTCTGGTCATGGAACTTTCTGGTCAAGGAACTTGACAGAGCTCTCTCAAGGAGTCAGCTTGGCGAGTAGGTCTATAGCTTCGGGACAAGACTTTAGCTTTATTTTTTTCTTATTTGTGAACAATTAGTGCTTTTTTTTTTTTAAGTAAATTTACTGAGTCATGCAACCATCCCCACAATGCCATTTTTATCTTTTAAAAAATTTTTTGGCTGTGCTGCACGGCATGCAGGATCTTAGTTCCCCAACCAGGGATCAAACCCGTGCCCCCTGTAGTGGAAGTGTGGAGTCTTAACCACTGGACCGCCAGGGAAGTCCCGCCACCATGCAATTTTTAGAACTTTTTCAGCCTCCCGTAAAGATCCCTCGTGCTCATTTGTAGTCTCTCCCCATCTCTCACCCTGCAGTCCCTGGCAACCTACTTTCTGTCCCGATAGATTTGCTTGTTCTGCACCTCCCGTACTAGTGGAATTGGACCTGGGTTAGGCCGTAGCTTCTAAGCATCCTAGAATGCCCCAACTGTATGAGCCCAGCCTTGCCCCCTTGGGTGGGGGGCCGCGGCCCTGTCCCAGCTCTGCACTGGCCCGCTGTGTGGCCATCCATTGTCCCATGTCTCTCCACAGCATCTGGGGCATTGGGACAGGACTGGTCATTGTCCTGCGAGGCAGCCCCGTGCGTAGGGAGAGATTTTGTATCCTTGGTCCTGCTCGCTATATTGGGAGACACGGAAGGCTCTCACAGTGTTTCCAAATGTCTCCCGGGGGTGGGGCGGTACCACCCCAGTAGAGACAGGAGGGAGTAAAGGTGACCGTGACCCACCGGGGCCCTCGTTTCCATGCATTGTCTTAGTCTCACCGCAGGCAGCCTAGTGGGGGGGGGGGCTGCCGTTTGCCTCTAAGGTACCGACAGCTACGTAGCTGGCCCAGGGTCTCCCAGGGGGGTTGGGACCCAGGCCATCCCCCTCCCAGACTGTGCTTTGGGGAGATCTGCTACCATTCGGGCTCCCCATAGGAGCACTCTGGGGAGTACAGGGTGCCTTCCTGCCGGACTCTGGGTGGGCTGACTGGGGGGCCGGGTCGGAAGGAACTCAGACAAGCTCGGGGATCACTGTTGCTTCCCCCACGACTGACCTTGGGGACGGGACTTAATCGCTTCATGCCTCAGTTTCCCCACCATTCGTGTATTCAGCAAACATCTGGCCCCCGTGCTGGGCCAGGCTCGGGGCCGCAGGGGCGCAGCAGGCGCGGCCTCCGTCTGTGCCATCCCCAGCTCCCGGAGCAGAAAAGGCCTTCTTCACCCACTCGCTGAAAGCCTCCCCTTCCCACCCGCCCCCTGATGACAGCCCCTGTGTCCTCAGGCCAACACCGAGGGGGTCTGTGATCGAGGGACACATTCTCATGGCCCCTGGTGAGAGACAGTGGTTCTCCCACCCGTTAACCCACAGGTATTTCTGCTCCAGATTTACAGGCTGGAAATGGAAGAGAACCAGCTGAAGAACGAAATGCAAGACGCGAAGGATCAGAATGAGCTGTTAGAGTTCAGAGTGCTAGAGCTCGAAGTAAGAGACTCTATCTGTTGTAAACTCTCAAACGGAGCAGACATTCTCTTTGAGCCCAAACTGAAATTCATGTAAAGTCCCAGATGTTTTCAAGCATGTGTAAGGGGATGTGTGACACTTGCTTTCTTTTCTTTTTTTTTTAAATCTGTATGTTCAGAATAATTTCACTGCCTTAATATGTTCTGGAGAGAATGCTCACCGAAGTCTTTGGACATGTACCAGAGCTAATATATTTATTGCCTACGGCTTGTTTTTGCACTTAATAAAATAATTTGTTTTTGCAATATTTTGCCTTTTTTATTTGTGTTTCATTTCCATAACTACTTCCTTCTTGCATGCATAGTCACCTGGTATGCATTCTGCAAACCCGGACAGAAGCACTGTTGCAATTAATAACACACCTTTTTAAGTGACCTTGCATGCATGAATCTCACCTTTTGAGAGAGCGGGGTCTGACCTGGCCCGCAGCTGACTCTATAATGTGTTTACTGCTAGTTTGGCCCATTTTCTATTTGCCAAGGTAAACACAAGGTAAGTAAACAGGGTAAAAGAAAGTATTTGCATAGGCGGTTGAGAAAGCTTGTAACGTTCCAACTCCTTGATGCAGTGAATACAGACATGGCAAGCAGTGTTGGACTAACACAATTGTTGTTTGTAACTCAAACGGCAACTCAGAATGACTCTTTAGCGTGAAGGGAGATTGGATGTTGTTCACAGGTAGAAATCTTGTCCCAAATCTTCAGTGACTTCCCACATACACGGAGTTGGACTCAGTGTGAGGGGTATTGATGGGACTATTGCTTCCTACTGGAACTTTGCCTCGGGTGTGTTACTGTATTGCCTTGCTACCACTTCATACTCCTTTTTTGTTTGTTTCCATTTAAAAATCATCAACCTGTGAGACATCACCTGAGTTTGTGACTGGTTTTCTCTAAGCATCTGTGGTGACACGGCTCTGCTGTCCCTCCGCTGAAGCCTTTGCATGTCCAGAACCCTCAGTAAAAGCGAGCTCCTTGGCAATGTTGGTGTTTCTCTGATTTTGTTTTCTCCTCCCGGCCTCAGTTAAAATTCTGCTTGCACTGGAACTTCCCATCTTGTTCTTTGTTGTGCTGACATGGACCGTGGCCTGAATATCTCAGAACCAAGTGTTGCCGTGCAACTCAGCTCTAGCTTGAACCTGAACTGAGTCCTTCCTTCATTCATGCAGCAGGAGTAGAAGTTAGGAAAGGTCATGGTTAATACTACTGCCACTGTTAGAAAACCTTTCACGTCTCTTTGTGTCTTTCTCATGAGAATTCCATAAGCATCGGTCGCTTTACTAGAACTTTCTTTGAGTGTCTCCACCATCCTTTGGAGCCATTGGAAACCAGTCTTTTGCCTTTTGTTCATATAAAACATGAGCTTTCTTTTGTCACCTTTTCTGTGGAGACCCCATTTAAGTAAGCATTACAGGTAGGAAAGGCATCTGTAGCACAGAACCATTGTGAATTGTGGTGTTCTTGTCTAATAAGGTTTTCTATCTAAACCGATTCAAACCAGGTTAGGCAGATTGGGGCTTGGTGGAAATTAATTGAATTAATGGCCCCACCCTTCCTCTCTCCTTTAGAGCATCTGCTTAAGACCTGCCATCTGGTGCTCATCTTGGCTACATTTCTTAGTTGAATGGGTAAAGAAGCCCATTTGGTTCTGTAGCTAGGTTCTGCAGGCATGGTCCAAGGCAAGCTTACTTACCATAATTTTGAGAAAATAAAAGCAGTTTGATTTCAAGGTATCATTTGGAAAAGGTCTTCTCTGCTGGCTGGCCTGTCCATTGCTCAGGGTTTAAAGGCAGCTCTGTGTAGAAAACACATTTGAGACCAGAGTACTATTCTGCTGCTGTATTTTATTTCTGTAAGTAATTGGGCTTCTCCTGTCCTTTTTAAAAACTTGTCACTTTATACATGATTAATGTACTGCTTCTGGGAAAATGCTTGCTCTCCCTCCTGAGTAGTTGAGATTTGACTATTAATCTAAGGCAGAGGTAGAATGATCATTGCAGTGTTAGTGTGGTTCAAAAACAAATTGTGAACAAAGTCAGCAGATTATATTGAAAAAGATGTGAAGCCAGGGTCAGGGTCCTGGCCCTGCCACTCACTCATGTGGGACCTCGGGGGTCTCTGCCTCCCCAGCCTCCTTCTCTTTGTCCACAAAACGGAGGCAGTCATGGCTGCCTCATGGGGTTGTGTGAGGATGAAATGAGATAACGATGATTTCTGTTGAAATTTCACGCGCTTGTTCTTCCCGAGTATTTCATGATGATAGTGTGACTTCCTGAGCTTCCATCAGCAGGTTAACTCAGGACACTCTGCTAACCACTTCTTCCCAGCTGATTAGATTAAGAAGTAACCCCGTGTCCACAGGAGATCCACTGTGGTGCAGACAGGACACAGTCTCCATCAAGATTGTAGCCTGAATGCGTGCTTTCTAGTAACACCTTTGCCAACTGGAATTCGTTGGTTTTTGCTGAGTAACGTGGGAAAATGGCAAGTGGTAAATAATCCAATAAAGTTCTGTTTTTAAACCAAATCTTTTCCCCAGGAGAGAGAGCGGAGGTCGCCAGCATTTAACCTCCAAATCAGCACCTTCCCCGAGAACAACAGCAGCGCCCTCCAGCTGTTCTGTCACCAGGAAGGAGTTAAGGTAGCGTGCCTGGGGGGTGCCCCCGCTCTACTACGGCCACAGCCTGCTCAAACGCTAGGCTCAGCTGGAAAGGGGATCGTGTGCCGGTGCCAGGGGTAGAAATGATTTTAACAAGATACCCCCGTCCCTCCACTATATTTTGAAAGTCAGAGTTCATTATTCCAGTGGGTCACCAAAGGTTACTCTACCTGTACTCATGTTAAAAGAGCAGAGCCTTGGGATGCAGCCTTGAAGGTAACAGCTTGGCTACTTCCCAGCTCTGGCCTGTAACCTCTCTGACCCTCAGTCTCTTCATCTAGGAGAGCTGAGTGGCAACACCCACACCGTGAAGTGGGTGTGACAGTTAAATTAGATAGTGAACATGAAGGGCTCAGTGCAGTGCCCAGAGTGTGCTGAGTATTCTAGAGACAGTAGCTGTGGTCGTTCTAGCAGCTCAGTGTTTGCCGTGACCCTGGAGTCCCGCTAGGCCCGCGGGCACAGAGGGGTCCTTCTGACCCACAGGATTCCGTGAGCCTTTCTAGAAAGCGGTGTTTGTGCTGGCGTAAAACTCAGCCAATGCGCAGCAGTTACCAGTCCTCCCTCCCTCCCTGAAGGAACTGCTAAGAGTAACTCTCTGCCCGGCCTTAGGCTCTAAGAGACGAGAAAGGGAGAGGTGTCTTATCGAGGACTGAGGGCTGAGGCCCTAGATTGGTGTGCATGGTCTTTGTAGCTCACACAAAATGAACGTTGGACATCTTTTCCAGGATGTGAATATTTCTGAACTTATGAAGAAATTAGATATCCTTGGCGATAATGGGGTAACTATGAGCGATCGGTTTCCGGTTTCGTGTTCTTGTTTTGATTCGGGTGTACTCTGTGTGGCTTTTGTTTCGTTTCGTTTTAATTTCTTCCTAATTTAAGAGATCTACTAAGTACAATGTAAGGCTTTTGTATGGCCACATTCCTGCGTGGGTGGCTGGGTCCACATCCATCAGAAGTGGGGTTCTGAAGTTAGATCGTCCTGATAGCCCGTGAGTGATGAGGGGGGAGAAAGCCTAAAAATGAATGTCCAGGAAGAAAGTGGAATCAGTCGAGGTTTCTGAAATCAGAAAGTGAGACTTCTGCCTTCTCAAAAGATCAGCTTGAGCGAGGCCCTATTTCTAAAAGGCTCAGTGCCACTACATGAGACATTCCCACCCCGAGGGCCAGTCCTCAGATATGTCACATCTGGTCCCGTCAGTGAGTGGGGCTGACCCTGGGGAGGCCGCTGTCAGCGTTGTGTAGGGCTGACTGTCTGCACGTGATGTGAGATCAGTGTAAAACGCCCTTGCCCATTTTTGTGTTTTAGAATTTGAGAAATGAAGAACAGGTTGCAATAATCCAGGCTGGAACTGTGCTTGCCCTGTGTGAAAAGGTAGAGCCCAGCGGCATTTCTGTCCATACACCGTGTCTGAGCTTCCCGGCACCATACAAGAAACTGTACATTGGCGTCTCGCTTTGTTCTGGAAGCATGGTTCTGGTCTGTCTGTGTCTGCATGCGCACGTGCATGCCTTTTTGTTTTCTGATTAACGTCACTCATACTTACGGTAGAAAACTTAGAGACCGTGAAAGGAAATCAAAACCCCCTTCAAGGAAACCATCTGCGACAGTTGGGCTATTTCCTTCCAGTTTTTTCCCACGCCCTTTTAAAAAACTTGGTCAGGATCATACTTGAGTTTTTAATCCTGCTTCATAAGCTTCCACCATGAGAATGAACGGCCCTGCATCATTCCACCTATAGCCACACGCTCGGTGCTGATTCTTTCGCTGTTAAGATATTGAGGGCGTTTCTGCTCTTTTTTTCTATTTACCATCATGCAGCGATGAGCGTCTTTACCCATAAGTTTCTATCTACATATTAAAACACTTCTACAGGATAGAGTCTAGAAGTGGAATCACTGGGCTGATGGGTAAGAGAGTTTTTAAGAGCTTTCATGCTGTCAAACGTTTTCCAGAAAAGTGGTACCAATTCCCCTCTACCTGAGTGTTACCGCTGCCGGTTTCTTGTTCAACAAGGCATATATCACCACTAAGAACTCTGCTGATAGGATAGGCAGAAATTATATGATGTCATTATTTTAATTTTCATTTATTTGAGTGCTAGTGATAATGGATTTTTGTGTATTATCCATTTTCTTCTTTCTTGTGAATCGTAATTACATTCCATTGCCCTTCTTTGTTACTTATTCATTCATACATTAATTCAATCATGCATTCATCTATTCACTTACTTAATACGTATTTGGTCATAACTATGGTTTTTCTTACTGACTTATCTATGTGCTTTACATACTAAATATAATAACTTACTGCCGTATTTATTAAAAATATATCCTGGTTTGCCTTTTCCATTAATTTAGGGTGTTTTAGGCATATCCAACTTGTTAATGTAGTCTGGTCTATAGATCTTTTTCTTTGAAAGCACATGAGTTAAACTTTAAAGTGCTACTTATATCTTGATGAAGTCTTCATGATCTTAATCAGGATTCCTTCCAGAATCTTTGGAAGGGCATTTAAAATATAGTTTTCTTCCCTGAGCACCTGTCCATCCTTCCCCGAGTACAGGGCACTAGACGTTGGTAACAGACTTATGGCAGACCCTTGCTGAGGTCACACAGGTGGTTAAGTGGCGATGCCCACATCACTGCTACTGTCACCTGGCTGAGTCTGTGTCCTCAGGTGGGTCGGGAGATGAGGATGACTCATACCTGGCTGGCTGGTGGCCCCTCAGATACAGGTGATGGTAAGTGTGCGTTCAGTAAGCATCCCTCTCACCAGGAGAGCCAAAGGCTACAGCGTAGCCTCCAGGGGGTCACGCAGAGAGCCCAGCAGACACTTCCAGTTTATTCCTCGTTCACACCAACGTTCACTGAGAACGAGCCTCCCAGCGCCCAGCGCCCAGCGCGCCCGGAGGACGTGGCGATGCCAGACCCAGGCCTCCTTCCTTATCCCCCAGAGGCCCCTCCTGGGCTGGCTCTTAGCCCCCCGCAACCCGCCAACTGCAGGGGCTGCTGCAGGCCAGCGCCTTCCTCCCTCTGAGCCGCGAGCCTTGCAGAGCTAGTGTCAGGACTCCAGGACACGGCACTTCTAAACGGGACCGAGCCTCGCTGCCGAGCACCTGGGGCAAGGCTGGGGACTGAGAGGTGTCTGAGCGATGGTTGTGGTCAGTGAGCAAAGAGCAGCGACTGCCAGGGACTCGGGGTGGGGCTGGGGCAGTGGTCCTGGGGAGGGGGCTCTCCCTCTCTCCTGCCCCCAGAGACTCCTGGAGGGGGGCAGACTGTCGGGAATCCCCAGCCCTCTGCCAGTTACCGAGTTCTCCCGCCCCGGGCCCTTCCCGACACTCTCCTCCCCACACCAGGTTCCAGACCCACGGCCTTGGCCCCAGCTCAGGCTTTCAGGGCTCCTCTTCTTCTCCACAACTGTGCAAGGTTAGCAGCACGGGTCCCTGGACACAGAGGACATGGGGCCTGCCTGGCATGCGGCTGCTGTCTGCTTTCACCCTGTCGCCCACCCCGTGCCCACCTGTACCAGCCCCTGCCGGCTGCTGCCTGTCTGCCAATGACCACAGAGCCCTGCCAAGCTGGCTGGCTGGCGCTACGCTCTGCTGCCCTGGCCTGCCAGCTCCTCCCGAAATCCCACAAGGGTGGTGGCAGGAGAGGCGGTGCCCGGCGCTGGCCTTTAGAGGCCCGACTCTGGACCAGGTGAGAGGGGCCCAGTTCCCCATTTGGGACAGTCTGTGGGGACTGGACTTAGACTGGTGTTGCCTCATATCCTCAGGGACACTAGCTCTGCCGCATGTCTGTGATTGAAGGCCCAGTGTTCGGGAGGTGCTGTGTCTCCCCCGTGGAGAGAACTCAGTGCTGAGTGCACCCCCGGAAGAAAAGTCGGTCAACGGGACTCCCCTGGGAGCACCTACAGGACAGCCAGTGTGTCCGACTGTCCGGTTTCCCCAGGATGCATGGGACTTTCAGTGCCGAAACGGGGACAGTTCCAGGCAAACGGGGGCGAGTTGGTCACCCTGGGGCTGATGGGTGCGAAGAAAATCTCGCAGTGGGGCTCAGAGGCCCCTGCGACGTCCACAGTCAACCCCCCTCAACCAAGTTATACCTCATTTAAAAAATTGCGATTCAGTACTGGTATCTGACTGGCGGTACTGAGGTCCACTTCCATTTTCTACTTAGGAGCACAAGGCTCCTTTCAAGACTCCTTTGAGTCACGAAGTGCGACTCAAACTAGTTCGCATGTCCCTTGGCATTCTTGCTGCAAATGGCATCTTGCCCTGGGCGCTTGCCCTCCTCCCATCACCACCTGGGGAAGCCCTGCTCTGTCTGGAAGGTTCAGAGAAACACATGCCGGCCCATCTCAGCGCCCTCCAGACCCGCCTCTGGTTAGCGGAGTCCAAGATTGGGGACGTCGCCTTGCTGCCTCAACCCAAACACACAGCACACATGCTGAGCAGAGAACATGGGGCGTCAGGGGGACTTACAAGTGATCACAAGTCATGCCTCTGCTCCCTCGAGTTCAAGATCAATCAGAAAGATGGAAGTTTTCAAAAATCCACGCTCTCACTGGTAACAACAGATGAGAAGAGGCAGCTTAGGCCACAGGCAAGCTTTCTAATAGTTGGCCCAGCGTCAAGGCCTTAGGACCCTTCTCTGAAGGGAGGGTTGAGGGTTAGAGGGGGGAGGTTCCCCATTCCCCAGCTCTGAGATCAGGGTCCTGCACCTGTGGGCAAAGTGCCGGTTGGGGCGGAGGTGCACCAGCCACACCTCCCACGAGAGTCCTCTTCCCGTGCCCTGTGGGCTGACTCACTTCTCCCTGAGGGTTTGGGGGCAGGCAGGCACCCTGTCTCCACTCCCCAGGTTCTCACCCCAGAGCGAGGCCCCATAGACATCTGGCCGGACTCCGATAAGAAATCCATGCCCTCACACGCCCAGGAGGCCCAGGGCCAGCATTTTCTGTTCTCACTTTACTCTCCCAGTGGCTGAAGAGGACCTGTCAAGTTTTTTCTTTATGTGCATAATATGCCTGTCAAATCTTTGTTTTTTAACAATGAGAAAAAACTGGACATTTTGTTCTACAAAACCTAAGAGCAGCTTGTAGTGATTCAAAACTGGAATTTTTTTTTCCATTTTATTTTATTCATTTTATGACTGCTTGCATTAGGATAGTAAAAAACGAAATATTTTTCATTCCTTGTCAAAAATATGCTTACCTGTTTCTAAGACATTGCACACCGGCTCAGCACCGTCTAAAGCAATGCTGCATTGGGTGCCTGCTTCTGCGGCTGGCTCTGGGGCCGCTCTTGGGGGCCATGCTAACATGGACTTTAGCGGGGAGGCTCTGTGGGCGGAGCTTTATCTAGGCTTGTTCGTTCCCACTATGGAGCCAGAACACACCCCACAGACCTCCAGACCCCTGCATCCTCCTTCCCTAAGCAAACGTCTATTAGGTGCTTGCCTCACGCCAGGCCCTGTGCAGGGTAAGGAAATTTAACAGAACACATCCCATGTCGTGGGAAAAGGGAAACAGCAATCTGTCAGGTGAGTGCTGTGACAGGGGATCCATGGAGGGCACCAGGCCCCACAGACTCAGGAAGCCGGGCAGGCTTCCTGGAGGAGGCGACAGCTAACTCAGGTCCAGAGGCTGAGTAGGTAAAAAGGCCTGGGGCTGAAGCTGGGGATGGGAGAGGTGGTGATGTTCCAGGCAGAGAGAGCAGCATGTGCAAAGGCCCTGAGGTGAGGGAAGGCATGGCTGGTCCCCCAGCCATTGTCAGGAGCGATGAGATCTCCTTGGGGAGGCTTTCAGTGGGAGCAGGGAAGGTCCATGAGAGATGCTAAGTGTTTGGAGAGAACACGCTGGCTGGTAGGCAGAAGGGGATTTGGGGTCCGACGTGAGCCTGAGGGCTGAGAGGGGGCCTGCGCTGGGTGGTGGTTGTGGAGTGTGGTGGGTGGGGTTTTGAAACGGGAGGGGGTAGAACCAACGTTTGGGAAGTGAAGGGGGAGGAGCCGTGGCTGCTCCCAGTTCCCCAGTCAAGGTGAGCTGGGGCTCTTCCCGTTCGAGGGAAGCCCTTTCTCAGGGAGCTTGAGGCATCGGGGTGTGGGGGGCAGATCTGGGCTGGAGGGGGACGTTTCAGAGAGGGAGAGAGCATAGGGGAGGGTGGTACCGCCAGGGGAGTGCTGAGGAGAGGGGATGGGCAAGGGTGGGGCCTTTGAAAAGGGCGCCAAGAGTCCAGGACGGGCAGCCGCAGCCAGAGGAGGAGGAGGAAGGGTCTGGGCCGTCGGGAAGGGGCGCGTCCACAGCTGGGCAGCAGGCAGGCCCACGGCAGGGAGGTCGTCCGATGGCTTTAGCAACGAGGAGGTTGAATATACACATTTATACATGTTGTCAAACTGACACCCCTAAAACCTAAAACGTCCCCACAGGGCATTAGCCAGGTGTGTGGACCTCCCACCGTGTCTCAGGTGGGCTCCTCGAAAGAGACACCCACGTGCCTACACCTGAGGAACAGCGGGTCGCCTCCTGCTCACCCCCTCCCAGACCTGAGAACAGGCAGACGGACCCCCATCACCAGCCCATGGCAGGTGCCCCCGCCCGTGCTCTCAGGCCCTCACACCCTGCACGGCCAGACCCCCTTTCACGCCTGCACCCCGTGGTGCCCCCAGCTGCTCAGACACGCCCCAGTGGCTGCAGGGGTGCAGTCCCGCAGGCTGGGTTTGAAATCCCCACTTCTCACCTGTGTGACCTTGGACAAGTGACTTAACTCAGCTGCCATGTCTTCACCTGCTAAATGGGGCGATGCTGCCTTCTCCATGGGGTGGTCATGAGGGGGCCGGACGAGGTCCCAGGCGTGAAGCCGCCAGCACAGCGCTCGGCAGGGTAGAACCCAGGGAGGCTCGCCCGCCCGGCTGCGGGGATCCCAGGGCACACACTCGCAGCCTTCCTCGTGTATCCACCACGCACACCCACAACCTCCCCCACTTACAGGCTTGCCTGGGCTCACACCCCACACCTACCTGCATGCACGTACGCACGTGTGTGTACCCACGATCCCTGTGCTAACATCTGTCGAAGCTGAAACATCGGGATGGACTTGGAAATTCCATTTCGAGGACCACCTTGGGACATGATGGGGACCCTCTCCGGGCCAGGAGCCTCCTCTTGGAGGACGGCCCCCAGGGAGCTCTTGTTCTCACTAGCTGTGCGCTCTGTCCCTGCTGTTTTCCAGTGGCTGAAGCAAATAGAGGGAACGGAGGCGGCCCTGACCCAGAAGATGCTAGACTTGGAGAAAGAGAAGGTAAGAGATGCAACCCCCTAGGAGGGAGGGGGGTTGGCAGCTCAGAGAATTCGCTTCCCAGGAAGGCTTGGCGTGTGTTTCGTATTGATTTGCAATGCATTGCTAAATTTTGCTTTTGCTCTCGTGGCTGTTCTGTTAAGTATCATCCATTCACTCAGTTATTCACTTGATACATATTTTTGGAGCCTCTGCTCTCCTGGACACTATGTCAGGATTAGGGGTTCAGTAATGAATAGCGGGGTCCCTGCCTTGTCTAGCCTGCAAGCCCTTGGGGGTGTATGCACGGGAGCTGGCAGCGGCAGCGTCGTGTGGGAACATTAGGGGAGGCACTTTGGTGGTAGGGGGGCACATGGACCAGGGGCTCAGACACACCAAGGTGGAGCTCCAGGCTTCACTTGCCCCTTCTTGGCCATGAGTTTGGGAGAGACACACTGGACTTTGCTTCCTCATTGCTAATGGGGTTTCCTATCTCCGCCTCGCTGGGCCATAGGGATGAGAGATACTGGACACATGGCCCGTTTTCACGCTGTGCTTGGCACACGCGGTACCTGATAAACAGTGATGCCAGCTCTTCACCAGGTGCCGTGAGTGTACAGCGGGATCCATCTTCCCCAGCCTGGGGATGTCAGAGAAGTCTTCCCAGAAGAGAGGGTTCTTGAGCCTTCAAAGACCAAATCGAGTTTTCTAAGTAGAAATGAGAGGGGAAGGACCAAGGAAGAGCCTAAGGCCCGGAAGCAGCGTGTTGGGTGGGAAGAGCCCTGGGCTGAATCACCGGGCCTGGGTGTCTAGTCCCACCTCTGTCACCAGTGAACTGTGGCATCTAGGGCAAGGCACTGGTCCTCTCTGGCCCTCTGTTTCCTCCTCTATAAAATCAAGTGGCTGCAACAGCTGAGCTCTAAACCTGAAACCCTCCGATCAGTAATAAAAAAGAGATTTGGGTTTCGGAGAGATCACGCTTTCAGGGACTGAGTGACCAGAGAGTGGGGAGGATGCGTGCAGCAGGGAGAGTAATCAGGAGGTGGGTGATGCCACTGGTGTGGGGAAGAAGAGCCACATCTGAGAACCAGCCGCATCCAGGGTCCACCGGGATGTGACAAGAGGAATCGAGAAGGATTCCTGTAGCCCGGGGCGTGGGAACCAGGTCAGACACCTGAGAGGAAGGAAGCTGGGAGGAGTTGGGACAGGCTTGATCAAGGCTCCTGGGCCAGCGAGGCTCCTGCTGGGGATTCACGCAGGAGCAAGCAGGGCAGACCTGACATCCCTTCTCACCCAAGCGCCTGGCAGGTCCCCAACTCGGTGGGACCGTCACTGTCCATCAAATGTGAGAAGGTTGGCTCTGAAGAGCTGCCCGGTGATGGCTTCTCACACTGACCTTGACCTTGGGCACCTGCTCTTTTTCAGGACCTATTCAGCAGGCAGAAGGGCTACCTGGAGGAGGAGCTAGACTACCGGAAGCAAGCCCTCGACCAGGCTTACCTGGTAGGACCGGAAGTGGGTTGCATGTTCTGATTCTTTAGACTCAGCATTACAGGCTGCTCTTCCTTTTGGGGCTGACGGCACATTTGGGGTCCTTGAAATGCCGCGTGGCGCGATACCGATGCCATCTCCACATTTTCGACTGGTTTCAACCCGAATGACCATACAGATAAATTGTCACTTTTTCCAAATCAGTCATGATTTTTCAAAAGCATTTAGTTAGCTTGGTGGTTTCTTTGGGCATACTTATTCAGTTCTAGTAATCATTGGAGATGAAGGAAAAGAAACTTTCTGCTTGTTAATATTTCTTATTAATATTTATTTATGCTTAAAGCCCAGAGCAAGTTTTCCCGTAAATAGCAAAAAGAGACAGTCACAGAGGAACAAAGGTAAAGCCATGAGTGGAGGGTGGGTGACGATCAGAACAAGAATTACTTGTTGTGAGGTCCTGTGCAGCATTGCGCCTGGGTCACAGAACTGGTTCTGGACTTACTGGTGATGAACATGAGGTGGGACCATGCTCAGGTTCATATGGCTTTGAGGGGGCATTTCCAGGATGTCCTCACAGCAGAGCGCACTTGGAGTTCAACACCGCTCTTGCAGGAAGAAGCAGTGAGTATATAGAGTCTGGAGCAAGGCTTTGCTCAGGTCATTTGTAGCTAAAATCATTTTACAAAGTGGGTTTGTACCTAAGCAATGCAGAATCAATAACTAAAAGTCCCCGTCTCCATGAAGACAGAGAGTAGGACGCTGGGCTTAGCACAGGTGGGAGATTCTGGATGTGAAGGCTGGTCCACCTCGCTGCGACCCTCGAGCCTTTGTATCAAGGCTCTGAGGCTTGAATCCCCAGGGCAGGGGGCAGCAGATGGAGAAGGTCAGAACGGTTTGAGCCTCATCAAGAAGTGGCATTTTCCCATTCGGTTCTTACTTCTGGGCACGTGCTGTTAAGGGCAATTTAGGAATGAAAACATACTCATCCTTTTCTTCCCTCTTTCACTTTTTTGGGTTTTCCTTGATTCTGTCCATTCTCCAGCCTTTTGCAAGCGCCCTTTGCCGCTGCACTATACACCACCTCTGTCCTTCCCTGGCCTTCCCCAGAAAGTTCTGAGGAATATGATTTCAGGAGATAACGTAGAAACGCATGGCCCCAAAAGGAGGGAGAGGCTGCCGGAGAGTAAGTTTGGAAAACTCTGAGGACTTCTTGGGTCCTAAAGGATGGGCTGAGACTTCAAGAGGAACAGAGCAAGCCATGTCCAAGTTCAGTGGTTCTTGGGGCCCTCTTTCAAGGGACATCTTGCAAGATGGGTGTTTCCCAACACACTTTGGAAAATTGGTGTCCTCCTTTGGCTCTCTAAGTGCCATGTGCAGAAAGGCCCTTGGGGACCCTGAGTCCAGGTTCCACAGAGGAGGCCCCTGGGCGTGCTGATCCTGCCACTGGGTAGAAATGACATTCTTACCCAAAGAATATTCCAAAGCCTCAAGTGGGCTTTCAGGCACATGACGAGATTGGAGCTGTGATCAGCGCTCGGCTGATCTGAACGGTCAGGGAAGAAAAGTCTCCAGAGGGTGGCAGTGCCGTGGCCGCGGGCAGAAGGGAGGACAGCAGGTGCCAAAGTCACACCTGTGTTCCTTTGTCGTTGAGCTGAGTGAGATGGTGCAAGGCCACAGTGGAGCTTCCAGAATTGGATGGTGGGGTCCTGGCTGGAAGCTGGCCACATGCGGGTCTCCTAGGAGCCCAGCTGCTGCAGGGGGAGGGGGCGGCCAGCAGGCACAGGCAAGCTCCGGCTCCATGTGGATCCCTTGGCTGTGTCAGCGGACAGATTCCCACATTCTAGTTTCCCAGGGGCGACGACTAGGGTCAGGACAGGGGAATTTGATGCCTGCTGGCTAAGATCGGTCTGATGGGCCTGGAATTCCCTTGCGGGGGAGGTTAGCACAGCCATGCTGAAGCCGGGGAGGCTGCAGGAGCAGGTGGCCACAGGCACAGAGGGCCACCCGTGTGGACCCACTGCTTCAAACCTCCTCCTGCGTCTTCACAGCAATTACCATTAAAATGGGTGATTGGTCTATAGCGTCTTTGGAGGAGAAAGAGCTGTTCCTAGCAAGGGACGTGGGTGGGGATTTAGGATGGCAGAGAAGGAGATACTTCTCTCTTCTATCCCTAGATATTCCCATGAGGTAAACGTATTTAAGTGTCTCGCCGTGAGGCTGAAAAGAAATAACTTCCTCTCATGATGAAAACTCTGAGCTTTCACAAGGATCTCCTCCCCTGGCTACTAGTCTCTCATGTGCTCTGCTAACCAGGGGTGTCTTGCTTTTCAGGGGGAGGAGAGAGCAATGAGGACACTGTCCCCATTTGCTTGGGGTTGAAATTGCTTTTCTAACTAGGCAGCTGAATGCCAAGTGCATGGCATTTGGGACACATTTTCCACGCTACTCAAGATAAAAGGCGAGATTTGTTCCCAAGCTGGGGGCAGTAAATTGGAAGCCAAAGACAAAAATAAAGACCAGTTGAGTCAAACCTCTCTGAATCACACATCTTAAGGGGCGGTTATGACTATTTCTTCTTATTGCCCTAGTCCCCTCCTGTACAGAGCACGGTGTCTTGATTGAACAGAGTTAAGAAGTGTTCTCAAAACCGTGTGCACAGGGCTGAAAGGGGCTCCCTCGCCCCCATGCCCACCCCCGAGGCCGCTGGCCGCTCTGCTCGGCCCCTGCATGCCTCCCCTCCCTGCCCAAGATCCCCCAGCTGGGCCTCGCTCGGCTGCAGTGTCCTAGGGGTTCCCGTCCACCCACCTGTGACCTCCCACTGTCTGTGTGATTTGGGCCGCTCAGAAAATCCAGGAGCTGGAGGCCACGCTGTACGATGCACTGCAGCAGGAGCCGGGGCGGCGGGCCAGCGAGGCGCTGAGCGAGGGCCAGCGGGAGGACCTGCAGGCCGCCGTGGAGAAGCTGCGCAGGCAGATCCTGCGGCAGAGCCGGGAGTTTGACAGCCAGATCTTGCGGGAGCGCATGGAGCTGCTGCAGCAGGCCCAGCAGGTAGGGGCAGGGGCCCAGCTGGGCGCCACTGGCCACCATTGGCCACCATCCCCGCTCCTCCACCCCTCCCGTCCCCTGTCGGCACACTGACACCTCTGACGGGCACAGTCGTTGGAGAGCTAGCAGGAAATCAAGTTTCCGTGAAGCAGGGAGGTCTTCCCGTGACGCCCTCATAGCCCACAGGTGAATCCTCAGTGATGGGGAGACGCGGGGCTCTCGGGCCCACTATACCGCCAACTGTTTCTAATCACACACTTAAACAACACAGTCCCCGCCCCAGCTAAATGGTAACACAAACCAAAGCAAGGCGTCCCCTCTTCCTCCAGCATTTGTGTTCTGTTTAAACTCAGGTTCTTGTAACCAGGAGGTGCGGGCTGGACGGTTTGCTCTGGGGCTGATCTTGTGATGACGGCTACTTTGAGGACTGGACCTGTAGGCTGTATTAGTTGTTACCTCTGTATTCCTAAATGTGTTTGGGGTCCTGTGCGAACGTCATGTGCTGCCGAGCGCACGGGGACCAGCTTCCCGGGACTCGTGAGGGGGACAAAGATGAGGATGCAGCAGTCGCTCTGGCATGCATTGGGCACGCACTGTTTTAGATCCTTTACCTCACGGCACTCCTGCAGGTGGGATGATTATGTCCATTTTCCTGGTGAGAAAACTGAGGCTCAGGAAGATTTACTCACGTGCCTAAAGGTCACACAGCTCATAAGGAATCCTGTCTGTGAGGAAGGATCTAGATAACCAGTGGGGGTCGGTGTCACAGAAGGAGAGAGACAGAGACAGAGAATTGGAAGAAGGAGCAGGTAGAGAGCTGTGTCCGAAGCAGCAGAAGCCCCCATTAGGACTGAGAAGCCAAGATCCCCGGTGGGTTTGGAAGGGGTGTGGGGGGCACAGCCGACTGCATTCGGTTGAGGACTGAAAGGACCGTGATGAAGGGGGAAAGGGTAACTGGAGGTTATGACGGCGAACTCTTCATTCCACACTTGATTTGGGTGAGAGGACTTCGGGCATCCCCCACGACCCTCCACCTGGGCTCCCGCACTGCCCCGTCTGTGCCAGTGTGATCTGCTCGCTAGCTCCCGAGTGACCTGGCTCCGATGGGCATAGCTCCTGAGCTGGTATGATGTCTGGCACATGCTAGGAATGCTGGGGACACCAGGAGGGAGAGGATGGAGATGGAGGGGAGAGAAGGGAAAAGCATGGAGGGGGTGTGACAAGGACACTGTCACTGAACCATCTCTGTTATGGTCACATCGCTAATGAAAAGTCCCCTGAGGTGCCCGCACCCCAGCGGGACAGATCCCGAGCATCTAGCGTGACTGGGGCTCTTCAGTCGGTGCACACAGAGTGCTGGGGGTATGGGGAGGTCCCTTCCCAGGGCAAGCTGTGAAGGTCCCGATGGAGGGCCCAGCTGAGCCAGGTTTTGAAGGTAAATAGGAAGAAGCCAGGTGGCCATTGGGGGAGCAGTGTTTCAGGCAGCAGCAGAGCAGGGGTGGTCAGCTGGAGTAGCAGTGGTTTAAAAAACAGACCCTGGGACAAGACAGCCTGGCTTTGAACCCTGTTTTCCCACTTATTGGCTGTGTGGCTTTGGACAAGTGACTTAACCTCTCTGGGTCTCACTTTCCTGAGATGGTTAATAATGCCTACTCACTGGGATGCTGTAAGGTTTAAGTGAACTATTACATGGAAAGTGCTCTCGGTAAGTGTAGGCAGCGTTATTGTTGCCAAGTGTAGGCTGTGAGTAGGTGTAGCAGGACCAGGACCAGACCAGGCTAAGAGCTGGATGCTGGATTAGCTAATGCCCAGCACTGGGTGTCGTTTGCAGGACTTGCCAACTGAGTGTGAATGAAGGGGTTGATTTCATGTTCAGCAAATCCAGCTCAAAGCAGAGCATTTGTGTATTTGAACCAAAAAGTCATTACCCACCTGAGGATCCAGATCTCAGGAAGGTGCTGGTTACAGTCTAAGTCCAGAAAGTGTGATGGAGGGGCCAGTGAGCGCACCCTAAACCCAAAGGGCAATGCCACATGTGGCCGTGACTCCCTGAAAAGCACCATGTCCCACATACGAAGAGAAAAAGGGACTCAGGTGATTAAAAAAAAAGCAGCAGAAAGCAAGCCATGCTGGCTGTGTGGTCGATTGAGGACTAGTCTCCCTTAAAGAAGAAAATCATTTCAAATACAAGTGTTTTGGAGTGTTTGTGTAAGATCGTATGGGACCAATCACTTCCTTTTCATTTCTCTTGACCTACCTAGTAAATTGCATGTACCTAAGCATGGGGAAAGTTGACTAAGAGCGTGACCCAGGGCTGGGAGCTGCTTTTCCTTTATCTCTGGAACATTTTCAAATCAGTTGAGAATTCTGCTGAGGGTAAATGGTAGATACCCTTCCTCCCACCGAAAATGCCCTCACTCTCATTAATATGCACTGATAGGCGTCTGTCAGCCAATACCAATGACAGATGATATATCACTCTGAGGCATTAGTGAGGTAGGACATGCAAATCAGTTAGTGAGCGCCTGGTGCCTGGGAGGTGTCTAGTAAAAGGAGGACTCTCTTTATATAATTACAAACGTGGATGTTGACACCCGAGGCCGCGTTCTGTTCTGTCCACCCTGGCTACTCAAAGTGTGGTCCATGGAGCATCTCCTGGGAGCTCTTAGAAATGCAGACTCTCAGTGCCCACCCCAGACCTACTGAATAGGATTCTGTGTCTACAAGATTCCCAGGAGATTTCTGTGCAAGTTAAGTTGTTAAATGCTAGTTAGTCTGAGAGATACATGGCTGTGAGTTAGAGAGGGGTGTAAGTGTCTGTATTAGTTTACTTGGGCTGCCATAGCAAAATACTACAGACTGCATGGCTTAAACAACAGAGGTTAGATGTCCAAAATCAAGGCCTGGCTGATTGGGTTGCTGGGGAAGGCTCTTTTCCTGGTTTGCAGACAGCCACCTTCTCTCTGTGACCCCCACATGGCAAGGGGGATGCGGGGGGCAGATTGGGGCAAAGATGGGAGGGAGAGAGATTGTCCTTTTGTTATAAGACCACCAATCCTACCAGATTAGGGTCCCACCTATGACCTTATTAGGGCTTCAACATAAGAATTTAGAGGGGTCACAATTCCGTCCATAGCAGGTTTCCCGTTACATTTTTGGCTTTGTAAGGAAATGAGTTCTCATGCCTTCTTCCCTGACTCAGCTCAGGTGAGCCCCTCCTCCATCACATCATGCCACAGAATCCAGGGGAAAGGTTCCACCTCCTCCCTTCTCTGGGCTCAGCTCCGGAACTGTCAGCAAGGCTACGCCCTCCTGGCCTCCTGTTCTTCGTGGGTGGTTCGGAGCAGCTCTAGCTCCAGGCTTTGTCTTAAGGGTCCTGTGTCACCCTGTAGGCAGAAATGCTTGGCCAAACTCTCCCAGTGTGGCACCGATGTAACCGATGATGCCATGACATTCACAGATTCTTGCTCCCCCCTCTCCCAGCCCAGCATCACACGTGTAATAGCAGCAGGAAGCAGGAGCCCAGGCAGCATCTCAGGGCCTTTGCAAAAGATGCTCAGAGTTCAGAGTACATCTGTTTTACTGGGTGTTTCCTTTAAAGGGATGGGCTGGATTTGGTTCATCCAGGTGATGCCTGGGTAGAGAGACTTTCCTTACAACCAGCCCCGTGACAGCGTGATGCTGGGGACAGAGAGACCCTCCTGTCTCGAGCTTTCATTCAACAGCGTATCACTGGGCACCAGTCACGTGCTGGGCACAGGTCTGGCCGCTGGAGATGCAGCAGTGGGCAAAGTTCCTGCTTTCCTGGGGGGTGTCTTTTCATATCTCACTGAGGGGAAACAGGCAACATGCATGTAGATATCAGAAACGGTGAGACTTGAGGCTAAAATGATGTGAGAGGTGAGCCATTCAGCTATTTGAAGAGAGAACAGCAAGTACAAAGGCCCTGAGGTGGGAACAGGCTTATTATGCTGGAGAAAATGTTTACATTGTTCATCAGCTGTAGTTTTCAAAAGCAGTTCCCACCACATACAGAATTTTTAAAAGGGACCATCAACCCGAAACAATAGTTGTAATGAGCATTGTTAAAACCCCAGTTTGTAGAGTATCACATGACTTGTAAAACTCTTGGCTATCTAAGTGTTTGACCCAGTTTAATTGATGGGAAACAGAGGCCCAGGGGCCAAAACAACTTGATTAAGGCCAACCCGCCTTTAGGAAGCAGTGGCCATTGCGCTAGGGGCCAGTTCTGAGTTCACGTCATACTAATTCCCTGAGGTTTACTATTTGTTTTTGGCAAGTGTTTGTCCTGAATTTGATAAGAGTCTCCAGAAATCTGGCATTAAAAAAAAATAATTTAGAAGAAGCCACATTTCCAATGGGAGAAGGGCGTTAGGAGCCTGAGAATTTCAAACGTGCATCCCAGTGATTTTTTTTCCCTCCAGGAACATAAAAAACAACATTTTAAAGCTTCGAATGGAGAGCTACGATGTGGCGTTAGGAGCACAGGGTCTTGGGTCAGACAGGTCTGGATTCAAATCCCCCCGGCCCCGCCCGCGTAACCTGAGACAAGGTACTTCAGCTCTGTGAGCCTCTCGTGGGTGTCCTCATCTGCAGAATGGGGACACTGCCAGCACACATCTCAAGGGTTGAGGTCAATGGAGAATTTCTGTGAAGCATTTGGAAGAGAACCCACCATGAATTAAGCCCTGGACAGGTGTCAGCTCCTACCCGCTGCCCTGGGCCTTTCCCACCCAGCCTGGCCTCCACTGTAGGTTCTGTCACTCGCAGTAACAAGACCCCTGCTGGAGTCCCCAGCACATGCTGATCAGGCAAGTGCGGTCCAGGCTGTGCTCCAGGACTGGGAAGAGGGAGAGTGAGATGCCCTTGGCCTTGTAGAGCTCACATCTGGTACAGTGAACACAGAGGCTGGCCCTGGTCAGGGGGTGGCCGTGACGGGGGTTGGGGGGTGCTGGGAGTCAGGGAGAGACCTGCTGGTGGGGGGGACCTCGACATGTACACCTGAGGGTAGGAAGGAATGGGCCCTGCCCAAAACCCCCCAAGTCTTCCCTTCATTCTTGGAAGAAGATCCCAGGTGCGTGCACTCTGGCCCCGTGTCACCCCAGCCCTTGTGCCCAGATCCAGCCTTGCATCTGCTGTCCCCCTGCTGGGGACACATTCCTCAAATGTCACCCGAGAGCGGCTGCCCCATGGTCTTGCTTAACCAGCTGCTCCCCTGATTGACTTTTCTTCCTGTCACTTCTCACTACTTGGTCTTTGCTGACTGTCTCCCCACGAGGCTCTGAGGGCAGGGGAGCTGCTGTGTCCCAGTGTCCAGAACAATGCTGAGTGCAAGCACAGCACAGAGGCACAACACAGCACGCACAACACACAGCACACACAGCACAGCACACACAATGCACAACACAGTAAATATAACACACAACTCACAGCACACACAACACGGCACAGCACACACAATGCACAACACAGTACGTATAACACACAGCACACACAACACAACACAACACACAACTTTCAGAACACAGCACAGCACACACAACACAGCACAGTACAGCACACACAACACAACATAGTACAACACACACACAACACAACACAGCACAGCACTGCCAGGCATTCTGGCAGCACTGAGCTGCATCTGACCCGGCCTGGAGCACCAGCTGCCTGCGTTGATGGGAAGAATGCGTCCCAGTTTGCCCTGGATGGCCCCTGTCCGTTTTGCCTGCATTTGGCCCATGGGATGCAGTGATGTGACGTTATCAGCCTGGCCCCAGTGGGCATTTCAGTTTTCAAGCCCTATTAAGTAAGGGGAAAAGTGGGTGCAGGAAAAAAATCAATCAGCCCATGGTACCTTTCCCAACAGAACGATTCTGCATATTTGCAAAATGTTCTCCCGGCGTGAAGATTGGAGTCGATCCACTCATATAAACTTGCTTTGTCCTCTCCCTCCCCAGGCTTTACTCCCCAGCACCAGCTGGCCTGCACCACAGATATCTGCTGGGACCACAAGCAATTGCAGTACCACCCTCACCCCTCACTGCCCCTCCCTGCCAATCCATCCACTGCACCGCAGAAGCCTTCCTAGCACGACATAGCGCCACCCCTCCCCAAAGACCCTCCCTGGCTCCCCTGTGCCCCAAAGATGAAGTCTGGGTTGCTTAGCCTCACACCCTGAGCCCCTGGGCGCTGTGCTCACCTCTACAAATGCACTGGCTGCCTCTCTCACGAGCTTCTCCTGCTCCATGTCACACCATTTTCATCTGTAATTTTTCTAACATCTACATACCAGGCTCTGTTCTAGGTGCTGGGATACAGCACTTGCTCTCATGAAGCTTATATTCCAGTGCAGGGAGACAGATCAGTGATGGCACATAGAAGGGGCTCCATAAATGTTGGTTCACTGATGGTCACACCAACCCTCTGAGTGGGAGCCATTGATGCAGTTTCACAGGTGAGGTGAGTGAGTTCTCAGAGAGGGTAAGCAACTTGCCCAAGGTCACACAGCCAGGAAGTAGCAGAGCTGGAATGTGAACCCATGTCATGAGATGACAAAGCTCTTAAGCACTGCCCCTTCCAGCCTCCCATGACTGGATGAGAGACTGACCCTAGTTATTAAAAAAATTCAGGAAAGACTAGAATGAGAATCAGCTTCTCAGGCTGAGTTTTTTTAAATAAAAATATTTATTTACTTTTTTTTCACTTAATCTTTTTAAAAAAATTTATATTGGGGCATAGTTGATTTACAATGTTGTATTAGTTTCAGGTGTACAGCAAAGTGATTCAATTATACATATGCATATATCCATTTTTTTCAGATTCTTTTCCCATATAGGTTATTACAGAATATTGAGTAGAGTTCCCTGTGCTATACAGTAGATCCTTGTTGATGATCTATTACATATATAATAGTGTGTATATGTTAATCCCAAACTCCTAATTTATCCCCCCCCATCTTTCCCTTTTGGTAACCGTAAGTTTGTTTTCAAAGTCTGTGAATCTGTTTCTCTTTTGTAAATAAGTGCAAAAAATGGGCAGAAGATCTAAATAGACATTTCTCCAAAGAAGACATACAGATGGTCAAAAAGCACATGAAAAGATGCTTAACATCACTAATTATTAGAGAAATGCAAATCAAAACTACAATGAGGTATCACCTCACACTGGTCAGAATGGCCATCATTAAAAAGTCTACAAACAATAAATGCTGGAGAGGGTGTGGAGAAAAGGGAGCCCTCCTGCACTGTTAGTGGGAATGTAAATTGTACAGCCACTATGGAGAACAGTATGGAGGTTCCTCAAAAAAACTAAAAATAGAGCTACCATATGATCCAGCAATCCCACTCCTGGGCATATATCCAGAGAAAACCATACTTTGAAAAGATACATGCACCCCAGTGTCTATTCATAGAAGCACTGTTTACAATAGTCAAGACATGGAAGCAGCCTAAATGTCCATCAACTGATGAATGGATAAAGAAGATGTGGTACATATGTACAATGGAATATTACTCAGCCATAAAAAAGAATGAAATAATGCCATTTGCAGCAAGAAGGATGAACCTAGAGATTATCATACTAAGTCAGACAGAGAAAAACAAATATCATATGATATCACTTATATTTGGAATCTAAAAAAATGATACAAATGGACTCAGGCTGATTTTTAAAGCCCAGAAGTTGTTCCTGGGAGATTTTTGCAAATCCTTCGAAAGCTATAAAGCATTGTCCTCCCTCCACGTGGCATTGTGATTTGCAAGGCACTTTCCCCCAGGTCCCCATTTCACCCCCAGGATTACAGGGTCACTGTGCAGTTATTACAGAAGAGGCGTTCCACACAGAGAGATTATTTGATTACATGACTCTCCAAAGTCCACCCTCTGGTAAATTGGGGACCCGGGATCCAAGCAAGGGTCTAGCCGAGTTCTGTGCTCATTCTCAGATGCTCTCTGCCTGCCCGCCTTGCAAGGGGGTCTCTGGAGGGTGGTCACAGTCTCCCTCAGGTGGAAGAGAATTAGAAACATACTAGGTTTCTCGTCCTTTATAGAGCAGGTACTCTCTGCCGACTTTGCTATAAGTACTTTGCACAGATTCACTTGCTAAATCCTCAGATGTGGGCAGCACTATTACCCCCAATTTACAGATAAGGAAACCAAGGCCAGAGAGGCTGAACTACTTGCCCAAGGTCACATATCTGAGAGCAGAAGTATTTTTCATCTCTCTTCCGTGCCAATCCATCTTCTGTTTTGCTGCCAGTGTGATCTTTCCAGAATCAAAATCTCATTATTTCCTTACTTGAAATCCTTCATGAGTTCTCCATGACACCCCCAAATCTGTAAGTTCCTCATCGGGACATTCCAGACCCTCTGAGCTCTGCCCCCCTGCACTCCCAGCTCCCTGCACACACACACAACATTCCTTCTGCCTGGAGTTCCCTTCCCTCTTTGGCGTCTGGAAAACCACAGAGGGCTGGGTTTTGTGTTTCCTCTGGACCCCCCAGCCCACACTTCAACTCCTTACACCCCTCACCTCTGCTCAAGTGTGATCTTCCCTGAGCACCCCTGTGAAATAGCACCCCATTCCTTCCTTACCTCTGCTCGACTTTCTCCATGACATCTGTATTCATCCAGGGCACCATCTATGTATTTGCGTAATACCATCGTCTGAACTTGATGGGACCACACACTCGAGGCCCCGGGCATACTGAGCCATATTTGCCGAGTGGGTGAATGTGCCCACAGTGGTGGTTCTCAGGGTGGGGTCCCCCGACCAGCAGCAACCGCATCACCTGGGGACCTGTGAGGAATACAGCTTCTCAGGTCCCACCCTGAACTGCTGAGTCAGAAGCTCTGGGGAAGGGCTCCTGGGACCCGTAGGGCCTCCAGGGGATGCCGATCTGAGTTTGAGAATCTGGACAGAAGGCTTCTCCGGACTGATGATGGTCCACAGGCTTAACTCGGGCTGACCTGGGTCGCCGCCCTTCAGCCCGACAGCGTTCTCCAGAGGAGTGAGGTCTCCATGTACATTCAGGGTTGGCAAGGCTGTAGCCAGCTAAGCAGCTGTCCGGGGGTATCAGCCCTTGAGGGGTATTGAAGTGCTACTGGACACATGACAATCTGGAAAAGGCTGTACTTGCCAGACCCCCTGGGTGGGATGCTGTGTGTAACTGGAAGGAACAGATGGATAAACCACCGAGGCTTGGTGTGCACCCCCAGGGGCATTCGGCAGGCGCAGAGCCAAGTAGGTGACCAACTGTCCCTGTCTCCCCGGGACTGATGAGTTTCTCAGGACTCTGGACTTTCAGTGCTAAAACCAGGAAAGTCCCAGGCAAATGGGGACAGTTTGTCATCCTAAAACCTAGCACTACGTGGGCTTCTGAGAATCTGAGTGGACGCTACAGCCATGCCTACCACTGGCACTCATCTCTGCACCAGCTCTGAGGCTCCAGCTAAATAAATCTTGGACAAGTCATTTGGCGCTGCTTCAAATCCGTGATCTCTATTAACCTGCCCCGGGCACCTCCGTGTCCTGGTCTAGTCTTGATGTTTATGTTTTGAAAAGAGTACGCGCTGTATAATTCCATTACGATGCATTTCAAGAAGAGGCAAAATCTACTTTTAGTGACAGAGGTCAGAATAGAGTCCCATGGGGGCCTGAGGGAGCCTCCTGGGTGCTGGGGAAGCCCTCAGTCTTGATTCACGGGGTGGAGAGACAGGCCTGCACACGTATAAAAGTTAGTCGAGCTGCCCACTTATTATTTGTATGTGTCACTGCTTATACGCCACACCATGATAAACAACGAAGAGTAAGGTTTGAACCTGGAAATGTTACTTTTTCTGATACAGAACTTAATGTGTTGCAGAGAATCCGAGAATTGGAGGATAAACTGGAGGTCCAGAAGCGACATCTGAAAGAGCTGGAGGAAAAGGTGAGTGGTGTGAGCTCAGACCAGCCCCTGGGCTTCTCTCCATGAGTCGTTCACATGGAATATTCTCTTCTCCTGTCAGTTTCATGCAACCCAAGGAATGGGCTCTGTCTCCAGCCCTCCCTTCTCTGCCCATGTCCCCCAAACTGGCAGTCCAAGAAGTAGATAGCCTCATCAAGTACTTTTCTAGGGAAGAAAAGCACAGTCCGGGGGCTTCCCTGGTGGTGCAGTGGTTGAGAGTCCGCCTGCCGATGCAGGGGACACGGGTTCGTGCCCCGGTCCGGGAAGATCCCACATGCCGCGGAGCGGCTGGGCCCGTGAGCCATGGCCGCTGAGCCTGCGCATCCGGAGCCTGTGCTCCACAACGGGAGAGGCCACAACAGTGAGAGGCCCGCGTACCACAAAAAAAGAAAAAAAAGAAAAGTACAGTCTGGGATCAACTTTGTGTGAGGGAGGAGGAGGATGTCTATTTTTTTTTCCACCAAAGACCTTCAGGTGAACCCCCTCTGACACTACCTCACCTTCTTTTGTGAGCCGTAAACCAGCCACAGACATTGGACTCATTCACCTTGAACGACATATATGCCAAAAACCAGTGAGCGTTCTTAGAAGTCTCCTCCCTCCAGCAGGAAGTATGGCTGACACCCAGCCCCATTGTCTCCCTACGGCTGTCACCATTTTAAGAGTGAGAACGTTGAGCCTGAGAAAGATTCAGACACTTGTGGATGATCCCACAGCTGGAAAGTGACAGCCGGGGTCTCCAGGGATGTCACACCAGTGCCCCCGCCACACGTTGTTGGTCCAGACGGACAAATGAGTCCACACATGCGGCATCTTTGTCAGGGCACTTACCACTTCCTGTCCATCCACTAGCTTTTATTCATCTCTTTATCCAAGACAGTTCTTGCCACAGAATAGGGCATCATCAAGTGTTTGCAGAATGAGTGACAGATGAGTAGAGAGAAAACCTACAGCTGCACATTTTATATCGCACAGGTATGCTCACATGTGGGAACAGGTGAAGGGCTCTGACCCCATCGGGCTGGTCCGTTGGGGACAATGTGCCCCAGGAAGCTTGAAGGGTGATGTGCCGTCACCCCGGGGAAGCAGTTGGAGAAAGGGCATTTCTGGGCTTCAGGTATCTGAGGCTGGCCTTTGGAGAGAGGAAGCCGTCTCATTCCATGGACAGAGTGAGGCCAAAGTCACGAAAGCCACCAGAGAGCAGATTCAGGGCTATCTACAAATGGGATGACGGCCCGCTCTGTCTAGAGGGAATCCAATACAATGGCCCAAAGAGACAGAACAGCTCTTCAGATGGTACACCAGCTTCTCTCCTGGGAGTCAGCTATTACACAGGTTAATTCACCTTCTTGGCATCTTCCCATCTGCACCTGGAGCCCTGGGGCCTACCAGCCTGCACAACCAGCAGCGGGGCAGCAGAGGGTCATGGCTGGAGGATTTGGACCAGTTCTCCTGTTGGCGCCCTGGAAATCCCATGGAAATTCAATTTAAGCAGATTCCTAGAGTCCCCATCTGCTGTATGCCATCCCCCCTCCCCAGCTTCCAAGGTTATTTTGAGGAGCTGAGGGGATCTCAAGGATACTTCAAGGATTTCCCCGCGGGCACTACTGGCCTGGGCTGGTAGAAAAATAACTCCAGCCACCATGGTCAGTGGTCAGGAACTCTGTCCCTGCCGAACTCCACAGGCTGGTCTTGGCAAGGACCTCCCCTACCCCGGGCCTCAGTTTCCTCATGTAGAATATGAAGAGCTAGGTGATTCTAAATGCCCCTTCTAGCTCTAACTTCCAGTGATTCTAAATTTTGTTTAAAATTTGGTGGCTGTCTGTTTGGATTTTCATTTTTTCAATAACAATTTAGGAAAAAAATAATGAATTCTTTTCAAAAGCCCTGGATAATGTTCAGACGTTTCACCTACTCACCAGCAATTCTTTTTGAATAACGCAAGTAATAAATAAACTAAGGGAAAAAACTCTACTCTCAAACTGACCTGTATAATTTTTCATTCCCTTAAAGTCATTTTTTTCTGCAAATTTTTTCTTTTTAAAGTAGACTAATCAAATGGTAAAAAGATTTTAAACAGTGGAATCTCTTGGGAGAGGGGGCCCTGGCAGGGATGGTATAGGGGCCGGTCCGCAGGTCGGACTGGATGACCTGTGACCTGGGTGGAATCTTCCTTGATCCTTGTACGCATGTCATGCCTGGCCTTTGGTGGGACCATCAGCTAGGACTATTGGAGAGGTCTTCCTCTATATATGCTGTCCTGCCAGGTTCTTCAAGAAAGTCACACCTCTGCACCAAAAAGCCCTGGTCCATGGTGTACATCTCCCCTGTCTAAATTAGCCAGATGTTTGGGGACTGTGTAGGGACAACCCACCCTGGGTGACACATCCCACAGGATGGGTTTCTCCGGTGAAATCCACTCCTACAGCCCACTGACTTCCTGTTTCTCTTTCCAAACCCAACCCCGGTGGTGTAGTTCTTGTGAAATGCTGTCATTGAGTTCCATACTACATATCTTACATCTTTTTTTCTTTTCTTTTTTTCCCCCTCATTTTCTTTTGGTCTTATTTTATAGTTTTTGTTCCTTTTTTTGTTTTTCTCACTAGCATTCATTCTGTGGCCTTGATGACGTCAGTGAGCCAGGAACTCGGGTTGGTATCCTTTCATTTTCACTGATAAAAATGATTTTTCTAAAAAGGAGATTTCCTCCCAGCTCTGACTGTAACGTTCCTTTAGGTGCCATGGAAAGTGGCCCTGTGGTAGATTGCCCCTGGTCAGGCTCACTGGCCCCGGGGCATCCAGGGGTCACTGGCGAGTTCCACCCCTGAGAGGAAGATCAGGGAGCGCTCTGTGAATAGGATTGGACAATGGGGACCTGGTTGTCCCCCTGTTGTATTTTATCTTGAGAAGGCGGTTGTGGCTTTTCCCCAAGGTTCTTTCTATTTTGGCTTTGGTTTTGGGTGCTCTCTATTGCCTGTGGGACAGTAAATTCACCGTAGGGTCCAGACCAGGGTGGGCTTCTGGGATCAGGGGTCTGCAGGAGTAGGAGGCTGATGGGCAAGTCCATGACCTGCATACAAAATGCCCAGGAAGCCTGTGTAAAGAGCCCAAGCTCCTTGCCTCTCCCCCACCACCTGCCCTGGACCCCAGGCCTGGTTTTGATGCCATCCCGGCAGCTGGTCCTTCTCTGATCGTTGGACCCTGAGTGTGTCTCATCCTGAGTTCCTTCTTTGGCACCCAGGCCTCCCCCGTTCTCCCTGTTCTGAGTGTCCACCATGGACTGGGGTCTGCCAGGGCCCCTAGAGTCTAGAATTCCGCTGCTGAATCCAGCCCAGGTGAGGGCCCTGTGAATTCTGAGGATGCCCACAGCCTACTAGCCGCCTGGACCCCCAGGCTGAGCTCTGACACCTGTCCCTGCCTGATACTGTGGATACCCTGAGCCCAATCCCTGCACACAGGGCTCTTCCTTGGACCCTCTGTGCCCTGGTCCTAGGACAGCGCTTGGCACATGGTTGATGCTCATGCCGTGCTTGTGCAGCAAATAAAGGAATGATCCCAGGTCTGAGCAGACTGGGAGTGGGGGTTGCCATAGTGGGTTGGGGGTGGGTGCTGGGAGACAGGCCATCTGAACCCTATTTCCTCGCTCCCTGGATTGTCGGGGAAGGTCCCTCAGTGGGCTCAGCTGGAGAGTTCAGGACAGTGATGGGAACAGGTGAGGGCAGATAGCCAGGGGCTTCCCCAGCCATTCTCCCCCTTGGTTCTTGTGTCATGTCAAATTATTTTTTAATTTTCCAGGATAGAAAAAGAGCTTATGGAATAAACTGAGTCCTGTGGCAAACCCAACCCCACTCAAACCAAAATTCAACAGCAAAACAAGCTATTCCAAGCCCAGAAACTGAAACCAGAATTCACAGATACTACACGACAGCTTGAACGGGAGGCATTTAGGATCTATGGCTGGGTCCTGGCTGGGCCAAGCCGTAGGAGCTCTGCAAGGATGATGGGGAATTTGTCAAGCTCAGGGCCACATCCAAGTCCCCACTGTGGCACCTTCAAGAGCCCGAGGGGCAGAGACCTGAATACCAGGAAACCAAGTGCAATTACTAGAAATGGATTGATTGGAGAGCCACTGCACTGTCTGGGGACAGACTGCATCCTTGTCCCTGCACAGCATGCCTCCCCTAGCTGTGGTGTGTGTGCCCGGCTAGACACTGACTGTGTACATATGTCTCCATGAACCGTGCCATGTGAATCCTGGAGTCTGTCAGCCAGAGTGACTCGCAAATGTCCCTGTGATCTGAACCCAAAGTCAAGCCCCAGTCAACAAAACCCTCCAGATCTGTGTGCAGCTGAATTCAGCAGCCGTTGGCCAGAGAGAGAGGACTGGAGCCTCGCCCACTGTGGACGGTGGACCCCAGGACCTCGGATTTACAAGGGGGAAGCCACAGGCTCCCTTACTCTTGAGGGTGAAAGTCCCAGAGCTCGACTGCACCTGGGCCATTGTAGATCAAGGATTGAGAGGTGGACAGCATCCCCGCCTAGACCACACTCGGGCTGTCTCACATCTGGGTGGTAATTTGCAAGGGGCTGGCCAGGAAGAAATGCTGGGTTGTGGAGTGATCCCTGGAGCACCCGCGGGAAATGAGGCTCCTTCCGCAGTGGTCTGAGACCAGGTCCACTTTCTTACAACCTCAGCCATTCCTGATCCCAGGAGACCTGCCTCTGCACCACGCCTCCCAGGAGAACGATGGATTGGGTGGGGCTGCCGAGGAGGCCAGGACACCAGCTGGTGGAAGTCAAGCCCAGGAGCAAATCCTGGAGAAGAGAAGTTACTTTCGGCTGTTGTTGCTGTTGTTATTCTAGGGTGAGCAGGTGGGTGGGGGAGCATCTCCAGGAAAAGGCACCTGCTCATATGACTGATCCCTCCCAAACTTCTGGAAGGAAGACGTTGGGAATCAAAGTACATCAAGTGAAATGGAAGGTAGTGAATGTGAAGCAAAGGACAGCTGCACGTTGTTGGAAGGAGCAGCTGAAGGCAAGGATGGGTTGATCCCAAGGATGGAAAGATTCATTGCTCTGTGTTTGTTGGGCTGCAAGAGCAATCCTATAATTTCTAGTGAGAATAACCTTTGGAGAAAACTAAAATGACTGAAATGCAGGCTACCAAAGGAATCAAGGAGGGCAGGGAATCCAACAGAGGAGCTGAAAGTTCTCAGAAGGATAAACCCAAGGATGGAGAAAGACATGGAGCTCAGCACAGAAGGGGCACCCAACCAGATGGAGAAGGATACTCAAACCAAACCAAAGGATTAGGGGGCTCTAAGAAAACACACACCCAAGATAGCTGAGAAGTGATCATTCTCTTTTGAAATCTAAACCCAAAGCACCACCACAGCAGCCCCCATGACTTTCCCACATCTGATAACCAAAAGCAAATGAACTGATGTCTTTGCTTGAAAAAAGCAGGCATCTGAGAACTCCAGGCAGCAATGGGAATGTGGAACCACACAGCAACTGAAAATGAAAAGCACGTCTGCTTTCTCTGGGGCCAGAGAAACACAGAGAAGCCTTGCTTTGCTAACTTAGTAGCAGAAGTCCAGGAGGTGTGCAAGGTCTCTGGGAAGCTAGTCCCACAGCACAGAGTGTCCATCCCTCCCTGCTGCAGGAGTGTGGGCCTCATGCCCTACTGCCCCGCGCTTCTGTCTTCTCAGCTCTCCTACTCGGACAACAGGATGCCAATGGCAGTGGCTTTGAAGTCAGACACATCCAGGTCCACTCCTAGACCAGCCACTCCCCTGCAGTGGACACTGGCAAAGTACTTGCCGCTCGGAGTCTTAATTTCTTCATCTGTGGAATGGTGGGTGATAGTTCCCACGTAGCACCTCGCAAGAGGTCTTCTTTGGGCACAGCTAGACAGTTAGACCCAAAGACCCTCCGATACTGGCAGGAGATGCAGCAGGCAGCATCTGATGTACCCCTGTGGAAGTCGTCCTCCGAGGAGACCACACGGCCCACAGGGGACCAGGGGCCAGTCTCTTTGGCCCCCAGGAGACAGTTCAGGTGCGAGCGAGTGAGGCTCATACAGGCAGGTGCAGGGAGCCAACAACGAGTCGGCATTTCTTGTGACGGTCCCAGGCATCGCTTCCAAGGTTCCTGCCGGGGACAGGCCCAGTCACAAGAGCCACAGGGGGCCTCCGAGTTCTGGCGGCCCACCAGGTGCGTACTCGTGTACTCATACGTCATCCTCTGCCCTCTGCGCCCAGATGAGACACACAGCTCAGAGCTGCCGTTGTGCTTGTCACCTAGTAATGCAACTGACCTTCTGCCCAGATGAGGTTTCCAGGTGGTAGAGCTACAGACGCAACGGAACCCAAGTCAGTTTCTCACACAGAAAGGAGAAGGGTTGGGTCCACCCTTTACCACCAGCCTCCTCACAGATCTACTTGGGGGGTGAAGGGAGAGCCCAGGTCAAGTTCCTGACACAGGGACGCCATGCTATGCCACTTAAATGTGCTGTTTCCCACTCCCCTCACATCTCACCCCTCCCCTCCCCTCACACCTCATACTTCATTCCTCCCCTCCCCTCACTCCCCCCCCATCATATCCCTCAGTCCTCTACAGGCAGTGGAAACCAGTGAGGGGCAGGGTAGAAAAGTCCAGGGCGCAGACCGTGCCCCGCCGCCACCGTCTGGCAGCGGTGTGGGCCCGGAGACCAGCCCTGCGGGTGACCAGCCATCCGGTTTGCCCAGGTCAGGACTTCCAGTTCTAAAATGGGGAAGTCCCGGGCACACTGGGCACTTCCCCCCCGCTGCACGTACTGAGTTGGAGTCTGGTGAAATGCAACAGGCGGGCGTGTGCGGGAGCTGAAGCTTCTTGAGTCTGTTCACCCTAGAGGTCCCAGGCGCACTGACTCGGTGCCCAGGGCCCTGTGGGCGGAGGGTGGGGCGGGGCTGGAGGGGGCGGGGGCGGGGGGAGGGTGGTGGCACCGCAGGTGCACTGCGCACGCGCAGGCCCTGGTCACCTGGAGAGCTGGACTCTGCGATTTAGCGCCCACTCAGCACCTTTCTCGGTGAATTCATCATTCTCTCTCCTTCCATTGGCCAGCCCTCCTTCCCTCTTTCTGGATTCTCGCGTTCCGCAGTTGAGCCTCAGGGTCCGGGTCTCCTGCTCTCCCCTCACCTTCCAGAACCTGCTTGTGAAGAGCTGATAAGCGGGAATCCCACCTGCCGCTTCCAGTACAGAAAAGCACGTTTGTTTCTCTTTTCTCACATTTAACCAGGACCTGATAGAGGCCTGCCAAATTGGGGATCCCAACCAGCCGATTTGGGGTGCCCTCCAGGTTGTCTGAGAAGCCCTGGGGACTCCTGCAGATCCCGCACTGTGACCCTGGTTCCAGCTGAGGGGCAGAGCTGCCGGTCTCCGGAAGCCCGGCCCCCTCCCCACCATCTCTCTGGGGCTGCCATTTCATCTGAAGTGGGGACCCCTGCGTCCGGCCCTCAGCCAAGCTCTGTGTCCTTCCTGCGGTCGCCGTCCGCCTTGGGGAACCTCACCCACGCTGCGAACGATGCAGGGCCACGTCCTTACAGCAGTTCCACGGCCATCTGTCCCCTTTTCTCAGGTCTCCAGCCCTGAGAAGCCCGCAGGGGTGATAATGTACGGGCAAGCCGCGCTCCTGTCCTTCTCCCTCAGACACAGATGGTTCATTCCAAATGAAGCCCACAGTCTTAGTCATTTATCCAAGAAAGGTCTGAAGACACTTCCCCAGGCAGAGGCCCTGGGGCTCAAATGCCCTTTACCTGTCCCGGCTGCACCTTTCCTCTAGGCTGCTCCCCTGAGAAAGGTCTAGAATACCTGCTTCCTCCTCCTTGCAGGCCTGGCACATGATTTTTCAGGTGGTCACTTGGCCCCCGTCGGCTATCAATTAATCCTTCTGCTCGAGGATGCTCCTGGCAGCTAAGGTCCCTGCGGGCTCGCTGTGCCAGGCAGAGCACCAGGCACTTGAGAGCTAAGTGACTCGTGCAACAGCAGGGAGGGGACTGCTGTTCATCTCATTTCGCAGGGAGCTGGGTTAAGTGCCTAAGATCCTGGCGCATAAGAGGCAGAGCTGGACACAGCCCAGGCAGGCGATCTGAACTACATGTTGCTTCTGCCTGTCACGCACCGCCTGCACGCTGCATTCACTGTGTGCCCGGCGCTGTGCACTGCCTACCCTACAGCCACTAATTTATGCCTAAACAGCTCTTGATATGGGTACTATTTTCACTACCCACGCCCACCTTTTATGAGAAGTTAAGTGATTTGTCCAAGATTCCATCTAAGAAACACCGGAGATCTGAGTTGCCCCACTGCGCCCCCTCTTGGCCGATACCCCGCCCTGCTGCCTCTGACCGCTCCTTGTCTACTGCAAGCCCCCTGCGCCACCCTACACAGCCACTTTTGAGGAAGTAGATTTTAATTTTTTTCCTTTGCATTATGGCTTATTACAGGATATTCAATATAGTTCCCTGTAGTCTATAATAGGACCTCATTGGGTTTAAAAAAATCTTTTTCCCATTATGGTTGGGAAATACACTCTAAAACAAAATTTTCTCCCGACCGAGACAATCTCTTCACTAAGGTAGACAAGAAAGAAAACAATTTTATTATCGAAAGAGCATCAAACCAGAATGTGATGTGCATCACAGACCATCCGCTAAGAGATTTGCAAAGACAGAAAAGAATCTCACTTCTTGTTAGCCAAGGAGATACAGCCCAATTCGTACAGGTCCTCGGGATAAACAAGAATTTGTTGTCACGTAAGAGAACTTGGCAGCACTATTTATTACATATAGGTCACCCTAAATCCACCTGGCCATTGGAGTGACCCTCTGTGTTTGTTCATTTGTTTCGTACAAAGAAAAGTGGAATTTCTCCTATCTCTATGACAGGAGGTGGTTTTGCAACTTGGAGCCGGGAGACCAGGAAGTTAGGCTCCGACCCTCCCACAGGAACCGGGAGACAGGGTTCTATTTTCCTTGGGTGTTTGCATGCCAAAGAGATGGCTCCCAGGATCTTCAGAAACACGTTCCTGGGTCAGAAAAGCAGCAAAGGGCCTATATAGCTTTTAAAAGAATCAACATATATTTCAAAGAGATGAAGAAAGAACGACAAGTTTTCTAAAGTAGGAGCTCTCAGAAAAGGGTGGGGGAAGTCTCTTCCATCATTTTTCACAGGGAGGGTTAAGTCCTGTAGTTTAAGTTTCTATTTATTCCTGTACCACTCTGCATCAGGCCTATTTATTGCACTCTTCCCTGGCCAGCTCCTTCCGTTCTCACCTCCTGCACCCCCCGCGGTACCCCATCCTCAGAGATCTGACCAGGACCCTCCTTGGCTCTAAACACTCCAGGACCCCCTCACTTCCCACACAGAGATGCCACGTCCTGGAGTCCAAGGCCCACAGGGTTATGGCTCCAAGTCACCTTCTGTCCTGGGTCCTCACTTCCCCCTCAGGGTGTGCACTGGGCCAGCCACACCCGACCACTCCCACTCCCTTCACCTGTCCTGACTCTGTCCTTGGGCTATGGTCCTGAGACTCCCTCCGCCTGGAGGAGCCTTCTTCCCACCTCTGCCATCTGCGATGGGTCATCCCTTGGCCACCTATACAGCCTCAGTCTCCTCCACAGCAGGATGTGTTTCCTCCTGTTCGGTGTCTGGGTTCATCCCTTACCCCTTGAGTTTTGGAGTCAGACTTGGATTTGAATCCTGACTCTGCCACTGCCCATCTGTGGGGCCTGGCCAACTCCCCCAGCTTCCAGAGCCTCTGCTTCAGCATTTGTAAAATGGTTATGAAAATGCCCATCTCCTGGGGTTTCCAGGAGAATCGGACTAGGTAAGGTGAGATGACCCAGTGCAGTGCTAGTTTCCCTTCCCCTTCCCCTAGTAAACTCCAAGCCTGTGATAAATGTTTGCTGGACTCAGAAAGGAGGTTTAGAACTTCATGTATTACCTGGTGAAAACTTGAGCTTCACTGCTGAGAATTTATAACATTCTGATGGTCCTGCCTAGAAATCTTATTTTCGCTCTTTGTACACATTATTAAGTTTTCAATTCCAAGTGGCTTTTCTGCTTTGGGTGACTGCCGGCATGCTGGCTTGTAAAACGAGAGGCTTTCATTCATATTGTATGACATTTCTGCAGGTGTAACCCAAGTCCCCCACTCATAAATAATCCACCTGTTCTTGCCCTCCTCAAAGGGTATTTTCCTGCACAATCTGAAGGCACCACAGCCACCTTGAAATCTACAGAAAGTCCATGTTGCAGATTCACTTAATTGTATTAAGTCTTGGCCCATGAACTATGTCTGGGATGGAGCCGACAGCTAAAGGACGGACTGAAAAAAGTTTCAGCTACGTTGTCAGAGCCCCCAGCAGCGATGGGTTTGATATAATGAACGTCGATGTGAAGATCGACACGTCCTGGATCTTCCAGGATGTAGAGGAGGCTGGTGAGGAGCCGGGATGTCTTCCAGAAGAAGCAGCTAGAAGCCCAGACATGGACACGGGAACACTCAGGAAGCAACTGGAATCCTCAGAACAGAAGCTGTTGGTAGCTGTGGACAAGTACGTGATGTCGGAGTCTGGGCTGAGGAGCAGGTAAATATACCCTTTGGACCTCTTCTTTGTGTATGTATGAATCCTGGGGCATCCTAATTGTGTCAGGATGGAGTGTTGAATCATTTCTGTGACTGAGGATGCAGGCAAAACAGTCAGTGTTCCATAACCCGCCACAGCAGTCCCTGCTACTTCTCTGTCTTCCCCTTCCTCTGCTCCGTATCATAGGGGCTGAGCCTATTTCCCAGGCTCCCTCGCTCACTGACTTCCATCTGGGTCCAGCCAATGGGAGACGCTGAAGGGAGGACGACGGGAGAAGCCAGGGTGTTCTCCCCTTCTCTTCTGCTCTGGGTGACGTCTCTCACTATGGCTGCCATTCAGTCATGCTTTCGGCTTCCTCTGTGGTCCTGCTTCTGGGCCCCAGTATCATCACCTCCTCCCTGTCTATCCCTCCAGCCCCAGGGGCAGAAGTGGCTCCCAGCAGCTGCTAACCTCTGGGTTGCCTGTCATCTCTGTCTGGCCTTTCATCTCTTCCATCCCTATGTTTGTTTGATTCTCACTGCTGAACCTTCTGGTGTAGGCTCTATTTTCCTGATGGAACCGACATGGTCCAGAGGTGGGGCATTTGAATCCAGGTCTTTCTCCAAAGCCCATGCTCTGTTTTGATACCTAGGCCAGTAGAATGAGCTGGGGTCTTGCATACATATCAAAGGAGAAACCAGCATGGAAATGCAGTACGGTTATGGCTGGGGTCTGACAGGTTTACCAATATGCCAACAACCAAGTGTCTTAAATTTGTCCGACTTCACGCTTTTGGTGTGTTTTCCTTCATTTTAGTAAAGGCAAGTCAGTAAATGTGTATTTACATGATCTTTACTTTTTCTCCTCTTTGTAAAACTTTTCACGTGAAAAAATTCACATATGAGAAAAATTATTCTGTCACCTTCAGTATCTGTGATTGTCCATTCACAGATTGTCTATGTGATTGTCCATTCACTCATTGGATTCACTCATTCATCCATTTATTCATTCATTCCCTCATTCATTCACTCATTCTACAACGTGCACTCAGCCCTCGGGAATCACATACTGTTTGTTGTATGAGTCTGCTGGGGCTGCCATAACAGCCCCACAGACTGGGGGGCTTAAACTGGGGGGCTTAAACAAAGCACCACAGACTGGGGGGCTTTATTTTCTCATAGTCCTGGTGGATGGAAGTAAAAGATCAAAGTGTGGACAAGGTTGTTTCCTTCTGAGACCTCTCTCCTTGGCTTGGTGATGTCTGCCTTCTCCCTGTGTCTTCCTGTGGTCTTCCTTCTGTGCGTGTCTGTGTCCTAATCTCCTCTTCTTATAAGGACACCAGTCATAGTGGATCAGGGCCCACCCTAATGACCTCATTTTAACTAAATTACCTCTTTAAAAACCCTATCTCCAAATACAGTCACATTCTGAGGTACTAGGGTTAGCTAACTTCAACATATGAATTTGGGAGGACATATTCAGCCCAAAACATGAGTTCTAGGGGTTGAGAGCTGGAAAGGCAGGGCCCCAGCCCTGGAGAGATAGAAGTATAGCTTGCGCAAGGTTGTACATGGCAGTGAAAACCAGATGGTCACAAGGCCTGGGAAAGATGGGTGGGAAACCTCTGCCAGAGGAGACCCCTCTATGTGAGGGAGAGACAGGCAGCCTGGAGGCACCATGAGTGGCGGAGAGGAGGGGCCTCTGTGGCTGGGGCCTGGGGTGAAGCCATCCTGGAGGCGGTGTCCTGGACCTGCCTGTGGAGAAATGTGGGCTGTGTCCTTAGTTCTCTGAAGGTGGGATGCACCATCCTGTAGAAGCAGGGCTTCGGGAGGGGAGGCCCGATCTGCAGCAGGGGTTGGGAGAAAAAAGAGTTAAGGCTTACCAAGAGCCTGTGGTGCAGGGCACAGGGCTGACCTCCCCCCACCATGCCTCCATCGCTGCTCCCTTGAACCCTGTGGCACATAGAGTGATATGATCCCCTTTTCCAGATGAGGAAACTGAGGCTCAGTGGATGAAATACATTACTCAGTGTCACGGAGAGCTGAAGCCAGGGTCTGAATGCACAACTGTGAATATAGATTTCAGGCTAATTTCACCATGGGTTTGCTCTAAGTAGGGGATAGTAAAAGATTGATAATGTACATTGGATTTCACTTCAGTTAAAGAGTTAATATTTAAAAGTATTTATTGCAAATCTAATGCAACCACGATGTTAGAAATTTGAGAACGAGAACCCCACTCCCACCTCCGTAACACTATCATTGCTGCAAATTCATTTACAATCTAAATGCAACAAAATTAATAAGAGCTGAACACTTGTTGAGTGTTTCCTTTGGGCTAGGCACTATTTACATGCTTGACGCATATTAACAGACTTAATCCCTAAAAATAAATTACTAGAAATGAAGTAATAGCAATATCTTCAATTTCTAGATGGGGAAATTAAGGTGCTGGCTTAAGTAACTTCTCCGTGGTCACACACCCGGCTACATGGGGGCACTGGGACCACCCAGGCTGCCTGCCCGATTTATCCTGGGGGATATTCCCTGATGGAGTCTCCCAGTTCCGTAGCACTCTTTGCAGCTCTACACTGTAATATGTATATTTTTAACTTGTCATTAATCAGTGGAAAATGGTACTTCATTGCCTAGTTCCTGTTTATGTGTGTATATGTTTCCTATGGCTGCTAAAACAAATTACTGCAAACGTGCTGCCTTGAAACAACACACATTCATTGCCTTTCAGCTCTGGAGGCAGAAGTCCTAAAGCAGTCTCACTGGGCTACAGTCATGGTGTCCGCAGGGCTGTGCTCTCTCCAGAAGCTGTAGGGGAAACCTGTGTCTGCCTTTTCCAGCATCTATAGCTGCATTCCTTGGCTTCTAGCCCCTCCCCGTCTTCAAGCCAGCAGGGTAGCATCTTGCTTCAGTGGTCACATGGCCTCCCCTTCTGCCTCCCTCTCATGAGGACTTTCGTAATTGCGGTTAAGCCCTAAAAAGTTAGGGCTTCCCTGGTGGCGCAGTGGTTGAGAGTCCACCTGCCGATGCAGGGGACACGGGTTTGTGCCCCGGTCCAGGAGGATCCCACATGTGGAGCGGCTGGGCCGCTGAGCCTGCGCATCCGGAGCCTGTGCTCCGCAATGGGGGGGGGGGGGGGCACTGTGAGAGGCCCGCATAACCCAAAAAAAAAAAAAAAAAAAAAAAAACTAAAAAGTTAAACTTTTCTTTTCCCATTCAGATATCACCACGTTTTATAATCAATCAGAAGGCACTCCACCCAAGCCTCTGACTGATAAACGTGCGGCCACTCCTCTGGTTCATTTTGGAAGGAACTTAATTTTAATCTACACAAGAGGGCCCCCTCCCTTCTGTCACTTTAGAGACCCTCCCCCAGGGCCTCAAAACTAGAGCAGGAGAGGGGACTCTTGGCCCTATTATTAATAAGAGTGACTCACTTTATTTAATCTTCACAATAACCCTCTGAGCAAGGTGCAATTACCTGTTTTACGGATGAAGATACTGAGGGTCATAGTGGTGGATGAGCCCAGTTAAGGCCTCATGGCAGGTAAGTGGCAGAGCCAGGAGGCAAAGCTAAGTCCTCGCCCAGGGAAACAGAGTCTGTCCTGGATGAGCAGGTCACCTGGTGTGGAGCTGGGTAAAGGAGTGAGGCTGTGCAGAGCTTGTCCATGTAGGCTGAGAATGCACTTGCCACGCGTTTCATGGTCTTCTATTATAGAAGTAAGATTGGCACATTGAGGGGACTTGGCTACTAGGTGCGAGCAGGAGACAGACAAGTGAGTCTATGTGGCTCCGCCGCTCCTCATGGGACCACTAGGCAGATGTTCCTTCTGGCTTCCCTCCATTCACATGTGCTCCTCCTTTCTATGTAGCTGAGGTCAGGGTTCACTTCCAGCCTGGGTATTACTTTGCATATTGTACAACTTCAGCACTTTCTGAAGTGCTGAAGACTTCAGGTGGCTTAGCCATCCCTAACTGGTTGGTCATTTCCAACGTCTCACTTTTGTAATCCAGAGATTAATTTTTTAAATTGCAGAAACCTTTTTTTCTGCATTTCAGTCATTTCCTTAGAAAAGATTTACAATAATTTAGCTTAAATGGGAGGCAACAGAGCACAGGGTTAAAGCATGAGTTTGGGAGCCATGCAGCCTGGACTCTATAATGCTCTGTGACCTTGGGCAAGTTGCCCGGCCTCTCTGATCTTGTTTTCTCATGTGCGAAGTAGGGGGAAGGGAATCCACCTGTAAGGATTAATTGAGACAATGCAGATGTATGGTTCAGATGTTTGGTTCAGTCCTTTTTCATTGGTATGACCTGAACTGGGGATTACTGGTTTAGGGATGAGAACGTTGTTAAGATTCCCAGTGACTTACTATTCAAAAGAGGTCTCTGAAGTATTTTAGATCATCTTCAAAAAGATAGGTATGAATGTTTTACAAAATGTCATTTTGTCAGAATATCAAATTGGCCAAATAACAGAAGAAACAAAGAAGATCCTGGTGTCTGTGAAAAGCTTAGGCCACGCTTACAGCATCCTGAGTAAACGCCTTACTGCTTCAATGCGCAGAATTCAGGAGCTGGAGCTGTCGGAGAGGAAACTCCTCCAGAAGGTGGACCAGCTGAGCGCCCTCGTGTTCCAGGAGAGAAGTGCCTCTCTCCGGGCCCAGGAGCAGCTGGAGGCGCTGCAGGGGGAGCTCGCCAGCCAGGTACCGAGTCCCTCCTCCTTCTTTCCAGTACTTGTTTCTTGTCCCAGCAGAGTCACCCCATAGGTTTGGACGTGGTAGCAGCTGCCCTTGAACATAGACAGTGGGGCGGGCCTGGAGAGCCTAGCCAGGAGGGGTAAGAGAGGTCCCAATTCTAACAGTGCAGGCAGGGGCCGCTGGACCTGGGCAAGGTCACGTGGCCTCCCTGGGCCTCGGCTGCCCCATCTGTAAAACGGGGCTCCCATCCTGTCCTGCCTGCCTCATAGGGCTCTGGCTGGGATCCACTGGGTGGCATGCGGGGGCTGTGCACTTGCTGGGAGCTCTGGCCAGAGGTTCCTTTCTGTGGACTTGGTGCCTGTCAGGGGAGCCGGCTCTGGCCTAAGGACAAGGAGAGGACTGATGCGGGGTCTCTGCCCTCAGGAGCTGGCTTGCGGGCAGGGACACAGATGGGAAACAAGTAACTCCAAAGCTGGATGCTGGGAGCCGTGGGGAATGTGGTGTGTGGTGGGGAGACAGAGTTGGTGAGGCAAGAGGGTTGCAGGGAGGACAGGTCGCCAGGGCCCTGGCATGACCCAAATTCTGGAGGCAAGGGGGAGCAGGACTTAGGGGGGCCTTAGCAGGAGAGGCTCATAGTCAGGGTTTTGGGGGATATCACTCTAACTGCATGGGAGAGAGAGGCGGCAGGGGCAGGGGGCAAGTTAGAGCGTGATTGGAGAGGGAGTGGGTGGTTAAGAGGATAGGCTCTGGAAGCAGATGCCTGGAGCCAAACCCTGGCTCTGCTACTCATGAGCTGTGTGATCTAGGCCAAATGACTTAACCTCTCTGGACCTCAGTTTCCTCATCTGTGAAATGGGAATGATACAGTACCAACCCTGTTCAATTGTTGTGTGGGTAAAGGAAGGTAATACGTGTAAAACACTCACAACGGTAGGCATTTGGATAGCCCTAGCTGCCTTTGTAATTACTAGTCTTTACTGAAATATTCCAGGGGAGAGATGATGAAGGCTGGAGGGCAGAGACTTGGCAGGCAGAGACCCAAAGATCCCGAGAGGCATCAGTTTCAGTAAATTGCTACTCACGGGGCAGCACAGCGACTGTTAAATTGCAGGTTGACACCCGTAAGTGGGTTGTGAAATCAATTCCGTAACTCACAACCAGCAATTTTAAAAATGGAATTGACTAGGAATTATGAAAGGGCATCACGTGTACGAAGGGGAGTGCTGTTTCCTGAAACTTCTGTTTCAGTTGTCAACACGTGCATATGTATAACGGGGCATGTTCTTAAATGTATTTTTTACCATGGGAAGTAGTCCAGAATGTTTGAAAAACACCAGATTGATTAGCTTTCAACTGAAATAGAAGTGAAGCATGGAAAGCTAAGAAGTTCCATTAAATTGAAATTAGTCTCTGAGATGCCAGGGAGACATGCAAGTGCCACTTTTCCCCTTGGCATTGAACTTCAGGTGCAGAAAGTTGAGTTCATCCTCCTTGGTTCACAGCACATCATTGTCAGGGTCCGGGAGTTTTTAACCCGAGGTATAGTAGTGTTACGTGGGATCCCACCATCAAGAACATAATCTCTCCATGGAAAATCCTGTAATTAATATTTTTTGTCATGCCTTATATACATATAGGGTTTCCCAAGTGAATAGACACAGTCCTGCAATCACCAGAGGTTCCTAGTATGATGGGGAGACAGAGGATGAGGGTGACAAGCAAACGAAATGACATGAGCGAGCTCGGGGCACTGCAGGACCCGCAGTTATGTGGCCCACACACATTTCTTCATTGCATTCTCTTGTAGTCTGTATGCTCCTGGGAATGTCCTGTCACAAAACCGCATTTCCAGATGAAGGGCAAGATTTCAGAGAGGTGAGGGGTCTGGCTTGGGTCCCCTCGGAGACCACTTGGCCCAGCTTCAACCCAGCCCAGACACTAACCCTCGATCTCTCCCCGGAGCTATCTGCATTTCAGAGCATATTTTGCAGGAGTGCATGAACTCTGCCCTTTGTACCTGATATCTGCCAAATGGCAATTTGCCCCATTGTTGTCAATATTTGCAGTAAGCATTTGCATACAAAGACACCTCACTTCTGTGGTGACCCGTGGTCATTCCCAAAGGTGATAAATGTAGACCCATCCAGGTGATGGGGCACCGTCCACCTAGCATCACCGAGTACAGGATTCATACCATTGGGAAGACCCCGAGCAATTTTCCTCGCAGGGAATCTAACTCCAGTTTTATCTGCCCAAATTCCCCCCAAAACACGCTGTCAAACAAAGCCTGCCGGGCTGTTCCCAAGTTTCCTCTTTCACATTTGCTCTTGCTTGTTTGTTTTGTCTTCTGCAAGCTCTCGTGGCTGTGACTGAGTATGAGCAGCAGGGACTAGCAGTTGACAGAGAGCTTAACATGAAGGCCGTTCTATCCATTTGCATCAATTAATTCTGAAAATTGGGCAAGGACGCCCATTTTTGCAGTGCATGGGTCACCCCAGTCCAGCCTACAGCTCATGCGTGGGGGGAGGGCAAGGTTTAAGAACAGGGAGATGTGTTCCTTGGACAGGCAGCGGGCCAAGCGGAAAAAGGAAAGGTCTTGAGTCAAGTACATGGCGGTTCAGTGACTTTTAGTCGTGTGACATTGTGCAGGTCACTTCTGAGTAGCTCCACAGGGCGTATTCACAGGAAGGAACAACTGCTGTGACACTGGTGGTCCTGTCTCACCAGCCAGAAGCCATGGTCAGCTGATCCTTATTGGTTCAGGCATTAACCCTGTAGGCACTGGGAAATGGAGAGGTCTGGGAAGTTCTGCAAGTGAGGAAGTGGGGACACTCAGGGGGTTCCAGGTGGCAGCTCTTTACAAACTGGTGTGGGGGAATCACATGTTGGAACCACTGGCCCTCCCAGTGTGCACCAGCCCATCCCCCTCCTGCCCGTTGCACAGTTTCCTTCCAAGAACTCGGGGAGCTCACGGATGTGCAGGGCCCACACTAGGGGGAGGTAAGGTGCTCGTCTCCTGGGCAAACTTTAAGGGGGCGCCAAAAAACAGTCATCGAGATCAATAATATTTTGCAGCAATGTTTTAATGCAAAAATTAATGCAAAAAGAAAAGGCGCGCTGAACAACAAAATATCGAAGTTTCAAATAAAGACAGGCTCAATGCGAGCTACGGTGCGTCCCCGGCCGCCTTCCTGACGCCCTCCTCCACCGCCAACCCGTAGGTTCAGGAGAAGGAGCGCGCGGCCCGGCGGCAGCGGTGGCGGCTGCGGCGGCTGCGGGAGCGGCTGCGGCGCAAAGACGAGGCGCTGGGGCTGCAGGCGGCGGCCCTGGAGCGCGGCCGGCGGCTCCAGCGGCGCCAGCTGCGACTGGTGCGCGAGCAGGAGCGCATCCTGCGAGCGCAGGTGCAGCGGCTGGAGTTGGACGTGCGGCGCCTCTGCCACGCCGCGGGCCTCCTGCTGGCCGAACTGGACGCCCCGAACCAGGGTGGCCCCCGACCCCCGGGCCCGACCAGTCCCCGAGGCGCTCCCGAGGAGGCCGCGGAGCCGCGCGCGCTGCGGGCCAGGGCCGAGCGCGGCGAGCGCGAGCGGGACCGGGCGGCGCGCCGGCTGCGGGAGCAGCGCGCCACCGAGCGGCTGCTCCGCGGGCAGCTGGAGGAACTGCGCTGCTGCATCTATGGGCTGAAGCTGTCGGAGATCGGCCTGCAGGGCCAGGTGGAGGAGCTCGCCCAGCAAAACAGGTGCCTGCGAGAGGAGCTGGGAGCCCAGGCCCCCCGAGAGAGAGCGCTCAGCACGGCTCCTGCTGGTCACGGTAGCCTGGTAAGTGGCCGCAACCCAGAGCACGAGTGATTTTCTGCTTTTCTCTAACTTTCTGCCGCTTGGTCAAGTCACGGGCTCCGTCATTCCCCCGTTTTCCTCTTCAACCACCCCTGCAACCCACCAGCCCCCTTCACCCACCCTTCATTCCATCCGCGCATCTACCCACCTGGTGGTGCCCATCCACCCCTACAGCTTCACTCACCCGTTCACCAAGCCAGCCACCTCCCCACCACCTGTCCACCTGCTCGGCCACCGTCCACCTGTCCATGCCCTCATGCACCGTCTTGTCTACCCACCCACCCACCCCTCTACCCACACTCCATCATCTCTTTCACCCGACCATCTGCTTGTCCATCTCTCCTTGCAGCCACTCTCCAGGCAGTCATCCAGTTACCCTTCACCCCTCCTCGTCTGTTTCCTCCTGTCCGTCCATCTATCTGACATTTGATGGGTCCCTGCCTGTGCCAGGCCCCGTGCTGGGCGAGCTCCTCCACGTGCAGTATGACATTAACTGTCATGGTCTCGTGACTTCCACCCCGATCCGCCCCTCCCTGGGAAAGCCATCAACCTTTCCCACCTCCCTCACAGCTCCAAAGGTGACCACGGTCCCCAGCGTGCCGGTGCTGTACGTGCACCTTCATTTCTCCTTCTTTAGACTGTGAGCCCCTTGAGGGCAGGTCAGATGGCTTCTGTAGCGGCCCCCCCCAGCAGCAGCACACAGGAGGCCCTCAGGACTGTGCAGTAGAGCACATGCAGGGTTCAGCTCCTTTCCAGTTCTCCTATTTGCTAGCTGTGACCCCAAGCAAGTTTCTTAAGTTCTGGAGTTGAGAGCAGGCTGGGCACCGATGTTATCACCTAACTGATAGACGAGCAAAAACTTAACGTTTAATATACTCCTGCCATGTGCTTGGCACCCTACGGTGTTTTCAAAGGCATCATTTAATGCTCATAAAACTGTAAAGCAGGTACTATTAATGTCCGCACTCCACAGAGAGGAGGCTGAGGCTCAGAGAGGCAGTGCACTGACCTGTTGTCACACAGCTCAGAAGAGGCAGAAGTAGAATTGGATCCAAATTGGATGTGAGTCCAGAGTACTTTGTGTCTCCTGCACCAGGCTGCCTCCCTGAAAAGGGAGAGTTAACTCAGCTCCCTCCAAGACATCCAGATCCCACTGGGTTAATCTGCATTTAAGGAAAAATAAGGGAGACACTTTAGCCCAAAGAAGATGACTCATTAAAAAAAAAATTAAATTTATCTTTGGACCTGGACAACCTATTTCAAATTAACTGGAACTTTAGTCTTCTCAAGATAATGAAGTGTATCCTGCCTAGATCATTTTAATACTGAGTTTATCTGTGGTTATATTTTATCTTTTTAGTACTTCATTCTACTCATGTTACTTCTGCGTGTCCTGTTCGTTCTTCCTCCATTATGTTCATCAGGTAAAAGGAATACAGTGTACCTTTAATATTGGCACCTTGTTGTAATTTCAGAAAATAAATCGTGCAGAGATGGAAATTGTCATTTAGAATCCTTTCTGTAATTTTTCTAAACGTAAGATTTTAATTTAGGCTGTCGGCTTACATCCTTATTCTCCCAATCTTTCTGCCTTCCCGTGCACTTCTACTCTTTCTTTTATCTAAGGAAAAGGGTGGATACCTAAATATTTTAGAGATGCCTCCTAATGTTTTGTACGTTTTGTGTTCTCTCATTTAATCTTTAGTACAGCCTTGCAAGCCAGGTGCTATTATCCCACTGACTAGATGGAGAAACTGAGACCCAGGAGGTTAAGTGACTTGACCACAGGCATGCAGCTCCAAAGTATTAGGGCCAGCAAGGGGACATGGGCCAGATCAAGGCTGTGACTCCAAGAGGCTGTCCTTACCTTAAGATGCTGGGGCCAGCGTTGGTTCTTGCGGAGTTTGGGGCAGTGTCAGTGGCTGCGTTTGGCGGCTTGTGTGATCAGTTATAAGCCCCTTGTTGACATGCATCTGTGACCTTCTCGATGTTTCATGTCTTATCATTTAAAAGACCCAGTGCCCAAGGAGAACTGCATGCTCTCAAGACCTTCCTGGAGGCTGCTGTGCACAGTCAAAAGTCTCTCAAAAATTCCCTAAATTTCCCATAAAGTGTGGTCCCCAGCCAATTCTGCCTCTATAGCATCCGGAGAAGCCAGCCTGTTATCAGATGAGTAGCAGAGGAAGCAGGGGCCCGTGGAATAGAAAATGTTGATCCTTAAACATGGGAGCCATACACACTGGGGTGACATGCTCATGCTCTAAGATGGCAGGTGGGACCCGGAGTGGACAGAGGCGGTGGATTCCGCTGGGTGAAGGGGTAGTAGCACTTGCTGTCCTCTGAGTGTGTCAGAGTGAAGAGCCCATGGGAGCGTGAATGCAAGAGCCCTTTAAAGACGGAACAAATGTCAGTTACCGTTTCAGCATAGAGTGTCATGGGACGGTCACTGATCCTGGCTTTTAGCAATCTAAATGGCGGCCTGGGAGCATCCGGGCTGGGAGAGTGATATTAGCAAGGGCTTGCTTTGGCCGTCGGCGTCCATGTCATCGTGGTTTGTGCATTTCCTGCGTGGCTTGCTCTCACTTCCGGGAAGTGGCTCCCATCCCCTTGCTCATGATCTCTCCACGGGGGGCTTGGCACCAGGGCGACCAGCTTCTTGCTCCAGCCAGACGTTAGCAGTTCTCCCAGATGGAGACAAGCAGGGCCGAGTCCCCCCAGCTGGTGGGCCTGGAGCCTGGCCCTGCCTTCTAGGAGCCCCAGGAGCCTTGCCAGTCATCTTATTTCTATGCCTTAATATCTTTATTGAGCAAATAGAAATGTAGGTACTCTGAGAGTTTCCTGGGGCTACCCTAGCAAAGAACCACAAACTGTGTGGTTTCAACAATAGTCCTGGAGGCTGGAAGCCCGAGATCGAGGTGTCGGCAGGGTCGTTCCTTCCAAGGCCTGTGAATGAAGATCTGTTCCGGGCCTCTCTCCTTAGCTTGTGGGCGGCTGTCTTCTCCCTGTGTCTCATTGTCTTCCTTCTATGCATCTCTGTGTCCAAACGTCCCCCTTTTATAAGGACACCAGTCATGTTGGATTAGGGCCCACCCGAATGACCCCATCTTAATTGAATCAGTTGTGTCTCTATTTCCAAATCAGGTCACGTTCTGAGGTCCTGGGGGTTAAGAGTCAACTTAGGAAGTTTGCGGGGGGGACACAATTGAACTCATAACAAGTGCCCTCCTTGGATGCACCATTATGAGGCCCCGTGAAACAGTAGAACTGTCGGTTCTAGTTCCTTGATGTGCTTCTTCGCCGGCTTCATGGGGGTACAAAACGATTCCTATATTTATGAGGGAGTCTTTGCACTAGACGCCATCTCTCGTGCTCTGCATCTGTTGTCCACTCATTTTGTCCCTCAACGACCTTCAAGGGAGGCACTATTTTACCCCCATTTTACAGATGAGGAAGTGAAGGCCCGGAGAGTCCCAGGGTCCCACAGATAGTAAGTGGTGGGGCAGGATTTGCGTCCCGGCAGGCTGACCCTGAGATGAGCCTGTGAGTGCCATGCTCTGTTCCTCCGGTAACTAGTGGTCAGTGGGTCCAAAATCAGCATTTAACGGGTGCCGTACAACGAGGTGTACTCGGGCCTGAGCTTGGTACCAGGGCTGGGAAATAAGACAAGACCCCTGCCTGCACGGGATGACAAGACTGCCTGGAGAAAGAGGGTGCAGACAGAGGAAGGGGGAAGGGGCCTGACAATCTGTGGGTCACTGTTGGGGATCTTGGTGTTTGGAATGGGGAATGGACCATTCCCCATGACAGGGCCACAGGGTATGTCAGAGTCTTCCAAACTGTCCTACTCTCAGCGGGCACTGACAGCCCTGACTCTGAGCACCTTGGAGTCGAAAAGGGCCACCTTGAAAGGAAGAAATCCTCCAGAGAGCGCGCTGGAGAGATGGGAAATGCCAGTCAGTCACCAGGTCACGGGGCAGCATGGCTTGCAATTTTAAAGTTAAAATGCTAGAATCTATTGATAACAACACTGTAAAGCCAGATGGTGTCCCTCAGGTCTTGGTCTGGCCTGTGGCCATGGCTGTGCACGTATGAGATTGTACTCAGTGTTCTGAGAGCATTGCATGCATGCATGCATGATTTCCCAAGGCTGACAGTGCATTTCCAAAGGGGCAGGACCCAGAATGGTTAAGAGCCACGCGGCAGATCTTCAGCGCCCTTCTCTGGATAGCGGTGTAACCCCCAAATGATCTCTTTTCATAAGCCCCCAGCAGCTCCATCGCCTTGGGATCCAGCTCCACTTCCTAACCTCGGCATTCAAGGCCCCAGCTGCTCTAGCCGCTGCCTCCAGGCTCACTGCCCACCCCTTCCTCCCACCCTGTGGTCCTGCAGGTCCCTAAATATGCCAGACTCCTCCAGCCTGCTTACTTTTCCTGTGTCTAGAGACTTCTACCGTCTGCTCCCCATGGCCCCTTGGTAAACCCCTGCTTCTTTCTCTCCATTTGGTGAGAATGTCTCTTCCTCCAAGAAGACTTTCCTGATTTTACGCCAGCTCCTTCCCTCCTTGGTGCCCCCATTATGATATGACCCACCTCTGGCGACCCTAATTCTCACTGTGCTGGGCCTGGCTGCCCACCCCCCCGTAGCTGTTCCTTCATCGTCATCACCAACTGGGTCTGATTCAGCCATAAATCCCAGCCCCTGTCCACAGGCTGTGGAATACTTGGTGAGGAAGTGACTCAGTGAATAAATGGCCAAAAGAAGATATTTGCTCCATTGCCCATGGGAAATGGAAACTTCCAGACGAAGGGAACAGCCTGAGATGGCAATGCTGGGAAGTGAGGTGTAGAAATTGGGAAACGAGAGGGAGGTCTAGCCCCAGGGAAGTGTGTATCATATTGAAAATCATTGCAAATTATTAGGGTGCCTCCAACCCAAACCAGCCCCTTGGTTACATCTGATGTGTGTCATGGTGTGATTTATGGTGAGGGTAATCGTTATGAGAAGATATTTTGATTCTTATTTACACAGCGCTTCCCCAAACAGGATCTCCTTGATGCTGGGAGGTAGCCAGGCAGAGATCAGTGATTTTGTCCCCAGCCCCACAGAGGAGGCACATGCCTTGCCCAGGATCACACAGTTTATAGTTTCGAGAACAAGTTGCTTGGAGCCCAGGTCCCCACAGGAATAGCCATTGCGAGGACAAGCGCCCAGCTCGGGGAGGAGTTTGGAGAGGGGGTTTCTGGTCAGAATCCCAGGTGAAAGAAAGTTTAAGAGGACTCTGGTTTGCAAGAGAAGCAAAGCCTCTCTGCAGATGTGTCCAGATGCTTTTTAGCAAGCGTGCACTGGGCATCCTGTATGTTCCAGGCACCGTGCCGACCACTGGGGCTGGGGAGGCGATCCTTCTCTTCAAAAGTTTATAGGGGAGATAGACACAGGGGCAGAAAGGGCAATTTGGGTGATGACCACTACAGCAGGGGACACCCTGGGGCAGTGGCCTGGCCTGGAGGGTATCAAGGAGGCTCGTATAAAGAGATTAAAAGTCACTGTCTTATGATGTCAGTGTCAGGCTGTCATCCCAGAGCTGCGACCCCGCTCCTTGTGACAGTGGCCTCAGGAATGCGGGCTGCTCAGGCCAGCTTCTCGACCCCGGCGATCTGAGTAGAGCGACGCCTGGTGGCGAGTATGAGAATGTCTTGATTGTTTCCTGAGTACAGGCAGCCCGTTCCTGCTCACAGCTTGCACCTGAGCAGAAGTGCCCGTTACTTTTTTGTAACTTGTCACTCACTCCTGCAAGCGAGCAAGGGCTTTAAAACAGTTTCGATAATGTCAAAAAACAAAACATAGGCAAAAGCCACGAACATACAAATAACGTAAAAAGGAAATACAGATGGCCCGTGGTCTTACAAAAAAGGTCCATTACTTAAAAACAAAATACGAATGAGCAAAACCTCACGATTCCACTGTATTCTGAATATTTGTCATATATTAAAGGTACCTCAATACTGTTTATAGTTGGTAAAAATTGGAAACAACCTAAATGTCTGATCAGAGGGACCTGATTTGGTAAGTGAAGGCATTCCTTACGTCAGAGATCATTCGGCAGCCCTAAAACACCACATTACAGAAGAAGTTGTGGAGAAATGATCCTTCGATACCATCACATGAAAAATGCACAAAGCGAAAGTCAACATTTTGTAGAAACAGACTTTTGGAAGAATTTAAATGTCTCTGCACAGAAAAAAAGCCCAGAGGGATATATTCTCACACATTTGTAATATTTGTGTTTGGATATCACTGTATTCCTCATTTTCTTCTTTCAAAATAATTACACGTTAAAACTAAAGCCAAGTAAAGTTACAGGCAAATGCTCCTGTGAGTGTTGAAAAGCAGGGAGGGCTGGCAACACTGAGCAGAGGGGGGCAGGAAGCGGGAGAGAAGGCCCGGATCAAGTTCGGAGACCTGAGTTCAGGTCCTGTTCTCCCACTGTGTGTGCTGTGTGACCTTGGACAAGTCACTGTCCCTCTCCGAGTATTGATTTCATCACTTGTGACATGAAGCGGGTATAGCATCATCTTGGAAGTCCTCCCCTGGATGTTAGCTCCTCGAGGCAGGGGTCTGTGTGTGTCACCCATGGCTGTGTCCCAGCCCCAGGACAAAGCCTGCCACATAGTAGGTGCTCAGAAAGTATTTGTTGAACTGAATGGAAGTAAACTTGGTACTGGAGCAAAATCCAAATAGAAATGAACAGCAGAACAGTGGTGGCCTTCGACACTGCCCTCCGCCTCCCCTTCATCTGTTCCCTCCTCCTTCCTTCTGCTTCTCTCTCTTGCTTGCTCTCATGTCTTTGAATTTCTGTCTCCCTTCTTGCATCCTATTTCCTCTCTTTTTTTTCTTTCTCATTTGCCTTCTCTCTCTTCCTTTCTCTTGTGCCTTCTCTCTCTCTCCATTTTCTCATCTCCACCTCCTTCCAATAGTGATTTTAAGTTCTTGACAAGAGTGTTTAATTCTGATCGAGTGGGAAGCTAGTGGAGAAAACCGTGAGGTACCCCAAGGTCTGTGGGCAGAAGGCACCTGTGGCAGGTTGTCCGGGCCCGTCTGGATGCAGAGCAGGGCTGTGCCCAGACCCCTCTGGTTTTCACTGGTCTTGGCTGGGGCCCTGTTCTGGTACTTGTTAAAAGCTTCTGGGTGATCCTAAGGTGTGGCCAGGGCCTGGTCTCCCCTGGTCTCTGAGGAGAACTGGACAAGACACAAACTGTCGCACAGTAACTGGAAGGTCACAACCTTGGGGTATGAGGAGAAGATGCTGCAGTGAGGGAGGGGCTTCATTTGGGGGAGGCTCAGGGAGGCCTCATTAAGGATCTGGCCTTTAAGTTAAGCCCAGAAGGGAGCAGCTGGGCCAGGCAGAAGGGTGGGGAGGAGAGGTGTAGGCAGCAGGCACAAGGGGTGCGAGGCCCCAAGGCAGGAGGGAGAAGGGTCCATCCAAAGAGCAGAGATGGGTGTGGTGAGGCCGCACAGGCAGGGGTTTTATCTTTCAGGGCAGTGGGAAGCATGAAAGGGTTGGAAACAGGAGGGCAACCTGAGCCTGTTTCCATTTCAGTGCAATTGCTCGGCTGCCAAAGGGTGTGGAAAGGAGGGGCAGAGAGCCAGGGGCAGGGAGGGCTTTGCAAGAAGCAGCCTGCAACCAGTACCCTTCCCAGGAGGGTGCACCAGGCAGGCAGGAAGAACCGCACGTGCGGAGGCCAGCAGGAGCCAGCGTGGGGGAACAGGGAGGCACTGTGAGAGGAAGCCAGGACCAGGAGCGTCAGGGGCTGCGGTGACAGCCCTGGACGGCCTCCGTGCCTGACCGCAGCCCAGGAGCTGATCCCGTGGACTGAGTGGGGGAGGTGAGGGCGGACTTGCAGGTCAGAGGGTCCCTGGCAGCTGCGGGCAGGACGGGAGGGGAAGCAGGAGGCCCAGTTAGTGGCCAACGCAGGGGTCTGCTGAGAGCAGGTGAGGACCTGGGGACGGGCACGGGGCATGACCTGTCCATTTCCGTTTCTCCCTCCCCTAGAAGAGCACCTGACCCACAGTAGGAGCTTAATGAACGTTTGCTGAATTAATGCACGGCGAGTCCGAAATGTCTGCCTTTCTGCAGGCTCTGTCTATCCATCCAACTGTCAAACCTTTATTAAGCACCTACTGTGTGCCAGGCTGGAGTGTCAGTGCGGACCGAATGAAGGCCAGTTTCCTTCCTGAACGACCTCAGGTCTAGTGTGGGAGCAGGTGGGAAGCAAACAGCGCCCCTTAGAACCGGGCTAGGCGTACCCGGGGCAGTGGGAACCTGCAGGACACTTGTGCCCTGGCCCCTCGTGGGTGGTGGCTGGAGCCGCAGTCAAGGTGCTGCCTCTAACGTGCTCTGCGGGGCGGGGGGTGGGCGTTGGGTTAGGGAAGCTCCTTGCTGCAGCCCAGCTTGCCTTTTGGGGTGAGATCCAGAGGAGGAGGGTGCCGCCCGGAGATGCCTGGCTGCGGTGTTTGGGGCCTGTGGACAGTTGAGGGACAGGACTGCCCAGAGGGACAGGCTCCCACCTCGGGTGGATACAGAGGGAACTTCCGCACCGGAAGGAAAGGGGACTGGAGCCTTTGGTGCCACCTTGGGGGGCCCAGAAAAATCTTGGCTGAAGGGACAAGCCCCCCATTGTCTGCTAAATGCTTGCTGGGTGCTCACAGGAGGCAGTTTGGTTGGCAGGACCGAGAACGCAGGACCAGGGCCCTATGGCCAGGCCACTGCCCTCTGCTGTCCTCACCTGGGGAGGGGATGCAACTCCCTCCAGGGGTCCTTGGGAGGGACTTGGCTGGGACAGGCTTGGAGGGTCCCTTGCAACCAGGGACACTCACAGCTGTCTTGTCTTCTTGTGTTTTTTTCCTCAAGGAGGCCCTGGGCTGTGTTCAGGATGAATCGCTGCCCCTGCCCTGGGAGGAGGCTCCGGATGCCTGCGGAAACCGAGGCCCTGACGGGGCCCCTGGACCAAGGGGCTCGGCAGGTGCGTGGGGGGCCCCATGTGGACATCCGCTGATGGGCCAGCTCTCTTACGACATCCTGATGACGCAGCAGGGTGGCGGTCCCTGCTCTACGGTCAGGAAGCTGAGGCTCAGAGAGGTAGTGTTGCTTGCTTGTTGCCACACAGCTGGGAGAGGTAGGATCAGAGTCCACAATGCCCACGGCAAGGTCTGTGACTTAGGATCAACCCGACATTCAGGCTCAGCCCTCAGCCCTCAGAAGGTGCCAACCAGGCGACGCCCGTGCCAGCCTCGGGCAGCAGGGGTCCCTTCAGGGGGATTTGTCTTCGCAGAAGACCGTGTCATGACCGGGAGCTGTTCTATTCCCCGCCCCCGCCCCAGTGACAGCTCAGGTGTGAGACAAGTGTGCAGCCTGGGAGTTGCTGGGACCCCCTTATCCCTAAGTTGTCCCTAACGGGAACCAATATCTCTGCTAATATTCTCGGGTGCAGCTTCCAGGGTCCCTGCTGCAAAAGCCACTGCACGCAGGGAGCCCCAAAGCCATGGTGTCCAACTGGCCATCTGTGGTTTATGTAGTTTTCCAAGGTGAAATTCAACTTAAGGATGAGGGGGTCAGTTATACCCAGCGGGGCTGTTGACCAGCAAAGCTGACCTTTCCCCTCCATCCCATTTCTGGGGAACAGAGCTGACAGGTCAAACGAGGTCAGGTTTGTCCTTGGGGAAGGGGGCAGGGCGTGTCTGGCAAAGCCTGGGCATCAACTCCGCTATCTACGTGCTGACCATGAGGGGCTGGGGGCCAGGGATCATGACCCTGTGTGACCATGACGGTGTGGGGCCAGGGAGATGTCGTGGGCTTTGTGGTCAGAAGAGGTGGCTTCCAGACCCGATTCTGCTGCTCATCAGTGAATGTCATTCCCCATCCCTGAGCCTCGGTTTCTCACCTGACAGGCAGTGGTGGCCAGCAGGCCACTTGTGGAGGCTCAAAGGCCCTGAGTCATGAGAAGTGCTGTCTCATCCTAACAGCAGATGGCACTGCTGGTGGCAATCATGGGAAAGCTCCTAGGAGGGTCTTCTTAACTCTCCGGTCCTGTCATTTCCCAGGCCAGCCCTCCGAGGGGCCCCGCGCCTGGGACTGCATCGGGGCTGGACAAAGCACTGCTGTCTTGATCCCAGGCCCGGAGACCACGGACAAGCTCCCAGGAGACCTCGCAGGATCTGCCCGTGGACAGGTGAGGCCAGAGGCTTTCTGCGTGCCTGGGGTGCCAGCTGGGTCTGATCAGCCCTACTGTGTGTGCTGCACGGTGTGGCCACCACGCAGAAGAGGGGAGAAGAAGGTAAAGAAGCTTGGGGTTTGGAAGAACATTCTGGAAATAATTGAGAGGGAGATTTGAGCCCTGAGTGGGGAGTGGGCAGGAAGGCTGTGTGCCCCAGCTGTGTGCCCAGACCCAGCTGCCACGTAGCAAACTTCATCTCATTGAAACCTCTCCGCCAGCGATGGGGAAGGAGCCATGACCCCCCCGCTTCTGCATATGAGGAAGTCGTGATTTCCCAAGGCCTCACAGCCCTCTAGGGGACTGGGGTCCTCACGTCTCCATAGCCCACACTCTGCACCACACTCTGCCCTACGGTTCAGGAGCCTGGCTCCAGCCGGCCCTGATGCGGTTCTGTGGTTCTAAAGAGGGGGCCTTCCTTGCTCACCTACTTTCATTCATTCACCTCCTGCTCTGAGCCACTGCGTGGTGTGCTGTGTCACACCCAAAGTGGGAAAAGAGCAGAGCAGCCCCTGGGGTGGGGAGAGCTTCACAGAGAAGCTGGGGAAGTAGTTAGACAGACAGGAAACCAGGGATGGACAGCGAAAGGGCAGGCCAGGTGGGAAGACCCGGCAGGTAAAGGTGGTGAGGCTGGGAGCGCTGCGAGGTGCGAGTGGGGTCGTGGTCGCATGTGAGCTGAGGGCTCCTACCGAGCCTGGATGAAGCCAAGTTTCCTCTCCCGGGCCTCAGCCCAGCCCGAGTTTGTTCTGAGTCAGGCCAGTCCTCCTCTCTGGTTAAGCTCATTGAATAAGTAAATATAAAAAGATATTCAAAAATATCTATGAAACCCCTCCTGTGTGCCCGGGACTATTCTAGGCAGATGGTCTACACCGTGCTGTCCACTAGAGCCTTCCACAGTGCTGGCAATATTCCGCACCTGTGCGGTCCAGTGTAGGAGCTGTGAACCATGCGTGGTTTCTGAGCACTTGAAACGTGGCTGGTGTGACTGCAGAACTGAGTGTTAACTTCCACTGAATTGCTTTAAATTGGAAGAGCCCCGTGTGGCCTGTGCGGCTACCGTATTGGACAGTGCAGGGCTGTGGGAGGAGTTAAACAATTACACACACACATATCCTACATGATGTGAGTGAGGGGAGGGCGCCACAGAGCGAGGGAAAGGGGGTGAATGGACAGACAGTGGTGGAAGTGGTCAGCAAGGCCTTTTTGAGGAAGTAACGTTTGAGCTGAGATGTTAAGGAAGCCAGAGGGTGAGCCGTGGCAGGGGGGGCGGGGGGGGGGCAGAGGGAAGGGCAGGGGCAGAGGCCCTGGAGTGCTAACAGACCCGGGGTGTTTGGAAGACCTGTATGGCTGGGTGAGGAGATGAGCTCAGAGAGACGGGGAGAGGCTCTATGGGGGAAGGGGCCGCTTCACCCCTTCTCTTCTCTTCTCTTCCCTCCCCTAGTTTACTCCGGCTGAGCCCAGCTTGGGCGAACAGACTCTCCTTCTCATCTGTGGCTGCCCCCCGGGGCAGGACATGGACAGCTCACTCCTCCCGGTGGAGCTGGCCTGGATTTCAGAGCAGAACCTAGCAGCCACCCTGACCCAGGTGTCCTTCCTCCCAGTGCAGACATGCACAGGCCCTCCCTGGGGGCAGGCTGGGGACTCGGCTCCCCTGCCACTGCTGCAGCTGCTCCTGGAAGATTCCCCAGAAGAACTGCAAGCCCAACAGGTGCTGGAGGCCAGGCCCCCGCCTGCTTCCTCCGCTGCAGGACACCCCAGCCGGGATCACCGCCAGGCAAGGAGCCACGATGCCTCCCTCTGCCGGGAGTCCCCATGCATTTCAAATCACCGATTTCCCAGGAGAGGCCCCAGGGACCTAAAAGACTCTTGCAAGGAGGGAGGAGGAACCCCAGGGCGGAGACCGGAGATGCGGGAGGCGAGGAGGACCTGCGGCAGGAAGGAGGACGACCTCGGTGCCAGGGCTCAGTCAAGTCAGGAAAGCCGTGAGAACCTGAGCCTGGAGGCTGGTGTCAGGGCCCCAGAGGGTGTATGGAATGAGCACGGGGCTTCCAAACCCCCGGCTGCAACCTCCTGCCCTGGGCCCAGGCGGGAGCTTCCACTGCCCCTTCTTCAGGGGGAGGCCTCAGTGTCAACAGAGGGTCCTGAATCCCTGAGCAGGAGGGGGTGGGGGGGAAGGCATGTCTGGAGCCCCCAAGAAGGAGGAGAAGGGGGAGAAGGGGGAGGAGGGCTTTCATCATCAGAGGAGGAAGAGGCCCCCACAGCCGCCTTCTCCAGGGCCCACGGCACCAATGGGCCGCCTCCGGCAGGTGCTCCAGCCCTTGCAGAGCAGGGCAGAGCCGTCAGGAGAGTTCTGGGCAAGGAGGAAGACTGCGTGTGGTCTGGAAATGCTCTGCTTCTCCCAGAGGAAAGCCCTGAGGACAAAGGACAGGAAGAGGAGGAGGAATTGTCGCATCTCCAAGGGTGCAGCCCGGGCCACAGGGATGTCCGGGAGGAGCCTGGCTCCGAGGACTGTGAAGCCAAGGAAATGCTTTTCCTACTGCAGGAGGGAGGTTTGCCACCGTCTCCTGGATTGGCTTTATGGCCCGAGGGGGCCCGACCTACCAGTCACCCCTGGGCTCCGAGCAAAGGCCGTGAGGGATCTGCGTTAAAAATAGAGGAATTTGAAGAGGAGATGGAGGCTTGTTTCCAGCAACTCTCCATCCTGAAGCCTGGGACTGGGGGGCATGGCCGGAAAGCTTCCTCGTTGGCAGGAGAGAACTGGAGCTTTGCTCGGAGATGGTACAGCTGCCAGGAGGACGCGTATCCTCAGCAGGCTTTGGCAAACCAGGATCTCGATATTTGTTATGCCAAGGAAGCAAACCCCGAGGAGCCTGATGAAGACGTTAAGCGGGGAGAGAATGAGGCCCTAGGCACTGGCGAAGTTCTTCCAGGGCCGGTGCTGGATTTGGCCAACCTGAGCCCGGGCCCGCCAGAGGGGCCCTCTGAGTGGGGTCGGAACCAGCTCTCTGAGCAGCCGAGAGCCCTCGAGAGAGCGAGGACGAGGTTTCGTCAGCTCATTTCTGGATTGAAGACGGAGAGAAGCAAAGTTTTACGTGACAACGCCAAGCTTCAGGTAGATCAGGAACGATGCCACAGAAAACTGCGTGTCCTGGAAAAAGAGAGGGCGAGAAATGTGAAAAAAATATCTGCGCTCAAACAGGATAACGGCGTGCTGTTAGGAGACATCTCTCACGTAAAGAGGGAGCTGGACCAGTACGTGCAGGTCATTTCAGACCTTGAAGACTGTAACAGGAAAAGTTACTGCAAAATTTCTGAGCTCGAAGAGGAAAACGAGAGATTGAAAGGGCACCTTGGGCAGCTCCGGAAAGCCATGTCTGCGAGCATCCGAAAATCCAAAGGCGTGATGGAGTGCATCACCCTGGAAAACTGGGAGCTCAGTGCACTGATTTCGGAGCTTGGGGTCAGTTATAAAGATCTGATAAAGGATATAGTGCTGGGAATAGAAGACATGATCCAAGCCTTCAGGGGGGAGAATGAACACCTTCTACAAAGGATCCAAGTCCTGGAGGGGGAAGTCGTGTGGGGGAGCAGCACAGATGTGGGACCTTTGGTGAGAGCAGAGGAGTATCTCCAGGGAAAAAACATGATGGCGGTGGACCAGGTGAACGCGGTAGAAAGGGGGGTGCAGGTGACTGAGCTTTCAGGGCAACTGACTGCAAGAGGCCCTGGGCCACCCTCGGAGCAGGAAATGGGTCTGGCTGGAGTGTGGACGGAACCTTGTTTAGGCCTGGAGAATTCCAGGTGCGGTGCTGATTCTCCTGCTACATCACTGGTCTGGGGAAACGCCGCAGGATCCAGTGCCCTGCAAGGAAACACCGATGGGGCAGGAGTGAACGAAGCACATTTGGAGAAGGACGACAAAAGACCACGGTGTTCTGCAGACCAAGGGCGAGCTCTGAAGTCCCCACGCAGTGGCCCCCGGGTAGGTTGACTCTGCATGGTTGTTTAATCATCTTGCTGACTTATAGCACTGACCACACCCTTTACTACCGTGTCCTCCAGCAGCCCTAGGAGGGAGGAACAGTCACCACCCCCATTTCCCAGATGAGAAAACATAGGCACAGAGAAGTTAAGTGAGTTGCCCAGAGTCACACAGCTAGGAGGGGTTGAGCCCAGACTCTACCTGGGCAGTCAGGCTCCAGAGTCTTTATTCTTACCCTGGACAAGATAATGCGAGTCTGCCCCTCTGCTCAGGCTGTTCAAGTTGATATCTGGTGGGACATGGAGTGGGTGTTTACACTTTAATATTAGAACTTTTATTTTCAGACCAAGGAGTTTTTCAAGCACCTCAAGTTATAATTCTGCACACTGAGTCTTTTTTTTTTGTTGGTATTTATGTATTTATATTGAGACATAATTGATATCTAACACTGGGTAAGTTTAAGATGTGCAGTGTGTTGAGTTGATACATTTCTATATTGCAATCTGATTACCACCATAGCTTTAGCCAACACCTCTGTCACACTGAATACTGGGTCTTGAAAGGAGAGAGCAGTGGGCTTTAGAACTCAGTCAAACAGGGTTCAAACCCAGGTCTGTGCTGACTACATCCGTGACTTCTCTGAGTTGTTTTCCTCATCTGTGGACAGTACTCGACATTCAGGACTGCTAGGATGAAATTTATTTTTCCAGTGGTCTTGAATGTGTCTGTAGGATATTTAGTGTTGAGTCCTTTGTATATATTCATATCCGATCTCTCTGCCTCTCTGTCTCTGTCTCTCTGTCTCTGTCGCTCTCTCTTTCTCTCCAATTTTATCAGTCATTTCACAGGATCATTTTTTGGTTTTATTGATGTTCTTTATTGTATGTCTGTATTTTATTTCATTGGTTTCTTCTAATATCTTCATGGTTTCCTTTCTTCTACTTTCTTTTGGTTTCATTGGCTGTTCTTTTTCAGGCTTCCTGTGTTGAAAGTTTGGATCATTGATTTTCAACTGTTCTTCTTTTGTGATTTATGCATTTAAATCTATGCATTTCTCTCTAAGCACTGTTTCAAGTACAACCCACACATTTTGATAAGTTGTACTTTTTATGTCTGTTCAGTTCAAAGTTTAGCTTTTAATTTCTATTGTAATTTCTTCCTTGACCCATGGGTCATCTAGAAGTGTGTTGTTGAATTTCCAAGCATCTGTAGAATTTTTTAGTTATAGTTTTGCTATTGATGTCTAGTTTTATTTCATTGTTGTCAGAAAACATACACTATATTATTTTATTTTTTTTATTATTATTGTTTTTTTCTGTATGGGGGCCTCTACTGTTGTGGCCTCTCCCTCTGCGGAGCACAGGCTCCAGACGTGCAGGCCCAGCGTTCATGGCTCACGGGCCCAGCCGCTCCGCGGCATGTGGGATCTTCCCGGACCGGGGCATGAACCCGTGTCCCCCGCATTGGCAGGAGAACTCTCAACCACTGCGCCACCAGGGAAGCCCCACTATATTATTTTAATCTTGAAATTTGTTGAGATTTTTTTCATTGACCATGTTATGGTCTATTTTGGTAAATATTCTATGTGCCCTTGCAAAGAATGAATATTCTGCAGTTGCTGGGTATTAATTAGCCCAAGCAGATTAATTATGCTGATCAAATCTTCAGTATCATTACTGATGTATGGTCTATTCGTTTTGTCATCTACCGAGATGGCTTTTTTTTTTTTTTTGCGGTATGCGGGCCTCTCACTGTTGTGGCCTCTCCCGTTGTGGAGCACAGGCTCAGCGGCCATAGCTCACGAGCCTAGCCACTCCGCAGCATGTGGGATCTTCCCAGACCGGGGCACGAACCCGTGTCCCCTGCATCGGCAGGCGGACTCTCAACCACTGCGCCACCAGGGAAGCCCTGAGATGCCTTTTGAAATTTCCAACTCTGAGTGTGCATTTGTTTATTTCTTATTTTTGTTATGTTAGTTTTAATTCATATGTTTTGAAATTATTTATTAGATACGCATTGATGTAGGATTATGATTGTATTCCTGGTGAATTGACTCTTATCATGATGAAATATCTGTCATTATCTCTCACATTTCTTGCCCTAAGGTTGACTTTGTCTGATATTAAAGTACAACATCAGTTTCTTTTCATTAGTATTTTCATGGTATATAAATTTTTTACACCATCCATCTTTTTGCTTTTGAGCTATCAGTATCTTTAAAGTATGTTTCTTAGAAACAACATATGGCTGTTTTTGTTTTTTTTTTAAACTTAGTTCAGTTTGACATCCTCTGCTTTTTAGTTGGAGTGTTTGGTCCATTTACATTTCACATACATAATTGTGTAATTGGCTCTATGTTTACCTTCTTGCTGTTTCTTCTGTTTGTCTGTTCTGTTCTCTTTTCTTTTATTCCTTCTTTCTGCCTTTGTTTTTGGTATTAGTAAACTATCTTCTATTATTCCATTTTCTTCTCTATTAGCTTATTTTGATACACATTTTAGTGTCATTCTTTTAGTGGTTACCCTAGAAATTTCAAATTGTAGGTATTAATTATTAAAATTTACTTTAAATTAGTACTTTTACCATGTCTCAAATAATTCAAAAATCTTTTAATAGTTTACTCCATTTATTCCTTTTCATCCTTTTCATTGTTTATTTTTGTCAACTATGTTACTTCTACGTATATATACCTTACAAAGTGCTATTACTGTTGTTGTTTTAAACACTCAATAATCTTTTATGTTTATTCATATCTTTCTACATTCTTGTGCTGTTCATTCTGTCTTCTACTTGTGTGGGTCTGTTTTACACCCACCTGAAGAACTTTGTTATTTTTCGCTGGTGATGAATCCCCTCAAATTTCTTTTTATGAAAACAATTTTTCAATTCCACTTTTAAAAGATTTTTTTCACTCTGGATTCACAATTTTAGATAGGAAGATATGTTTCCCTCTTTTGACACTTTAAAGATCTCATTTCATTGTCTTCTGGCTCCCACAGTTTCTGTTCAGAAATGGAATAATTTATCTTTTTTCGCCTGAAAGAAATGTGTCATTTTACCTCAGACTATTTTAAAGGTTTGCTTTTCATCTTTGGGTTTTGGCAGTTAGACTATGATGTGCTTACATGAAGTGTTATTTATGTTTATCCTGCTTGGTTTTTCTGAGCCTCTTGAAACTGTGGAGTCATACCTTTAATCAGATTTGGAAAATTCTTGGCCATTAGTTCGTCAAATATTTTGTTCCTTTCTATTTTTCTCTCCTCTCCTAAAAACCTAGACTGTTTTTTCACTTTATCCCACATCTTTTGGAACTGTTCTATTTTTTTCTCTTTGTGTTATCAGTTTGAATTTTCTATTGACCTGTCTTTTAGTTCACTAAAAGTTCTGCTGTTCAGTTCTGCTGTGTCCTGTCTTCTAATACACCCATCCATTAGTTCTTAATTTCATTTACTGTATTTTGCAGTAGCATATCCATTTTATCCTTTTTAAAGAGATTCTGATTCTCTGTTGAAATACTCCACATTTTCATTCATTTTTGTCTGTCTTTTCCTATGTTGTTAAAAAATAGAATCATAGTTATTTTGAAGGTCTTGTCTTCTAACCCCAATATCTAGATTATCTCTGAGTCTGTTTCTATTGGCTATTTTATTTCTTGGTTAAGGCCCACTTTTCTGCTTCTTCATGTGACTAGTAATTTTTTTTTAAATGTTGGACGTTATGTGGAACATGTAGAGATTCCTGCTTATTAGCTTCCTCTAAAGCATGTTGTAAGTTTTGCTCTGGTAGGTAGCTGAATGATCAGCAGACCATTATTCCTGTGCAGGTCTACTTCAGTTTTCCCCTCAGTACCAGGGCGTGATTTTACTCCTCAAGGGTGGTCCTTGCTTCTAGGGCATGGCCTTTCAGTGGTATCAACTGAGTTCCCAGAGCATTCACCAAAGACTCTCCACTTCGGCTACGCCAGAACTTTGCTATCTTTGTAGCAGTGCGTGACCTCCAAAACCTCTTTAGCAATTGATCTCCCAGCTGCTGTTCTCTGCTAGGCCTCAGAGTCTTACACTATGTTGCACCACGTATGACTCAGCCCAGGACCCAAGGGTATTTCTAGGACAGTGTCTGGATTTCTTCTCTGCGGCTCACCTCTCTCTGCTGCTTTGTCCCACAAACCCCAGCTGTCATAGCATCCCTGAACCCCAGTCTCTGATTCCACTTAGCAGGACCACTGTGCTCAGCATGGGATCTATTTCTCTGAACCATGGTTTGGAAAATGTTCAGGGACGATGTAGAGCTCACCTTGTTGTGCTTCCTTTTTCTCAGGGATTGTAGCCCTGCATTGGCTGCCATTTAATGCCTGCAAAGAATTGTTTTTATGTAGTTCCCTCATATCTTGTCAAATCCCAGCTAGTAAGACCTGGTGGGAACTAAAACTCTGAGAAGGTGAATTTCAAGCTGAGAGTCTCAAGATTTGAAAGGAGCAGCGAAGGAAGAACATTCCAGGCAGAGGGAGAAGCAAGTGGCCAGCCCCTGAGGCAGGAATGAGCCTAGCTTGCTGAAAAGCAGAAAGTAGCCAGTGTGGCTGGATCACGGTGGGCATGGGTGGGGCGTGGTATGAGATGAGGATGGAAAAGTTGTCATGAGAAAGGTAACGGGAGGCCTTGTAGGCTCTGGTTATGATCACTTCCAAATGCAGTGGGAGACTATTGGAGGGTTTTCAGCAGGACAACATGATTAAATTTCTGTCGTAAAATGATGTGATCTTTGATGCTGTAAAGACACAGAGAGGACACAGGGAGAACAGTCAAGAGGATTTTTGCCAAGAGATGATGCTAGAATAGAGGAATTTTTTTTTTAAAAAAGAGAGGAGTCCAGGTAAAAACTAGAGTTAGAATCAATGGGATTTGTTGATGGACAGGAGGCAGAGGGTGAAGAAAGCTTCCTGTTTCCCTCGTCCCAAGTTACAAACCTGATCTTGTTTTTATTTGCTTAAAATAAAAACCTTAAACCCTCCGGGTCTTCCCGTCACACTTGGTATGAAGTCCAAACTCCTTTTGGTGAGTTATAAACTGGCCCCTGGGGAGCTTCAGCCGTTGCTAGGTACATTCCCTAGTCTCCGCGCTCCTAGTTCCTCAACCCGGCCCTCCCACACCCCAGCTTTCTCCTGAGAACTGCTGCTCACCATCTAGGTCTCATTTTAGGGCATCTCCTCCCAATCCCCCGGGATGGATTCGGTGCAGAGGCGACTCAGGCACGTCTCTCCCCAGCTCTGCTTTCCGTGGTGCCATTTTGGTAGCTTGCAGTTGGCCACGATGGTATTTAAACCACGGAAATCAGCACATGCTACACATCCGTGTGCCTCTCCCTCCCTGGAGAGTGGTTGTTACGCATTCACCACACACTGCTGGGTGGCAGTGGACGCCTTTGATTTAGTGCTTCCCTGGGGCTCCGGCGGCCTCCTGGCTTCTCCTCACCGCCCTGTGCTAGTGGCTTATCTCTGCGTCAACCTCCCCCACCAGACAGAGCTCCCCGAGGGCCGTGTTCCCCAGGGCTCCCAGCCCAAGTGCAGCCTGTGGCTGGAGCACGTGCCTCTGAGGTCTCTTAGGGAGCAAGTGAGTCATGGGTCGTTCACAAGGGTCACTGAGTGGGGCGGTCCCACGTGGCAGGCAGGGCCGGCCTCCACCCCACACTTTTATTCTCTTTAGAATAATGTCCTGTGGATGCTGTCTTAGGACCCTGGGGATGAAGCCCAAATCACCGCAGAGGAGAGAGGCAGCAAAGGCACCAAACTTCCCGGAAAGGCCAAGTCGTTTTGCAAATCTTGGAGCTGGATCTTACGGAACCATTCGGAGCACCCATCTGTTTTTGACAGGGCCCAGCCTGTGAATCTCAGGCCCACAATCTGTGAATTTCTATTAACTAAAAAAAACAAAACAACACATTCTGCTGTCGTATTCCTTGCTTACAACGGAGAGGCCTGATGGGCCACCGAGTCGCCTTGACTCTGCTGTCTCTGTCTCCCTTCCATCCTCTCTCTCCTGCCCCTCCTGCCATCTCACACCCAGGTCAGGAACACGTGGAAGAGATGATCTCTGTGGGCTTTCCATTCCCGGGGTGGCTGCTTTCAATGAAAGCTAGACTGCCAGGGCCGGGAGCAAAGGCATTTGAGACATCTCTGAGTTTCTGGGACCCTGGACACATTGCAATTGGAATGTTTACTATTAGCAGGGCTGCTCTTGCCCAAGGCCACCTTAGTAGCATGAATCAAGAGCTTAATGATGCTCAGGGCCTTGACATAGAAATTCCCCTCTGATGATCTCAGGGGAAGAAACAGAGGTGTGTCAGATAAGGCTTTCTATCTCAGCCCCAATTATAGCATCAGTATATTAGAATAATCTGAGCGTTCACCATGCCACAGAATACTGCATAGATACTAACAACAGGGTTTTCGACATTATTTAATGATATGGAAAAATGACCATGACATGGTATTAAGGGAGGAAAACAGAATACAAAAGATATCTATGGCATATAAACGTATATAGAAAAAAATATGTGGGGATGTATGTGTGTGTGTGTGTGTGTGTGTGTGTGTGTGTGTGTATATATATATATATATATGCATATATACCTATATATGCATGTTTATGTATATGTATGTATGTTATTAAAAAATAAAAATTTAGAGTCCAGAACCAGTGGGGGCAGTGGCATCACTGCCATTTGACCACACTTCCCATGGTGATAAATCAGCCTCTTTTTTCTCACTTTCTGCCCTCCCAGAAATTCCCTATTTGATGTTCATATGCAACCCACTCGTGTTTGACCCAAGAAGGGTGAGAGGCTATTTTGTACTGATTTAAGAAGAGTGTTTTGGGAAAGTGCAGTATATTCTGTTCCATAGAAATACATGAAGGTTTAGTGTAATAAGCATCTCATAATTGGACTTGAACACTAAATTTCATTCATCATACTGTGTTTCAGTATAATGGTGACTGATGTCTATTAAAACAGACTCTGGAATACCATGCCATTTCACATATTCTTCATGTGTGAAAAAAAATTTTTTTTTTTTTTAAATAACACTCTAGAATGCTATTCTGTGATTCCCTAGACCCTCTCCAACTCTCCCATTCAAGGGTAAGGGCACCTGGGTAAGGGCATAGCAGAAAGACTGAAAATATAAGGTAATATATGGATAATAATGATGTTTATCTGGCTAATAGTTTTTGGAATGATCTCTGTTACTTTATTTTGTGGAATTTATTGTAAGCAGGAGAACAAATTAAGAAGGAAAACGGGTACTGTCTGTTGGCTAAGGCCAATTACTTGGAAGATTACCTAAGAATTACAGTCAAATCTGTGATTCCACAGCTCCAGGACCCTGAAGCTGAGGCTTCCAAGGAGGACCTCAGGCTGTGCGTCAGACAACTGCGTCACCAAGTGCTGACCCTGCAGTGCCAGCTCCGAGACCAAGGGTCTGCACACCAGGAGCTGCAGGCTTCTCGGGATGAGGCTGCCCGTCTCCGGTGTGAGCTCAAGGACAAGGTAGGCTGGGCCCACGCTTCCCTTTCCCTCCTGAACACCAAGGTTCCCTCACTTGGGAAAGTTTTGAGAGTAGAAAAAAGAAGTAGGTAAGATCTCACTGGCCCTTTCCCGCAGTTTGTAAGTATTTATTAGATTTTGAAAGTGCAGAGCAGTATAGGGAAGAAAAACCAGCCTGTAATCCCTCCATCCAGGTAACCTTTGTTAGATCTAAAAATAATAATACATGTGTATGGCTTTTTAAAAAATCAAACAGTTTTTTTTAAATAAATCCATCTGCAATTTATTTTGGGATAGATTATGAGGAAGGCATTTGATTACCTTTTTCTCCAAGTAGATAACCAAATATAACTTCATTCTTTTCAGAAGGCATATTTCCTCCATGGATTGACATGTCCTCCTTTTTGTCAAACAGTTTTTTAAATGTTACATAAATAAAAGTCCTTTCTCTGTAAGGAGGAAGTGCGTGTGAATATAAAAGAGCAACAGGAGAGGTCCTTGTGGAGTTGGAACGGTTCAGTATCTTGTCTGTGGTGGTGGAGACACAAGCCTACACAGGTGATAAAATTGTACAGAACTTGGAACACACACACACACACACACACACACACACACACACACACAAACGTACACAGGAGAGATCCGAGTAAGAATGGTGGATTGGGATTAGCAGATGCAAACCATTATATATAGGATGGATAAACAAGGTCCTACTGTATAGCTCAGGGAACTATATTCAATATCCTGTGATAAACCATAATGGAAAAGAATACAAAAAATAATATATATATATATACATCACTTTGCTGTATAGCAGAAATTAACACAACATTGTAAATCAACTATACTTCAATAAAATAAACCTTTAAAAAAAGAATGGTGGATTGTATCCACATCAATACCTGGTTGTAATATTCTATAGTTTTGCACAATGTTCCCATTAGAGGAAACCAGGCAAAGTACACAAGGGATCTCTCTGTATTATTTTTTTAAACTGTATGTAAATCTAAAATTATCTCAACCTTTAAAAAATGCAGAAAAATATAGTCCTTTCTCCCCCTCAGCCCCAACTCCTTCTAACTTCCTTTATTTTAACCCTATCTACCCACATTCAGTACGTGTGTGTACATATATGAAATCATACCATAAGAAACATTCTGCATCTTGCTATTATCATTTAATAAAAAATTTTGGTGATATTTCCATATCAATACATGCAAACTGAACTTCATTATTTTAAACTCTTGCATATTATTTTTCAAGAGACCAAACCATAACTTCCTTAACCAATTCTTGGTTTATGGAAATCTAAATTGTTTCTGTTACTTTGCTTTACAAACGAACATTTTATACATCTGTCTTGGGATATGTTTCTGCTACATCCTAGGGAAAGAGTTACTGGGTCAAAGGCTATGTACATAATTAACTTTGATCGATAATGGCAAATAGCCCTCCAAAATGTTGCATCATGTATACTCCCACCATAAATAAATGAGTGTATTTGTTTGGCTACAACTTGTTACCCTGAATCATATTACACTTTACATTTTTTTGGCAAAGCGATGGGTGAAAATACACTATCAACATTTTGGAGTGATTTCCGACTCCTTCTTATGCATTCTTTGTATAATCGAATACACTGTACATGGAGTTTTATGTCCTCTGTCCATGTTGCTTCATAGCCTTTTTGTCCCTTATTTTTTGGACTGTGCAGTAATCTATGGGGTGGATGTGATTTCTGTTCCCCTACTGTTGGATCTATAGTTATTTCCATTAATTTATATATCATTGTTTATATACAATAGTTCAGAGAACTGGGATTACTGGTTTAAGAGAAGAAACAGTGTTCATTCTAAATACATATTGCAAATTTGCTTTCCAAAGTATTGGCACCTACCTCCAAAGCCAAGGCAATTAATGAAGGTATATTTGTCACTGTGCCCTCAACCAGCGTAGGAGGTATGATGATGTTTTTGTCCTGTCTGTCACTGACCTGTGAAAAATAGAACTCCAGTTACACACGTTAGACCTTTTTACCCTATCCAATATATGTTTAAGTCTATTTTTTATTCTTTTCATTCTTTTTGTCTTTCTCTGCTTCAGTTTGGATATTTCTTTCTAATCCATCTTCCAGTTATGTAATACTCTTTAGGTGAGTCGAATTTGCTCTTAAACTCATTATTTTAGTTCTTCATTTCAGGTATTGTATTTTGCAGTCTTAGAATTTCCATTTGACTAATTTTTCATAGCTTCCAGTTCTCTGATGAAATTCTTGTAATATAATTATTAAACATTTCAATCAAAGTTATGTTCAGGTCTGTCTCTGATAGCTCCATTTTATTCCCACTAACAATGGATGAAGGTCCCAACTTCTCCACATTCTCACATTTGCTACTGTCTGTCTTTCTGTTGCTAACCATCCTAGTGGGTGTGAAGTGGGTATTCTCACTGTGGTTTTGACTTGCATTTCCTTAATGGCTATAGTGTTGAGCATCTTTTCATGTGTTTATTTGCAATTCATATATCTTTTTTGGAGAAATGTCTATTCAGATCCTTTGTCCACTTTGTGATTGGGTCGTTTCTTTTTTTGTTGTTGAGTTGTAAGCATTTGCTATATATTCTAGATATAGTCCCTTATTAGCTATGGGATGTGCAAAATTTTCTCCCATTCTGTTGTCTTTTCACTTTCTTCTCGTCTGTTTTTTAATTGCAAATGCCCCAATACACAGCTCACAGAAACATATTCATGCTATTTCTTAAACTGAAGTAGAGAGAAGATTTCACCCAAGCCGGCAAATATTATCGTGTACCTTCCAAATAGAGGACAGTCTGCTTGGAGCTGGCATTTTACTCTTCAAATATATTCAGAAACGTGTGCCAAAATAGGAATATAGAAATGTTCATTAAAGCCTTTTTGTAAAGCAAAAAAACGGAAACAGTATACATTTTCATAAACAAAGAATTGGTTAAATAAATTTTGTTTCAACCTCATGATTAACTAATATGCAAGATTTTAAAAGAATGTGATCGGTTTGTATGTAATAACATGGAATTAACACCACGATTTTATATTAAATGACAAAAGCAAGCTGTAATACATTTTGTATAGTATAGTTTCATGTGTGTATGTGTGTGTGTGTGTATATACACATGTGAATTCTGATTATGGGTATGTAAGATTGAAAATAGTATTAGAGGTCAGAAGAGCTCAAGGGGAGAGGAAGAAGTACATTTATTTATCTAGCTTTCTTGTACTGACTACAGAGGGAATCAGAGAGTGAGTGAGAAGAATTCACAGAGCACCTGTGGTATTGTAGCTTATTACTGTGTGTCTTTTGAATAGAAGACAGTCTGCTTGGAGCCGGCCTTTTACTCTTCAAATATATTCAGAAATGTGTGCCGAAATAGATGCATAGACATGTTCATTTTGTGGAACAGGAATTTAGGCAGGACTCGGCTGGGCAATTCTGCTCTGCAAAGCATCAGTGGGGATCCCTTGGTGGTAGTCAGCTGGATGCTGGGCTGGGCTGGAAGGTCCAAGGTGGCTTCACACATGTGCCTGCCACAGAGAGTAATAATGATTTCTATTCATCGAATGTTGACCAGATGCCAGGCCTTGTCTAAGCACTTTACAGGAATCGATTCACAGAGTCTTTATCCAATCCTCACCGTTAGGTGGACACTAGTACTAACCCCACTTTACAGATGAGAAAGCTGAGGCAGAGAAAGACTTGAGTTGCACGGGGTCACAGTTCTCGTGAGTGGCTGGGCTGGGGTTAGGGTGTCTGGCTAGGGAACCTACAGGTTTAACACCACACCAAAGAACGCTGGCGCCTCTGCATGGGGAATGGGGAAGGCTTCCTTCCTGAAGTATGAGGCAACAGAACTGGCCCTGGCAACTGCAGTCTGGCAGAGCTCATTCTCCAGTGCTCAGAGCATCCTTCCTCCTCTGATCCGGCCGAGGAGCTGATGGGAAATGTCCCTGTTCCCACCGAGGGCTCCTGTGGGGAAAGAGGGGCATAAGAGCCAACCTCTCTGAGCATGGCTCGCCTGTGGACGCACCGAGCTGTGTAATCCACGGCTCAACGTTTCCAAAAATCTCGGTTCTCTTTCAGCTTGATGCACTTCAGAAAAAGCACCAGGAAGCAAATTTGGCTGTGACTCCTCTGAAGGTAATACGTGTGTGAAATCAGTATGAAACGTCCCTTTCAAAAGAAAAAAGAGCTTAGTATTTTTCCCATTAGGAGGTAGTCCATTTCTATTGTGTAAAAACACTGGAAAGAAGAAGGAAAGGGGCAAGTGGCACCCCAAGTCCCTATTTGAATCTAGCATTTGCATGTATTTTCTTCCCGTATATTTTCCATGTGTCTGAGGTCCTACTATACCTGTACGTCTGTGTCTGGCTTTTTCCACTTGGGAGTATAACCCATATAGGGGCTGTCCTTGTCTTTACCAGCCTTTGAAGCTGCTGTTCATGCCGCAGTCTAAAGCAGGAGCCACCGCAGTTACTGGGTCAAAGGCTATGTACATATGTACAGACCCTTTCGGGTGTTCAAATCCCTCTGTCCACTCTCCTTCCCTCTCTCCCTCCCTCCCTCTCTCTTTTGCATTATTGCACATAAACACCATGATGCACATTTTTTACTAGGAAAGTTTTCCCCACACATCTAGACATTTCTTGAGGACAGATTCCCAGAAATGACATTACTGGCTCACAGGGTTTAACGTGCTCATTGAAAGTGTAGTTTGGTTGAGGTGACACATGTCACCTCAAATATGACCCTTGGATTTGGGCAGTGGACCTGGCGGGGCTGCTTTTTCTTTCCACTCTCTGGGCAGGGTGGGCTAGGAGGGGCTCTGGCTGGGAGTTAGAAGGACATGGTTGAGCCCCGGGACCCCACTGACTTGCCAAATCCCACTCACTCTGAAATAACAGTAATTCTGCTCGGCTGCTCTCACAGCTTCTTCAGACCCTCCATGGATGGTGTCCATGGAAAAATGGAGAACAAAGTGTAAAGCTCTTGAAAATGGGAGGCTTTCTTGCTCCTTCATTATTTTCATCATTTGCTATATGCCATTTACTTAAATGAGGACCGTAACCCCTTGTACACGACAAAGCGCTTTACAAACTCAAGACGGAAAGGGAAACGGTATCAGCACCACGTCATTCACACGAGGCAAGGCCTAAGCAGAAGAGGTCAGACTGGAGGGAGGAGCCATAGCGATCTGGGTTCAAGATCCAGCCTCTCCCCAGGGGCGGCGTTCACCGCTGGGGGCTCAGTTTTCTCATCTGCAGATGGGAACTGTGATTCGTAACCTGGCGCGGGAGGTTTTGTAAGGATTCTAACGACGATGGCCACTCTCTGTTGAATGCTTGCCATGTGCCAGGTACTCCAGACATATTTTCTCAATAGCACAGTTTCTCAACATGTCAGGAACGTGTCAGGAACACGAACGCTACTCTATGGATAGGGAAACTGAAGCTCAGAGAGATGCAGTGCCTTTCCCATAGTCACACAGAGCTACTCAGTGGCAGAACCAAGATTTAACCCAGTTCTGTCTGATGCCAAAGGCTGCAACCTTCCCCTTGGCCTCGCTGTCTCTCCAAGAGCCCAGTGGAGTCATTGTCAGCATCAACAATGGCCTCTTTCTTGGGAGAGCTGCACATGGTAGGTGTTCAGCTGATGCTGGCTGGATGAAGAGGCCCCGATGTTTTAAGGATGTGATTCAGGGGGCCTGGGGCACCCCAGCGTCCAGGTCAGACCACCCTCCTGTGCTGCCTGCCTGCAGTACTGGGCACCCAGACATCACTGCCTAGAAACTGATGTGCAAAGGTCCATGACCCTCTGGGATGGGCTTAGAAGGGAGTTCTGGCAAGAAGGGGTCATCACCTCCTCCGATGGAGCAGGAGATGGCGAGAGTCTATCAGTCCCTCCAGACATGCACAAATGTGGGAGGTCATTTCATGGTGGGAGGGTCACGAACTCGCATCACTCATGTAACACATCTCTCCCATGGGCCATGCTGTGCCCAGCCACGGCGTAGGGATGGTGCCGGCGATCCAGGGGAGTGTCAGTCTTGACCTTGAGGATCCCCCAGGCTATGTGGGAGACAGACCCAGAGATACAAAGATTAACTGCTGGGACAGAAGGAAGCCAGGAGCCTGGGCACAGAGAGACCCAGGTCCTGAGCATGAGGGAAGCCTGCCTGGGGAGACGATGCCCAGTCTGGCCTCTGAATGGATCTGTGCAAGGCTTTTCTGGGCTCGGGACATGAGCTACAAAGGAGTGCTGAGGAAGTTCTGGGGCACCAGGGTTGGGGAGTGGACCAGTGTGTCCGGAAAAAGAGGAGTGAGAAGGAGGGTTGTCGTGATCGGGCTGGAGAGGCACAGGGACAGGTCTGACCTTTTGTGCATGAGGGCCTGGCTGGGCTGGCCCCGTGTGTGTGCTTTGCCTGCACCATCTCCTTTGGTCCTGGTGCCCTGATGATGCCCAGGGTACAGATGAGCAAGTCGAGGGCTAGAGAGGAGCTTGTCTCATAGCTGGCTGAAGCCCACGCCGCCTACCCACCCAGAAGGCATCCAGACAGCAGTGAAGGGCCCCTGGGATGGTGGGCAGCAGTGCGGCCCATTGTTTTCAAAGCTGCCTCTAGCTTCTGGGTGGAGGGAGGGATTGCAGGGAGGAGGCTGAGCTAAGGCAGGGCTGCGGGATGCAGAGCAGGGAGCCGATGCCCTGCCCCCCAGCTCAGTCATCCAGCCCCCCGGGAGTCCTGCATGCATGGACCCACCTGACTGTGTCTTCCCTCCCACCCTTTCAGGCTAAGCTGGCTTCCCTGGTCCAGAAGTGTCGGGAGAGGAACCACCTGATCACACACCTGCTCCAGGAGCTGCACAGACACGGGGTGGAGAACCACCAGCTCTCCGAGACGGCAAGCAACATGGTGAATGACGCGGCGCTGGCTGAGTACGCGGCCACCTTCCTGGCTCCGGGGGTCCCACAGGTAGATTCCCACAGACAGCCCTGCCCTCTTCCTTTTGGGGCTGTGAGCTCAGCAACCTACCCTCCACCTGCCTGCCCTGCCCTGTGTCAATTCAGCATCAGACAAGCACCGTGGCGTTTATTTCACTAGATGGGTCTTTCACGTGTGCCTCAGGACCTTAGCACTTACTGCTTCCTCTGGCAGAGTTTTTCGTCTGTCCTGTAGCCCTCCCATCCATCCTTCAGGGCACAGTTCGGGTGTGACCTTGCCCAGGAGTCTGCTCTAAATTCCACGGGCCACAGGATTAGCCACACGCCCCTCCGTCCTTCATTGTACGTGGATATGACTGACGTGGGACATTCGAGGGATTTGCCCCCTACTGTTAGGGGAGTTTTGTCAGCGTTTCTCTGTTGAAACCAGAGCTGCTTCATATCCATTTCTGTCTCCCTAGTGCCTGGCACAGAAAAGCTGCTCAGGTAATATTTGTTGAATGAATGAAGCAATGAAGTAAATGAATGAGCATCTCCTCTCCTAATGGTCTACAGAAGAGGGAGGAAACAGGCTCAGAGAGGTTGGAAGTCTCTCTTGAGGTCACACAGCTACGAGGTAGTGCAGATGGTGATGGATACCGGTTCTGACCCAGGTCTAGTAAACATGCTCCCGGGTCTCCGCCTGGCTCTCAACAGTGGTACCTGGGTGTCTGTGTGCGTGCAGCACCCTCAGGTGCTCAGCTGAGTCTGCCCATGAGCATGCGTGCGCACACGCACATGCACAAACACACACGCAAGCGCGCATACATACTCAGGCGCACAGCCCCATTACTGGGGACCAGCCAGCTGTGCCCCCACCAGACTAGCTCAGCTCCTGATGATGCGAGGGCGAAATGCAACTGCTGCTGTGCACGCAGCCAGCCCTGTTTTCCATCTGCCCTCAGGGGGGCCTGCTTTGGGCAGTGTAGCCCCAGGCCTGCGTCACCTTCCTCAGCCTTCCCAGCCCAGCCTCTGCAGGCCGACCCTCCCTGTCCCTTCCTTCCCCCACAGCCTTCAGGGTTTTAGATGTCCTCTCGTCCAAATTGCCACACAGCGGACATGGACACCAGGAGGCCAGGGAGCCTGCTCAGGGCCATGGCGACTTGGTTCAGAGCCAGAATTTGAATCCAGAGCCCCAGACTCCCGGTCCAGTGCTCATCCCTTTGCCCGAGGGTTTCAAGCCTCTTCAGAGGCAGAATAAGGATGGGGAGAGAGGTCAGCATCTTGTCAAGGGACCGGGCACAGTCCCTGTGTGCAGAGTTCCAGGGAAGATGTTGGATGCGGCAGGTGTCACCTGGGAGGGAGGCTGGCTGCGTGCTGAGAAGGCATCATTGCAGTGAGGGCCCCACCCTCCAAGGGCTGCTGTCGGTCTGGCAGGCTCTGAAATTAGACCCGATTTGTTCACTGGGATTAAACAGGCTGACTTACATTGACCAAATTCACAGAGACTGAGCTATAAACCTGAACACTAACTGAATAATTTCCCATGAGAGATCAAATTATGTGCAGGATGAAATATTGGATGGATGAAAAAATAATCAGCATATTCTCTCCCTATAGTGGAGTCATCTAGAAAGTCAAGTTCATTCATTCATTTGTTCATTTGTAAGTCAATATATATTTATAGTCAGAAGGTTATTCAATGAGAACAGAGAGTGTTAATGGTGTCATCAGCTTGATGCGTTAGTTTCCTGAAGGATGTGCTCTGCATGCCTCCCCTGGGGCCAGGGTGTCTCCCCACCCAGACCTTTTGAAAGGCTATGGGCAATCATAAGCTTCTACTTCCTCCTTTTAAGGTGACTTTGAATCCTCCATTTTGCATTATTTTGCAGTTCAGCTCACCAAGAACACCCCCACTTTCATGATCTGGGGGGTGACTCACTGATCCCTCCACAGACCACAAAAGCCTGGCTCTGCCATTTTATTCCACAAATATTTATTGAGCACCTGTTGCCACAAGTCAGGCATGGCACTTGGGGTTGGGGAGAAATGGTGAACCAAACAGGCCAAAACGTGCATGCAGTCAAGGAGAGAAATAATCATAAATTATAGCAAGTGTCAAGAAGGAAGGGCTTAGACAGAGACTGTGTGTGTGTCTTTGGAAAAGACCTTAATTGCTCTGAGCCTCAGTTTGCTCATCTGTAAAATGGGAATATTACGACCTACTTGGCAGAATGGACATGAAGACAGATGGAGATCATGAAGCACCTGGTGCAGGGATGTCCCACGAGTTAGGAACCTGGTCTTCGGGTAGGCAGTTGCCGAGGGGGCGGGTTCTGGCACCCATGAACCCTGGCTTCAAATCTTAGCTCTGCCGCTGTCTAGCTCTGTGGCCTTAGGAGGGGACACTGACATGTATCACTTACTGTGGGGGCTTTATGTAACTGACTCAGGTAGTCCTTCCGCGGGGGAGGTGCTATTATTATCCCCCTTTCCAGACTGGAAAACTGAGGCTCAAAGGGGTTACAAGTCGTGCCCAAAGACACATGTCTATAGCAGCTTTCTAGCTCACCTTTTTGTGTGTTAAATCGTTTGCCTGAGGGGAGCTGGGATTTGAACCTGGCCGTGGGATTCTGTGCACTGAAGCTGCGACCCCTATGCGAAGGGGGGTGTGTTGGGTGTCTTGCAGGGCTGTGGGGCATGTGGGCAGCAGCACGGGCTCTGGCACATACAGACTAGGCCTTCAGTGAGTCTGTCCCTCTTGTCGCTGGAAGGCCAATCCTCAGTGCGCAGATAAAAGGCAGTGGGGAAAAAAAACCCTGTGATGTGTTTGAGAAGCAAAGAGGGCTCCAGGCTGGCTGGAGTCAGGGATCCCAAGCGGAGGAGTTCTGAGAGGCTGGATGGGAGGTCACGGACACCTGACTGCCCGCAGGGGTGTTTGCATTTGGTTCTTCAGTGAATGGGGAGCTGCTGAAGGGGTGGAACAGGATCCATGTGCTTTGGGAAGAGGAACCCTGCAGGCCTGTGGGCTGGACTGAGCTGCCGAGTCCCAGGCAGGCCATGCACACGGCAGCCAGTTGGCTCCGGCCGGGAACACCCAAGGCCCAGGCAGCCGAGCAGAGCTCTGGGGGCACAGAGACCCTGGTGGCTGTGGTGGCAGCTCCTCCTGCTGGCAGCTGGGCAGGACGTGGGTTTTATGGGTGCTGATTCTCGTTTCAGAGAACACAGATGGAATTCCTGCTGGGGACATTGGGCTCAGAGCCCGGGAGGGCTGCCCGGCTGGCTGGGGTGGGGGGGACACTCACGGGCTTGTGGAGGGGATGTGCCAGAGCAGAGAAGCAGGGGAGCCCCAGAAGCACTTGGGCCCCGGGAAGCTCATGTGCCCCGGCCCCTGCCCTTGGGAGGGAGCCCACACTAACCACAGACACCTGAGAGAGGACGGGGTGGGGGGAGCCCACCCGGACAGGCTGCCGTTCATATTTTCCCTGGAAGCGGTGATGACGGCTGAGACCCACAGAGCCTCCTCTGAGCCAGCACTTTCTGTGGTTCACTCACTTCATCCTCCCAACATCCATCTTTGTCAAGGAGGAGACTGAGGCCCAGGGTGGTCAGAGAGCTGGTCGAGGTCACAAGCAGGGGTGGCGGGCTGGGGGTTCAGAGCTGGGGTACGTCTGAGCTCCTACCCTTTCAGGAAGAGGGTGCTCACCCCACGGCGGTGGCTCAGGGTCGTTCACCGCCTCCCATTGACTTCCTTTTCTTGCCCTGGTCGGGTGGGAGATAGAAACTGAGCCTCGGCCGGCTCAGCATCTGTGTCCTTTCTTCGGGGCTGCATCTAAGTATCTTAGTCTGTTGGGACTAATTTAACAAAAATACCGCAGACTGGGCAGCTTAAGCAGCAAACATTCATTTCTCACAGTTCTGGAGACTGAAAGCTGGGGATCTAGGTGCTGCACGGTGGTGGGGGCTCTCTTCCTGGGGAGCAGACGGCCACCTTCTCACTGTGTCCTCACATGGTGAACAGAGAGGCCGGCTCTCTCACACCTTTTCTTATAAGGGCACCAATTCCATCCTGAGGACTCTGTCTTTAGGACCTGATAACCTCCCCAAGACCCCACCTCCAAATACCCACTGAGGGACCAGGACAGGTGCATGGGTGGATGGGGGCTACCCGGCCCTCAGAGCTGCCATCTCCCTGAGCTGGTGTATTGTCCATCCCTTAGAATCTCGGCTGCCACTGTCCACAGGTTGGCCTTGCATCCGCCCTGGCGTCCTTCTTCTAGCTCTGCTGGTTCTCTTCAGCTCGGGCATTGGTCCTGAAGCAGGAGGATTCCATGAGGCTAGCTTGGCCAGCTCTCCTACTGTCTTCCATCTGGGAACATGGGATCTTGCCACCTCCCTGGCTTAGGCTGAGATGGGAGCACAGGGAGGGCGGGTTCTTCCATTCTTGGACTCCTAAATGGAAACAGGGGGTTCTCAGTTCCACCCCATCCCCCAAACTGGCTTGACTGGGCAGGGCTCAGGGCACCTTCTCAGGGCCTCTTAAGTTCCTACCCCCCTCTCCAGTCCCAGGCCACCTATTTTTTCTGGATTTCACCAGGACCTAGGCTATTGACATTCCCAAGCCAAGAGTGAGACACCTTCTTTGTTGCTTGTGCTCAGGTGTCATCCCCTTCTTGGAGGCAGATGCCCGGGTGCCAGGGGGAAGTGGTTCAGGGGTGCCCTCCTGCCCATGCTTGCAGGGTCCAGCCTGGGGTCAGCTCAACAAATGGAAGGTCCATCAGAGACCTGGATGGGTTCGCCCTGCCTGACTCCCTGCAGTTCCTGGGACGTGAGGATTATCGCCCTCTCTTCAGACACCAAGTTTCACCTGGCAGATAAAGACACCCCAGATCCTGAAGAACTGCCACTCTGTGACAGTCCTCTGTGCCAAGCCACTCGGTGCTCGTCCTTCACCTCCCCAAGCCGCCTGCTCTCTTAGGCCTTGGAAGCAAGGGGCGGGGGTTGCTGACTTCTTGTAAGGCTCTGTGAGGGTTGAACAAGATCCTACCTGAAACTCCCCTCACAGTGCTGTCACATAAAGACACTCACAGAGGGTGTAGGGTCCCTTCAAGCAGAACCAAAATATTGCTCCACTGGGGGAGGTCAGGGGATTGGTGTACTAACACCTGAGGGTCAAGGAGACCCCAGCCTCGGAGAGATGCAAGCCACCTGGCAAGGAGGCTGCTAATTCCACTTCCTCCTGCCCTGCTTTTTCCTCTTTTTTCCATGTCCTGGAAATCTTGCTCTCCTCTGGGCATTGGTCAACAAGATCTATATATGGGCCTTTGGAAATGGAATCTCATCTTGAAAGAAGCAGTGAGACTGAGAGTCCTAAACTCCCTTAATTCATTAAATCAACGACCCCGAGCCTGGGCCCCCAAGGATCCAAGCAATTATTTTCTCTTGATGTCCTACCTTTTACGAAGTTGAGAATATTCCCCCAAAAGTTTACCTGGGGAGAGAGGTGGGGGAGTGGAGTGTGTAGGGTGAGTCTTTATCCGTCTGCTACTGTATGTGGAACATTTAGCAGATGTTCATTCTTATTTCACTCTGACAAAACCCTGCAAGTACCATATTAGTGGCTCCACTCTGCAGATGGAGAGGACAAGGCTCAGAGAGTTCAGCTGACTCGGCCAAGACCATGGAGCCCGTAAGCAGCAGAGCCAGGATTCAACCTGAGGCTGCCTGGCTCTAAGCCTTGCCAGGCCTATGGGATAAATGAGGAGCAGAGAGCAGGGGAAGGATCTATAGATCTCTGATCAGGTACTGAATGCAGTGACTCCAGAAGCAGTTCAGTGCCTGTGAGGCTACTCTGTGGACACAGAAGTCAATGAAACCTCAGTATCACTTTGAAGTCTGTGTCTAGTAAGACTAGCTCCCAACCCAAGTGTGAACAAAAGCATTCACTTGCAACACAGCAATGAGCAGAGAGAAGGAGACTTATTTGGGAATATAACCCCTGGAGAAGGAAGCACACAAAATAGGCCTTGAAGGATTAAAAAAAGAAGAGTTTTAGTAGCTGGAAGGATGGAGGGAAGGCCCTCTAGGCTGGGAGACCTGTATGAGCAAAGGCACTGGGGTGTGAAGGGTCATGCTACTCAAAGACACACAGTTTTAGGGGATGTAAGTGAAGTGCTCTCAGAGCAGAGTTACCATTGCCGCTTCACCTCTTCCTGTGTGCATGTGGGGTCCAGGAGGACTAGTCCACCAGGGGGTGGTGCAGGGACTCAGGTCCAGCCCGACCTGGTTTCCTGGGTGACTCAGTCAGGAGTCCCCCGTGCAGCTCAGCAATCAGCTCTCACAAGGTGTCGAAGGGACTTCCACACAGAGAGAGTATTTCTCCTGGAGACTCTGCCGTCCGGCTGCCCTCATTTTCTCCCTTTTAACAGCTTTTAAAATGCAGTCATCAGTTTCCCTCTGGAGATTCAATTTGAGTAAAGGAAGTGGAAGCTTTTCCTTGCACCTGTATCCCTGGGAGCAAATCCTGGACCCCTCTGAGGATTGTAGGCAGAAGGGAGGTCCTGCCTGTATTTTTGCACACACGGGGAGGAGTGGATCTGGTCCTAGAATGCACTTTCTGCAGCGGTGAGGGGGCTGATTTTTCCAGTTGCAGTTGTCTGTAGAAGGCTTTTCCAGCTGTGTCATGAAGAATAACTGCTGAGATGTCTTTTCTTGCAGACGAGCCATCACCTGGACATCGAGTCTGAGAAGACAACGGTTGTCAGAGGTCAGTGTGATTTTCAGTTAGGAATAGTCTGCAGGCTCAGACACAGTCCACACCGGCAGGACAATCTGACAGGTGGGCCAGGGTGGAGAAAAGCCCACGGTCAAGTACAGATGACTAAAGGAAACCTGACCCCACTATCTTGCACTCTCTTCCCTACTGACTCTGCCTTTTCATTTCACTACTTAAGGAGAACGCATTCGAAAAATACTGCCACTTGGGCAAATTCTGCAGCCCTGTAGTTTCAGTCCCGGAAATTTATCCTAAGTAAATAATTCTATATGTGGAAAAGCTCAATGGACAGGCATATTCATACCAGGGTATTTAGAACAGTGAAAAACTGTGGAGAAAAACTCCAGTATTGTTAATTAACCCATATTCACTGAGTATGAAGTGCTAGTCACTAAAATGGTGCTGATAAGGACCATGGGATAGCATGGGAATTAGGATATCCTACTAAGTTCAAAAAGGATACAAAATGGAATGTATCGGATGACTACAATGATACAACTGTACGTGAACATCTGTGAATGATTGGCAACTTAGGCTAGAAGATAAACTAAAATACCAACAGTGGTTACTTAGATGGTAACATGGGTGGGGTTATTCTTATTGTTAACAAGAAAATTAAGATGCTATCTGGCCAGAGAGAATTTCCCTGGGCCTTGTTTTACAAGTGCAGTGTACTATCGGCACTGGGGGAGGGGGGTTCCTAAGGGTTTGTTTAGGGTTACTTTGTTTTCAGGTGCTCAATATAAAAGTGAAGAAAGTATGGATAGAGTTACCTTTAGGCAACTGAGCTGCTCTTGATAACTGTTCACTTAGCAATTCTTATTACTAGATGCTGTTCTTAAAGCTGTGTGATCTTGGATGAGTTAATTAACCTCTCTGAGCCCCAGACGCCTATCTTTAAAAGGAGGATAACATGATCTTTTTTAGAAGTGTTAGTGCCTGACACACTGCAGGGCACCAAGAAACAAGAAGAGGTACCTGGCTTCAGTTTTTAGCTGGTCAGGATGGGCCTGCCCTTCTGTACCTTTGTCTTCTATCCCTAAAGTCTGAGTTGGCATCTGTTTTCACAGTTGGAGGCGCATAAATTCTAGCTGGTCCTGCTTCTGCCACTAGTTTATGCAAGTGTCGTCCCTTCTCCGGGCTCGGTTCCTCACCTTTAAAAGAAGGAAATATACTAGATTAATTTAGTTACTTATTCATTCAGCATATCTAGAAGGCTGCCGTGTGCCAGATCTCTGATAGGTGTTGTAGGGCTTACAAAAATGAGTCAGCTTCAAAGGCGGTGATCCTTGTGCTGAAGGAGCTTACAGCCTGGTAGTGGACAGTGAAGCAGGCAGGCAATTTTCTAGGATATCCCAAGACCGTGGCAGTACCATCAGAGGGCTGTGAATGTGGCACTCAGAGTTCAAATGCACCCAAGAGGGCCTCTGTTGTGGGGTGAAGGAATCTGGGAATGAAAGACAATGAAAAAGCTCAGAGACTTGTTGATTTTTTTTTAAGGTTATTTTATGACATATAGGGTGTTTCTTAATTTATTCATTTGTTTATTCATTTTTGGCTGCGTTGGGTCTTTGTTGCTGCGCGTGGGCTTTCTCCAGTTGCGGTGCGCAGGGGCTACTCTTTGTTGCGGTGCTCAGTCTTCTCGTCGTGGCTTCTCTTTGTGGCAGATCACGGGCTCTAGGCACGCAGGCTTCAGTAGTTGTGGCACGCGGGCTCAGTAGTTGTGGCTTGCAGGCTCTAGAGCACAGGCTCAGTAGTTGTGGTGCATGGGCTTAGTTGCTCCGGGGCATGTGGGATCTTCCCGGACCAGGGCTTGAACCCGTGTCCCCTGCACTGGCAGGCGGATTCTTAATCACTGCGCCACCAGGGAAGTCTGACTTGTTGATTTTTAGAATAGACGTCTGAACTGAGGCTTGACTGAGAACATTCTCTTCTAGCTCAGAAATACCTCCTGAATCCTGAAATGGACAGTGTCCTCCAAAGACCGTTGCATTCAGAGTCCTGGCCTATTCCAGAGGCTGAGTGGCCAGCACAGACAGCTCAACTGGGTTCTTTGAAGGTGAGAGGATGTCAGTCACTTAATTTCTCAAATAAATGTTTTTATTGAAAGTATAACTCACATGCAGAAAAGGGAACAACTTGGAAATGTACAGCTCAGTGAATTGTCATGGAGTGGTATGTGCCCATAAAGACATCACCAGGTCCAGAACTAGAAAGTGGCCACCAAGCACCCCTCTGTTTTCCCCTTCTAGTCTCTTTTTATTATCTGTTTTTAAATTTTGTGTATTGGGTCATAGCATGTGTTCTGTGTCTTGTTATTTTTCACTGAGTGCTAGACATCATGTGTGAAAATGTGAAGATGTAATTTAATAGTGTCTTCATCCAGACAGGACTTCCTTTGTTCTGCACATCAGAACTGATTCAGAGAGAATTTTAGTACTTATGAGATCTGTTTTATTTCTTGCTCACTCTTACTCTTAGGGCATAGCCTTTCATGGTTCCAAGCAAAAACCTGTAATGTTTATCAGTGTCCTTCCCCAGCCACTTCCCACTCCATGAGGCTGTCAAAATCTCTGCTTAGCTTTCTGTCTCTCAGCCATCACAATCACACACAGGCTTCACCTTCACTTGGAGGGAAATACAGCCTTCAGTCTGGGCCAACTACTCTTGGCTTCTGTCCTATCTTGAATTTTAGTCCCACAAATCCTCACAGCCTTTGTAGCTCTCAGATGGTTTCAAATAGATCTTTTGCTATATTTTGTCCAGCTTTCCTAGATGCTCTTGCTGGAGGTTTGGTCCAAAATGTCCTCATCAGTCAGAACCAGAGAAGCACTCTGTTTTCCCAGAGAAAACCTACTTTACTTATGATATTTGGAGTCTGACAGGCCTGAGTTCAAATCTCAGCTGTAATTCAGTGTGATGTTGGGTGGATTACTTACTTTTTCTGTGCTTAAATCTCCTCATCTGTAAAATGGGGATAATGCTGCCTACTGCTGATGTGAGGATAAAATCAGATAAGCAGAGTTGAATATGTCTCTGGAAAATAAGAGATGCTCAAAAAAGAAAAAAAAAAGCAGCCATTACTTAGGAAGAAACTGATCTTATTCTTGGCATTTTATTTCAACTTATTATTATTGTTTTTCTTCTTCCTTTTATTCCTGTGGCTTCTCTCTTGCCTTCATGCTCATACTAATTTTTTTAATCTAACAAATGGAGCTAATATTTACTTCTCGGGGTCTTTGGGACAATTCAATGAAATCATGCACATAACATAATTATTGTACTGCCTGCCACAGGCGGTGTTCAATAAAAGACAGCTGGTGTTATTGATTGACCTTAAACTTTTTTTTCTAACTGGTGACTTTCATTTCAAATTACTTATCTGCAGGCTTATTATCTAGTAATGAGAACTTCTTTCCAGCTTTGATCTTTTTCTAGGAAAATTACATCTGACTTTTGATCTTTGACCTACCTTATTACAAGCAGGTAGAAGGCATTTTAGGCAAAGGGAATGATACCTGCAAAGACAGAGGGGCAAATGCTCCTGAAGCATTGGGGGATTGGTAAGCAATTAAATGAGGCCGCAGCATAAAGGAGAGAGGAGTCTAGGAGATCATAATGATGATGTTGATAAGAACAACAATAAGAAAGAAAACCCCTGCTTCCATTTCTTGAATGGTTACTATGTGCAATGCATCAGCTTTTCCAGTACTCACTATAGGCCCACAAAATAGATCTTGACATTCACTCCACTTCACCTGTGAGAAAAGGTGAGGCACAGAGAGGGTAAGTAGCCAGCCCCAGGTCACACAGCTAAAGAGTTGGGGTTCCAACACAGGCAGTCTGGTTCTAGAGCTGATGCTCTGGTCATTATGTGTCCAGATTGTGCTGGGCCTTCACTGGGGAGATGAGAGTTGTCTCTCCTGCCCCCCCTTGAGGTTACAATCTGGAGTTCAATGTGAGAAAAAAACCCTCCAATGTCTGCACTCAGTGATACTGGCCAGAAACTGATAGCAAAGCTTTGGAGGAAATAGTTGGAGCATAAATTGAATGAATGCATGAACCCAAGAGCATCTTAATACTCTTATGGTTCCAAGTTTCTCAAGTGTTCCTCAACCTTCTTCAGAGTTCTCACCACACTGTAGAATGCTGCTGGATAAAATCTCCTCCTTTATTGGACATGATTTCAAGGCCACAGGATAATTTTGTTTCTTTATAGCCAGAGGACAGAATAGTCCATGTAAATGTCTTTGTTCGAGTGCTTTACACAGTACCCGGTCCACAGGAGGCCTTGTTGGGTAGATTTGGATGAAGAGTGAGGCGGTAGGAGGAGGCTGTTGGGCTCTTTCTCTAGAAGCTCATGCAGCCACCTTGTCCTTATCCCCAGCATTGCATTTTGCCCACAGCCTTGGTTCTGTTCAGCTGTAACAGGCATTGGGGAGCAGAGCTCTCTGCCCTAGGAAAAACAGATTGCAAGCCGTCTCTCTGGGCCGGCTTTTGGTACGAGCTTCCCATGGTGAAAACGAACTCTAAACGACACCAGGGCATTAGTGACCTAGAAGGAAAATGAGGTCATTTCTGAAGGGAAGTAACCAGATTTGTCATATGTCACAATTATTTTATGGTTGAGCTTAGAGGGAAAAAAAAACAAAAACAGGGGAGTAGGAGGTTGGATATTGCTTTCCTTTTAATGGAAAGGTCATCATCTCTTGTCACCGTGAACAACAAAATTTACAGAGGACATGACTCTATGGAGAGACCGTCGGTGATCGCCTCTTGTCAGGCCTTTAGATGGCCTGGGCTTCGAGCCTTCCCCACCCCAATCCCCACTGCCTCGTCTATAACTCAGTGCTGATGGCGTGTGCCTCACTGACATGTAATAGCAGCTTGGCACAGAAAGTGCTCAATAAATGTTTGTTATTGTTGCCATCTCTTCCTTGGATAAACTGTGGGGCCAAAGGGGCTTTTATGGACGTGTAAAAGTAGAGACCATTTCGTTGTGCTCTTGCCTCCAGCTTCCCTGGCCCTCGGGGCCGACGCCCGACCCTGGAATGTGCCAGGCTTCCATCGCTGTGGAACCAGGGCTCCCTGTACAACGTCTGCAAGAAAAAGGTGGAATGTCCTGGCCTGGCCTCCAAGCTGAGCACCTCCTGCCATCCCCCGAGCTCCTGAGCCCCGCAAGGATCCTGGCTTTGCATCAAGAACTTCGACAAAGCATCTGCAGCACTTCCCAGGTCAATAAATCACCGTTGGAGTTATAAATGGAATAGGACCACTTACTCTCTGGGGCCATTTCCTAGACTCCGTAAATATCTGAAGCAGAACTTTCAGAGAACGTCTTAAGAAATTGGTAGCAATCAGAACCCTCATTCAGTGGCAAGTGGCTTTGCCTGTGGCTTGGGGATCTGTGTTGACTGTCAGAATTCAAGAGAAATACTGGACTTGCAAATTCTTAGGAGTCCAGCTTTGCAAATATCTAGGCAGCAAAGGGAATATTTTCTGTTCCAAAACCTACCGAGTGACCGGCCCAGTGGCTCTCCACTGGGTATGATCCCCCCATCCCGCAGGGCAAAATTTGACAACGTCTGGAGAAATTATTTGTTGTCACAGCTGGGAAGCTGCCACTGGCATCTAGTGGGTAGAGGCCAGGGATGCTGCTAAACACCTACAGTGCACAGGACAACCTTCTAGAACAAAGAATTGTCCAGCCCAAATGTCAGCAGTGCCGGGGTTGGGAGACTCTGCCCTGATCTAATAGCTCCTAACATTGTCAGCTGCAGAGAACTGTTTTGTTATTTTCCTGCCTGGGGCCCTTCCCCATGTTTTAAAAGATTTTTTTTCTACCAAAGGAGACAATTTAAGTAATTATCTCTTTCACATTTTAAAACCTTAAAACCAGTCAGAACTTTCTGAGAAGTCCATTCATTCAACAGACATTTGTGGACATCTACTATACACCAGGCAATATGATATGAGGGAGAAAGAGGTGAGTCCACGTTGGCCCCTGCCGCAGGGGCTCACAGGGCAGCAGAGGCACACACGTAAACAACTGACCGTGCCGTCATGGTTAAGTGTGCCATGAGATGTGAGACAAAGGGCTTTGAAGCCAGTTCTGCCTGGCTTTGGGGAGTGGGAGGTCATTCCAGAAGGAATGGCTGAGCAGAGCCCATAGACCCAACGAGGTAAGGTGTTCAGTACATGGGTGAGGTGGGGAAGGAGGGAACAGCATGGGCAAAGGCTCTGAGGATGAAACTGAACCTTGGTGTGCCACCAGAGGGGGGATGTGCAGAGTAGCCCTTTGCCAAGCCAGGTGCAAAGAGTCACTGCCTCATCCCTACCCAGCACCACTTACTTCCTCCGGGAACAGGACCCTGCCCTGACCCAGGTGTGGGACCCAGAGGTAGAAGAAGAGTCAAGGGGGCTTGGGCCACAGGTGCCCAGATCCTGTGCCCGGGCTCACCGATCAGAGACATCATCTCTCTCCTTAGGAGGGGCTGGTGAGGGGCTTGTCACATAAGGACAAGGAAGGACCAGGACAAGAAACCGAGGGCTCCCGGGGCAGTAGGCAAAGCATATTGATTTTATTTTAATGTATTTTAGCTTTGTATGTGGAAATGAAAAGCGCAAAGAGTTCCCACACACCCTCACCCAGCTTCCCCTGACGTTAACACCTTACGTACCTAACCATAGCCCAAGGACAGAAATGAATGCATTTATTTTGAGGAAAACTGGGGGGGGGGGGGGCATCAAGGCATAAGAAAAGCACATCCATGAGCGAGCATCAGCTCATCAAGCCGCCAACATCTTCATTAGCCCACGGGACTGTCATGGGTCATCACGTCCGTCCACAGTTCCCTGGATTAGGTTACCAATGGGTCCACCCATTCATTTGTTCATTAAGCATTTAATTTAACTGCCATGTGAGCTCCGGAACCTCGGGTAGGTGCTGGGAAACAAGAATCCAGAAGATGCCCATCTCCATCCTCCAGAACCTGTGAGCCCTGTGGCCCCATCACACACCAAGGAGTCCCCAGGTTGGAAACCACTGCAGTCATCACTTTCACGGTTTGAATCAGCACCGCCACCCCATAACTGCCATTGTGCGGCGTCCTGCAGAGCTGATCTGTACACTGGTTTGCGCTCACCTCTTCTGCCCTCTCCTCCCTTTTTCCTGGGACAATGCCATCAGCTTTGAGCACCGGGAGTACGCTGAAGACAGGCTATGAACCGGCTGATGTCGGGGTGAGCAGCTAGCTAAGCCACAGGGCTGAGCCTGCCGGAGGCAGTCAAGGCCATTTCTGGTCCCCAGATTCTCCCACCAGGTTCAGACATCCGTGTTCTGTCCCTTGAATTCTCCCTCCCGCCTCTGCTCACATGCTGGGCTTCAGCAGAAAGGCCACCGGGGAAAATCCATTAAAGAAGCCGCGGCAATCTTTGCAGCGTGGCCCGATGATTCCGTGATAAATCACGTTCTGAAGCCAGGAGCCACTTATTATTAACCTGAGCCGTGAATCTGCCTGGGGCTGCACTTTGGATTTCCTCAAGCTGGGTCACTGCTTTGTGCTGTGATTCCTCCTGGTGACACGTTTGCGATGGTGGATGGTAGACTGCGGCATTTTCCTTGCCTCGACCGAAGACTCCCATCCTTGGAAGGGGCCCCGTGTTCCCCTGCTGCCCCCTTGGTGGGCCTGATGGGGCCAGGGCCCAGCCTGGTCAGATGCTCCCAGGCGAGGGACAGGACCTGCTCGGGCGACCGAGTGGGGACAGGCAGGAACCCAGCCCGCAGGAGCTGGCTCGGGCCGCCCCTCCCACCACGAGTGACCCAAGGCCTCTGGAGATCAGCCAGATGGACCAGCCCAGCTGCCTCTGCAGAAAACAATTTGTCACACGGGGCTGTCAGCAAGCAGCAGTGGACGCCTTCTTGGGGGCGCCTGGCCGAGCTACGCAGAGAAGGAGCCCTGAACACAGTGAGGTAAATGCACCCCCCACCCCCGCTGCTGCGAACCACCTGGGCTTTTAGGCAAATCGGATGAGAGGGCTGGCTTAACCCCTGGCCAAGCGGTTCAGGTGCTCAGTGCAGCCTCTCCCTGCGCCTGATTCACTGCCATTCACTGCCATGCCCTTCTGGGAGGCATTTTGCTCCTACAGCAAAGCGGTCTGTTCAGCAAAAATTTCCCTGAGAACCTGCCGGGGCAGATGAGGCACTGGGGGGCTGGGTCTCAGGGATCTCACTCCAGGTCCCCAACCTCCAGGCTCCTGCGGGGACGGATGTGCAGATAGCTGGAGACCGAGTGGCATAAGCAGGGTGCAGCAGGGAGAATGCAGGGTCCAGGGGCACAAAGCAGTGGCTGCCCAGCGAGGGAGGCGTCAGTGGTGACTGAGGTGGGCCCCACAGATGAGCAGGGCTCAGCCAGGGAGAGAGTCCTTGCGGGCGGGGGCAAACACACAGGCACAGGCTTGGGGGGGTGTTGGGGGTAGGAAACCAGAGGTGGATGGATACACATGTGCTTCTATAATCCCCCGGTGGAAGGTGCTGCCTTTTTGTGCAATCCCACCGTGACTTTCCTGTTTGATTTTACATGTGTCTTTAGTGTAGGGAAGACATTTTCATGCTTCAAGATTCAGAAGGCACAGAAATCTATATGGTGCAAACCTCCTTCCCAGCCCTGTTCCCGGTTCCCCTCCCAGAGGCAAACATGACCCCAGTTCCTTATGACTCCTTCCAGAGATACCCTGTGTATTCTAAGCAGTCACACACCCGCACACACACACACCCGTTTTACCTCGATGCCTGTGCTCTGGTTTTTTCAGTTCATTTATCTCGGTGATCATTCCCCATCAGAACATAAATTTTGTTCATTCCGTTTTTAAACACTTGCACTGTTTTCCATTGTGTGGGTTTTACTAGCTCCCTTTCAACAGACGTTCGCATTGTTTCTGATCTTTTGCTGTTAAAACCGGTGCTGTCTTGAAGATGCTTGTACATACATCCCTTCACTCACGTGTGAATTCATCTGAGGGCAGATTCCTAGAAGAGGAATTTCTGGGTCAGAGCACAGAAGCCTTTGTCACTTTGAGAGCCCTGTCCACACCCACTCCCCGCCCCACTTTGAGACTGTACAGTTTTCGCTCCCCCTCACGATGCTTGGGGGTCCCCGCCATCATGCACCCTAGGATGTGCTGATTCAATTCAACATTTATTTTTTGAGCCTCACCCATGGACCAGCGTGGTTTGAAGCGGTGAACTAGACATATGGGGCCCTGCCCTCAAGAGGAGGGGATACATCAGACTGGGGAGACGGCTCAGTGAACAGGACCCCAGCGAGGGACCGTCCGTGTTTCCATCCTGCAGGCACTGACCGCCTGGACAGGAGGGTGATGCGTGGGCATGAGTGACCTCAGTGCAGGGAAGCTGGGATCTGGCCACCAGGAACGGACAGCTGATAAGGCTCTGAGGAATTTGGAGGCCAAGGGGGAGGAGAGAAGGTCGCGTCTGGGCTGAGCCATGATGGGCGATATTGTCCTGAGAGCAGAAGTGGTGGCCTGGGTGGAGGCCAGTCAGGAAGGGACCTAGGGCTTCTGAGCTACGCTTATGCCAGACACTGTGCTCAGTGGTGGACACTCCAGCCCGGGTTTCCCCCAGATGTAGAAGCCTGGCTAGGGCAGAGGAAGCCGGAGGAGGGCTGGCAGGGGCCAGGGCAGAGGAGGCACGGGCGGACGGTCCCACGTGGCAGTTGGTACCCGGGCCGGCTCTCCCGAGCAGGTGGATGGGGTGTGGACCCTGAACACAGAGTCCTGCCTTCACATCCCAGCCCCACCATGCTCCCCACCTGTGGGCCTTGAGCCAAGGCCCCTGCAGGCTTGGCTTCCTCCTGAGAAAATGGAAATAACAGCATCATAACCTCGTCTTACCTCACTGGCATCTCACAGGAGATGCCCCATGACCAGCACCTCGCCCATGGCCCTCCCAGCCCAGGTGCGCATCCCTCCTTCTTTCCCTCTAATGCTGGGAGGCAGGTGGCCCAGGAGCTGAGCACACATGCCCTGCCTGGGTTTGGGCTCTGGCTCCTCTCCTCACCTCTCCTCTCTGTGCCTCAGTTTTTTAATCTGTACAATGGGGGTGCCTACAGCCTAGGGTGGTTTGTGAGGAGTGAGTGAGTAAAAGCACTAAAGAGAGGCCCTGGGATGTGATGAGAGCTGTGGGAATGCTGCCATTGTTTCCTCTTGACGCATGTGATGTTAAAAAGCAGAAGATGAAGAATCGGTGAAGTCCAGGGTGTAAGGAGAGGGCGCGGATCGCTGGTGGTACAGATGGAGACAGAGCTTAGGACCGAAAAGCCTCCCTGAGGAGAGGCAGGTGTAAAGAGATTGGGGGAAGTGATGGTGCTGTGTCGGGTCTGTGGGTGATGATGCAGCCAAGCTCATCCAGGGCTTTTCAACACTTAACAGTCACAGGAGCTCAATCCCTGTGCAGCTTTGCGCTGACCCTCCCCACCCGGCTCAAACCGCTGCAGTTCCCTCCAGGGTCTTTGGTCCTCTTCCTTGGTCTGCCTCTTCCTGGAAAGCCTTCCCACGGATTCAAGAGTGTCCAGGCCTTCAGGAGGTGGTCTGGGCTGGTGTCTCCCATTTCCTAAAAGCCCCTGTTTAACACCCATGAGGATGCTCGTTTCCACTGCTTGGGCCAGGCCTTCTCACTTCATTTGACCCTTGTTAAAATGAACAAACCTAACACAGGTGGTAGAGTACACGCTGTGCAGCTGCTCTAACATCCAGCTCTGCCACCATCAGCTGTGTGACCTTGAGCAAGCTGCTTACCCTCTCTGTGCCTCAGTTTCCTCCCCTGGAAAAATGATGCAAATAGCAGACCCACCTCCCAAAGTGTATCTATCTCAGAAGGGTTAAGGAGAGGCTAAATGCCTGCCTCTTGGCCATTTGCAGTGTTGATGTTAGCTTCAAGTGCAACTCGCCACCATGCCTTCAAGTAGAAAGCCAGTATCCCCTGCCATCCAGAAAAAGCGTTTTCAAAAACACAGAAATTACTGTTAGGCATGGAAAATAATTTCCTGAGCTACTTCCTCCTCCCTTTGAGTTCAAGTCTACAGGATGCAGCCCAGCCCCAGGCACTGGCCTTCAGCCCCTCAGGGATCTGATGGACAAGCCCCTCCAGCTTCATCCCCCCCACCCCTACTCTAGCCACAGGGTGACCAAGCACGGCCACGGGGCCCGGCCTCTTCTGTCCCCTCTGCCTGGCCTGTCGACCTTGAGAGCAGTTACAGGATGCAACAAAGCAGGCTCTGGCCTCAAATTCTGCCCGCCATTTCCTTTCCGTATGACACTGGACCCCCTCTGGGCCTCGGTGTTCTCATCTGTAAAATGGGGACACGACCTCATATCTTAGGAAGACAATTCAGTGAGGCATGGAGCACGGAGCCTGGCTCACCGTGCAAGCTATTATTATTGTTGTTGTTGCTGTTACATTCGCCACCTGCTAAAGTCAGGGCTCAGCATGTCTTCCCATTTCCGGAGTTGTATAAAATATAGTGCCCCCACTGGCCAAATGACAGCCGTCGTCGCCCCAGGCATTGGGCATGCATGGCTTTATCACAGTGTGTCTCTGAAATTCCTCGCTGACTAGCCTGTGAGGGATGGGGGTTTATCCCATTTTACAGCTGAGAAAACTGAGGCTCACAGATGCCCAGACTGATAGAGCCAGGATTTGAGCCCCAGTCTCTCTGGCTCTGACTCTGAAATCAATTTTTCCTCCATTGGAGCTCAGATCCCAGTACCTGACACACGGGTCCTCACACCTGTACCCGTGTAATCCACCCCCCAGGCATGCTATATATGTCCCTACCTACTTCCAAGAAGGAGTTAAAGAGACTTAAAATAAAAGACATGGATACAATAAAAAGAATCTGTATTACAGAGAGTGAAAACTTAGGGTCAGATAATAACTGATGGTAGGAGAGAATAATTATACCCGGCACTAAGGCTATGGGCAGCTATGAGAGTTGAATGGAAAAATGAGGTCTGAGCTTCCTGGTAGTCAAGGCAAAAAGGAGAATAACATGGGTTTGACGGCATTGAATTGCCAATAAAAGGAAGCAGCTCTGGAGATCTTTTCCTCAGCTCTGAGCTCTGAGGGGAATCATCCTGCAGGTTTCTATACAGTGAATGGGGGATAAATGGTGACTTGTGTCCCTGGTAGCCCAGCTCCCCAACCTTGGAAGTGGGAAGGAACATCTGATAGAAGCTGCTTCCTGCCTCTGCCTGTGCCAGAGGTCCACACCTGCCTTCATGGGGTTCTCACAGCTCCTTGGGCTCAGCATCATCACTTGTCCTTTACAGACGAGAACGCATAGAGAGACCTCGACTCCCACGTAAGTTTTCTTCGTTTGTGGGGGACAGGAATCTCAGAACCAGCGCAGGCCTGCCGTGCTCCTAAGCTCTTTCCCTTCTGCTGCACTGCCCAGCTCAGGGAGGCCCTGCCGCTTGGATTATTGCCCAGAGCTAATCCCCCCCCAATTACTCCTCCCAAGCCCTTCCCCTTCCCCTTCCTGCTCTCCCCTCATACACCCCTCCCCCATCCCTCTGCATGCCTCCCCAACGCACATCAATTCTCCCCTTTGCTAAAATCTCAGCCAAATGCTCCCTACGGCCCCCAAGCCTTCCAGGGCTCAGCTCCAAGACTAGCAGCTCTGTCTGCTGGCAGCTGAGAGTAATTTAGCAACGGGAAGCAGGTGTGAGGCTGGAGGGGGGCGGGGCTGGGTCTCGCTGCCTCCAGCTGCTGTCGCTTCCGCCATCCCCATCTCCATCCCTGGGACTGGGACACCCTGGTGTTTGCCTCACACCAGACCAGACCCCAGAGTCAATATCCTCTACCACACACACAAGGGGAAGACTGCAGACAGAAGCTGATGGGTTAAGTCCTAGTGGCCTCAATGGACAACTCCCTATTGTTCCTGACGGTCTATTCATGAGACACAGGTCAACACCGAGGGCCTGTTGTGCCCCGGTGCTATCCTGGGTGCGATCAGCAGAGCAGGATCTGAGCACACCTGCTGAGGGTGTGCGTGGGGTAGTCGGGTCCGTGGTCAGGCAGCAGGAGGCGACCTCGCTCTTCCAGGGCTGCCGGTCTGGTTGTTCACATTGTGTACTGAACAAAGTATATGGTCCAGAGGCAAAAGGGGGTTAAATCCCCCAGCTCTGTCCTTGCCGGGAGACTGTGCCTGGCTGGAGGAGGTGGTGCCTTTTACAAGTTCACCCAGAGACCTGTGGGCTGCAGCCACCTGGAGTGGGCATCTTTCTGTGATTCCGCACAAACGCTCCAGACTAGCTTCAGCACCTTATTTTTGCCGACTCAGACCCAGAAGTGCCAAGTCAGCAGGCTGAGGTCAGCAGGTCTTAGAGGAGTCAGGGAGCCCCCAAGGCCTTCCCAGCGCGGCCCTCCTGTCTGCCAAGGGCTGGACAACTAAGCAACTAAGCCCGTGCGCAATAACTACTGAGCCTGCGCTCTAGAGCCCGCAAGCCACAGCTACGGAACCTGCGTGCCACAGCTACTGAAGCCCGCGTGCCTAGAGCCCGTGCTCCGCAACAAGGGAAGCCACCACAATGAGAAGCCCGCGCACCACAACGAAGAGTAGCCCCCGCTCGCCGCAACTAGAGGAAGCCCGCGTGCAGCAGCAAAGACCCAATGCAGCCAAAATTAAAATAAATAAGTTTTAAAAAATTTTAAAAAGAAAATTCATGTGCTCTCCGTGGAGTAAGGGCCCAAGGGCCTGGTGGCGCATAGCACGGTCACCCTTCACGGTCAGAGCACCCAGCTGAAGGGCCCGCTCAGTTTTCCGGCTCCTCTGACATCTTCCTCCCCACTCTGCCTCCTGGAAACACCTGGCTTTCCTTCTGACTTCTCCAAACACATCTAAACCAAGACATCCAGAAAAGAGTGATCAAATCAAGTCCATCCTCAAAGGGGCCAGGCAGTACTTTTTCCTTCAGCCCCTGATTACGCAGCAAGTTTGGAATATTTTCCCCAAAGTTCCCTTAAGGAAGCGAAGTGGAGTGCGAACAGATGGCTTCCTGAAGTCCCAGGCCTGGGACCTGCTTCCCACTGGCAGCCAGGGGCTGGGAGGTGGTCTCCTGGCTGAGCAGCCCCGGGGGCAGTGACCCCAGCACCCAGCTGCTTTCTGTACAGATTTCAGTCCTCCTGTATTTAGTCCTGCTCTGCCTTTCCACACTCAGAGGTGTCCCGGGCCCGTTGCCAGCCTTTTCAGTATTCTGAGGTGTGATTTTGCTGCTTCCTGCAGGAATTCAGTAGAGCAAAGAAAGCTGCAAAGTGAGCTTAACTTCTATGCTCTCTTTCTTCTCTTCTTCCTCCTCCTTCTCTTGCCCTGTGTGTGTGTGTCCGTCCGCAGATCAGTAAATCCTCAGCTCTACCGTTAGAATATATCCAAGATCTGCCCACTTCTTATGGCCCCCAACACTTTTTTTTTCAGCCCCATCCCCAGTGCCTAGAACTGTGCCTGGTTTCCACTAGGGGCTCAATAAATGTTTGTTGAATGAATGCATAGGTTAGTTGCTCAATTTTCTTTTAATGGTGCTCCAAGCTCCCATTTTACTGTATCTGGTTGTCTCTAGTACAGATCCTGCTGGATGAGAAAATATTACTATCCTTTTCATTTTTGCTTGGGAGAACAGGAAGGAAGTGATTCAGCAGAAGGGAGAGCTGAATTCTAACCCAGCTCCCCTCCCCACCCCATTCCTCCTGCACCGAGAGTTTTGCCATCAGCTGCTGAAGGAGTCAAGGGCCCAGGCATTGCTAGGGGTCTGGGATGCAAGGAAGGTGGGTCAGAGAGTGGAGACGTCACAGGCAGGGATTGAGAAGGAGGTGGAGGTTGGGAGGGTGGGAAGGAAGGGAGATTTCAGACTCACTCCTCATCCTTGGAATTTTTCCCTTGGAAGGACTGGTATTTATTATGCACTGTCTGTCTTACTCCATTTGATACAGACGCTTCATCTGTGCCATTATTATTAGGACCATGAATTTTTCTTTTACTTTTTATTGGAGTATCGTTGCTTTACAATGTTGTGTTAGCCTCCGCTGCAACAAAATGAATCCTCCATACACATACTTATATCCCCTCCCTTTTGGACTTCCCTCCCATTTAGATCACTACTGTGCATTAGGTAGAGTTCCCTGTGCTGTACAGTATGCTCAGTTGTCTATTTTATACATAGTATCAATAGTGTATATGTGTCAGTCCCAATCTCCCAATTCCTCCCACCCCACCCCTTTCCCCCTTGGTATCCGTACCTTTGTTCTCTACATATGTGTCTCTATTTCTGCTTTGCAAATAAGATCATCTCTACCATTTTTCTAGATTCCACATAAATGCGTTATTATACGGTATTTGCTTTTCTCTTTCTGAGTTACTTCACTCTGTATGACACTCGCTAGGTCCATCCACGTCTCTACAGATGACCCAATTTCATTCCTTTTTATGGCTGAGTAATATTCCATTGTATATATGTACCACATCTTCTTTATCCGTTCCTCTGTTGATGGACATTTAAGTGGCTTCCATGTCCTGGCTATTGTAAATAGTAGGACCATAAATGTCACCTTATAGATAAGGTGACATCTTTTCTCAGCTTTATATTTGTATTTCTTGTATCATGAAGAGTTTCTCCAAGTGTTGGTTTGCAGGGTAGTGGACAGCAACTTGGAATGACACAGACTGGAATACCAGTACCGGATCTGTCACTAGCTAGCGATGGGACCTACAGAGACATATTCTCTTTGAGTCTCAGTTTCTCATTCCACAGTTTCCCTTGCTTCATAACCATAACCCTCCTCCCTCCATCAGAACAATCATTCCAATGCATTCAGTACAGGTGGCTTTACCGTCCTGTTATTAGGAAAGTCATCTTGTTTAACTATTTCATACTATGTGATGAATGACTGATAGTTTCTAGGGACATTTGTATTTTGTGAAGAAGATACTCACTAGCACAGGGGAAATTTCAGTTGGCAGATCTGGGGGCAGAGAGATAAAATGAACTGATGCCTCAGAGTGCCCTTGCTTTATAGATGAGGGTATCGAGGCTCAGAGAAGGGGAGAGTGGCTCCCTTTGTCACACAGGAAGTCAGAGATAGAGCTGAGCATGGGGCCTGGGACTTCTGATTCCCACACTGTCTGGTACTCTTTCTATGCATTGAATGCAGGGGAAAGTTTTCCATGGGGTATGGGCCTGTGTCATGTAAACTGTATGTCTGCACTGATACAACATGGAGAGAACATATCATAATTCCTCCTCCAACAATGATCCCTTAGCATGTGCAGTCTTATTTTTTATTTTGTCAGCCATGTTAATTTGAGTCTTATTCAACCCAAACAACAAGTCACTCCTCTTGGGAATAATGAGAAAATGAGTGATCAGGGGTTTTCAAAAAGAGGGAGTCTGAGGGACCAGCAGCAGGAATAAGGGGATGGAAATGATATCATTCATTACATGGAAGCTTCTGGAGGCCAGAGACAGTCCCCCTTCCTGCCCCTGAGAGGAAGGATGGGCTGGATGAGTATAAGAAAGGCTTGATTTGACAGGAAGTTTTCAGGGGCAGGGCCTGAACTGTAAGCACTGAGTACTGGGAGGACGGGGGGAGAAAAAAAATCAGGGTAGTTGATATAAAAGGAACTCAGATTTTTTTCCACTTCAAGCTTCCAAGTCCCCCTGTGACCCTGAGACCAGATGGGTCCTAACATGCAGGGGAGGCTGTTTCAATTAAAAATGGATCTGGCTGCATCTAATGAAGTCCCAAATAATAATGGCTTAAATGAAATAGAAGTTTCTTTATGTACCTCAGGGCTGAGCATCCAGGGGTCTCATGGGGGAGCCGTGGCATCATGCTCCTTCTTTATTCTGTAAGATCTCAGCTCAAAACTTCCATTCTCAAAGTCACCTCATGATCCAAGATGGCTGCAGAAGTGTCAGCCATCAAGTCCAAGTTCCAGGAAACAGAAAATGTTATTGTTGGTAGTGGAGTGGTGGGAGAACTGACCCCCTAAGGAACCCTTTAGGCATTTTCCACTGATATTTTCCAAAGTCTAGAACCTAGTCATATGGCCATACTTAGCTACAAAGGAAACTGGGAATATAGCCTGTTAGTTGGACACATGGCAACCCCAACAGAAATCAGTGTCCCGTTTTATATATATATATATATATATAAGAACCAGAACTCTAGAGGGGCTCTCTAGTTCTAGTCAAAAGACAGCCAGTTTCCTCAAAAAGTTGAAAATAGAACCATCATATGATCCAGCCATCCCATCTCTGGGTATACGTCCAAAAGAACTGAGATCACCATCTCAAAGAGAGATCTTCACTCCCATATTCACTGCAGCATTATTCTCTGTAGCCAAGATGTGGAAGCAGCCCAGGTGTCCATCAACGGATGAATGGAAAAGAAAGAGCCGTCTATCCCTACAATGGGCTAGGATTCAGCCTCAAAAGGAAGGACATTCTGACACATGCTATAATGTGAATGAGTCTTGAGGACATTGTGTTAAGCGAAATAAGGCAGTCACAACAGCACAAATACTGTGTGATTTAGGTACTACTTATATGGGGTAAGTAGAGGAGACAAATTCATAGAGACAGGGAGTAGAATGGCGGTTGGCGGGGACAGGGGATGGCTGTTCATTGGATGGAAGTTTCAGTTTTGCAAGTTGAAGAAGTTCTAGAGAGCTGTTGGACAACAGTATACACGTCTATAAATGGTTAAGATGGTAAATTTTATGTTATGTGTTTTTTTATCACACACATACACACACACAGAATCATTCACCCAGGAGTTGTGGGTTCAGGAAGATAAAGTGCAAGAAAGGCAGGTGTTGCTTTTAAGATGGAGAGAAGAAAAGGGAAATATATAGTGATCAGTGAGCATCTATTCTCCTCTGGGTCTTGGGCTGAAAGCTTCATCTCACTCATGCTCATACTGACCTGGCGGGGCTGTTGTTACCTCCTTAATTCTACAGATGATTCATGCATTCACTCATTCGAGCGATCCTTACCGATCATCTCTTATGTGCCGGGCATGCTCCTTGATGTAGGAGATGCAGCTATGAACAAGTCAGAGGGGAGAGGAAGGCTATACCCAGACTCATACGTGGTGTAATTTCAAGTCATGATTGATGAAGTGGAAGAAGAGGGGGAGAAGGGGGTAGGAAATGAGGAGGGTGCTGTTATACATACCATCCTCCCAGGCTGCTCAGAGCAGGTGATGCTTTGAGGAGAAAACTTCTTGAAGAAGGAATGCAGGAGAGAGGTGAAGTAGCGTGCCCGAGAGGACCCAGCTAGTAAAAGACAGGACTGAGATTTAACCTCGTTTTGGAAAACATTTTACTGTGAACGAATTCAAACAGTTACAAAAGTAGACAGAATAATAGAAGTCCCCATGTAGATGTCACTCAGCTTCAAAAATTACCAATTCGGGCTTCCCTGGTGGCGCAGTGGTTGAGAGTCCGCCTGCCGATGCAGGGGACATGGGTTCGTGCCCCGGTCAGGGAGGATCCCACATGCTGCGGAGCGGGCTCGCTGAGCCTGTGCTCTGCAATGGGAGACGCCACAACAGTGAGAGGCCCACGTAGTGCAAAAAAAAAAAAAAAAAAAAATTACCAATTCAAGGACAATCTTGTTTCATCTGTACAACACCCTTCCCCCCACACATATTATTTTGAAGTAAAACTAGACAACTCATCGCTTAATTCGTACATAGTTTTTGAAACCATCATACCATCACCATACCTCAAGCAATTCCTTAATTTCATCAAATATCCAATCCGTGTTCCAGTTTCTCATTATCTTATAAATTTAGAGTTAACTTTTTTTGCAGTCTGTTTGAATCAGGATCTAAATAAGGTCTTCACACAGTGATTGACTGGTGTGTCTTTCTTGGTGGCCAGCTATACATAGCATAAAATGTACCTTTTTAACCAATATGTATGTTCACATTGTTATGCAGCCATCACCACCATCATCTCCAGAACGTCTTCATCTTCCCAAACTGAAACTCTGTCCCCATTAAACACCCCGCCCAGCCCCTGGCGACCACCATTCTACTTTGTGTCTCCAAGTACCTCATTGAAACGGAATTGTACAACGTCTGTGCTACTGTGACTGACTTATTTCACTCAGCATACTGTCCTCAAGGTTCATGTCTGGAGGTTGGATAGAGCTGCTTCCTCATCCCACAAACCAGGTCCTGGCAGGAGAGAGGAGACACCCCCAAAAAAGGGTGACTGAAGAGGGTGTACTTGCTATTGGGGGGCAGGGTGAGGAGGGGGCAGAGGATGGCCAGAAGGGAAGCAGGTGCCTTCCCCGGGCTGCAGGGCCAGGAGAGGGTGCTGCTACCCCCCGAGGCTGCCGAGAGCTGGGCCGTGGTAGGGACACTCAGCCACTGCAGACCTACTCTCAATGGGTGGAGAACAAATTCTAGAACCTTCTATCCCACCTCCCTCCAGACTCCTCCTCGTGCCTCTCATTGGCTGAACCAAACTGGAAGCCAGAGATCAAACGAGAGGTCAGCCTTGGGGTCAGCTTCCTGGGGTTGTCCTTAGGGGTCAGGCTTCTTGGAGCCCAGAAAACGGACAGAGCTCGTGGCCCGGAGGACAGCAGGGTGTATGAAAACAGAGAGGAAACTCAGCTGGCCACGGTCGATCAGAGCCTAGCTCAGGGCCCAGCACATGGTGGACACTCATGTCTCCATCTCATGAGATGGAGAGAAAGAGGCTTCTTAAGGAGTCAGGAGGCCAGGCAAGTCTGAGCTATGTCTCCTAGGGCGGCAGCTCCGAAGTACCCCCAGTCCTGCTCACTGGGGCCCCCCAGTGAATCACTGATGCACAGATGCTCGGAGCTCATGATCGTGAAGCACGGCTGGGAATACAATGTAGGGCTTTCCCTCCCCTGGAGCTCCAGCAGGCTAATCAGTGCTGCGGAAGATGACATGGAGGAAAATGAAGTGAGTCCCCGAGGTCTGGCCTTAGGGGGACCGGGAAGCAGCAGCCGCTCAGCCCCTGGGAAATCCGTGCGCCAGGCTGAGTCAGGAACAGCCCCTCAAGGAGGATTGATTAAGATGTCACGCTGTTGCCGGGCTGTCTAATCAGAATGCTGCTTACTAAGGGAGACCCTCCGCTCTCTGCCTTGGCTCCCCTAATGCAGTGGGAGCTGGGGCTCTGAGGACCCAGCCAGATCCTCTGCTTCACCGGAAGGGCTTTAGAATTCTCATCGCAGAGCACCTCCCTGTGCAGATCAAGTGATGGAGTCTTTTATTGAGATTTATTCTATAAATCCGAGGACACGCCATGGGGTCAGATGTGCCAGGTGCTGTTACTGACCTGGGTTCTTGGACTCTTTAATCAATAGAAATTGATAGGAGGCCAGATGAGAAATTCAGGCAAGGCTTTACTGGGGCTCGGGCTGTCGCAGGAGGGACGAAAACAAGTAACAGGTTCCCTTGCTCACTCCCTGAAGGGGGATGAGCTGGTTCCTTAAATGGGGTGAGGCTGGGGGTGGACTGGTTGGTCCGGCCTGAGGGGTGGCTTAGGGGGTCTGCCCCTGCCTCCACCTGCGTGGTGCTGTGTGCAGGGATCCTGCGCGGGACCCTGCTTTCGCTCTTGACACCTTGGAAGTGGCAGTTGGGTTTTGGCTTTCTGGTGCCTTGTTCGCAATTGTCCACGTGTGCGGTTATTTTTAGTCCCTGATAGTTTCTTTGTATTCTGTTGCTTGAAGAGATGTTTGTTCAGGTGCAAGCACTGCAGCAAAGGGGCCCAGGCCCCAGCCTCTCTCAGTGTGAATTCCAGCCACACCTCTTACCAACTACTGGGGCCTTGGACAGGTGTTCTCTAGGGGCTGTGCTTCAGTTTCCCTCCCTGTAAGACAGATTTTTATGAGGCATGAGTGAATCAGGGCAGGGTGCCTGGCCTATATTCAGTGCTTAGAAAGTGTTAGCCCTCCCCTTTCTTACCTCCCAGTCCCCAGAAGCCTTCCCAGACCCTGGACCCCCTGCCCCTGGGCTTCCCAGACTCCCATTTCCCACTGCACCCAGCAGCCCTGTCCCAGATGCCTTGCTCTTTGCTGTCTTGTCACTTGCCTGTCTCCCCACCAAGCTCTGTGCTCCTCAAAGACAGACCTGCCTTCTCATCTCTCTCCTCCAGCCCAGCACAGCCTGGGAGGGCGGAGGCTCCAGAAGGTTCTCCAGGATATGAGCTCTGCTCACGGGTCTGAGCGGAGGCTGTGTGGGGCTGCTCCGGGTCATGCTTTCTGTCTTGCTGCTCTGTCTTCCACTCCACCCCTTTGTTCAGTCACTCCTTCATTCCACAGAGGTTCACCTAGCATCTCCGAGGTGCCGGGGAGCAGAGAAGAGGAGAAAGAACTCCTGGAGGAGAGAGAGACGGCCCTGTAAACAGGCTATCCCCCTGCAGTGAGCTGTGGGGGCAGCAGCGGGGTCCGACCCCACTGGGGGTCAGGGAGGAGCTCCCCAGGGAGAGCCCAGGACAGGCTGAGAACCCAGTCTCAGAGCTGAAGGGAACTCGGAGGCTGTGCCCTGTGACCGTCCAGGAGGCAGGGGAGGGACCTAAGAACCAGTGACGTGCGGTGACCAGAGTGTGGGTCTTGTGCCTTCCTGTCCAGGGCTGTGTCCCATCGGCCAAGACACAGTCTGTCAGAGATGCTGGCAGGAGAGATATGGAGTTCAAAGAGCTGCTTGCAGAGGCCTCCGGAAGAGACAGCTGTTCTCACCCTCCCCGGGGCTGTCGGGTGCGTGGGGGGGGAGTCTCTGACCCGCTGTCTAACCGTGTCCTCTGAGAATCCACTTTCATATTTAGACCGCTATAGGGTCTACGTAACATCTAAATATCTAAATACCTTCACTTTCAAAAAGAACTCACGGGAAGCCTGATTCCTCCACCTCCATTTTTGTTTCTCAAGATGGCTTTGGCTATTCGAGGTCTTTTGTGTTTCCATACAAATTGTAAAATGTTTTGTTCTAGTTCTGTGAAAAATGCCGTTGGTAATTTGATAGGGATTGCATTGAATCTGTAGATTGCTTTGGGTAGTATAGTCATTTTCACAATGTTGATTCTTCCAATCCGAGAACATGGTATATCTCTCCATCTGTTTGTGTTGCCTTGCTTTCTTGCATTGGTATCTTATAGTTTTCTACGTACAGGTCTTTTGCCTCCTTAGGTAGGTTTATTCCTAGGTATTTTATTCTTTTTGTTGCAGTGGTAAATGGGATTGTTTCCTTAATTTCTGTTTCTGATCTTTCGCTGTTAGTGCATAGGAATGCAAGAGATTTCTGTGCATTAATTTTGTATCCTGCAACTTTACTAAATTCATTGATGAGCTCTAGTAGTTTTCTGGTGGCATCTTTAGGATTTTCTATGTAGAGTATCATGTCATCAGCAAACAGTGATAGTTTTACTTCTTCTTTTCCAACTTATATTCCTTTTATGTCTTTTTCTTCTCTGATTGCCATGTCTAGGACTTCCAAAACTATGTTGAATAATAGTGGTGACAGTGGGCAACCTTGTCTTCTTCCTGATCTTAAAGGAAATGCTTTCAGTTTTTCACCATTGAGAATGATGTTTGTTGTGCGTTTGTCGTATATGGCCTTTATTACGTTGAGGTATATTCCCTCAATACCTACCTTCTGGAGAGTATTTTATCATAAATTGGTGTTGAATTTTGTCAAAAGCTTTTTCTGCATCTAAAAATTGGTACAGACGATCTTATTTACAAAGCAGAAATAGAGACACAGATGTAGAGAACAAACGTATGAATACCAAAGGGGAAGGGGTGGGTGGGATGAATTGGGAGATTGGGATTGACATATACAGACTATTGATACTATGTATAAAATAGATAACTAATGAGGACCTTCTGTATAGTAGAGGGAACTCTACTCAATGCTCTTTGGTGACCTAAATGAGAAGGAAATCCAAAAAAGAGGTGATATATGTATACATATAGCTGATTCACTTTGCTGTACGGTATAAACTAACACAATATTGTAAAGCAACTATACTCCACTAAAAATTAAAAAAAATTCACAGTCTGAGAAATAAACTTCTGATAGTGTAATATTATATAGGGAAGTGAACTTGAATGAAACGTAATTTCCCGAGTTGCCAGGGATTATTGTCAGGTTCTCAATTTCCTGTCTGTTTTCCATCCACTGTGTGCTCAGTGTTGTCTCAGTCCATCCAGGTAGCTAAAATAAAATCCCACAAACTGGGGTCTTATAAACAGCATAAATTTATTTCTCACGGTTCTGGAAGTCTGAGTTCAACCCAGCATGGTTGGGTTCTGGAAGGCGGGACATCTTCTTCTGGGTTACAGACAGCTGACTCCTTGTTGTGTCCTCACATGGCAGAAGGAAGCTCTGTGGCGTCCTTTTACGAGGCCACTAATCCCATTCATGGGGACTACACCCTCATGACCTAAGCACTTCTCAAAGGCCCCACCTCCTAATACTGTCACATTGAGCATTAGGATTTCAACATATGAAATTTGGGGGGACACAAATGTTCAGACCATAGCAAGTGGCTTAGAGGCTGCGTGGCTTCCTCTAGGTATTTCCCACCTCTTGTTTCTGGATGGAACTTTAAAGTTTTCAAAGTATTTCCTTGTGTGTGCTCTTGTTTGGAGTCTCCTGACAACCATACCAGGGATAAAGAAGAGGATAGCATTTTACAGATAAGGAAACTGAAGTTTTTATGCATCTGCTCAAGGTCACAGAGCTGGGGTGAAGGGCAGAGGGTGGATTTACTCCTACCTCCCTGCTTCCCATGGAATGGAAAGAACACCGCATATACCTCCATATTACCCCAGATTCCACCTGCTGGTGCCTGGACATCAACCCAGAGGTGCTCCCACAGTAAAATCCCAAAATTAAGTTCAGGGATCCAAAATATGAACTGGGAAAACTTGGGAGCTTATCTTCAGAGTGAATGTAAAGAAACAAAATCATTAAGCTATTGTTTGGTTCTGTTGCCTTCATAACAGTTTTAGGGCCCACTTTAGGAAGAAGCATGCCATGGGTGCTTTGTGGGACACTAGAAATAGCTGTTGCTCCTGAGAGGAAAGAGGATAAACATGTATTGAGTATCTATTCTGTGTCAGGCTAGAAACTTTCCAGATAGTGCCTGAAAACCCAGGATAATATAATATCCTTAAAGATATGCACAGTGCCTAACCAAGCCTGGCATGGTAGCTACTAAGAAACATTTTAAATAACGATTTTTTCCCTGCTTCTAAAAATTGATATATGTTTATTCCAGTAAGTTTGGAAAATACAAAAAATAAAGAAACAAAAACACATGGAATCCCACCATTAGGAGATGTTCACTTTCAACATTTTGACGTTCATCGGATGCAGCCAGACTTTTCTCAACCTGAGATCATATCGTGTATTGTATTTACTAGTACCTCCCTTTCAACCTTGCACTGTCATCATATTATTTTATTGGGGCAGGAGAGCGTGTTGGTTAAGATTGTGGATTCTGGAGCTGGCCTCTCAGGCCACTTATTAGCTGTGGGTAAATGGACTTAATCCCTCTGTGCCTCCATTGCCTCAAATGAAAAGCAGTGAGCATAGCACCTGTCATATATTTGTAGGAGGAACTGAACCAAATATGTAATGTGCTTAAAACAGGGATTGGCATACAAGTCCTCACTAAATATTGGATAGTATTATTATTTTGGGTAAAATTATTGAAGCCCCACATGCTACTGAATTTATGCTGGGCATCTTTCAAGGCCTTTTCACACATGTTGCTACATTTAATTTGTGTAATGATGCCAAGAAATCGGTATTGTCTCCCATTTTGCAGATGTTGAAACTGAGACTTGGAGCAGACAAGTCACTGTCCAAGTCGTACAGCGATTGGCACAGGCGAGATTCCAACTGCTTTGGGTCCAATAGGACCCTCAAGCCCCTGGTCTGTTCTCGGACCGCCCCGTGCCTGATCTTAGCTCTGAGCAAACCAGATGGGTGCAATAGATGCTATTATTTATTTGGCTGGCATTGGTTGTTGCTGCTCCCTGGGGTGGGGTGTGTGGAAAGGGAGACCTTTTCAGTCCATATGTAACCCACGCTCCACCCCATATTATTTCAAGCCAGCAGCCACCTCTTCTGCAGTTTTCTTAAGCAGTTGGACTGGGATTCCCCCTGAGCGCCATCCCCTTACCCAGTGCCTGGCAGATGCCCCGCACTCCATAAATGTGCACACAATTGAGCTGAAATCAAGTCTTAAAAATAAACATTGGTGAACAGGAGGTTCTTGGGATTGAAACCAAAACATAAGAAGGACAAAGAAGGGAAATGGGGTCTTTAGTTTGGAGAAGACTTGGAGGACATCCATCCTCAAGGAGCTGTGGGTGGAAGAAGGTCTCATGGTGAATTGGGGAAAGCCTAGGTCTGGGGTCAGGACACCCTGGGTCCCAAGCCCTAGGTGACCTTGAGTGAGTGTCCTTATTCCCCTCAGCCTCATCTGTAAGAGGGGGATGGTGCTGTCTATCTCATGATGCTGCCGTGAGGATCCCATGAGGGAATGTGCTAAGAGTGGTTGTATGTGCTAGGCACGTGTTTAGACTTTAAGAGCAGAGGTCTGGTCTACTGTGTTCTAGCAATTGGTATCCTTAATTTCTAGAAGAGTATTGGGCACCCAGCAGGTGTGGTGCATGTTATTGTGTAAATGAATACTCAGTAGACAAATATGAGTTCTTCCTTCCGTGTCATTCTATGCAGGCCCCAGAGGGAAGTTACCAGGAGGTGGGGAGGGAATGGGGGGTTGCCGGGCGGGGGGCAGAATTTCAGGATGAGAGAGAAGTGGTGTGGGCAGTGGCAAAGGATGTAGGAATTGGGGCCAGCATCCCGGAGTTCCGGTTCCCACTCCACTACCTGCTTGCTCTGCGGCCTTATGCAAATTGCCTCATCTCTTGGGGCCTCAGTCTCCTCGTTAGCAATGAGAGTCCTTAACTCATAGCATTGTTGTAAGAACATAAGAGCTTTAAACTTGGAAAACACTTAGAGCCCGGCGCAGAGGAAGCACCCAGTTAACATAAATCATCATCATCATCAGAACACTTTATGTAATTGGCAGAAGGAAGGCGCATTAGTTAGATATTGTTGAGTAATAAACCACTCCCAAAGCTTACGGATTAAAACCATTACTGTTTCATTTGTTCACCTATATTGGTGAGGAGTTTGGATTGGCTTGACAGGTAGTTTTTTTGCTTATCTCACCTGGGTCACTCATGTGGCCATGCTCATCCGACAGTTTGATTGGGGTTGGGTGGTCTAAGATGGCCTCAAACCTGGTGGTTGGCTCCAGCCAGCAGTCAGCTGTTCTGTTCAGGTAGGATGCTCATCTCTGCTCCAGGAGGCTTCTCATCCTCCAGGAGGCTAGCTCAAGCTTCTGCACCTGGTGGTCCCAAGGCAGCGTTCCAAAAGAGAGAGAGCAGGTGCTTTAAGAGTTTCAGAGACCCAGGCTCAGAAAACCCACAACGGTCACTTCTGCCCCTCTCTATTGCTCCAACCATGTGACAAGGCGGGGGAATCACATTACAAATGCATATGAACACAGAAGAGGGAGGGATTCTTTTGACCAGCTTTGCAAACAGTCCTCCACAGAAGCAGCTAACATTTTTGAGGCCAGGTGCATTGGCTTCCATAGCCATTATCCACACAGGAAAATTAGCTTCAAGGACTTCACTATACTAGGAACATTCCAGCCACGTCTGCAGACCCCTTAAAATGACTGAGATGTTGGGATCCAGGCTGCAGACTAGGAGCTGGGAGGAGGGCACTAGGGCTTTTTCTGTCACTGAGAAATGCAGGATTTGAATAAAATGCAGAATAGCCAACTGAGTTACAGATGAGAGGTAAGATTTCTTTTGAGGGGTCAGATGGCAAAGTCATGTGGATTTTGTTGATGAGAAACATGTTAATATCAGCAGAGGTGTGTAGTTCTCCCTAGGCTCTAAGGAAGAGAGAGGTGCATGGTTTTTGAGGGGCCTGAATTGACAGGGGGAATAGAATGACCTAGCCACAATCTGTCTTGCGGGAGCTCTTGGTCAGGTCACTTTCCGATGTCCTGGACACATAGTTCAGGGTACTTTGGACACAGCACTTCTTCCGCAAGCTCATTGCTCCTGCCTCTGGACTTCTGAAGCCAGCAAGTTCGGGGTTAAAAAATGAGCTGCAGTCCTGGATAGGATGGAGTTGTTAGCAGACAACCACTCCTGCCAAGAACAATGAGAAAGTCTGTTTTATATAAAATATAAAAGTTATCCGTTTAAATCCTCAGGGAGCCGCTGAAACAGTGAGAACTAGAGGGAGCCAGGCTCTGGAGAGGGGAGAACCGTGGAGGGCCAGCTGCTGCTTTTTCTCTGGGGTCTTTTGCTACCTGGGGGCAAGGCCATGAGCCCAGGCCTGGTACAGTGGATGCTGGTGCTAGGTACAGAGAGATGCCCACTCATGGGGCCAGATAGACAGAATTAGAGATGGGGGTAGGGGAGTCAAATACCCGGTTCATTTTCTCCTCCAGACATTTGCCAGTTTCTAAAGCTGTGCAGGGTGGGGAGTAGATAAACCAAGAAGAAAGCCTTTGAACAATAGAGCAGAGTTTTCCATAGTCTAGATCCTCAGAAGAAAAGGATCCCCATTCAGGCTTTGCCAGGCAAAGGACCCATTGAGCATGCTGCTGGGCTGCTGTAGGGATTTGAGCCTGTGGCTCCCTTGCAGCCATAGGGGAGCTTCCAGCAGGGGGATGACTTTGTGTGTTTAGGAAGACCATTCTGGACCCAGTGTGGAGAAAAGATCGGAGGGGAGAGAACCGTGGAGACAGGACGGTGTGAGGATGCTGCCTGGCTGTGGACGATGACTGAGGGGCTGCATGATGACTGGTTTGGTCTATTTCTTTCATGAATCAATGAAGCAGATAAACATGAATGGGCCGTCTGTCTCAACAGCCAACTTGGGAAGGTTAAGGTGAAGGCAAGCCGAAAGAGGCGTCATTTGTTTGAAATGATAAGAAAGAGAAGAAAACTGACATTATATTGTGAAAGGGATTTGACAGGTTTTTACAGTGAGAAAGAAGAATTTGTCTTGATCCGTGTGATATTTAGCAGTAGTGAAACTGGGGATAATCTAAATTAAGCTTAAAAAATAAAGCAGTTATCTGAGACCTGGGGATAAATCGGTTCAACTATCTCATCTGAGGAAACTGAAGCCCAGGGAGAAAAATGGCCTGCTTAGGGGACCCAGTAAATGGATTACAAAACCCCCCTAATATCTTTTTTACTTGTGGGGACTTGCTCTATTTCCAAGATTATGATTACTTCTTGCAAATGTTCCACGTGTGTTTGAAAATGAAATGTATTGAATTATTATTACTTTCAGACTCCTATATATATCATTGTATCAAGCTTGTTAACTGTGTTCTTCAAATGTGATTTGTCCTGACTGGTGCTTTTGTATGCTTGATCTGTCAAGGTCTGAGGAAGGTGTGTTTAAACATCCAACTATTGTGTAGATTTAGCGATTTCTCTTTCTAATTTTCTTAAGTTTTGCTTTGCGTATTTTGAGGCTATATTATTCAATGCATTTAAGTCTAATATTTTTCTAGCATGCTATCAATCTTTGTTTTACAGTTAGGTAGTGACCCTCCTTATCCTTATAACATTTTGTGTTTTCAGGTCTATTTTGTTTAAAGTTAAATAGCTATATTGAGTTTCTTTTGGTGGTTAGTATTTGCTTGGTACAACTTTTCCTATTCTTTTAAAAGTCAATCTTTCTCTGTCCATATATTTTAGGTGTGTCTCTGGTAACAGCATGTAGCTTTATTTTAGAAATCCAATGGATGTTCCCTGATCTCTAATGGAGAGTTTAGTCCATTTATAATTATTATAATAACTGATATATACATTTGATTTCCATCATCTTGTTTTGTGCCTATTATTTACCCTGTCTTTGCTATGATTCTTATTTTTCTCCTTTCTTGCTTTCTGTAAAACTGATTGTTTTCTTTATTTCACATTTTACCCCAGGTATACATTATATTTCTACTCTTTTAGTGACTACTCTTTAATGTTTCAATGTGCGTCCTTGGATTAATATCTCTATCTTCCACCTGTACACAGGATCTTAGAAGACTTTAATTATGATATATCTTTTTGCATCTTTCATATTGTCCAATAATATATTTCCACTCTGTTTTTATACATCTCAAATTAGTCATTATTAGTTTATATAGTCATTACTTGTTTAGATTACCAATTTCTTTGCCTACCATTCCCTCTTGTATTTTATGTTTTCCTTTCGGGTTCAGTTTAGTTCTCCCAGGAGCCTGTGGATTGCTAGCATTTTATCAGCAAGGCACCTTAGCAGTTAGCCTTCTCAGTTTTTGCCTGAAAATGTCTTTATTTTGCTTTCACTATTGAGTGATCATTTAGCTGGATATAGAATTCTAGATCCTCAGTTATTTCTTCTTGGTAATATGACGATGTTATTCCATTGTCTTCTGGCTTCTGTCAAAACACCTGCTATTGGTGTAATTGCTGTATGTTTTTAGGTAATCTGTCACTTTCTCTCTGGTTGCTTTTAGGATCTTCTCTTTCTCTTGGGATTATAAAGTTCTGCTGTAAGACATATTTATTTTTATCTATCCCACTTGGAACATAACTCTTGAATCTGAGAATTTATATTTTTCAGTATTTCTGTAAAATTCTGTCATTATATATTTGACTATTACCCTCCTTCCTTTTTCCTTTCTTTCCTTCTGGAACTCATACTAGTATTGTTGGACTACCTTATTTTTCCTCAGCTCATAACCTCTCTTTCATGTTTTCTAAGTCTATCTCTCTAAGTAACGTTCTAGTTAATTTCCTCAGATGAATCTTCAAGGTTGCTGTATTTTTCTGCAGCAGGAAGTCTCTGTATTCAGACTACTGGGGTTCAAATTTAGATCCTGTGATCTTTCTGTACGTCAGTGTTATCATCTTTAAAGTGGAAGTTACAATAACACCTACCTACCTAAAGTTATTTTGAGGATAAACGAGTCAATATATTAACAAAAACTCTTAGAGCAGTACCTGACCCATAATAAGTGCTAGATAAAAGTTAGATGTTATTTTTAGGATCTACTTTATGGTCTCTATCCAATAGTTCTACTATTTGATGTTCTTGGGGAACTTAACTCTGCTGATTATGTCTTAGGTCTCCATTCATGAAAAACTTGCTTCCTTGGGTGTTCTGTAATCTTGGTCTGTGGGGCTTTACTGGTGTGAGTCCTGGGTGTCTCAGCTTCAGCCATAACAGTATTATAGGCTCAACGATATCAGGGGCATTACTGGCCCAGGAATTTCTGGAATATCACTGGCCTGTGGGTGTTAGGAATATTAGGAGAATAATAACCAGAGTTTCACTGGCTCAGAAAACCGTTTCCTGTTTATTTACTCACTGGAGATTTATGGGCCATTTGGACGGTATGAGTTCAACCCCACATTCCCATGAGATACAGGCCTGTGGTCACATGTTCTCAAGGGAGATATTTTTTCCTCACCTAGAGCTCTGGCTGAGAAAGACAAGCATTCCTGTGATCTTTTGTGCTAAAGGTAGAATTTCTCCATCTGATCTATTCTTTTGCTGAGGGACCATTCCTTCAAGGGTCCTAGCTTATGTGGTGGTCTCAGTTCCAGGGTCATGACTGTCTCTGCATAAGTGTTAAATCCCATTCCCCTAATTTACAGAGAACAGCACAGCCTTCCCAGGGCAGCATCTATCAGGTAGACTTCCGGGCTTGTGAGTTCAACCCTTCATGCAGAAGATGCCTTAAGTGCTTTATCCAGCAGGAAATTATCCCATCTGCCATACTGGGGGAGACCAAAGTCTTCCTTGGTCTTCCTCACAACTTCACAACCTCACACCTTGCATGGAGCCCAGATCAAGCTTGGACTCGAGAAATATTTGCCGAATGGACAGACTGGATGATTGGCCACCTAAGAGCCCAGGCCTTGGCCACCACTTGGAACCACGTCTCCATCCGCTCAGGAATCTGGTCCTAAGCACAGGAGACCATGCCTGGAAGGAGGACAGCAGGAACTTAATTGGAGGGTATGATATTCTTCCTGAGGTCAGTTAACAAACGTTTCTTGTTCAGCCTGATGCTCTCCATGCCCCGAGCACAGCAGTAACTAAGGTAGCCATTGCCTTACAGGACAGTGAATGCGTGTCCCGCTGGGCACTCGGAGGTCAGAGTGCACGTGATCACCTGGGGGTCTTGTCAACAAGCAGTCAAGCCCATAGGTATGGGTCTGATTCTGCATTTCCAGCAAGTTCCAGTGATCACAAATTGATCCTGTGGAAACATGAGAGCAAAACTCCAGTCAATGCTGGCGATGCGGAGAAGACGTGAGCTCAGGCCTCAGGGTTAAACAAACGGGTCGAATCTGAATCCCGTGTGGCTCTTTCCCCCCATTCCAGATTGTTTTTCACCTCCGTGAGCCTTGGTTCCCTCTTCTGCAAAACGCTTTCCTTATAGAGCTGCTGGGTGGAAAAAAATAACGACCTTTAATAACAGCAGTCATGAGTCTAGAGCTTCTCTGTGCCAAGCACTGCTTTCAGCATTCATGTGTATTAACTCAGGCATCACAGCAATCGTATACGCACACAATTACTAACCCTGTGTTACAGCTGGGAAAATGAGGCACAGCACTGTCACCCAGGGGCACAGCGCTGGTCATCCAGCCAGAAAGTGGGGAGCTAGATCTGAACCTAGGTGGTCTAGGTCCAAATGCAGGCTATTAAGCCGACACTGTGCTGCCTCCCAGGCTATGAGAAGATGCTTGGCATGGTCTTTGGTCCATAAACATGGTTATACAACAGTGGCCATTAGCATTATTATTATAAATGTATTATTGTTATTACTACCACTATTATTGTTATTATTTACAAGTAAATCCTGTTCCCAGGCCCTAGGATCTCATGGCCCGGGACCCCCAGATCCACATATGGAAGGAATGCTTGCTTCTCCCAGCCTGGCTGCAGAAGTGACATATGAGATGAGGATGAGTTTAGAATTTGGGAGGTTGGGTGTCTGAGATGTGGCAGGTGATTTGAAGCTAAGGCATGGGCAAGGCATGTGCCAGTGATCGGTGTGACTGGGATGAGCATTCACAGAGCAGCAGGACACAGAGCAAAGGCTGATTGGACCAGATCTCAGAGGACACTGGAGGCCAGACAAGGAAGAGAGGAATTCTCCGGTAGGAAATGAAGAGCTGAGAAAGTTCTGGTGTAGGGGAGTGGCAAATGATTTTTTTTTTTTTAAGTTCAATTCTGTGTTGAGTTTTCCCATAAAAGGAAACTTGCTGAAAATTTTGAATTGATGATATTTGGACAGAAAGATAATAAAGACAGTGGTGGAGTGGAAAGGATCAATACGTTTGAATGATGCCTGATTTTTAAGAATAGCAGCTGACACTTCCTGTGCGCTCACTAGGTGCCAGGCACTCATTACTATTTAGTCTTTTAAGCTTCACAGCCACCCTGTGGAGTCCTGCGCTTTATTTAATTAAAAAAAATTGGGGGGGGGCTTCCCTGGTGGTGCAGTGGTTGAGAGTTCGCCTGCCGATGCAGGGGACGCGGGTTCGTGCCCCGGTCCGGGAGGATCTCACATGCCGCGGAGTGGCTGGGCCCGTGAGCCATGGCCGCTGAGCCTGCGCGTCCGGAGCCTGTCCTCCACAACGGGAGAGGCCACAACAGTGAGAGGCCCGCATACCCCAAAAAAAAAAAAAAAAAAAAAAAAAATTTAATTGAAGTATAGTTGATTTACAATGTTGTGTTAATTACTGCTATACAGCAAAGTGATTCAGTTGAACATATATATACATTTTTTAAAATATTCTTTTCCACTATGGTTTATCATAGGATATTTAATATAGTTCTCTGTGCTATGCAGTAGGCCTTGTTGTTTATCCATTCCATATATAAAAGTTTACATGTGCTAACCCAAACCTCCCACTCCATCCCTCTCTTAACCGCCTCCCCCTTAGCAACCACCAGTCTGTTCTCTACGTCCCTGAGTCTGTTTCTGTTTCATACATAGGTTCTTTTGTGTCATATTTTAGATTCCACATATAAGTGATATCGTATGGTATTTGTCTTTCTGACTCACTTCACTTAGTATGATAATCTTTAGATCCATCCATGTTGCTGCAAGTGGCATTATGTCATGCTTTTCTTATGGTTGAGTAGTATTCCACTGTATACATGTACCACATCTTCTTTATCCATTCCGCTGTTGATGGACATTTAGGTTGTTTCCATGTCTTGGCTGTTGCAAAGAGTGCTGCTATGAACATAGGGGGTGCATGTATCTTTTGAATTATAGTTTTGTCTGGATATATGCCCAGGAGTGGGATTGCTGGATCATATGGTAATTCTGTTTTTAGTTTTCTGAGGAACTTCCATACTGTTCTCCATAGTGGCTGCACCAACTTACATTCCCATCAACAGTGTAGGAGGGTGCCCTTTTCTCCACACCCTCTCCAGCATTTGTCATGTGTAGACTTTTGTTTGATTATCCCTTCTTACAGATGAGGAAACTGAGGCATGGAGCGGTTAAGTGGTGGCTCAGGTGGTGAGAGGCTGGTCCTGGAGTCCGCTTTCAACCCGTATACCACCTGACCTCTCTAGTTTTTTTGTTTTTGGTTTTGTTTTTTTTGCGGTACGCGGGCCTTTCACTGTTGTGGCCTCTCCCGCTGCAGAGCACAGGCTCCGGACGCGCAGGCTCAGCGACCATGGCTCACAGGCCCAGCCGCTCCGCAGCACGTAGGATCTTCCCGGACCGGGGCACGAACTCGTGTCCCCTGCATCCACAGGCAGACTCCCAACCACTGCGCCACCAGGGAAGCCCCCTCTCCAGTTTTAAAAGAAAGAGGGGGAGGCAGGCCTGTTCCCTGTCCTCCTCTGCTCCCCCTTTGTCTCCCCTCTCCTTCTCCTCTGCCCTCCTCCTCCCACCCCTCCCCACTGCAGCCACATCGCCAGGATCCAGTGCTTTGGCTTTTCTCTGTCCTGAAGGGGGCTGACCTCCATGCCTCCCAAGGCTGCCTGAGCACTAGCCTCCAGAATGGGTCCTCCGTGTGGGCCCAGGCCAGAGAGGACCTTGCTGCTGCCCCGGCCTGTTTCCCACAAGCGACTAAGCACTGCAGGGAGAAGCCACCATAGGACAGGACAAAAACAGCCCGTGCCTCAGACAGCCATCTACCCCCTTCTTTCCTGCAGCAGACATTTAGCAAGTCTGGGCTGGCCGAGTGCTGGTGTCGGGGACACGGCGTTGAGCGAGACAGCGCCAGCCCTCGGGGACTCTGGTCACATGAGCAAGTAATTGGAGTGTAGCCTGATGTGATGGATGCTCGACGGGAGAGCAGAGGTCAGAGAGGTTCCCGCCCGCAACAGATGGAGGATATGGGGGTGGGAATGGGAGGAGGCAGGCAGGAACTGCCATTCAAAGAGGCTGGAGAAGTAGAAAAAGCCCCAGTCACAAAGTTCTGGGAATGGTAGCCTCGGGAATTTGGATCTCCTCCCAGAATCAGTAGGGAGCCATCCGGAGTTTTTCAGTGGGGCAGTCACAGCATATATTTGTATTCTGCGAAGTGAATTTTAAAGAACTCTTTTAAAAAGCGTTTTCATGTGCCTCACTGCGTCGGATCCTTCCTCCGCCCTCTGTGAGAGAGGAGGGCAGGTCCGACAATCTCCATTTTACAGATGGGAAAACTGAGCAGCAGAAGGACTAATGGTCTCAAGAACGTGCTGGGTTGCTTACAGTCCATGCAGCAAACCCGAGCTCTTCTCACCCCAGTGTTCCTCCAGATCCCTGGTTTGTGGGGTAGCTCTTCTAAAAGGAAACTTATCTAGAAAAGCTGTAGGGCAGAGATGGTAGCATTTAACAGTAATGATAATGATGTGTGTGCCATTTATTGAGTGCCCAGGAGGAGCTGGGCTGCATGTCATCATTAATGCATCATCTATACCAATCTATGAACTAGTGATATTCTCATCTTGCAGCAAAGGAAACTGAGGTTCCAAAGAGTTACTCTCTATCTGGTGGCAGATCTGGGAGTTAAACGCCGCTCTTGGATGGCTGGATTCTCTAAAGGAGCCCAGCTTCACTGCTTCACTCCATAAATGGACCAAGGACGGAAGATGCTAGAGTGAAAATGATACCCTCTCTGCTCTACGGGGCGTTCAGTCAAGTCCTGTGGGCGTGGTCCACGTGCCTGTGTAGACAGGTGGCCACTGGGCTAATTCCTGTTACTAAGTTACACCTGCCGTCCTGACCGGGAGGATGGGCCGAAATCCAAATATTGTGCAGAAATGAGGCCCCATAAAGCGGCAGGTGTTAGAAAGAGCTGAGTGTTTGGGAGTCATGTGGCAACTCTCTCTAAATTCACTGAGTGAACATACAGTCACATGGCTTCTGATCTAGCTTTCTGTATGGCTTTGCACAATTGGACTTCCCAGCCTCAGTCTCCTTTCCTCTAGGCGCTCTATAAATTTTCTTGAATAAATGAATAGAGGGAGGAAATGACATCGAAGACAAGTACAACACAGGGTGGTGAATTCTGTGTTAAAGCCCAAAGAAAGAGACCTGGTCCGGCCAGGGGATGAGTGGGTGGATGGGGGGAGCAGGCATGCCTAATCGGAGAAGACTTCCTGGAGGAGGTGGATACGAGGAATCCTCCTGCTGAGAAAGTGGAGCAGGGTCATCTTAGGAGCAGGGGAGGCCTTCTGTGTTAGGATGGAGAGAATAAGGGCAAAGCCAGAGCATGGTGTTTGGAGAGTGGACTCAGGGTCAAAATGGGCAGGTTTTTAGTTCTGCTTGGCCTCTTAAGAGCTGCAGGGTAAATAGCTCTTTGTTCCTAAGTCTTTTTTCTCCTCCATGAAGTGAGAATCCTGGTCAATTATTCTATCTCTCCATTGGGAGATTAACAGTGGAAAATCTTCACCAACGTGAGGGTGTGTTCCTCTACGCAGGAGACCAAATATGCCTCCTCCTGGAAACCCTCTTAGAGCCGCTTCTGTTTTTCTCCTTCCTTTGCCCTGGCTACAAACCCCCGAGGTCATGGGAACACACCAGCCAAGTGCCTGGATGGTGAGGCCCTGGGGGTTCATTGTGGGGTGTTACCAGCTCAGTCCCAGACTCTGGGAATGTCTTTTCAGCTGGGCCTGACAGAGACGGATTCCAGTGACCTGTGAAATCCCGGGCACCGCGCTTTCATCCTAGTCTCCTTGGAACAGACCCAGGAGAACAGATCTCACTTCATTGCGAGGTTGCCAGTCGGGCTGAACTGTTTGCTCACTAAGCATGAGGCATTGATGCCATCCTGCCCGGGGCAGTCCCCCATCCCCCTTTCCTTCCTTTGTCCCCTCCCCACCTCTCTCCTTCCACCTATGCGTTTCAACATTTTTTGGAGCATCTCCCAGGCCTGGACCCAGCACCATGAATGGCAGGTTTGAATCTAAACGTGGTCCCTGCCCTCAGGGGACTCACGTGCTCCCAGGGGAGACGGAAACTGGAGCTGATTGCACCCCTATTGGAAGGGTGACCCAGGCTCTGGAGGAGCGATCTGACCTCCTCAGGTGGTCTGGGCTTGGGGGGCTCCGTGCACCCCATTATAAAGCTGCCACACCTGTCCACACAGTGTGACACTGGGGACGGGCCACTCAGATACGTATGCGCTGATTAAAATGATTAAAATTGTCTATTATTTCACAGTTTATGAAACCTCAATGTTTTGCCTCTCGGGTAGCCCTAGGAGGTGGTCAACTGAAAAAAAAAAATGCTCAGAGGAATTTGAGGATGGTTTGAGCTAACACTTGAAGCCAGAGTCAGTCTGAGGTGATAGAAAGGAGAGCTCGGGATGGGACCGGGGTGGCAAGGGTTGGTCCCGTAGAGCTTTTGAGACCCTTGGCACGTAGTAAACACCCAATAATGTTGGCTCTTATCACTAGTTGATATTTTCAAAGAAATGGAAGGCGCACAGAGACCATCCAGTCTAAGGTCCTCACTGAAGGGGGATGAATCTGGGGCCAGGGAGAGGCAGCGCCTTGACCAAGGACCCAAAGCAAGTCAGTGCTAAAGTGTCACAGCATTCAGAGCCCAGGTTCCCAGATTTTCAGTCCTGCACCCATCCCCCAATACAGGCAGCCTCTGCCAGGACCTAACGATATCCATACAACACCTGGTTGTCATCATGCCTGGAGGTGTCATCTGAGTCTATGAACACAGGAGCAGATGTTAAAGGTCATACACATTCATGAGGCTACAAACCTCTCCTGTGAAAACCACAGTAAACAGCGCTCAGTAAACTTCAGTGGCTGTGGGATGTCTGATATTTGAAGCTGCTTGTTGTCACAACAGCCCTTAAGGATCTAGTGTCTTCAACACTTCATCACACTTTATTAGATGATAGCAGAATTAGGTAGCTGGATCAGGCACTTGAACTTTTAACTCTCTCCCAATTTTACTGTGATGTCTCCTGATGGAGGCTCTGGGTTTGGCTCAAACAGAGCTCCGGGCAGCTTCTGGCTTTTTGCTGCCACTGTATTTATTCAAGACGTGCTTAAGGGACAGAGGATTCATTTCCCCGAGTTTCTCCCTTGTATTTGTTCTGTTTATAAGAAGTAACTTGTAAATTTCCCATCTCCTTTCCTTCCATCCTTTGGCTTTCAATGCAAGTCACTGTTATTAAAATACAATTCCCGTCAGAGTCAGTTCTCTTGGACTTCTCGAAAGTATGTATTTCATATTGACATTCATGTCAAGAAAATGCAATGTTATTCCTAAAGGAGAATGCACTTGCTTTGGCAAAACAAAATGTAAATTCTAGCTACCTTGGTGTTGGGTTTGGGATAAAGGAATATTTACCCAACTTCCAATCTTTAATATAAGGCAGATATTGGCTTGAAAAAAATGTCTGCTGGCAGATGAGCCAGCAGCCTGAAAATTATTCACACCCTTTGACTGGGTAAACCCCTTTTAGGGGATTCTCTACTTGGTTGATCATTGACACACAGATATAATATGCACAATTTATCACAGAATGATTTATAACAGCCGGTCTGTAGAAACAACCTCAACGTCCAACGGCAGGAAATGGTTAAGTAAATGGCAGTGTATCCCATCAATGAAATATTGGCCATTTAGCCTTCCTGCGACACATAGCGATACTTATTAAGTGCCTACTGTGTACCAAGGACAGGGTTAGGAGGTGGGTATACAAAGATAAAACGGCAGATTTACAGCTGTTTACAACAGCTGCTACAAACATTATGCTTTGAGGAAATCTTATAATGCTAAGTCAGAATGCTTGTGAAATTTTATAATCTTGATTCTGTTGAAAACACACACAAATGTATTTTCTGGGAAGCTGACTAAATTTTTGTGTTTATTTCCCCAAATACCTTTGTTTTTTATCTATTTTCCCAAAAAGCACTAAGATGCACATAAAAATTATAGAGTAGGGAAAAAGAAATTTTAAAAAAGCATTTTGACATATTAATTTGGAGGTGTCACTCTTAGGAATTGTATGTCAGAAGTCACTGCCCCTTTGGAAATGACAGGAGGTGTCCTCCGTGGTAAGAACAGCTCATAGTCCCTGGGAGATGTTTTATCACTGGGAGGTGCGGGGTGTTTTTGCCTCCAGTTAATGCTATGCCCACCCTTCTTCCTCCAGAAGCTCATGGAGAATCTCGCCTTCTCCATTTTTGTCCTGTCCCCGTGGACCTGCCGGCTGCTTCCCTACAGCTCCCAGTGAGAACAAACAAAGGTACTTTATCATAGGCTCCCTGCACTCCCTGGTGACTGAGAACTGCTGCTGTCTCAGGTAGCTGTCCGCGTGTGTGTGTGTGTGTGCGCGCACGCGCACGTGTGTGTGTGTGTGTGTGTGTGTGTGTGTGTGTGTGTCTATGAAAGGGAGAGAGAGCCAGCCCACCTGCCAAAGAGCTTTGTTTATTGTTTACTGCTTTTGTCTTTGACCTTGTAAGATTAAATACTCTGCAGTTCTTATTCCTTCACTCAATGAATATGAAATGAATTAAGACACATTGTTCAGGGAAATTTTGTGAAAGATTTTTATTTCTACTTTTGACTTAATAAGCTCTATCTCAATGAAATTATCAGGTGTATTATGAACATTTAATGTTTATAGAAGACTATAAACCTTATGTTCCTTAATATTGCAAGTTCTGTGTATTAATTTCGTTCCATATTTGCAGACCTCTCCACCTAGCTGGAACTGGGTCACAGAGATGACAGTCAGGTCTCTGGTCCCGGCAGAGCTCAGGGTCCATTCAGGGACACATGGCTGAAATCAAACAATAGCGACGCTGTGTGATCAGTGCTGAGAGCCAGAGGTGGTGCCTGACCCTGGATCGGCAGTATAGTTGAGGAAGGCTTCCTGGAGGAGGCCACGTCTAAGCTGAAACACGAAGATCGGAAAAGTTACCAGGCAGAGGGCAGGCGTAGAAAGCAGGAAAGTTCTAAGCAAAGGAAACAAAATGGACAAGGGCCAGAAGCTAGAACAACGGCGAGGCGTTGAGTGTGGCTGCAGGGGGGCGTGGTCAGTGATGGGCTGGAGAAGGCGACAGGGTCTGGAGGGACTCCCGGCCCTTGAGGCACGGGAGGCCCAATGGTGACCCTAGACACGTGCAGCTAACTCATCTGTTGCCACGAGACCTGCTTTTGAGGCCCTGTTACCAAGTCACCTCTGAATGACCTGTCCTTTGGCTCCGAGGCACAGCTGGCTGCAAGAGAGGCTGCACACCAGTCCTCTCCCCACCCCTGACCCTCCTGGGTGGCTTCACAGCGCTCATGGCCATTGACCATGTGCATTGGCTCCTGGGCTGCCTTCCCCTCCACAGCTGAGATCTGAGAGGGCGGCACCGCCATGCATTTCACCTCAAATGTGGGCACACGGAAAGCGCCCGTAAAATACTTACTGAATGAATGAGTGGGTAAATGAGTGAACCTGAATGGACGATGGAAGCACTGTGGTTCTTCTTAAGGCCCGTGAGCAGGCATCCTGGCAGGGTGGGAAACAGGGAATGAATGGTCATGGGGTGTGGGTGTGTGACATTTGCTACTTATAAATTAGTTTATTTCTTTTTTTAAATTTATTTATTTTCTTTATTTTTTTGGCTGTGTCGGGTCTTAGTGGAGGCCTGAGGGATCTTTCGTTGTGGCGTGGGCTCTTTGTTGTGGCTCGCCGGCTTCTCTCTAGTTGTGACATGCAGGTTTTCTCTCTCTAGTTGTGGTGCGCGGGCTCCAGGGCACGTGGGCTCTGTAGTTAGTGGCACGCAGGCTCTCTCACTGAGGTGCGTGAGCTTAGTAGTTGTGGCTTGCGGGCTTAGTTGCCCTGAGGCATGTGGGATCTCAGTTCCCCACCCAGGGATCGAACCCGCATCCCCTGCATTGGAAGTTGGATTCTTTACCGCTGGACCACCAGGGAAGTCCCTAAACTGGTTTATTTCAATCAACTTATTTAGCTCTTCCTCTGGATCAGACATGTGGTCTCCAGGTCAAAGGGTACAGGTGCTCTGCTGGGTCATCCTTTTTTTTTTTTTAATGGAGGTAAATAATGTAAAATTCATCTTTCTAATCATTTTAATGTTTACAATTCAGTGGCTTTTAGTGCATTCCCAATATTGAACAGCCAACAACACTCTCTGATTTCAGAACATTTTCAACATCCAGGAAACAAACTCCATACCCAGTAAGCAGACAATCCCCATTCCCTCCCCTCCCAGCTCCCGGTAACCATCCATCTTACTGTCTCTGTGGATTCGCCTCTTCCGGACAATTCACGTAAATGGAATCATAGCGTATTTGGCCTTTCGTGTCCGGCTTCTTTCACTCAGCACGTGGTTTCAAGGTTCATCCACGTTGTAGCATCAGCACTTCCTTCCTCTTTATGGCTGGATAATAATCCACTGTGTGGCTATGCCACCCTTTGCTTATCCAGTCATCAGTTGATGGGCATTTGGGAGGTTCCCATTTTTTGACTCTTATGAATATTTAAGTTACCAAATTAATACAGGTTCCTTATAAAAGTGTAAACCTGACAGAAATACATACATACGGTAAAGGGAAAGTTTCCTTGAGGCCCACGTCACCACCACCACACCATCACCTTACCATCTGCCCTGTCTCCTCTTCAAGTTCTTCTCTGTATTGCTGAGAACTTTCCCTGGGCTGCCACTCTTCCCAGCTCCCTCAGGCCCCAGCTTCCTTTGCCTCACTAGCTCCAGCTCACTTTCAACTCTTATTAGGTATTGCCACCTCTGGAAGTCATCCCTGGTTCCCGAGGACGAGTCCGGAGTTGGCCTCAGTTTCCCCAGCGCCGTCCTCATCCTAAACCCAGGTGGAGTGTCTGTCTCTCTCCAGCCTCCCCGACAAGACCACGGCTTTCCAGGGCCGAGACCACACCTCCTTGTCTCTGAGAGTGCAGAGCCCATGCTCAGAAAGTGCTTTGCTGGAGCTAAATGTTTGAGGGATATGCAGGTCGGAGGCAGGTTGCCATAGAAACCCAATTTGGGGATGCCTAGGAGAGGGACCCGTCTCTGATGCAGCCACCCTTCTGTTAATGTTTCCAGTGACAGACTGGTTGCCTACGGGGGTCACTCGGCCCTTCCAGAACCTCCGTGGTTACAGCCCACCCCACGGGGTGACCATTGGCCTGCCTGGCCCTGTGGCTTTGGGTCAAGTTTGTTTATATTCTAGCTCTCAGGCTGCAGAAAAAATGGTGACCACTTCCTACACAATCCCCTGTGCTCCCCAGACCCTCTCTGCCTGGAATAGTTCTCCACAAAGAATATGGGACCCTGAGTCTTGGAGGTCACCAACACCCCTCCCCAATATACTTCATTTTCTTGCAGTTCCAAAGGAAGGGGGCTCCCTCTCTGCCACTTCTGCCCCTGCCCTGTGCCTCCTCTTAGAATGCCCGCCATCAGCTGTTCCTGTCAAGCACCCCCAAACCCCTGGTTTTTTGCCTCAGGCTAAGCACAGACCAAACTGACAAGTCCCTGCTTTCCTCCGCGTGTCCTCTCTGCCGATCCCCAGTCTGTGTTTGCAGCTCCTCCGCTTCCTGGCTCACCCGGCCCTCCACTCACTCTGCCCGGCTGCTGCCCACCCCACGCTGCTCCCTGCCCCACTCATCAGACACCACTGCCCCCAGGTCTCCATCTGGGCAGCTCCGAGGCCACCTGCTGGTCTTTGTGTACTTGATCTCTCAGCCCACTCTGTGCAGAATTCTCTCCCTGGGCCTGGGCGCCGCCCTCTCCCGCTCTCCTTCCTGCCTGTGGAATCCCCAGCCTCTTCCTGCCCGCTGATGCTCTCTTCCCCAGGGTATGCTCCTTGGCCTGGCGTCTGGCTCCAGCCCAGACCTCCCTCCGGACCTTACAACCTTCCTGTTCCTTCATCAGCCTCCTTCCTAATCCTGCTCAGATGACCCACAGCAACTGAAACTCAAGCGGGTCTAAAGCGGGGCAGGGTGGGGGGGTGCGTGTTATCCTCATCGGTAACGCTGCCCCTCTGACGCTGTTTAAACTGTGGCAAGCGGACACCCCCGTCCCTGCCTCCCACCTCACGTTTACACAGAACCTCTGGTTCCAGATTGCTGGCTGGACGCAGCCTCTGCCTTTCCTCCCTGAGGGAGGAGACCCGGCCAGTCAGATGGGCTGTGGTTTGGGGGCCAGGGCCTGCCCTCGTGCTGGTGGACGCCCCTTTAGGCCCTGCGGTGGGTTCTTGCTCGCCTTTCCCACATGCCCCTCTTACTGGCCCTGGGTCCTGTGACCCTCGGAGGCCATTTCCTCCTCTATCACAAAGGAGTGACAATTAATCTCCACCGTTGGGCTGCCGAGGAGCTGTGCAGCCCCTGGCTCGTCATCATAGCCCCCCTGAAACTCCAGACCCTACCAAACCCACGAGCACCCACCGGTGTGCCCCCAGCCTCTGCAGCACAGTTTCTCCGCCTTGGGCTTCTCATCCAGAAGCTCCTTCTTTCCATTTATACTTAGCTGGAAAGTCATGGCCTCCTGGAACTTTCTTCTTAACCCTGCCGCATGCCGAGCTGGCCACTCCAGCCTCTGCCTCCACGGCCATGCACACTCCATCCTCTCACCCCAGCTGTCCCAAGGGTTCCCACCAAAGACCACCAAGAACTCCCCAGCCGCTGACCAAGTTGGGTCTGTTGCTTGGTGAGATGAAAGGACACACACCACTGGGAATGTGGGGCGTCCAGTTAGAACATGCTAGAGAGGCCTGATTGCAAGATGTGGGCTTCTAGGACGTGGATTGGGGCAGGTTTCAGGGAGGAAGGGCTTTGTTCTGCATTGGATGCTGTCAGGAAGCAGGGCTCATCCTGCAACTGGGCGTCGCGTTAAATCTCATCTCAAAGCAGGGAAGCCTCGATTGAGCAAAGGCACAGATGCACTGGTGGAGCAACAGCCCTCACTCATATTAGCCAGTGTGCAGGCAGAATAATGTTCCTCAAACACGTCCCAGCACCTGTGAACATATTATGGTCCACGGCAAGGGGAACGAACGTGGCAAATCAGCTGACCTTCGGATACAGAGGCCACCCTGGGTTATCCAGGCAGGCCCAGTGTCATCTCGAGGTCCTTAAATGTAGACAAGGAAGACAGAAGAATACACGTGTCAGAGTGAGACAGAATGAGAAGGACTCAACCCACCATGGCTGGCTTTGAAGATGGAGGAAGGGGCCACAAGCCAAGGAATGTGGCAGCTTTTAGGAGCTGGAAAAAGCAAGGGAATGGGTTCTCCCCTGGAGCCTCCAGGATGGAACACATCCCTGCAGACACTTAATTTTAGCCACTGAGGCCCATTTCAGGCTTCTGACCTTCAGAACAGTAGGAGAACACAGTAGTGTGGTGTCAAGGCACTATGTTTGCGGTAATTTGTTGGAGCAGCCGTAGGAAATAAAGGCAGCCAGCATAGGGGGTGTTTGGTCATTTCTGTGCTTTGCACCTACCCTGTTTAGCCTGTTCTTAAGGAAGGTAGCAGAATGTTCTTGTTTTGGGTCTCACTTCATCTCAGGCCCAGAGAGGCCTGGTCTGATATTGATGTTCCGCAAGGTGGAATTCACCTCCACCAAGGCGGAGGACACCTGGGCTGTGAGTGTTGCCAGCTGCCGGCACCAGCCACTGACAGCCCCGGCCTGCTCCAGCTCCCAGGGATGCCCTTCTCTTCCTCACTGCCTTGTAAATATTTATACGCCTGTTTACTTGCTTTGGTGCTCCCCTTTCTGTGGAGAGACCGACCCCACCCCCTGCCCGCCCCAGCACAGAACTGTTATATCCTGGATGTTTAGCTTTTTGCCCCTTTTACCTGGACATCTCTGGCAACAGGGAGCTCAGTATTGCCCCAGGCTGCCTAGTCCATCTTGAATTCTTAGAAAAATCTTCATCCTTCAGAGCTGAAGTCATCCTTTTTAGGGTCCATGAGAATAAGCATTTTAAAACAAAATTCAAATCCTATCAAGTCTAAAGGTACATTTCATTTATGCTTCTTGGGAGGAAGTCTCCCGATGTCCGGTTCATTTCTATTTTCCATACATTATCGCCGTGCTGCATACTGAGCCCTAAACTGGTAGCACAAAGCATTTAACCTGGAGCTACTCAATGCCTGTGAAGCATCAGGTAATGGCCCCCATCACCTTCCCTGAAATACACAATACGCAGTGCATCTGACCCGGTGAAAGAAGCACCACGGATAACAATAGTAGCTACCCTATGGGATTGTCAGGAGTATTAAATTAGTGTTGAGTATTAAGTTAATACTCAGTGAGTATTAAATTGACTATTAATTTAATAAAACACATGACATGCCAGGCTCAGTGCTTGGCCCAGAGTTAGCACTCAGCAAACGCCCACCACCACCACCATCATCATCATCATCATCCTCGTCATGTTTGTTGTCATTATTTCTTGACTTGGAATCAGACAGAACCAGGTTTGAATCCCAACTCGCTTGCTGTGCACCCTTGGGGACAATGCTTGACTTCTCTGAATATCAGTTTCTCATGTGCAAAATAGGAATTATAATTGCCTGGCATTGTTGCTGAGATAATTAAATTAAATAAGCTACATGTGTAAAAGAAAAGATAATAACAGCATGTGGAAGGCAAGCAGCGCATGAGGACACAGGTAAAACATTGCTTCCCTTCTCTCCCATGACACGGAAAATCACGAACACCCTCGGTAAAGTTGATCATTGTCCAGCCCTTCAGAGTTGCATGAGATCCCAGGGAGAATAATGTGTGGAGAGTGGTTTGGAAATGCGAAAGTGCTATGAACATGTTGATAATGATTAAGACTGATTAAAATTTAGGGCAGCCAGGAGAGACGCATGGTGTGAGATGAAACTCTATCCTCCTGCCTTCAGGGGGTCGTTTAGAGACTCAGTGAGAAAACATAACCAATTAAGAGCTTGTGAGGGGCGTGTTACTTGGAGCGTGGAGACTGATGACCACCAAACTCCCTGGGTCCCTCCACACCTTCAGCTCCTGTGTATCCATCCCTCCCTCCATTCAATAAACACATGATAGATCCACCCTGTGCCCGGAACTGCCGCGGGTACTGGCGCTGGCAGACAGCCCTGCTCCTGCCCTCAAGTGCCAACAGTCCACGCGTGAGCCAGGAAAGTGATGTGTAAGTCAGAACTCTCCCCCTGTGACCTCTTCTATGGAGTTACCCGTCATGTGCAGTGCCAGTCCTTTTGTGGGTTCATTCGCCTCACCCCGGCCCCCAGACTATAAGTTCCTTGAGGCCAAGGACTCTTGTCTTGTCCCCTGCGTTTCCCCAACACCCAGCACAGGACGAGGCACCTGGAAGATGTGGATGGATGAGCGTTGAGTTGAACTAACTTAATAAAAGCCAGTCTCTAGGCACTCAGGGACCAGACGTGCATTACTCCAACCCACAAGGTTATTCATTTGTCTTCCGACAGTGCTCATGTCTGAGCTGGGCAGTCACCCTGAGATCTTTCTATTTGCATTTTCTCTGGGTTCCTGTCACTTCCGCCCTTTGCAGAAACCAGTGCGCTGGGGATCAAGGGCTGGGCTATCGCTGCTCCAGTTACCAGTTCCTACAGGGACGTCCAAGTGGGATCAGAGAGCTGCTCAGTTGCCTTTTGTGTCTGATGGAGGAGCTGAGCTCTTCTCCGCCTTCCACCACCAGCACCCTCAGACCAGCTCCCCCGTCCCCATTTTCTCACCTCTCTGTACCAGCCAACAGACTGCTCTTTCTTTCAAAGAGCAGCACTTTTTATATCACTCCAGTGTGCAAAAATAGTTCTTGAATCTATCTCACTGTTATCTGCAGGGAAAAGTCCAAATTCCTAAACTCAGCGTTGGTAGCCTTTGCCACCCTCTCCAGTTCTCCCTCCTGCTCCTCCATCTCCAGCCCCACCTGCCAACACACCCAACCCTATGGCTCCTCGAGAGACACATGCTGCCTTTCCCCACCCCATGTCCTTCTCACAGCTTACGCCACACCTAAACCCTCCCGCCCTTGGACGCTGCCTCAAAAGCAACTTCTTCCTCGAAGGCTTCAGCAGTTTCCATCAGCTGGAAGCAACCTCTAACCCACATTCCACTTTATCTGCACCGTCTTACGGCATTCATCCCTTTCCCTGTGTGTGCACATGAAGACACGTACCTTCATATACATTACACAGACACACACGTATGTATATTCCCAGATGGCATGTATCCCAGGGCTCAGGCTCCTGTGTCCATGGGAGTCATATTTTATTTCCCCAGCTCACTGCTCAACTGGGATGAGCCCTTGGCTTCTCTCTAAGACCCCAAAGAATCCCTTACCCAGGCAGTACTGAGCAATGCAGAACTGCCTGAAGAGTAAGTACAGGAGACTACTTACCTCCATCACCTACTCTACAGCAAGCAATCTCACAGCCCCACTGGGACATTTCTCTTCTCCTGGGATCCTCCCAAGACGGAAGAGACCATAAATGGATGGATGGGGTCCTTTTGACCCCCACCCCAGCAGCTAGCCCAGGGCTAGAGGTATCAGCCAAATCAGCAGGCCACATCCCACAGTTACCCTGACTTGTGGTCCAAGGGTCACTCGTGGTCATGGGGCACAAACCGAGACTTCCTAGTGGTTCAGCCTCTGCCCAAAGGGACCAATTTTTACTCACCTGCAGAACTAACATCACATCTTTCTTGCTGATCAGAACAAAGTTGTTTACTTTTGCTCTACTATCATAGTACCTGCAATTAAAACTCAAATTCACTATTTATTCTCCTGCCCTCATCACACAAGCTGAAACAATGGTCACAACTGTTATAGACTGAGTGTTTGTACCCCTGCAAATTCATATGTTGAAGCCCTAACCCCCAATATGATGGTATTAGGAGGTGGAGCCTTTGGGAGGTGTTTAGGTCATGAGGGTGGGACCCTCACGAACAGGATTAGCGCCCTGATTAAAGAAGCCTCAGAGAGCTCCCTCACCTCTTCTGCCCTGTGAGGACACAGAGAGAAGTTGGAAGTCTGCAAGCTGGAAGAGGGCTCTAAGCAGAACACGATCATGCTGGCATCCTGATCTTGGGCCTCCAGCCTCCAGAATTGCAAGCAGTACATTTCTGTGGTTTATAAGCTACCCAGCCTATGCTACTTTTTATAGCAGCCTGAATGGATTAAGACAGCAGCTAACACATAAGTGCTTATAATGCTCCAGGCTGTTTTAGAAGCATTTTGCACACATCAACTCACTCCATCATCACAACCAAGGCTGTGAAGTAGATATTATTATCATGCCTCTTTATAGACGTGGAAACAGAGAGGTTAACTGATTTGCCCATGATCACAGTGCAGTGAGTGCAGAGGCGGGAAGCGAACTGGTAAGGCTGGCTCCGTGGCCAAGCTTCTAACAGCTCTGCAACACATGATGATAACTAGGGCGTGAGCATTCCTTCTCTACCCACCTCCATTCCAGCAGCGATTTCACCTGCTGTGGTCCTTCTGGAGTCCCCTGAGCACCAAGCAGTGTCCCCGTCTTGCTCACAGCAGTAAACCCTGCAAAGGGGCTTCCGCTCAGCGCTGTGTTCACTGACCCTGGTTTCAGGAAAGATACAAAGGAGGCTCTTGGAGACAGAGCAGCCATCCTCACTGTCCATGCTTCTGTGGCTTGTCCCCAGGGAATGTTCCAGGGAACGTCCTGAACCCAGCCGCCTGGCAGGGGCTCAGTAGGGCTGCTGGAGGCACTGAGGCAGATAAGCCCCCCCAAGAAGGGATGTGCCCCCCACCCCTACCCCATCTGCACCTGCCTCAGTCCACAACTTATGAGGAGTGAGCAGGGCAGACTTGATGTGTCATCCCCAGTTAGCCCAGCCAGACTTCCAGAACCTGCCTGAGCTGCGATATCCACCAAAACTGCACACTAGATCTGCTAACTTGAAGAGCTAGGGCTTCCTCTGAGCTGAAAATAGGCCCCAGAGTCGGCAGCAGCACCTCCAGCTCCGGAAAGGGCACAGCCAAGGGACCCGAACGAGAAAGAGGAGCCCTGAGAGCTGCCATCAGCCCCGCCCTGCAGCTCACTGGCAACGTCCTCACCTGAGAAACACAGACTATTATCTGTTCCGACAGAGGCCGTATTAACAAGTTCTCTTTGAAAACCACCAGGCCAGGGCTTCCCTGGTGGCGCAGTGGTTAAGAATCTGCCTTCCAATGCAGGGGACATGGGTTTGAGCCCTGGTCCGGGAAGATCCCATATGCTGCGGAGCAACTAAGCCCGTGCACCACAACTACTGAGCCTGCACTCTAGAGCCTGCAAGCCAAAACTACTGAGGCTGTGCGCCAGAACTATTGAAGCCTGAGTGCCTAGAACCCGTGCTCTGCAACAAGAGAAGCCACGGCAATAAAAAGCCCGCGCACTGCAGCGAAGAGTAGACTCCGCCCGCGGCAACTAGAGAAAAGCCCGGGCACAGCGACGAAGACCCAACGCAGCCAAAAATAAAAATAAATGTAAAAATTTTAAAGAAGAAAACCACCAGGCCCCATGGGCCCTTGAGTTAGCCCTCAGCATCTCCAGGCCCCAGTCTCTCCATCTGCCTGGAGAGGAATGTGGTCTGGGTCAGGATTCCAGCCATGGCCGCACATTAGAGACACCCAGAGGAGTTTTCAATGACTGTGATGCCTGCTCCCCAGGCCCAGAGACTCCCTCCACTTGGTTTGGGAGGGGTCCAGGGATTGACACTTCTGAAAGCTTCCAGCCGGTTTTGATATGAAGTCCGGGCTCAGGTGACCCCCGGGGTGGCCCACTTGGCCAGGCAGGAGCTTCTAGGGCTGCTTGCAAAAGAGACTAACTAAATTCAGAAGGGCCACAGACGCGGTCAGTTTCCCTAAAATGCCTTTGAGAGGTGGCTGCGGGGAAAGTCGATTTACCAGCAAGCAGCTAAGATGTGATTTGCTCTCACGTTCCCCTGAAGCTTCCTTCTGAGATCACGTGCTGTGTCCAGGCCAGGCCCAGCCCTGACTCCCCTCCTCTTTGCGGCGCCAGCCTCTGGGGGCCCAGCACGGAGCAGGAGACAAGTTCATTACCGATGACCTTGACTGCTGGTAAAGACTTAGCTGCGCAAAGAGATTGGGTTGCTTTTTTTCTTTCCAAAGGTGGTGATGTGAGTGGTCAGGAACGTGGCTCAGGACCCAAACTGCCCAGATTTGGCCTCCAGAACACTGCTTTCTAGGCGGGTCACCTGGGCAAGGCATTCAGCACCCATGACTCCCTTTGCTCATCCGTGACATGGGAGGTGAGGGCAATGCTCCACCCTGGGGTGGCTGTGAGGATGAGCTGAGTCCAGCTCTCAACACAGCACACCCTAAATACTGCGTGATGATGACCATTATGATTATAAGATCATTTCTTTTCTTTTTTTTTTTTTTTGCGGTACGCGGGCCTCTCACTCTTGTGGCCTCTCCCGTTGCGGAGCACAGGCTCCAGACACACAGGCTCAGCGGCCATGGCTCACGGGCCCAGCCGCTCCACAGCATGTGGGATCTTCCCGGACCGGAGCACGAACCCGTGTCCCCTGCATCGGCAGGCGGACTCTCAACCACTGCACCACCAGGGAAGCCCTAGATCATTTCTTAAAGGAGAGAGAAACACTGGTGTTCATTGTCAGTGAAGGGTGCAAAATTCTTTTTATTTTATTTTGTTTCGGCTTTTTGGTTTCTCTGAAAAGAAAGATGACTAACCATTAAAGCCCAAATGTGAATGAAGAATAGGCAACTCCTTTGAAGGTCTTTTAACCCAGGATAACATGTTATCTGTCCAGGATAAGTGACATTTATCTCTTTATTAAACATTTTATTTATCAAATATTTATTAAATACCTCTGATGTGCCAGGTGCTGGGCTTGGTATGGGAGCTTCAGCCAGGAGTGAGACAGACACACCATCCTAGCCACACACAGCTTAAAGCAGACTGAAATGGTACATAAATGATTCATTTCTTACACGAGAAATAAATCAGTTTCAATTCTTATAATTGCTATGAAGAGGGACATGGGGGCCATGACAGGGGCCTCTGGGTGGGGAAACTTCCAGAGGAAGTAACAGCTAAGCTAAGATCTGGAGGATGAGTAGAGGCCCTCTGGGTATTGTGGGGAAGAGCATCACAGCAGAGGGAACAGCATGTGTAAGTCCTGAGGCAAGAAAGAACCTGGAGACTCAAGGGACGGCGTGAAGGCCAGCGTCCCTGGAGGGCACTGAGTACGGGAATCAGTGTTGGGAGATGTGGTCAGGGAGGCTGGCCGTTCAGGAGGCTGGAAGGGGGGCACTTTGCATTTTCTTCTGAGTGCTGCTGGAGAGTTTTTAAGCAGGGGTGTGACCTGCCCTGGCATTGGTTCACTGTCTCTGCTTGTTTGGAAGGTTGATTGCAGGGTCACAGGTGAAGGGGAGAAAGACCAGTGAGGGAGCCCCAGGGAGCTGAGCATCACGATGAGCTGAAAAGTTCAAATGACAAAATCATCACATTCAGACAGAATTGGGGCTTGGGGCGATGGTTGGGGAAGGAGGGAAGAGAAAGAAGCCACCAGTGATTGGACACATGCTGTGTGTCAGGGTCACCTGCATTGCTTCATGTGAATTTTCACACAAGACATGAAAAAGATTCTAACCCAGGGCCGACCACCCTTTCTGCTCTGTGATACCCGATGATTGACACCCTTGCTATGGTGGAGGGGGTCGTGCCAGGGAACCCCTCCTCATCTTTTGCTTCTTGCTGTTGAATTTTTGGGGTCTCCTGTCTCTGGGGGCTTCTTCTTGGAGCTTCCTGAAGACAGAAGTGACACTGTGGTTTCTTTGTCTAATGTTGCCCTTTCACTCCATGCCTCACCCTCGGCCCTGGCATCATCATTTTTCTGAGTCATCATTTGCGTCCATCCAGTCCCTGGATCTCTGATGAATGACTGCGGCATCTCATTGCACTCTGAGCTGATTGCACCTCCTGGCCCTGGGCCTCTGCTTGGCTCACGATGAGTTACAGGCATCCGAGGCTGGATGTCTCCGGATGACCTGTGCATACTGAGACCTGAGGCGACCACTGCAGCACTAGAGAGCTCGACAAGGAAATGTCCTCTGGGGTTGGGGTTGTGCCTCAAGACTCAAGGTAGAAACGGAGGAACTGAAACCCACAAACTTCCCTGCATCCTGGCCCACCATTGTTATTCCTATTACTTTTTGTTGTTAAGATCACTGAGATTTTTCGGTTGTACTTTTCTGCATGTTTTAATTTTCTTTTGGGTACGTGCTAAAAATGTCCAGCTTTTGCAACCCAGGCTAGCTGAGCAGGGCTGTGAGGTCACCGTCTCAGAGACTCTCAGGCACTGGCTTTCCCTTTGCGCTGAACCTTTCTGGGGACAGCAAGGTGCTGTGTGAGAATCTGGGCTTCGTGGACCAAGGCAGCTCTGGATTCGAACGCCAGTTTTGCCACTTTCCAGCTGGGTGATTTTGGACAAGTTACTTGACATCTCTGAGTCTTAGTTCTGTCTTCTTTAACATGGGGACGAGGAGACAGTAACGTTAGGATTACAGAATTTCATCCAAAATAATGTTGGGGGCATCTGGTAGGGTAGGCACCATGTAGGTGGTCTGGAAATCTTGGGTCCACTTTTTAAAAAATTTTATTGAAGTATAGTTTATCTACAATGTGTTCATTTCTGCTGTACAGCCAAGTGATTCAGTTATACATATATGTATATTCTTTTTCATATTATTTTTCACTATGGTTTATCACAGGATATTGAACATAGTTCCCTGTGCTATACAGGAGGACCTTGTTGTCTGGGTCCACTTTTTTTGGCCAAATCTTTACTTAGGTCAGGCTAGCTCTGTACTGAACCAAGGACCCTTCTAACGTCTAAGAAAAGGCAGCTCTGGAATTACACCCTCCTCTGTCTGTGTAGCAGACATGTTTGGGCCCTGATATGACATCTCCAAGCCTGTCTCTTCTCTCAGCTGCAGTGACTCATTCCAGGGCGCTCAGACCACGTTGTGCCCACCTCAAGCACGGGCTCCCATCCTCTAAGCAGGAAAGGGACTTCTCTGCGCTTCTTAGAAGCCTCAGGCTCTGCTTTTGGGGACACCCAAACCAAGACGGTTTTTATGAACATGCCGAATAATGGCTTTTGCCCTTGGGTAACTTATGCTGCTTTAGGGTGACCGGTTCTGCGTACTGGGGAAGGTGGGCAGGGGCTGTGGTGTGAGGGACACCAACCTGTCACCCGGGGTCCAGCTGAGCACAGAGCCTGCTCCACACCAGCCCTGCAGTGGGTAGAACGTATGTGGCTTTGCTTCACCCCCTCATTGTTGATTGGCCCACAGCTAGACACCTGACCCAAGCAGACCAATCAGAATTCTAGGATTTTTCACTCTGAAACTGAGAACCATTCTCTCTGGGCACGGGTTCCACAGTAACTTCAGGAGTTGTCAGTGTGTCAGTTCCCTGTCACCGTGAAGGAAGCCATTGCAGGGTAAGAAAGAAAAAAGTCACAGCTAAGGAGAAACAGAAAGGTGGTGAGAGCTTCCTGGCGATGCCTGTGTTGCTGGTGACAGCTGTGTGTGGAAACCACTCCATCCCTGCAGATGGGAGGGATCCTTTCCATGAGGTCCCATTTTTGCTTCAGCCACTTCAACTTCATTTCTGTCACAGGCAGTCAAATCATGTATACAGATACACAACCTGGTATTTCTCAGTAAAATTTACAATTTGGGGTACAGTGTATTCCCAACAGGTGAGTAAGTTGGCCCAAAAGGGATACTAAGGAGGAAGAGAGAGGAGAATAACATGGATTGACCTTCTAGAATGTTCCAGGCACTGAAGTCACCACTTTGTGTACATTTCCTAATGTGAGGGAAGAGTGAGTCTGGTAGGAGAAATGTAGCTGCAAGCAATAGAACCCCTTATTCACTCTTCAAGGAGTCAGAGCTGCATGGCCTCAAGGCTGGTCTGGCATCTCAGTGATACCAGTAACCACTCAGCTGCTTTCCCTCCTTCAGATCCACTGTCTGCCGCTTGTTGGTGTTTCTTCCTGCTGATAATTGCCTCATGGTCACAGCGGGACTGCTCCAGCTTCAGGCTTCACATCTGTGTCCTCAGAGGAAAGGGGAAGGCAAACCTTTCCCAGATGCCTCCAGCAGACTGTTTTGTACCTCATTGGCCAAATCTGCCCATAAATATGTCCCATGGCCATTCCTACCTGAGAGCCAATTTCCACCTTTCCAACCTCTAGGCTGGGAGGTGACAAAAGAAAAAGGGTTTGGGAAAAGCTGTGGGTTGGCCAACAACTTGTGTCTTTCCCTAGTAGTATGAGCACCAATAATATGCTGTGTCTCGGAATGGTAGGAACTGGATGTGAGTGGCCCTTAGAGGGTGGGGGAAAAGGATGCTAACAGGCAAGATGGAGGAGGACCTGACATGCCCATGGGAGCCACTGAAGATGCTTAAGCCAGGTGGAGGAGTGTCAGGACCAGAGTTACATTCTAGAAAGATGACCCTGGCTATTACCTGGAGGGTGGCTTGGAGGGGAATTGGACTGAAAGCAAGTTAGAGGTGTTCCCAGTGCCCATCCTGTGGATTGAACATAGTATTTACAGGCATAGAATTTAGAGTAACTCCTTCCTGAGCTATTTATTGGATCAAGGAAGTGACTGGACAGAAAAATGAGACTAAACTAAAACTCTTGAGAAATACAGAAGAATTTATCCTAGTGGAGAGAGAGACTATGATCTGGCGCCTACATCCGATTTTTCAGATGATGAAAGTGGCTCTTCTTTGCATTTCTGTGTGCGTAAGCAAATTCCAGGCCACGTTAAGTTACTGACTCTGCCACATAAAACGAACTCAAGGTTGCATCCATGGGAGAGTGAGTGCAAATCACATTAACACTATAGAATAGGACGTTAGACTAAGTATTTCCAACAAGCGAAAAATGGGAAATACTGTTGTACACGTTCCTTCATATAGATCTGCTGGCCACATTAGAAAGGCTATAGTGTACTTACATATACTATTAAAAAATTCAAATTGTAAAGATTAACTTCAAGTGATGTACGCTTATTACAAAAAATGTATTAAATGGAGAAAAATTGTTAAGAAGAAAACATCAAAAACCATAAAAACAAATCACTGTTGCTATTTTGGCCCATGTCCTTTCTATCCCCATGGGTAAGTTTCCCTACGATATTCATAATCATAATCAATGTACAATTTTATATGCTGCTTTTTTTGTTTGTTTTTTCGCGGTACGTGGGCCTCTCACTGTTGTGGCCTCTCCCGCTGTGGAGCACAGGCTCCGGACGCGCAGGCTCAGTGGCCATGGCTCACGGGCCCAGCCGCTCCACGGCATGTGGGATCCTCCCGGACCGGGGCACGAACCCGTGTCCCCTGCATCGGCAGGCGGACTCCCAGCCACCATGCCACCAGGGAAGCCCTATGCTGCTTTTATCTAATCTCATCTTGTAGGCTTTTTCCCCATGCTAACATAGTTTTTGTAAACTTCACTTCTCATGGTTACATAACACGAAACTTTCTTGACCCTGTTATTGATCATTTGAGTGGCTTCCTTTTCTCTTCATAATAAATAATGTGATGCTTATGATTGTGTATAAAATTTTGTCTTCATAGAAAACTATTTCTTGGATATTGATTCTCGGAATTGGGATTACTATCTCAAAGGGAACAACTATTTTTAAAGCCATTGATACCCACTGCTGATTCAGAAATTCAAACTCGTGATAAAAGTTCAGTTAAAGACAGACAATGCAGTGAGGAAACCTGCCTCTGTATTCTCTCCCTTGGCAGTGAGTTTGGTCATTATGTCTGTGGACAATTTATTGCCTTATTTCTAAAGAGAATCAATATGCCCAGAAGACCTAGTATAATGAAATTCAGCAGGGCCTCAGCTCATGTAGGAATCCACCAATTAGATCAGAATGCTAAGAACAGTGAAAGTGAAAATAGTCCCAGTGAATCTTGATATTGAAGCACAGATTAGGGCATTTTGGGGGGAAAAAAGCATTTTATCTTTATCTATGTTTTTTGTATCCCGTACAATTAGGAAGCTCATGGAAAATGAATAGAGGTTGTTTCATAGTGTATGCTCTTTCCACATTACACACTAGCATGCTGACCCCCACTACCCTTACTCTAAATTTATTTCAAGAAGAATCATTGCACATCTGCCATTTTCCAGGAATTGTGCAGGCTGCTGGGGGTATACTCATCCTCTAGGATGTAGCCTGCACCTCAGTTCTTTGCCCAGGCTCAGATGCTAGCTCTGCCGTTTGGTAAGGCCTCTGCTTGGTGCCCTCGTCATACTAGCCCTGTGATGGGTATTATTGCCCTCATTTACAGATGGGGAGACTTAGAGAGAGGTTAAGTATCGTGCCCAAGGTCACAGAGGTAGTGACCTCTGCACTTTGTCATCATGGCCCTTTATGAAAAAACAGGCGTGATTCTTTGAAAGTAATTTGGAAAAGCTGTTTAAGATGCTTTTTACACTGATCCTGGCCTATTTTATTTGTAAAGTCTATTTACTGCAGTTATAAAAACATCCCATTCATTCCAGTTCTCTCCTATCACTTTTGCAGAATTGGTATCTCTCTCTGTTTCATTCATTCATGCATTCTTTATGCATCCACTCTCCCCAAATACACACACACACACACACACACACACACACACACAGTGGTGTGCTGGCGCTGGCTCCTCCTGGCTGGCCAGAGCTGCTTGTGAACATTGTCTACCAACTCCTCAGTGACATTATGATTTATAAAAAGAAATGTATATTTCATCTCCATCCACTGTTCCTGGCACATAGCTCCTAAAACGCTTGAAATTTCCTAACTGTTAAGATAAAGATGGCTGTGTTATGTTAATGAAATGATTTGGGGGAAGCCCCCAGGTAACCTGAAGGTGGGGGCTGGTTGCCAGGGGAAGCAACCACGTGATTAGAGGGTTGGAACTTTCAGTCCCACCCCGGAGATCTGGGGAGGAGAGAGGGCCTGGAGATTCAGTTCTATCACCAAGGGCCAATGATTTAATCAATCATGCCTATAAAATAAGCCTGTTAACAAACACAATTCGACTGAGTAAAGTTAAAGATCCAATTGGCTTTATTCAAGGATTCATGAATCAGGCAGCATCCCATCTAGCAAGTAGAAATGAGCTCCAAGGAGCTATACAAAGTAGAAGGCTTTTACAGACAGAGGGGGCAAGGACAAGGAAAAAGTGGATTGCCTCATCTTTTGGGGGAGGGATGAAAGGGTCTATCAGGGGGATTACCTCACTACTGCTAATCAGGAAATTCCAGACTGACTGGTTAAGACTACATTACTGGGAGAGGCTGAGACTGCAGTCAGGCTAGGTATGTTGTCTTGGTTTGCTGACATGGGGCTTAGCACAAGTGACTCCATTTGGGGCCTGTTGTTTCTTTATAACAAGGCTTTATATAAAAAAAAGATGGGTTCACAGAGCTTCCAGGTTGGTGAACCAGAACTCATCCATGTGCCTGGAGGACTGTGCACACCAAACTCCATGGGGACAGACATTCCTACACTGGGGACCCTTCTGAACCCAGCCCTATGTACCCTTCATCTGTATCCTTTACAACACCCTTTATAATAAACTGGTAAACATAAGCAAATGTTTCTTTGAGTTCTGTGAGCCCCTCTGGCAAATTAATCAAACATAAGGAGGGGGTCATAGGAACTTCCAATTTATAGCCAATTGGTCAGAAGCACAGGTAACAACATAGATTTGCAATTGGCATCTGAAGTGGGAGCAGTACTGTGGGACTAAGCCCTTAACATATGGGATCTGATGCTATGTTAGGGGTTAAGGGACATGGTACTGCTTTCAAGTTCAATAAGGAGGCACCAAAAAAGAAAAAAATAATGTGAGCAGCTTGAGGGAAGGGACTTTATTTCATTTTTCCTCTGACACCACAATAGGTTCTTGCCCAGTGCCAGGCACCTAGAAGTTTCTGGATCAACGATGGCATTAGTTAGGGGATTGGGAAGCTAGTCCAAGCTCACCCTTATCGATCAAGTTGCGTGATTACTGCGGGGTCGCCTTCTCTCTGGAGGTCTGTTTCCTCAAGTAATTATACAAGGCTTATTTTAGATGACTTCTTGAGAATAACTAGTATTCTAACTAAAACACCATGATTCACACCAAACCTGTTTATAGCATAATGTGTATCACAAACAGACATCATTTAAAGTACAAAAATTAACGGCCAGATGGAGCAGATTGAGAAGGTTCTTAAATGTTGAAGACTTCTGTTTGAAAAAAAAATCATGAATTTTGCATTCGATTCCATTTACCTGCAAGAAAATGCTGAATATTCCCTGAGGAAATATGTTGGAACTGGTTTGCATTCAATGAGAATCACATTAAGTTGATCCACATTTAATCAGTTCCTTGTCAGCATCTGCTCTCTTCAGCCACAGTTTCTCATCTGCTTGGGCCATTTCACATGCCTTTCTCTGTGGGCCCTGGAGTCTGATAGGTCTTGTTTAAAATCCCAGCCCCACCACTTACCTGCTATAGAATCTTGGGGAAATTTCTCTCTAAGCCTCTCGATGTCCTCCTCTGTAAATGGGGAAAATGATAAACATGGATCATGGGGAGTTGTGAGGATTCAGTGTGGTGATATCTGTCAAGGGCTCAGGGCAGTAGCTGACACATAGTAGGTGTGGTCCAGGATTGCTCTCCTTGTAACTCTTGGATTATCAAGTTCTGCCCCTGCTGGTCCTCCTACCTGGAGCACTGGCTCCCCAGGGAAGAGGCCCCCACAAAACCCTCCTCACCTCCATTTCCACAGACTCCCTCCTTCCTGGTCCTGATTGTCTTGTGGAGGCTGCAGTTCCTTCTGTCTTGTCCTGCAAGCTCCTGAGAGCACAAACTTTGCATTTGTGGAAATCTAGAGCATTCGACCCACTGTCTAGCATGTCCAGGGAGCTGAGCACCTGCTTAATTGACCAAGCTGGACTTGACATTCAGATGAGAGACACTAGAAAAAGGGAAGCGATTTCTGGCCCAGGAACTCCTCCTGATGAAGCATTGGTGGAATGGAAGCTCCTATTCCCCAAATACCCAGAGGAGAATAGAGTTGAAGGGAGAACCCACTGAACGTGCCCATCAGTGCCAGGAGCACTTGCCATCAAGCACCGACTCATTCGTTCCAACCCTAGGCACCTAACACTGCTTGTGCAACCAAGACAAGTACACTCGGTGTGCAAAGAGGTTGTGTGGCTGCTGCGTGAAGTGGAAGGGTTTGCCTTTCGACAGATGAGATAAGACAGGGGGGCTCGACATTACAGTGTCCTGGAGGTCTTGCTAAGGAGCTTGGTTTTATCCTAAGAGCAGAGAAAGACAGGGAGTGGAAGCAAGGGAGTGATGTGACCAGCTTTCTAGTAATTCTGACAGCTGTTTAGAGAGTGGATTGGGGTGGGGCCAGCCTGGCAGCAGGGAGCCTGGTTAGGAAGCTGTTTCAGTGATTCAGGTAAGAGATGGTGGTGGTCTGGGCTGGGGGAGAGGAGGAGAGGGAACAGCGAATACCAGTTCTGTACTTCCCAAGTGTCTTTAACCTGTGAAGTAGGTCAATTCAGCACTGCTTTGATTTACAGATCACAGCAAGAGAAAGGGCAGTGACACAGTGGTCCCTGAGTATGACTTTCTCATCTCATCTATACCTCCCCCTAAAAAAGGCTGCATGACCTTGGGTGTTAAGTGAATGGTGTCAAGGACAGTCATGTCTGTGTGGGCCCCTCTTGTCAGAGTGCATTCTCTCATTGAGGAGCTCTTGTCTTCACAAAGGTCTGGAACTAAGTAGGGCATGGACTAGTGTCCCCATTTTTGCCCTCATTTTCTTATACCCAAGGGCTTCCCCTCTCCCCATCACGTGGTTGTCTCCCTGCCTGGGATCTCCACCATTATCTGCTCAGACATTTGCTTCCCCCAACGGACTAGGAGGTGAAGCTGCAGCCTAGTCCTCTCCAACTCCTCTGGGCATATAAATGCCTGCTGTTGTTTTATAGAATCATCGATTCTAGGATTGGAAGGGAGCTTAGAGTCTGCTGGTTAAGTGTTCCTCCAAGTGCAGTAGTTCCCCCTGATATCCACACATCTGCAGTGCATTGAGCACACTCTTCCCCCAAGAGGCAGTCCTGGCATCTCAGGTGGATCACCTTCGTGACTCCTTTTTCTGACCCTCCACAGCCACTGATATTTCTGTGAAGCCAGCATTTCATTCTGTCTGACCTTACAGTTTACCTGTCTGTTTTGCTCACTCAACTGTGAGGCCTTTGAGGACTAAGATGCATGTGTTTTATTCATCTCAACATTCCCCATAGCCTTGTACACAGTGTCTGGCATAGAGTAGGTACTTGATAACAAGTAAATGACTGAATGAATGGACAAATGAGTAAATGAACGAGTGAGTGAGTGGTTAGCTTTCAGTGTTAGAAAGTTCTTCTTTACCCTCAGCTGAAACAGTTTTCCTGCTAAGCACCACTTTCTGAGCTGAAGTTCATACCACACAGGATCACACTTTCCTCTTCCCCGTGGTGGCTTCTCACCTGGTGGAACCACAGCAACCTGCTTATGTTCTTCAAACATACCAACCTGTTCCTGATAAGCTTTTTCCCACTTTAAGCATTTTATACATCTGCCCTTTCTGCCTAGGACACTTGACTCTCATTTCTTTAATGGCCTTCTTGTCATTTGGGTCTTAGCTCAGATATCACCTCCTCAAAAAGACCATTTCTAACCACTCAATCTAGAGTAACTCCCTTTGCCCCTTCACCTCTTTATCTCTCTGTGCTGATTTGGGGTGATTTCCTCTGATTCATCTTCCAGTTCACTAAATCTCTCTTCATCTGTGTCTGTCTAACCTGCTGACTGAGGTCTCATATCAGTTACTCTACTTTCATTCATAGAATGTATATGTGAATATTGTAAGCATTCTTATTTTAAAATCCTTTTTAGAATCTCTGTGTAATGCCCCAATAGAGATTTCTCCAATTTATTGTATCTGATCATCTCTCAGGAGTTGAGTATTTTTGTAATTGTTGTAATTTTTAAGATGTAACTTTATCAGGAATTATCATCTATGAGTGAGCCACATGTGTTACAGAGGTGACCTACCATGTTCATGAATCCTGGAAGAGTTGTTAATTTCTTTTTATTTGTTTATTTAATTTTTGGCTGCGTTGAGTCTTCGTTGCTGTGCATGGGCTTTCTCTAGTTGCAGTGAGTGGGGCTACTCTTTGTTGTGGTGCGTGGGCTTCTCACTGCGGTGGCTTCTCTTGTTGTGGAGCACAGGCTCTAGGTGCATGAGCTTCAGTAGTTGTGGCACGCAGGCTCAGTAGTTGTGGCTCATGGGCTCTAGGGTGCAGGCTCATTAGTTGTGGCACACGGGCTTTGTTGCTCTGCGGCATGTGGGATCTTCGGGGACCAGGGCTCGAACCCATGTCCCCTGCACTGGCAGGCGGATTCTTAACCACTGAGCCACCAAGGAAGCCCTACATTAATTTCTTGATGAATGCAAGATCAGTGCAAGGATTTGGGCACCAACCTTGTGCATGATGTAGGCAAGAGACGATGATTTCTTGTGTTTGGTCTCCCTCACCTGATTCCAGCGACATTAACTTTACATGTCTGCTTTGTCCTCAGACTGGAGCATCACCCAGTTCAGTGATACCCAGATGCCAGGTTCTTAATGCATGTACTTACTGTATAAAAGCCACCCAGCTAAATGCATGAGCATGGGACTCAGTGAAAACACAGATTTCTGAGATTCATTTCCTGGGTACTGACTACATAAGTCTGGGCTTGAGCCTGGGAATATGAATTTTTATACAGCTTTCCATATGATTCTGAGGTATAGTGAAGTTTCGGTACCAGTGGTCCTATAAGCTTTAAGGATTGTACTTGGATTTATTTTTGTCTTGTTTATTTCCTTTAAATAAAAGGATTGAAAGCAGCTTACAAGATATATGTAAATACATTTTGAAAAGCAGACTTAAAAACCACCTACACAAATAAATAACCTAAGCAAGTGAGATCTGACTTCACCCCAAGACTGGAGACACACAGGGTAACGTTGTGGTTGGCGTCCTCACCAACATCCTCATCTTGGATGTGGCTGTGAGTGAGGTGTGAGCCATTATTATCCATCTCTAGAGACCCTCAACATTAAAAGCCCAACTCAGTGAAATCAATTATGGAAGTAACAATAGAACTGCAAAGGGATGCTGCTCTTTGATAGGATTTTAATGTTTCTGGGGTCCCCTTCTGCAAACTGTCAGATTGCTCAAATACACCTATTGGTCTGGCAACACCCAAGAAGACTCCTCCTGGCAAACTGATCTGCCTTGCTGAGTCCTCCCAGCCCATGTTCACTCAGAAGCCAAGACACCTCTTGGCTTCTGCCCAAGCTGTTTCCTCTGCCCAGAGGCAGTCCTCCTCCACCTTCTTCATTTCCTTCCTTCCTTTTGTCCTTCATTAATTAAGCCCTTATCATGTCCTAGCACTACACCGGAGCCCCCCAACTTCCCTCCATCCCAGTGTCTGCCACACTGCAGACCTTCCCAGCCTCATCTCCTGTGATGCTTCCCCTCACTTCCCTGGTCTGTCCACGATGGCTTCCCGTGCTCCCTTCCTCTCTCTGCAGGACCTTTGCACAGGCTGTGTCAGTCTTCCGCCTGGAATGCTCCTCTCCCCTCACATTCCTGCTGTCCCCCACCTAAATTGTTCCTTCCTGGCACCCTGCAGTTGTCTTACTCTGCCCTCCTTCACATCTGGGACATAACATTTCTTTTGTGATTCCTAGGTTGCCCTCTGTCTCCTTGACCACAAGAGAGCAAGCACTGTAACCTCAATGCCTGGCACCGAGCCTGACATACAGCAGGTGCCTGATAACTTTGTGAAATGGGTGAAAGAAGACAGCCTTGAGAACCTCAATCTCTCTCTTCCTTTGGATCAGTCGTTCTTAAACTTCTTTTGGCCATTGGCCCCTTTGAGAGTCTCACGAAACCTAGAAACCCTCTCTGTACAGATATACATGAATACTTCTTCACATAAAACTCCCATATTGTTTCAAGGTTCAAAAACACCCCAGATAAAGTGCTTGCTTCGGCAGCACATATACTAAAATTGGAACAATACAGAGTAGATTAGCATGGCCCCTGCACAGAGATGACATGCAAATTAATGAAGTGTTCCATATTTCTGTTTGGGATTAGCAGAAACAAACTATTATATATAGGATGGATAAACAACAAGGCCCTACTGTATAGCACAGGAAACTATATTCAGTATCCTGTGATAAGCCATAATGGAAAAGAATATGAAAATGAATATATATGTATAACTGAATCACTTTGCTGTACGGCAGAAATTAACACAACATTGTAAAGCAACTATACTTCAATAAAATATTTTTAAAATTCCAGATAAAAAGGGCATTGTTTATTCTAAGCTAAGGTACTTTTCTAGAGAGAGCAGCTTATGAATTGTATACACGTATCATGATTTAAACCCAACACAACTTGAGATGAATGTGAGACTCCCAGCATCTTAAAAGCTTATGTGTTCAGATGGCTTCATGTAGATACCATGCTGGTTGGTGTGTTCCCTTTAAGAACTCATCTCCCTGGGTTTTTTTTTTGTTGTTGTTGTTGTTGCAGGAAAGAAGACAGCACAGAGGCAAGCACACCAAACTGGAAAATATTTACATCCCTCCCAACTGACTAGCGGAGCCGAGGTGGCCCCATGATTTGCGATCCCTTCCAGGGAGCTGAGCTACAAGCCAAACGACCATCTTCCTATTTCAAGTCACTCTTGACAACGTCTCTACTCTGTATAATACCAACCAGGGAACCAAAGAGATGGCTGTTAACTGTCAGAAGCCCGTACGTATTGGCACAGAGTGGCGGAAGGAGCCGGGGGCTGGAGTCCCAAGGTCCTGGCTGGCTCAGCCACTCCTAAGCTTTGTTCCTGCACGGATTACTAACCTTCTTAGAATTTCCACCTCTTCATCGGTTTGAGGGGCCTAAAGCCTACTTGAGAGTTTTGTTCCGACAACCTAATGAGCTCGTGGCTGCGAAAGTGCCCTGAACACTAAGGTGTTTCCCATGTGTCAGGGATCATTGCTGTTGGTAAAGTGTGATTCCATCCTCTCTCACTCATGCACTGACGTCTGCTCAGGAGGGCTGTCTGCCGTAAGTACTCATCACAGTTCTACGCAGCTGCCACCCAAGATGGGTGATGTGAGGCCTGGCAGCATGATGGTTTAAGAGACATCTGAGTAGTCATCTTGCTATTCTAGAGCTCCTGCTGGGCTAGCCTGTGCAAAACATTGTATGTGTGTGAGCACTTTCCTAGGGAGAGAGGCCATGGATTTCACTAGATTCTCAAATGAGACTGGGACCCCCCAAGCGTCAAGCACTGCTAGTCTAGGGGGGAAGGACTCTTACTAAGGAACCTGGAGACCCAGCTCTGCCTCTAACTGGCCAGTGACTTTGAGGCCATCCCTTGGCATCTCTGGGCCTCAGTTCCTCATCTGTGAAATGGGTGTGACCGCGTGCCCTCCAGCATCCCTCCCTGCTTGGACCTCTGATGAGTCTGTAGCCCCTTCGTGCGTTGAGTCCTCCGTCAGAGGAGGCTCGTCCCGCTGCAGCAAACATCATCTGGGTCCTTTCTGTGGGGTAGCCTCTGGTCAGCTGGGAAGGTCCCGAACCCAGCCTCCTTGCTTCCAGAATAAGCGGAGATTTCTTCTTTCCTAAACATAAGTCACTTCAGGCCACTGTGTCCATGAATTTCCCACCCCATACAAATAACCAAAGCACCCCAAAGTGCCCGAAGTACTGCAGCCCCGTTTCTGCTCGTCTGGCCCAGCAGTTAAAGAGCCTTGTGGCCCAGTGGCTGTGCTCAGACCGAGAGGGTTCGCCCCTTCTTAAAGACTTCCCTGTAAACTGCAGGGCTGTGAGGCCACCTCATTCAGCAGCCAAGGGGCTAACAGGGACAGCTGAAACCTTAGCACCCCGAGAAAGGCCGAATGAAAAGCAGGCTGTGCATGGCGCAACCTGATTGGCTGAGTTCTTTCCTGAGGCAGAGGTTGATGGCAGGAAGGCAGCTGGTGGGGGTGGGGTCTGCCCTCACGTCTGGGACCTCAGCAGAACCAGGGCTGGGCTCACACAGGTCCCACGACCCATAGGACAGACCTCAGAGAGTTCCTAGTCTGTAGTCCTCAGGCCAGATCTGGCTCACAGACATGTCTTGTTTAGCTTATGTTTTTTGTTTTGTTTTTTAATTGAGGTTAAAACATGTGTAGCATCAAATTTACCATCTTAACCCTTTTTAAATGCCCAGTTCGCTGGCATTAAATGCATTCACGTCATTGTGGAACGATCACCACCATCCGTCTCCAGAAGATTTCCATCTCCCCAGTTTGAAACTCTGTCCCCATTAAACACTGATCCCCTATTTTCCCCTTCCCCAACCCCTAGCAAGCTCCCTTCTACTTTCTGTCTCTATGAGTTTGTTGACTCCAGGGACCTCATATAAGCGGAATCACACAGAATTTTTTCTTCTGGGGCTGATTTATTTCACTCAGCGTAATGTCCTCAGGTTTCATCCATGCGGTAGCATGTGTCAGAATTTCCTTCCTTTTCAAGGCTAAGTAGTACTCCATTGTGTGGGTAGATCACATTTTGCTTATCCATCTACCTGTCGATGGACAATTGGGTTGCTTCCCTCTCTTGGCTATAGTGAATAATGCCATGAACATGGGGGTACAAATACCTATGTTGTATTTGTTATTATTGGAATTAGCAAATAACATGTAAAAGCCAAGAGATTTCTCATTAATATCTGGATTTCTGGCTTCTTTTGGAAAAATAGTGAATGGCAACTCAGGGCTTCTAGCTTCCTGGCCACACTCAGAGCTGAACGAGGCCAGCCACTCCCTCCCCTACCGCCAGGCACACAGCCTGGGGTGCCTCAGGTCCCCAATCCCTCCTGGTCTCCTCCTCGCTCCCCACCTCACCTGCCTGGTCTGCCCAGCACCCTCCGGTTATGGGTAGAAACAGAGACCAGAGAGGCACAGTGAGCTGTGCCCAAGGTCTCATGGGTGGGATTGTGATGTGACTGCTGTCATCCAGGAAGGCTTGGACTGGAGTCTGGTTCCAGCTCTGCCACTTGCCTGCCCCTGTGACCTTGACCTTTCTGAGCCTAAGATTCCTCTTTCGGAGGGAAATGGGAGAGACGGAACCTTCTCCAACATCCTTACGGAATCGTTGAGACAGAAAGAAGGGGATGCGTGGTGACTGGAATGTGGGGTTGGGATATGAGGGGCTTATTAACAGCACAGACGGGGCAGGCAGCTTAGGGTTTGGGGGTCTGTTTCTTCATCTGCAAAATGGGAAAAGGGACCATGCCTCCCCCACGGGCTTATTCTGAGGAGTAACTGAGACAGGGAAGCCTAGAGCCGCAGCAGAGGGCTTGGCACACAGCAGGTGCTTCACACGGGTTACTTTGGAACAGGTGAGGGCTGCGTTCAAGGGCTCCAAATCCCCACGGCAGCAGAGCAACACCCAGCAAGAGATGTGATGTCCTGGTGTCACCGGGACAGCCTGGCTGCCGAGTCCTTCAGCCTGATTTCAGAGCCTACCCTCTGCCTTTTACCTTCTGGGGGCCCTGGCAGGTCAGCCGCCTCTCTGAGCTGCAGACCCCCAGCACAAGGTGGGTGAGAAACGTAAGGTGCTTGGCACAGAGTCGATGCTCAATAGAGTTTAGTTTCCCTCCTTCCCTTCCCAAGCAGAAGTCTCTCTCTCAGGTGAAAAGTATGGCATGTTTTCCGAATATTTCCAAAAAAAAAAAGAGGAAAAAGTGTAGTTTCTAGCCTCCCACTGGAGCTCTCCCGGGTTCGTGTGTTCTTGGGGTTGAGGTGTGTCGCTCACTGGGGTTCCTTCCTTCATCCAACCAGCATAAGTGCCAGGGACCGCTACAGACCTGGAGTTACAGCAGGGAACAAACAGACCAAATTCCTGTTCCCGTGGGCAGGTTTTGTATCAGTCAACAGGTTAGTCGGCTGATCATTGCTCATGAAGTTCTTCTTCTGAGCTGGCTTTACGAGGGGCCCTGGCTTCACCCTCAAGGCTCATCTCTGTTGCTGCATGTGCTTTGCCCCACAAGGCATGCTTGTCCTGAGCCCCTACTGTCACCCACTACTGGGTCTTTCTACCCACCGTGCTGTTTCTGTTACCTCGGTCCATCTCAGAGTCCCTGCCAGGGGCCTCTGAGTCACTTCAGGGCCAGTGAGACCCTCCTGAGGGGAGCCGTCCGTCCCACTGTACCTGGGAAACCTAAGAGGCCAGGTGTGGCCCCGGCAGAGCCTCACCTCTTTACCTTTAGGCTTTGGATGGGTGAAACGGGAAGGTGGATGGAAAAAGCCCTTGGTCAGCTCTTAAGTTCTGCATAAATATATAGGATTTGACCTTCACGTGATGGAGAGATGAGAGACTACCTGGTGTAGGAGAGAGATTAGGGTTTAAAACAGAATCACTGGTCTGGAGTCTGGGTTCTGCAACCTCTTAGCTCCGAGATCATGGGAACTTCACTTCCCCTCCTCAGTTTACTCACTTGGCAAATGGAGCAATAAAATACCTGCCTTAGCACCTGCTGGGAGCGTTAATAGATACACTGCATTATGGGAAAGCACTTTGCAGACTTCAGTGTGGTGCATACACTTTCATGTCATTAATTCACATCATTAGTTAAATGCACACCCATTATGTACCTACTGTGTGCTATTATGAACAAGGTGGTCTGTCTTATGACAGTTTGGAAGAGGTATCCAGGCTAAGGAAGAAGAGAATTGCTTGTCAGATGGTTGTACTGCACATTCATAGATCGTGATTAGCAACAGCCAGCGAGTTGGCATGGCAACATTTCCCCATGAACTGCTAGGCAGTGTACTTAAAATAGGTTCACTAGAGGTGTGGCAGAAGCGAAGACACACGGAGTCCACGTGGTCTGATGGCTCTGCCCTTCCCAGGCAGGCCAGTAGTGCAGTAATTAAAATAACAGATCTGGAAGCGTCCATTGTTAGAGCTAGAGACTTTAGCAGTAGCACCTTGCCTTTTCCCGTTTGATAGGTGAGGAAACTGAAGCCCAGAGAGGTTAAGTGAACACCCATAGTCACACAGCCTCTTGATGGCGTATGGAGCCGAATCTGGTTCTGATATTTCATACAGGGTTCTCCAGCTGTGCCACGATGCCTGTTCTTCTGATTTGGAATTTTAGATCTGGGTCTGATGCAACTAATTTTCTAATGATTACAATCCACATGTCATCACTTACCAACATTTATTCTATCAAAGAATTTTCCCCACGTTTCACCCTGGGGAAGCCCTGAATCCCAAGATATCACGAAAACTCACTTACTTCTTAGCTAGGCTGAGATGATTGTAGTTTAAATCCACCCCTTCACAGCCTTCCCTACCTTAGTTTCCCAGTGTGAAAATGAAGCAGCATCAAAAGTTTATCAAAAAAAATGAAGTTGATCAAAAGTTTATGAATCTCTCTGTGATGAGATTACTGTATGAGCTTACTTATCCATCATTGCAGAGGACGGGGAGCCCAAATCCTTTAAAAGATGAGCTTCTTTCTTTCTATTTGTGTTACTCAGCAATTTGTTGAGTAAACTTCCAGACTCGACTGTGGCTTTTTACATTCAGGCTAGTAAGCTATTTTTTAAGAGATTCACAGCTCTTGTTTAATTCCAGGGTGAAGTTCCAGGTCTGGAATGAGAAACTTCTTGAGAACTCAGTCCACATCGGAAAATAGGGTGCTAGACATTTCTGACATATTTTAGACATCAGCCTCTTTTTCTGTATTCAGACAGTGCCTTGCAGATGGAGGGGCTCTGGGCTGGGAGTCAGGGGACAGGTGTGGCATGAACCCTGCCACGCCCCCTCTCTAGGCTACCAGTAGAAGATTGCCCTCTGTAGTGATCATTCTTCACCCTGGTTGCATGTTGGACTCACCTGGAGAGCAGTTAGAAGTCCGATGCCCAGCTCCCTCTCCAGGCCACCTAAGTCAGGTTGTCTTGCGTGGGTCCCAGGCAGAGATCTTTAAAGAGCCCCCCAGTGATTCTAATGGGCAGCCAGGGAGAGAACCACAACGCTATAGCCTCACAGTCCCTTTTCGTTCTCCCATCCCGTGTGTTAATTAAATTCCCAGATGCCATCGTGTGTTTCTTTTGTGTCAGACTCATTTATTTTTGTTCCTTGCTAGGAAAGAGATGTATCCTCAGAGTTGACAGGAAGATAGTTCTCATCTTTGGAATATTTTGGACCATGCGTCAGCGTGGTAACTTCACCTTTTAAGCAGCTAGCGGACCTATGAAAATGAAATACGTAGCATGCTGTAGCATTCAACTCCACTGAGAGCAGAGCTGGATGCCAAGCACTTGGGGGCTGATCAGGGCATGGTTACACGAAAGTTCAGATTATACAATTGAGCGATGCAATAGGTACACAAAGGAGATTTCTTGGGTACAGTTGCTTGAATCCTGAAATCTTCCAGAAGTAGATATTCTAAGTCCAGTGTGATATATAAATTGACCAGTTGTGTAAGCAAATAGAAACAGATTTCTATTCGGCGTTTGCACCAATGGCCAGCTGGGTTCCTACCCGGCTCTGAAATAAATTTTTTGGAAATTCTCTGGTACTTTAATGGGCAGAGAAGAAGAAAGCCCTGGGGTTTGTGGATGTATTAGGTCCTCTTTCCTGTTTTGTGAGAGTTTCTAGAAAAAGATAGTATATGCCTTGGATCTAAAACTGCTTTTAAAAAGTCAATAGGCTTAGGATGGAAGGATTGGGCTTGCTTTATCCCGTTTCTCTAAATCCTACTCTGGTTTCAGCAAGCACAGCTCCCGTCCAATCTGACGTCTGCATCCTTGGCATAAAGGTATTACATAGAGTCGTGGGAAGACTAATGCGGGAATTGATACCATCAAAATAAGGTTTGCTTTAATAATGATTTTTTTTGTCTTTGAAAAACATCATCAGGCTATGCCCAAAGGTAGACTGATGATACCTTTATATGGTGGTAGAATAAGGGAAGAGAAAGACGAATGTGCTGAAAACTCGGTATCAACTCTATCCATATTTTCTTTTTAAAGTAAAGTGATATAACACATTGTTTGCAAATAGGACATTGAAAGTGATGGGGACAATAAATATCTATGCAGCAATGTTATAACTATTAACTCTTAGACTTTACATCGGGACAAGGACAAGTTCTGCCTGTCACAGACATTGGAGAATGGGTTATGGGCCAGATACCTGGGGTTCGAACTATGACTCTGCCACCAACTGGTTGTGCAAGCTTGAACGGAATACTTACCTCTCGCAGTCTCAATGTCCTCCAGGGAAACATTAGGGAAGGTGTGAGCCTTAATGAGAGAGCACAGGTTTTTTTTTAAAAGCACTCAGCACATATTAGTGCTCTGTGAACATTGAGAACCTTCCCTCAACATTTTGAAAATGGTCCAGACACATTTCAGTGCCATGGTGGGACATGCACCACCAACCTCAGCTGGGTGACTGAGATGATCTCCCAACGTTCAGATTTGCACAACCAACTTTTCTGGTGAAGCAGGAAAGGGACTTGGGTGTCACTGGCAAAGGTGACGAATGTGGCTCGTGAGTTCATTCTGGCAGAACCTCCCCGGTCTCCTCACTCTTCCAGGTTGAATCCTGGGCAGATATCACATGAAAGCTGTGAAGCACAGACATCAGTTTGGAAACTGTGTACTTTCCTCCTGGATCCCAAATGCACAATAACTAGACACCTTGCAATTGCATGAATCTAAAAGGACTCCTATATTATACATCTCTATTACTCAACACCGGGTCAGAATTTTGGCAGTCCATGCTCTGCCCCTCCCCTCGGTTAGAAGCATTGGTTCACATGGAAGTGGTCTGGCAACATAGGCGGACCCCACTTCCTTTTGGATGTTTTGCAGTGGGACCCTCCCTTGGGTCCTGGAGCAGTGGCTGTCCCCAAACTCCTGCCTGCAGTGAAATGAACAGAGCAATCAGTCCTCGGAGATGCCCATCAGATTCCTGACCAGTTGTGAATCGGACTCAATACCCATTTCTGTGTTTTCAAGATTTGTAATGATTGCTCAATCTTGTGTAAAATAGGCTGGCATTTTCTCTTGTTACCAAGATGTATTTTTCTATGTTAGTTAAATGTATAATTTGTGTAATTTTGTACATTAAAATGTATCCTTTTTCACAGTTAAAGTTGTTTTTTTCTTTTTTGAATGTTTAACTTATTGATGGTTCCTTACATAGTGTTGTCGACCCTAACACAATACAAAAAGGCAACGAACCCAAGACTCTTCATTTTTGGTGGGGAATAAATGATCTTCCCAGAAGTCAAATCCACTTCTCACAAGTAATCGAGTGATGTCCTGTACGATCCGTTATATGCCTGCATTGGTTTACCATTTTTGCTGTAACAAATTTCCATGAATCTAGGGGCTTAAAACAACACATATTTAATATCTTACAGTTATGGAGAAGAGAGGTCCGGAACGGGTCTCACTGGGCTATAAATCAAGGTATTGGCAGGCTGTGTTCTTACTGGAGACTGTAGGGAAGAATTGGCTTCCTTGCTTTTTCCAGATTCTGTAAGCTGCCAGCATTCTTGGGCTCGGGCTCCCTTCCTCCGTCTTCAAAGCCAACAGCATTGCATCTGCAAATCTTGCTGTGGCTGTGGCACCTGCTTCTGTTGTCACATCTCCTTCTCTGACTCTGACCCTCCTGTCTCCTTCCCTCTTTCACTTATTACGGACTCTTGTGATTACATTAGGCCAACCTGGATAAACCAGGATAATCTCCCCATCTCAAGATCCTGAACTTTATCACATCTGCAAGTTACCTTTTGCAATGTAAGGTAACATGTATACAGAACAGGTTCTGGGATTAGGAGGTAAACGTCTTTGTGAAAAGGGCATCATTATTCTGCCCACCACAATCCCCTATGAACTGATTTGGAGGCAGCAGAGGAAAACAAACATTTTAGAATCAAACAGGCCTGCATTTGCACTGGATCCCTGCCACTTTCTGGCCATATAACTTTAGGGAGGTTGCTTTACTTCTCTGAACCTTTTTCCTTATTTCCACAATGAGTGCGCTAATCCATTACTTGCCTCACAGATTTGCTGAGTGTTATGCACCTAACAATAAACTACAATTCCCTTTTTCTCATTTTTATAACTTATGAGGTTTTTTAAAAAATCTTTTTTTGTGTGTGTGCTTGCCAAAAAAGTCCTGACGGATCAGAGCTGAGTGGCATCTCCTGTCCTCTCCCTGCCCACTCTGTTCGCTGCCCTCACCCCGAAGCCTTCCTGATCTGACAGGATAGCCAGAGGCCTGTCCTTCACCAGATGTCATGGTTTAATCCACTTATGAGCACTCCTTCCCTGGAGGACTGAGAGCCATCAGAGGGCAGGAGGGGAAGGTGACAGCCATCCTCTGGACCAAGTGCAGTTTGCTCAGGTCTCCTGGGCTTTCCTCTATTGGCCTCTGACAGACGCTGCTCCCCTTGGTCTCCCTGCAGGCTGGTGGGTGCATTTCCTAACTTATACCCTGGCTTTTTTTCCTGCCTCCCTTCTTCTGTTACACTGGGTTTACTGGTCTTGAGATGAGGAGATGTTGTAGAAAGAACTCAGACAAGCCTGAGTTGGAATCCCAGCATGGTCGCTTCCTGGAGGTTAACTTGAGAAGTAGGTTGAAGCTTTGTCATCCCCAGCATTCCAGCCTAGAAACGGAGGGGACAACATCTCCCAAGGGGGCTGCTGAAAGCACGATGTAATGTGTGGAAATAAACAGTGTGTTCATAGACCCTGACCTATGGCAGGAGCTCAATAAAAGTCAGATCCCCCTTCTCTAGTAAAGTCAGGAGGAAAATAAAGTCAGTGACACAGTGGGTGCCCAAGATGTGTGTTGGATGAATGTGGAATGATTAGTTGCCCAAGGTTGCATGGAGGACAGGATTCAAACTCAAAAATCTAGTCTCTTCTAACTATGCCAGGTTCATGCCTTTGTCTGCCCTTTCCCAGTGGGAGCTCTTCAGCCAGGCTTCTTGGGGGAGGGAAAATGATACTGGTTAAGATGCAGACTCTGGGACCAGACTACTGTGTTTCAATTCAAAGTGGCATCATTTACCAGCTGTGACCCTAGACAAGGTACTTATCTCCCTGAGACTCAGTTTTCTCATTTGTAAAAGGTGGCTAAAACGGTACATATCTCAAAGGTCTTTGTGAGTCTTAAAAGAGTAACTGTATGTAAAAAGTCTACAATGGTCCTTGGCATGTAGTAAACCCTGTAGGTGGGAATTATTCTTATACTTTCTTGCTTCTGCACAAAGACAACTCTTTCTCTCCTCCCTCTGTGTTACTCCCTCCTAATCTTGACAACTGCCTACCCTTTCTCCCAATGAAAAGGGTTTTCTTGGAAAGTAGTGAGATCTCCATCACCAGCGGTATTTAAGCAAAGCTGGAGAGACAGTCTCCTCAAGATGTGAGAGCAGATTCAGGCAACCAAGTACGAGGATTGACCTCAAAATTTCATCTAACTCAGATTCTTGGTTTCTCTGATGTTTCTATGAGTTTGGTCACCACAAATAGTTTTGGAGCTTTAGAAGTTTCTATGTGGTCTTCAACAGGAAATTTCCTTGCCTGGAATGTGCTGGGAACAGTATTTCACAGGACAGATAGAAGGTTTCATTAAAAACACACTTGCGCTGCACCCAGGGTCTTGCAGAGTCTGGGACTCCTGGAGCCGGTGAGGCCGGGTACTGAAGGGACAGTTCCCAGCACTGGAAGCTGGCAGGGTGAGAGGTGGGGTGCAGCACAAGGCACTGAAGTTCCCAGCTGGGTCCCCACCCAGCCTGTTGCCGCATGTCTGAACTTGCTCGAGGAGTGGGTCGGCAGCTGGTGATTCCACCCATCCAGAAAGAGCAGCTGGGACCACCATGTCCCTGGAGACTCTTAGGACTCTCTGCCTGATAATGATCAGGGAGAAACGAGCAAGGGTATCTAGGGAAGGCACATGGCACCTGGCTTTGAAGAGGGGTAGAGGGGAGCCCCAGCAGAGTGACCCCCAGGCCCCTGGTCCTTCACCCTGGCCCTAGTCAGAGGAAGCCTGGGACTCCCAGGCTGCAAGCTCCTAGCTCAGCAGGGGTACGCTGCATCAGGGGTCATGGGAAGTGACCCTGGAATGGGGAATATTTGTCTGGGTGACTGACAGGAGTGTGTGCACGTGTGTGAGATGATCTATCTCTTTGTGTGTCTTTTTCTGGAGTGTTTCTATTTAAGCTCCCGACTGCCCATATTTCTGGTGTGGATTTGTGTGTGGGCGTCCTGTCGGGGTTTATGCGCGTGGAGTCATCTTGTGAGTTTGCCTTCGGTGTGAAAATCTCTTTGTTGTGTGGATGTTGCAGGCATGAGCCTCGTGTACATGTGTGAGTCGTTGGTTCACATGTAAGTGTGTTCTTCTGTTGTCTGTCAGTGTGAATGTGGACCCAGCACAGGAAAGAATCCCTCTTTCTTTGCTGTTTCATCCTTCCTGGTGTGCAGCACTGCCCGGTACACTATGTGTCTGTTTGTCTCTTTCCTCCTTAGGATGTCAGCTCCCAGAGGGCAGAACTCGGTCTATTTTGTTCACAGTACTGTCCCCAGTGCCAACAACGTGCCAGGCACCAGCAGAGCACTCAATGTAATAGTGCTGAGTGAATGAATGCAGTGTCCAGTGTGTGAGAGTCTCTCTCTGGCTGTGCAATCAATCTCAGAGTGTTTCTGTCTATGCACTGGGTTGCGTGACTGAGAATTTCTGGTGTCTGTGTGTGTGTGTGTGTGTGTGTGTGTGTGTGTGTGTGTCTGACTAGGAATATGTACAAGCATGTATGTGTGTGCAAAATTGTCTCTGATGTGCGTGAAAGAGCCTACATATGTCTAGGGAGTGTGTAGTGTAATCGACTCTTGTGTGTGCCAGCATGTTTGTGCAATTGTCACGTGTTTGTATGGCATAATTGTCTGGTGTGCTAGTACCAACCTGTGTGTGCCCCGGGAGCTTGTGTGTGTGCGTGCTCGCGGTTAGCAACCCTCGCACTCCTCGCGTCCCGCGCTCAGCCTGGGGGCGGGGAGCGGGGTGGGCGGCGAGGGCACTGCGGTTCTGCTGCCCGCCCTCCGCGCTGCGGCGAGGGCTCGTCACGGTCCCTCCCCGCCCTCGCTGCGGTCCCCGCCTCCCGGTCCTTTGTAGCCTGCCGCTGCGCTCTCAGACAGCCGCCCGGAGGCCCCGCCCCTGCCCCGCCCCGCCTCGCGTCCCGCCCCGCCCCGCCCCTCCCCTCCTCGGGCCGCAGTCTCGCCTGGGCAGACTCGGCCCTCACGGAGCGCTGAGCTCGGCACACAGCGGTGGCTAGGGCCGCGGGTGGGCGGGAGCGCGGGCGGGCTGCCGGCTTTGGACCGGTATGGCGGATCGGCGGCGCGCGTGGAACACGGAGGACGACCTGCCCGTGTACCTGGCGCGGCCGGGCAGCGCGGCGCAGACCCCGCGCCAGAAGTACGGCGGCATGTTCGCCGCGGTGGAGGGCGCCTACGAGAATAAGACCATCGACTTCGACGCGTACAGCGTGGGCCGCCGAGGCTCCGCGCGCACACCGCGCAGTGCTGGCCGGCTCGACGCGGTCGGCCTGCCGGGGCCCGGAGGCAGCGAGGACACGGCCAGCGACGTGAGCGATCCCTCGGGCTCGGCAGTCAGTTCGCCGGGCGAGCGCGACGAGCGACCAACTGCGCTGCGCATCCGCTGCCCCGCGCCCCGCGCCCTGCCACTCGGCCGGGACAATGCCCAGGTACCCTCGGGGCGCGCGTGGGCCGGACGGAGGGGACGGGACCCTCGGGTCGCTGGGCGTGGGGCCGCCCGAGGGCAGTGCCCGGGCAGGAGTGCTGGGGCCACTGCGGCCAGGCTTGGGAGAGCTACGGAACGCCCCTCCCCCACCCTATCATTCAGGAGGTTCGGAGAGGTTGTGCGACTCGGTCAGCGTTGGCCAGCATGGTCCGTGAGACTCCAAAGGGTCTTTCGAGGTCCAGCACCCCCGCTCCTCCACTGCAGAAAGGGAGAGCGAGGTTCTGAGAAGGGAAGTAAGTTGGCTAAAGCCGCCACATGGTCCCTTAAAGCGCAGAGGGACCTCTGGGGTTAATTTCATCCAAGGATCCTCATTTTCTGCTTTACGAAAAGACAGGGAGCTCTGTTCCGCATTTATCCCTTCATGTATTCACTCACTCATGAGGAATTATAGAGCACCTACTATGTACCAGGCGCTGGGAGAGGTTCAGTGAAATGCCTGTGGTCACATGGCTTAAAGCTTAAGCCATTCCTGAGTGCTCCCTCTGTATTTTCCGGGGCAAGGATTTGGTTAAAGATTTAGATCGTGGGGCAGACAGAACTGGAAACCGCTAGCCGCAATCACCGACATCTTCAGAGGATGCTCCTGAGTCCCACAGCACAACGCCTCTGTGCTCACTTCACAGAGCAAGTTGGAGGCAGAGAGGGGGTTTGAACCGGGGTCAGTAGCCTCCTAGACTTGGAGGTCCCCCCCCCACGAAAGTGGGGAAACATCAGGGAGAGGGAACGCCAGGCCTTGGGCCCTATGGCTCATCTCCCTTTAGCTGGGGTCGCCAGAGCATTGGGGGAAGATGGGTAGACGACCCAGCTTTGGGATATATGGGTGAGGTGCTTGGAAAACGGAAGTTGGAGCACCCGAGGGCCGACGAGCTGTAGCCTTACCCCAGAACTCCATGTCTGAGCACTGCTCAGGTCCCAGGCCCCTGATAGGTGCTGGGTTCCCTGTTTAGCACTCCGGCCCCACCCTAGGCCAGGGTGGGTAACAAATTCATTGTGAAAATTAAATCAGTTAATGCCGCTAGGTAGTGAGCATACAATAAGTGTTTGTTGTTTATTTGAGTTTGATCCTTATCATCATTTTTATTAACCCTTCTCCCCTTAAATGCTCTGAGAGGCATACAGTGAGCGCGGAGGAGGCAGAGTTTGATCTGGACAGAAATCTGGGAGGGCTTCCTGGAGGAGTGGGGGGGGGGCTGGGCTGGCCTGTGGCTGCTACGACCCAATAGTGGGTCTCCTCCTGCCCCCACCCCCACGCCCCGGGTCTTCAGTCTCGGTAGCTCGGGAACTCTCCGTGGTCCTGAATCCTGAGCCTCGCGAGATGAAAGTCTACAGTGAGGGTGTGTGTGTCTGTGGGGGTGTGTGTGCAAGGAATGGAGATATCGAGAGGATCCCGTCTCCTTGTCCCTATCCCTTCTATATCTTGCCCTGCCCACCTCCTTCCCTAGTGTCCGACCTCGCTTGGGATCTAGGCTTCACAGCCCGAGCGGGAGGCTTCGGGGCCGCGGACCAAGAAGCCGGGGCCAATACCGGAGAATCCTAGTTTCCAGTCAAGGCTGGGCGTCCTCTTGAGCCTCAGCTTCTTCATCTGTGAAATGGGGTGGCATCTCCCAGCCTCTCTCAAGGCGTGGTGGAGTATCAGGGAGGCGAGAGAGCTTTGTGCACGGCCGGGAGCTGTGCAAGAGCGTCCCTGACGGACCTGCAGTCAATGTCACCAAAGCCAGCATCGCCCCTGGGCTCTGTCTGGGACGGCTCCACAGCCGCGCCTCGGCCCCTGGGGACGCTGATCCCTTCACCTCTCCCACTCCTCTTTCTTCTCCCCCTCTAGCCTTCTCCCCTTTCTCCATGGCTTCTCGGGTACTGGACAAAAGGCAGCGCCTCCGGCGCGCCAAGGGCTCCAGGAGCACGCGAGGTTCGGAACTGTGGAGCCTAGGTGCTCGCGGTCTCCCTTGTGGGGGAGAGTTTTACTTTCTGCGGACCGAGCAGCCACGGGGTTCGGGTTCGGGGGCCGGCGGGCCTCGCTGCTCCTGAGCTTTGCAGAGGGTGCCGGGGCCCTTCCCCCGCGCCCGTAAAGCTCTTTCCCGGGGAGGGAGGAGGGGTTTCTGCGGCGCAGGCGCAGCGTTTGCCGAGGCCCGAGGCTGTGCAACTGCGGCGCTTTGTACCCGGGAAGTCCGCTTGGGAGCGGTGGTCTGTTTGGCCAATAGCAGACGAGTGCCCCTCCCCCTATACGCAGGAGGTCTCCTCTCCAATCCTGGAGCTTCCCTGCCCAAACTGAAGCCTGGGAGGGGCCCTGGTTCGTGGAACCTAGCCCTTAGCAACGCTGAGGAAGGGGATGTAGTGTCAGAGAGAGGGAGACCTGCAATTTCCGGTCAGCAACAAGAATTTAGGACCCAACTCAGAGCCAAGAGTGAGCTCTAGACAAGTTGTGCAGGAACCTGGCTTCCAGATACTGCTCTGCTGCAGCTCACATGCTTTGTATCTAAGATTTCATTCTATCTCTGTAAGCCTCAATTTCGCCCCTGTGAAATGGGAAACTTATGGCCTAGTGTTCCTGGGATACTAAGCCGTTTCTGTTTTGTGAACATAAAACCCTATCTCCACTTTAAGGCCCAGGCGTCTCTGGCCTTCTGTCCTGGACTGGAGGACTGGCCTCCAGGTGGCAGTGGAGGTAAAGGCTTCAGGCCCTAACCTGAGTGGCGGGAGCTTCACCAGGCCTGGCACCCCGCCCTCTGTGTGGCAGCTGGAAGTAAAGAAGGTGGGGTCTTTTTACCGAGCCTGTGGGTTTGGGTTTTATAGGCAGAAAGTAGAAGGTTGGCATTTTAATCTGCCTGGATTTGGGAGGCACCTGTCTAGCCCTACGGGGGCTTACTAGGGCTCCCCCGCTTTCCCCCTCTTCCCTCTTTCCTCTTCTGTCAAGAAGTTAATCAAGCTAGCCCAGGACTCCTGCCCACCTCTCCCCAAAGCAACGCCTGGATTATGGGCGCTGGGGCTGGTGTCCACTCTCCACTGGGAACCAGGACATCCTTTTCCCCCTCCTGACCGCTAGCCTGTCCTAGGGGCTCTGGGCTCCTTAGTGCCAATGGTCTGGCTCTGCAATCAGCAAGCACTGTCTGGTAGACAAGGCTCTGGGGATAAGCCGGTGGCCCCAATGGCAGGGGGCCCTGTGATGAGAGAGGGGCTGCAGGCAGTAGAGCAGGTCAGTCACTAATTAGGCCTTTGTCTCTGGGGTCCCTGCTGCAGGGAGGGAGGGAGGCTGGTTCAATGATGGGGGTGGGAGGAGTGGCAGGGAAAGGTTTTATGGAGAAGCCCTAGGAGGTGAGTCTGGGAGAATAGATAGACTTCTGTCTGAGGTAAGATATTCAGAGAGAGGACACAGTTTGAATAAAGGCTTGGACTTGGGGCTGGAGATGTGCTCGGTCTATTCAGGGAGTGGCGCAGCGGAGGGACTAACGCAGGCTGTGGAACGAGAGGCCTGGGCTGGATCCTGGAGGGCCTCGAGCGCACCAGCAGCCGGGGCGGGTTCTGGGCACCCGGCCCACACTCCCTCCCCCACGCAGATGTTGGGGAGGCCTGCAGATGCACTGCTGCACACCTGTGGCGCTGCCCACGGCCTCTGCCTGCGCACCCGAAGTTCATCTCTGGCTTTTAAAGGAGCCCTGAAAACCAGACCTACCCAATCCGAGAGCGAGGCCGGGGCCCAGCAGAGGGCGTGTGCGCGGGGTGGGGGTCGGCGGGGCTGGTTGGTTGGGGAGGGGCGGGGGCGGGGGGCGGAGTGGGGGAGATCTGAAGGGAAGCGCTTCCTGGTTCGAGCCGAGAGGGGCGAATCGCGCTCGGCTGCGCGCCGCCGGGAGGAGCTGTCTGTCTGCAGCCCCCTCCTCCCGCCCTCGCCTCTCCCTCCTCCTCCCGCCCTCCTCGCGGAGCCGGGCGGTGCTGGCAGCCGGAGTGGCAGCGGCGGCGGGCGGGCCGAGCAGCCGGGGCAGCCGGGCGCGTGGGCAGCCGCGGGCGCCGAGCCTCCGTCTCTCTCTTCACTGATCCCGGGCCTTTGTCACCGCGCCCGCGGGGAGCGGGACCGAGAGACAGCCAGACAGGGCGAAAGCCAGCCCCACAGGTCCACCGGCCGGGCGGAGGGCGCCAGAGGGGGGCCATGTCTTACCAGGGCAAGAAGAGCATTCCGCATATCACGGTAAGCTGGGCCCCCGCCCTGGCCCCGCTGCTCTTGGCGAGGTGGTGGTGGTCGCCGCCGGGGTCGGGATCCGCTGGGGGACCTAACGGGAGGCCCCCGAGGGGCTTTCCTGCGTCGCGGCGGGTGGGGCGGGGCCGGTCTCGGCCTTGCAGCCTCCTCCCCCCAGCCTCTGGGGACAATGCGGGGGAGGGCAGCCCGGCGTGGCGGGGCGGGGCGGGAGCCTCGGGTCCCTCTCCCCGCGGGCTTGCAGCGGATGGCTTGGACCCGGAGGATGCGGAGCTGAACAAAAGAGGGAGGGGCTCGGTGTCCGAACCCCCTCCCTCCGGCCCTGGAGCTGAGCCTCCAGCGGGCGCCCTTTGCACAGTCTAGCTGTTGCACCTCGCGGCAGCGTTTCTTCCCCGCCAGAGTAAGGAAAATGATCGACCACCGCCCCTCCCCCACTCCCCCCCCCGCCACTCCCCGCCCAAACCGATGAAGTGGAAGTCTGGACCTAGAGACAGCGCCATGATGGAGGAGCCCCTCCCATTCCTCACTGCAGCTAAAAATAACCTGATGGGGCGGCCCTGGCGGCTGTGTCCCGGGAAGGGTTAACACTGGGGGGTGGGAATGGTGGCGGTGGCTGAGCAGTTCTCGGTGTCTCTGGGTGTGGCCGGAAACAAAGGATCCCTGGTCTTTATGCTTTGTCTCAGGGTGGGGAGCTGAGGACACAGCGGGTCCAGAGACCTGGCCTCCGCCTCATTCCCTGTCTGGCACCAGAGTTGAACCAAACCATTCCTGAGGGATGTGGACCACAGGTGCTGGTGAAACCCATGGGCCTTGGGTGGCTGATATCTGAGCAGCCAGGTGCTGGAAGGCATGATGGAATCCTCCAGGGCAATGCTTGAGGTTTGAGGGCAGGAGACCTAGCATCCTCCTTTATCCAGAATCCAGGCTCAAGGATGGTCCCAGAACACCTTGGAGAGGGCAGCCGTGGGTAGGGGTGAAGAAGCTGACATTTCCCACTTGCCTGCCCAGTATATTGTGGATCTTGTTTTCTTGAATCTTCTCAATAAATCTTTCGAAGCAGGCATTGTCCACATAAAGTTCTCAGAGGCTGGAGCACTGGTTGGGGAGGCAATTGAGAGGAAGGTTGGGAAAGAACTGGGACCCCTTGCCTCCCCAGAACAGCCCTGCATTCTGCCCAATTCTGGATTGAGTCTCTCTTAGAAAACTCTTCCGCCCAGCTTCAGGTCTTGTCAGCAGACCTTTGCTGAGTTACCGTCCAGAGACGTGCCCCCTGACGGTGGGGACCACCTCTTGCCCATCCCTAATCCTTGCCGTCTGAGACACAGCAGTGTAAGTGACCAATCCCTTAACACTGTAGTCGGCTAAGCATCAATGGAAGGGATGTGGTTGCCCTGGGCTAGGCAGTGTGGGAGGAACGAACTGGATATTTGCATACGCCGGTCGGGCTTTCCTCCTCTTCAACCCTGACCCCAGGGGAACTGAGGCAGGAGATGGAGGTAGAGGGGATGCAATGACTGATGAGTCAGGAACCCAGGGTACCTTTGTGACTATTGCCCATAGCAGGTCTATGCCCCATTCAGGATCCCGGTTTCCAAGAAGCACGTTTAGCCAGATGGTCTTTGAGGCAGGTGTATGGGAACAGTGCCTCCAGAGTTGTGTAGTTCTGCCTGCACAGCCGCAGCGGTCACCCTGCCTGCAGACTGTGGCCCTCTGGAGTGGAGATAAACTGCCCAGGCTTTTGCAGCAGACGGATCTGGGTGTGCATCTCTGCTCTGCCTCCTTTCTGAGCCTCCGTGCTCTTATATCCAAAGTGGGCTTAGCACTGGCCATTTCACAGGACCCTTGAGCATCTGAGAGGACACTGGCAAAGTGCTTAGTGTTTCGTAGGCACACAGTAAGGGCTTCAGAACTGCTGGCTGATCCTGCTGCTTTAGTCTTTTGTGCGAAGCAGGTAGTCAACGCATGTGTAAAAGAGAATCACATGGGGACTTCCCTGGTGGCGCAGTGGTTGAGAGTCCACCTGCCGATGCAGGGGACACGGGTTCATGCCCCGGTCCGGGAGGATCCCACATGCCGCGGAGCGGCTGGGCCCGTGAGCCATGGCCGCTGAGCCTGTGCGTCCGGAGCCTGTGCTCCGCAACAGGAGAGGCCACAGCAGTGAGAGGCCCGCGTACCACAAAAAAAAAAAAAGAGAATCACATGGAGTGGATCCCACAGCTTCAATAGCATGGGGAGGAGAGATGCTGAAAATGCGCCTTATTTCCTGGGAAAGCTGTCCTTGATGAAACATTTGTGTTTAATTTGGCCCACATAGTCCGTTCCAGCTAGAAAAATGTGTGGTTTAAGGGAGAAGCCAGAGAGGATGGACTTGGATGGAGCTCCTCTGTAGGACCCACAGCTTCCTGAGGACCTTTTGCTGATAATGTACGTGATCTGACAGGAACCAGAATGCCATTAAATGAACGGATAGGCATTGTGGCTTTCCACATGCTGCACCCTTAACCTGTTCAATCAATAGAACTCATTTGGTAAGTTAATAATAAGCAACTGGTCTGTGCCTGCCGCTGTCTGGGTGCTAAGGAAAGTGGGCATGAGATGGGCATGCCCTTTGCCTTCACAGAGTTTAGCAAAGACTGACATTTCAGCCTGAAATAGCCACAAAATGTTGGTGGGGGGGTGTTATAAGGGGAAGTACAGGAGGCTGAGGAGACCACAGCAGGGACACCCAGCCTAGTCCTGGTGGCTGAGGAGGGAGGGGTTCTGTGGCAAAAGAGTGTGGCCCGTTGGAGAAACTGAAGGAAAGTCAGCATTGCAGGAGCCTGACCTCTGTGACCAAGTGTGGCTTCTCTGTGCAGTTAGAGCAAATCCTGGAGACGGTTAAGACGTTTTTGGCAGCCACGGTATGTGTGGCCTGTGGAGGGACCCAGTGGGGCTTAAGAAAGGACCAAGATACAGCTGTCAGCTGCATCTCCAGGTCCCCACCTGCTTGATGTTGGGTCACTCCTCCTGTGAGCCTCAGTTTGCTCATCTGAACAAAGAGGGTAAGGTCTCAGATTCAGCAGTGAAATTAGAGATAGGAGAGAGAGTATGTGAGCAGAGGAGGAAAAGGGACACTCCAGACAGGGCACAGTGTGGACAGAGGCAGGGGCACGGCTGAATCACAAAAATGCTCTACTCATGTTGACTATGGTGTCTTTTCCTCTTTTCTCTGCCTCAGCCTTTTTCTGAGATGCTAGAGTAGCCTGCTAGAGAAGAGGGAAGAAGCCAAAACACTTGGCTTCTGCCCCCAAGGATTGTTTAAAACATTAATAAAGCTCTCTTTCATGTATGGCTTTTTTTTCAAAAACTAATGGCATAGCCGGGATTAATTTAGTTAAAATGGTTTTTCGGTGCCCACTGTGGTGGTTAAGTGAGTAGGGGCATCCTGGGCGTGGCTCTGAGCAAACAAAGGCACAGGGCTCGTGGCCCTGCAGAAGCAGCTGTCCCAACAGAGCCACTGAAGGGGGAAGCAGGAGTGTCCACCACCATGGTTATGAAGTATTGTTATTACAGAGAAGACATCATGAGTTTGCAGACCATTACAGCATTCAGAAGGATTTCCGTGATCTTTCATTGGGTTTTCAGAACAGTCCTGTGAGGAAGGCAGCCTGTTTCCCAAAGAGTAAACAGGATTATAGAGACTTGGAAGCTTCTTCAATGGCTTGTGGAGGAATGAAGAGGTCCTGTTCAAGCAGGGAGGGTAGATGGGCTGGTCTGCCTGGTAAGAGAGTCACTGTCTGATTGAAATCTGTGTGTTTGCGTGTGTGTGTGTGTGTGTGTGTGTGTTAGATCAAACAGTAAAACAGTAAAGATGAGCAGAGAAGAGAAAGATTATTAAATAAAAATTACATCGGACTGAATTAGTTATTCTAATGGACAAATATGCAAAAAACTTGCTTCTTCCTGAGGATAGCATTCAGCCTACCTTATAAGTATCTAGATTATCTCATTGCCTTTTTTTTTTTTTTTTTGGTACGCTGGCTTCTCACCGCTGTGGTCTCTCCTATTGCGGAGCACAGGCTCCAGACGTGCAGGCCCAGCGGCCATGGCTCACGGGCTTAGCCGCTCCGCGGCATGTGGGATCTTCCCGGACCGGGGCACGAACCCGTGTCCCCTGCATCGGCAGGCGGACTCTCAACCACTGCGCCACCAGGGAAGCCCTCATTGCATTTTTATGCAAAGGATTTGAGACGCCTAGAGTGATTTATCCTGCATATAGTGAAATCAGAGGGAAGTCGAATAGCAAGACTGAGGCTCAAAGAAAAGCAGAGACCAAACCTGCCAGTGATTTGGACCACTGGGGGTGTGCTTCTGGACATATGGTCCTGATTCAGAGCTTCTGTCATCCAGGGCAGAGAAGCAGACATTCTCAGTTAGGTCAAGTTCATGATCAGACAGGAAGAAGTGGGCCATTTTCTTTGGGGAAGAATTATTTTAAATTACATTCTTAAAAAGTGTTTGTGAGCATACAAGTGATACTGAGTTGTGACATCTTCCATAACATAACGATGCCAACTGAGCCCTGATTGCCTGTGTCTTGTAATGAACTTGGCCAAGACTGACTACCCAGAAACACATGATATGACATATGTGAATGTACCAGGCACATAGTAAGCGGCTAACAGATAGACGATAGTTCCCTTCCCCGAACTCAGGCTCTCTTTGAGGAGATGAAAATTCAGAATGGCAGGTAATCAACGACTGTTAACTGCATATCTTAACCGTTTTGTTCCTTGAGCTGTGCAAGGTGTCATGAGCAGTTGAAAAATACGTATTTCATGATCCTGACCTTTCCATCTAAGTGAAAAATTGCACATACATGGAACGACTTAAAAATGACCAAAGGGTAAGTGTGGAATAGAGCACAGGTGTTAGAGAAGTTCAGGGAAGGGAGGGCTCAGCATTGGCAGAAGCAAGAAGAGGTGCCCTCTTGGGGCTTAGGGGATGGCATGAGCTAGGTGTTGAGGGATTTGATTGGTGGAGACAAAGGAAGAACATGCAAGGCAGGTGGAACAGCAGGGTCGAGACCTGGGCTGGGGAGTGAATGTTGTCAGAAGAGAATAAGAGTTTTACATAGCTAAATCCGAGGGTGAGGATCTTGAAATAAATTTGAATGGCTGGGGGACTGGGGAATTCTACAAGGCTTTGGAAGTCAGGCAGAATGCACCCAAAGTGATGGAAATAGCCCATGGGTTCTAAGTCTGGCTTAAATGCAAATGGGGTGTTTGATCTTGGACAAGTCAGTTCTCTAGGTCTCAGATTCCTTTTCTTTACAGAGTTAGATTAGATAATTCAGCTCCTAGTTATAGGATATTCTGACTTGATTCTGTGGGTAATAGGAAGCCTCTGGAAGTTCTTGGACTGGGAGGATGGTATAATGAAGGCAACATGGAAGAATGTGGATTCTGAAGCCAGACTATTGGGATTTGAATCCTAGCTGCTCCACTTACTTGCTGTGTAATTTTGGCAAATCACTTATTTTCTCTATGCAGCAATTTTCTAATTTGTAAAGTGGTAATAATAGTAATACTCCATAGGGGTTTTTTCCCCTTGAGAATTAAATGACTTAATATATGTGAGATATTTAGAATAGTACCTGCACATAGTACATGCTCAATGGGTTAGCGGTTATTATTCTTACTGCAAGATGGTGTATTAGTTAGCTTTGTTCCATAGCAAACAATCCGAAGTCTCAGTGGTTTTCAGCAACATACATTTATTTCTTGCTCATGTTACATGAGGACCTGGATTGGCTGTGGCTTTGCCCCTGGCTGTTGCGAGCAATGGGTCTGCCCCTTGGATCTCCTCACCTTGAGACACAGGCTGAAGGAGCAGAGGCTTGAAGCACAAATGCCTTTAAGAAGTCCTGCTCAGCTATGGTACGTTTCATATCTGCTCATAACCATTGGCCAAAGCAAGTTGCATGATCAAGGCCTAAACTGATGGCAAAGAGCCCAGTGTTAGTCTTTCTGGAGCAGATATATGAGGATTAAATGTGAACATCGTGGCCCATTGGAGATGCTAATAAACACCTGTTGGAGCTGATAACGAGGTGGTCAGGAAGTCTAAGGGGTGAGTTTGAAAGAAAAGGCCTGCATTGTTTCCTAGGCTGAATTAGAGTTAGGAATGATCACCAAATTGAGGCGTCTCACTGGGCAATTAGAAACAGATCGGCATGGGGGTGAGAGGCAAGGCCCAGAGATAGAGATTAAGGACCCATGTACAAGAGGCGCTGGTGGAAAATAGGAAAATGCAAGATATTCCAGCAACCAGTGGTTCTCAGCCCATGTGCTGTGAGCACAGTGGTGTACTGAAAAAATCCTGTGTGGATGTGCTGCTAAATTTTGATCAGCATTTAAAGTTTATGTTTACTACAACCAAGTCTAAAACTTGTTCTCGTAACATCTATCAGGTAGATCCCTGAGCACTCACGAACGGAACAGTATGGAATAGTGTCTAATTTTTTTGTGAGGAAAAGGAAGCTCTTGTAATGGAAAGGGGACATCAGAAGACTTTGCCCCTTGAGCATATAAGAGAATAGGGTCAGGGCAGTGGACAGCACAGCGCCATGGTGCTGAAGAGTAAGCAAGTTCAATTAAGGAGACACGAAAGGCCCTCTGAGATGGACACAGTCACACTGTAGTTGGGATGACATGGTAGTGATTGCTGCTGACTCATTTGGTGGTGTTTCATGTCTTTAATCCCTTCAAGACTGCTGCAAATTTTTATACCATTGGTCACTATGTCCTGAACACAGAAAATTTGAGATTCATTGCCGTAGAGAGATGCAAAGACCAAATCCTAACTTTGCTCTTAGTGAGAAAAGACAACTCTGCATTGGTGGCTTAGGAAATGGAATGGGATCTAGGATACTTCACAGAGAGGCTGGTCTAGAAAACAAGAGTAAACAGGTAATAGGAGGGAAGTGATGGCTATGGACGTATGAAGTTTCAGCTTCCTACTCCTTCCTTGGGCCTGTGCCCCAGGTGCACTCCCACTTGGGTAACTTTGGTTTGTCCACTTGACTGTGCACACTTGGAGGATTGGGACAACATCTACTTTTCCTCAGCATCTCCTCAGGAGCACTCTTATGCATTGGTGACTCATAGCAGGGACTCCATATTCTGTGAGTGGATGAATAAAAACTAGATTGCAGGGCTTCCCTGGTGGCGCAGTGGATGGGAGTCCGCCTGCCGATGCGGGGGACGCGGGTTCGTGCCCCGGTCCGAGAAGATCCTACATGCCGTGGAGCGGCTGGGCCCGTGAACCGTGGCCGCTGGGCCTGCGGGTCCGGAGCCTGTGCTCCGCGACAGGAGAGGCTACAACAGTGAGAGGCCCGCGTACCGCAAAACAAACAAACAAAAACCACTAGATTGCAAGCTTTGCATCTTCGCTGAGTGAGGTCTTAAGACACTCTTGCATTTGACCTTAACAAATGTCCTATCCATGGATTTAGCATTTAGGTAGTTACCATCCAGAAGGAGATGAGGGTGGCGTGAAGGGTTTCTGGAGGTAAAAAATAAAGACTTCCCAAGTGGTACTTTGGCAGTGGGGAGAAGGCAGGCCTGGCATATTAATGGGCTTCACTGCATTTCACACTGAAAGCAAGCTTTTACAAGAGGAATCTTCCATATATATATGTTGAATCATTAAAGTACACATTTCCCCAGGGTCTTGACCGAATAACTGCTTGGCGTTAGAACTTGGGGTCAATTCCATGGGAAAACTCCACGGTTCTGATGCAGAATTGCATAAAGCAAAGAGGTGGCTGTTCGAGATTTTGTACCTGTCCCCAAATTATGCTGCCATGTACTTTATATCAGACCATATTCATAGCCCCTCAGGGTTTAAATCCGAAGCAAATATTTGACTTATACAACCTCAAAGTTGAAAGGAACCTTTTAAATTATGTAAATTTTTCTGTGTTTGTGCATTTGAGGCTGCAGAGAGGAGTGTCCATTGCTTCTTCCCCACCCCCAGTCTCCCCTCTAGTGTAGGAATTGCAAGTACCTCTCCTTGCCCACCTCCAGTGGCAGGGAGATCTCACCACTTCACACAGCAGCCTGCTTCACTCTTGGACCAGCTGTGTTGTTGGAAAGTCTTTTGCATGTAGAAGGGAGAGTCTACCTTTTGCCCTCAGAATTTTCCACAGGTTTCTTCCTCTTCCACACTGATATTCCTAGAGGCTCTGGACAATATTTCTCAGTTACTTAGGACCTTCTCTTTTCCAAAATAGCCCCAGTTCTTTACTGCAATTTCCAAGTACAGTGTTTGGATTTTTCTCTCCTTTTTTCCCTTCTTTTCTGCTTTTTTTCTTTTTGCTGTCCTTTATTTCTGAGCATGTAGAACAAAATGGATCCAAAATAAAACTTTAATTATTGGGCACCTTTTAAACTGGTTTAAATACTTTCCGGGTCCATAGACTCCTTTGAGAAACTGATAAAAACAATGGAAACTTTTCCCAGCTTCCTCAAATGCACAGCCACAGAACATTCATCAGAGAGCACTGGGCTTCATAGGCTGGTATTCGTTGTGTCGTGAGCTGTTACTCATCTTAAGTAATCCTGTGAGTTGGGTACTTTGAGTAGCTCCACTAATAGAAAGAAAACAAAAAACAACGGAAACACAGAGATTACGTTATTGCCGCAGGTCACCCAGCTAAGAAGCTGTGTGGGAACAAGCTGTAGTCTCTGGTGTGAAGGATCTCATAGTCTCATGCGGGAAATGGACATATAAAAATGAGCCAGTAGACGAAGTTCTGTGCAGTTGGGAAACAATGCTAACAAGGGTGCAAGCCTTACGCTTTAGGAACTCCAGGAGGTAAGCACATGTTCCTGGAAGCAGGACACTGCCCCTGACAAGGTGAGTTGCAAGAAATCCAGGTAGCAGATGCCACAGACAAAGGCACAGGGTGTGAAAGTGCAGCTCAGAGAGCCAGCATATAGTGTGAGTATACGAGTATAGCACAAGGCCAGGAGAGGGCAGGGGTCAGGCCAGAGCCTGGGAGGGCATACTTTGTCCTGCATGTGAGGACAAGCTGGTGAAGGGTTTAAGGAGAGGCACGCCATAGTTGCATTTGTGACCAGAAAGGTCACTGGCTGTCGTGTGGAGGGGACAAGGCAGGCAGCAGGGAGACAGGTGGGGAGGGCTGACCTGGAGCAGGTGCTGTGGGAGGTGGAAATCAGCAGGGGGGTATGAGAACAATGGAGCAGATGCAGCAAGGTCTACAAAAGAGTTGGGTTTGGGGTGTGAGAGGTTAGAGAGAAGCTGAAGATGGAACTGGGCATTTGAATGAGATTTATCTCCCCACAATGGGAAGACTTTAAAAATCAGGCACTGAGCTCTGTCCACGCATTAATTCATTTTACTTTCAAAACCACGCTCTGCGTTATAGATGGAACACTGAAGCGCAGAGAGGTCAACGTGCCTAAGGCACAAGGGTAGTAAGTGCGGGACCCGATTAGAGCTCAGGTGTTCTGGCCTCTACTGCCGTGTCCTTAACCAGCAGACAGCGCTGCCTCTTTGTTAAATGAGTATTGAATGAGATAATAGTTGTAGAAGCATCTGGCTTACAGGAGGCGTTGTCAGTGTTTATCAGGTGAACAGGGCTCTGCCTTGAATGTCTTAATACTGGAGAGCCCTTTCCAACTTCCAGAGCCCTTTAATCTGCCTTACTCCCTTTTGGCCACAGTCGCAACCATCCTGTCAGAAGGACCGGTGAGGTGCATGGCATTGGGAATGGGCTTGAGATGTATGGTCTATTCCTGCTTATTCCCGTTTTTCAAAGGAAGGAACTGAGGCTCAGACATCTTAACTAGGTAGAGTGAGGAGAACACCGGGATAACTACCACGGGATGCTGGGCCATCACTTTGTAGGTACCAGGTGACTAGGTTCACATCTGACTCCACCGTCTCCTGGCTGTGTGACCTTGGGCAGAATCACTTCCCTTCTCTGAGTTTCCTTATTTGTAGCAATAATACCCACTTCTTAAGGTGACTTCAGAATTAAACATGAAAACCCATGTAATGCAGAAGTGATACTTAGTGTGTACTCAGGAATGTGGTTTTCTTGAAGGCCAAGGATTCCTGTTCAGATTGCTTTATATAAGGTAAAAGGCAGAGATGAAAAAATGCAGAAATGGGTCTACACGTATATACAGATTTAGCCAGCATCATCCTTCTATAGGGAGCCTGAAGGCCTTGCCCACTCCTGGGGTCATGACAGAGGTGTGTTATGTTAACGCCAGATACTCCATCAGGGAATATTTCCTGAATGTCTGTCAGGTACAATGGAGCTTGAAATCTCGCTGTTAACATTGCAGTTGTCATGGAAATGGGCCTCAGCTCACAGAAAAGGCCTGCAATCCATGGAGACCTCCTGTATTTCTTTGTTTTTTTTTTTTTTGTTGTTGTTGTTGTTTTTTGCTGTACGCCGGCCTCTCACCGTTGTGGCCTCTCCCGCTGCGGAGCACAGGCTCCGGACGCGCAGGCTCAGCGGCCATGGCTCACGGGTCCAGCCGCTCTGCGGCACGTGGGATGTTCCCGGACCGGGGCACGAACCTGTGTGCCCTGCATCAGCAGGCGGACTCCCAACCACTGCGCCACCAGGGAAGCCCGACCTCCTGTATTTCTGATTCATGAAGGAGGAAAATGCCACTGTGTCCTTGACCCATGCGGGTGGGAACAAATGTGTGCTCGTTATATTCAATCTCAGGCCTGTTGCCGCTTCCAGGGTTGCTTTCCTGAAAAGTGTGGCAAAGCACCACCGGCTGACAGGCCGTCCCCTGAGGCAGAATCAAAGGCAAATGGACTGGGTTTCTGTGAATAAATAATAAGAGCGTGCAGCTGCACTGCAGGCAGCACTTGCCACCGCAAGGAGTCTGGTTGGGCGATCTGTGAGCGGAGCCAGGGAGGAAGGGGGCTCTGGTCATGAAAGGAAGGAACAGAGTCCTGGGTTTATGAAGTATTTGAGCTGGAAAATCTCTCAGACAGCAATCACGGTGTCTGTGACTCCCAGCACAGAATTTGGAAGGTGTATCAATTCGCTTTGATGCAATAATGCCACGTAACAAACAACCTTGTAATTCCGTGGCTCACAATAGCAAATAGTTGTTTGTTGTTCACAGGTCTGCGGGTGGCAGAGACTTAGGAGGGCTTAGCTAGATTTATCTTCAGGCTTCTTTTTGGGTCAGGCATGCTCCTCATAGCATCTCATACTGGGACTCAGACTGAAGGAGACACCATTCCTTGGGTCTTGTGGTTTTCATGGTGGAGGATGGACTCCCAAGAAATGGAGCTGGAACCCACCTGCCTCTTAAAAGCTCGTGCTCAGACTGGTGCAGTCACATCCACTCTCATTCTGTTGGTCAAAGCAACTCGAGTAGGCACACCCACAGTCAGTGCGGCTGGGAGAGCCCTGCACCCACATTGGAACATGGCAAGTGTGGGAAGGCAGGAAGGATTGTGAAAGAAATAACACAATCTACCACCGAGGGTCTCCATCAAGATTATCCTACATGTTTGTTAATAACAAATTCCTGGCCCATAAACTAGACCTGGCAAATGAAAATCTTGACAAAAACACCTGGATTGGAGTTTTTAGCAGACAATCCCAGTGGATTTTCAGGATTAATCTAGGCTCTGGTGCCATGTTGTGAGTTGTACTTGCATGAGTGAGGGGTGTGCCTACCTGTCCTATTGAATGTTTGAGTTGCAGCGTGAGCCTTAGTGTCAGTGACTTGTAGAGTCTGAAGGACTAATAACTTTCAGAACTCACCTTGACATCTTGCCTTACGAGAAAGCCGTTTCACCTGCACTCAATGCACGGGCAAGCACATTTCTACCAAATGCGGCTTCCCTTATCTTTTTGAGACTCGTTTTCACTATTACCCTTTGGAGAGGAAGATATTCTTCATCTTTCCAGGAGTAACTTTTCATTTAATTTCTCTGAGCCCCTTCCCACGGATAAATCAGGCAGCCTCATGAGAATCTGTGTGCGCCTGCAGCCCCGGGATGGAGCTGCCCTTTTCGTGTGAAGGCCAGACCTCTGAGATCCGTTTTTGGCACTCATTCATTCACTGACCCCAGATTCCGATGTGTGTATTAGTGAAGAATTGTAGGAGAGGGGACATGGGAGTGTCACATGCCCTCCCCACAACTTCCTGGGTGGGATAATTAAAGTATTGATAGGATGGCACTCAGAGTGAAATGTATTTGAAACCAACTACATACATTGTGAAACATAATCTATGATTGTTTTTGTTCCGTGGCAATGTAAAGATTACAGATATGCCTGTGAGCCGAGAAAGAAAAGCAGTGAGGAACTCCAAGCCTGGGTGAGGTAGGAGGGAGAGGGACAGGGTCCCAGGGTTTGGAGAAACCTCACTGTCCCAGTGCCCAGTGGTGTTTCAGGACCACGGACAGCACAACATTCCCCTTTGCTTTCCTCGTTTACAGCGTGGAACCTGGAAACTGCAGAACACTGCTGTGTATATACTATGTATTTTGCTGGACTGTTCTCCTTCTCCTTCGTTTTTTCGGCTTCATGAACTTCTCATATTTCAGAACCCAGATCAAACATCTTCTCCTTGATGATAAAGTCACTGCCTTTCTCTGTCTCTGTAATAACAGCTTTTGTTCTCTACAGTTTTTCAGAGAGCCAAGGTTGCTAAACTAGTGATTTGGGGGTAAGTTGTTGGTTTGATGAGAGTAGCACCTCTTTTTTCTTCCGAGGCTCCGCAGACCGTAATGAGTTTTCTACTCCTCTGACTTTGGATTGGAAACGACCGACTTTATTCCCACCATGCAGGAAAGGAGGGAGAACAGAATGCAGGGAGGCGTCATGCTTCACTCAGGGACAGACAGTGATGCAAAAGATGCACTGTGATCCAGACCTCCCCTCCTGGTTGAGGCCGACTGTTGTTTATTTTGCTGTTGTGTGGGTAAGAATGTCTGAAGCTTTAAAGGTTCATTTTTGTAAGCGGCACTCAACATAGCAGTTAATGATTGTGAAGAGAGCAAAGGCATCCATCCCGCCAACACCAGCTCTTTCCTCCCGGTTGGGCTGGAGCGGAGATTAACGGTAGGTTTGGAGAAGAAGGCCTTCCCTTCTCTGGGCTACTCCTCTGACTCCCAGGATATTTGGCAATAGAGAAGTGATGAGGTTTAGGTGGGCCCCTTGTGAGAAGGCCTTCCAGCCTCATCTGTATTAGGTAGGCTTTGCATTAAGCAGGCTTCTGTTCCCAAGCCACAGGGTTAGGCTTTCAGGGAATTCTAAAAGCAGAGAAGAGAGGTTTCTGATCTGTCAGTCTACTCTTTCCTCCTTTTTCCTTTATTTCTCCCCTCCCCATTTCCTCCCTTTCGTTCTTCCCTCTTTCCTTCATATTCCCTTCCCTTTTATCACTCCTTTATCTCACTTTCCTCTTCTATCCTCACTCCCTCTGTCATTTCAAACACTCTCTTTTTCTCCCTGCCTCTCTCCTTGCCTCCTGGCTATCACCCGCTCTCCGCCCACTCAGCAAACACTTGCTAAGCACTGTGTAAGGTTTATGCCTGGTCCCTGGGGATTTGGAGATGACTCACACAGGGCTGTCCTGGCCGTGGAGGGGTGTCCAGCCCAGCAGGAGATGGGCACTTGAACAGTGACCGTGGTGTAATGAGTATTGTTGGGGAGATGTGTGCAAGGGGCCACGGGGACATAGGGAGGCACCTCAGGTCAAGAACTACCAGAAAGATCTACCTTGTGGAGAGTTTGGTATTTTGCTTTCCCACCTAACATTTTATTGTCTAGTGCTCTTATTTATCCTTAAATATTCCTGGAGAATATTTTAGTAGCTGTATGTCACCCCATTAGTGGTGTGGTTGCAAGATTGTCTGTAATTCTGGTTCACCTCTTTGTGTATAATTCTTTGACTCTGTTTGGGATATTTTCCTGAAGACAAATTCTCAGCATCAGATTTCTAGGTCAAAAGTCGTGAACAAGGGCTTCCCTGGTGGCGCAGTGGATGAGGGTCCGCCTGCCGATGCAGGGGACACGGGTTCGTGCCCCGGTCCAGGAAGATCCCACATGCCGCGGAGCGGCTGGGCCCGTGAGCCATGGCCACTGAGCCTGTGCATCTGGAGCCCGTGCTCCGCAGCGGGAGAGGCCACAACAGTGAGAGGCCCGCGTACCGCAAAAGAAAAAAAAAAAAAGTCGTGAACAATTTTAAGACTCTTCATACATTTTGTAAACGCGGCTGACGCCTACTCTTATTGAGAAATCCCCGCTTGGAGGAAAATGTAAAGGTTATCAGTTCCTCTTGTTCCACTTCTGCCCAGTTTTTGGATGATGCTTCAGTTCAGAAACTTTTGTAGGTTTGAATTCTTCCGTGATGAAAGCCCTTTCATTAGCATCGACACCAGCCTAGCCTTGCCCCAGCTCGTGGCCTTAGAGTCCCCATGAGCCAGCACCTGCTTGCCCCTCCAGCCTGACCACCCTGAGGTCATACTTCAGCCAGGGAAACCACTTACAGACCCCCAAGCACACCAGGCTCCCCCGAACCCCATACCTTTGCCCCACCATTCCCTCTCTCTGCAGTCTCTTCTCTCCTTTGCCATGTGGCTAATTCCTACTCATTCTTCAAGCTCAGAATGGGCATGATTCCCCTGGAAGGGCTGGAGTGGAGTCCTCCTCTGCTCCCACCACCCCTCTGTCCCAGCCCTTCCCACACTGGAGTGCAAAGGTCTGGTTATGACTCAGTCTCCCCCACTGGCCTATGTCTTTTAGCTGCACATATTCTTTCCTTAAGCAAATATTGATTGTACTTCCTGCTACAGAAAATGGCACAGAATAAACAATGTGTAACTCAGCTGAGTAGTCCCCACTGGTGGGCGTGGGCAAAGTGCTTTATATATGTACCCCGTGGGGTTCTCCCACGGCCCTGTGAGGCAGGGACAGTTATCCCCAATTTATAGATGAGGAAACTGAGGCTTGGAGAGGTTAAGTCGTGTGGCTAGCAAATGGGCAAGAATCGGAAGCTGCATCTGTCTGACTCTGGGCATTTTATTGTTGTACAGCACTGATCCAAGGACGTGAGCCGTGCTGAGCATAAGTCTCTTTAGGTCACTGCTGTCATCCTGGAAGGAACGGGCGGTCTCTGGCCTACCCTTGCTGTTTGATTTCTGTTGAGTTTTTAATGAGAGAGTTCATTTTCTTTCAAGGTATTTAAACGATGAATTTTGTACGGAGTTCGTCACTGTTCATATCTGTCGACTATTTGCTCCTCTTGGTAATCCTGGGAGAGTCAGGGTATTGTCTTTTTTCTTTTAAAGGTGTGACTTTTATTAAATTCTTAAAAGTTATGTATCATAAAATTCACTGTTTGGGGAGGGGATGGTTCTTTAGGCTTTCACACTCACACTTCCTGCATGAAGAAAGGGAATCCTGGAGAGCTAGGTCCTCAGGTTCTTTCTAAATTGCATCTGATTATGGGGTGTCATGGATTCTACAGGGTGAACGTGTTTAAAAACGTGACAGAAGTGTGTTTGCTGGAGCGAATGCTGGACAGGAAGTCAGGAAACCTTGGGTCTAACCTCCACGCCTGTTGGTTGTGTGAATTTGAGAGTTCAGCTCATCTCGAGCCCCATTTCCATCTGAGGTTGACTAGACCTCACATTCCACAAGAACCACTCAGCACAACCAGGCGTGGAGAGCGTCACTGTCGTAAATCACATTTCCTAAGGTGTCTTCTGAGGAGGAGTCCCTTTGTCAAATGTCTCGCAAAATGAAGGGTCTAAATTTGGAAGAGATCAAACTCAGTTCCCCTCTTGAATATTCACATTACACATCAGCAGAGTAAAGGATCTGGGAATTCCTGACATAAAAACGATCTTTGCTTCTGTTTAACCCAGAATTTTCTAAACTCACTACACCTGGGAATCTCCTTTGGGCTCAGCCTCTAACAAAACCCCTCTGGGCTAGAAAAGAACACGGTTTTGAAAGTGCCAGTTAAAAGGCAAACACAGTACTAACTGTAAGGAAGAAAAGAAAAAAGTCACATCAGCTCTTGCCTTCTGGTGGGCTTATTTTTTAGAAACATGCTGGCCCCTGAGAACAGAAAGAGCCGGGACCCCGGTGGTAGCTGCCCACAGTATCTGCTGGTAGTTGGTAGGGAGGGGGCGTGGATTTGAACATCTGATTCTGGGAAGGGCAGAGCAAGGCGGGGCTGATCTTCTGGCGTGCAGCGCATTAAATACCACCTTTCAGGACTAGCCTGAAAAGCCCTCTATTAAATGTGACAAGGCAGAAGGCTGCCTGTGGGAGGCCATGTTCCAGAAGCCAAGCACCAGCTGCCGATGAATCACAGTTTCCTGCTTTCTGGTGTCCGGGGAAACCTGCACACCAGCGTGTCTCTGCTTCTGGATATGCAGGGCCCATGCCTCTTTCCCTAGGTCCTGGCTTCAGTCTTACGGCTAAGAGGGAGGTTGTCGGCCCTGGGAGTGACTGAGCTTGAAGCCCCTTCCTCCAGAGACCCCTCTCCTCGAGAACAGGACATACTTCTCTTGCTTGGCTCGCGGCTCATAGTTCTTTGTCTTACGGCTGTGATGCCTTTTCTCTCCATCTTCACCCATTCATCCTTCAAGAATCAGTTCAGGCATCCATCCATCCATCCATCCATCCATCCATCCTGCCAGGCTGTGTCCAAAGTATCAGAGATGCAACAATGAAGAAAATAGATGAAATCTCTGCCCCCATGGAGCTAAGTCTCTTAAGAAACTGCAGGGGCAACTCTAGGTGGTACCATCCATCCACAGCAACGTGTCTATGATTGGCCCCCTGTGAGTTGTGCCTGACACAGCCAGTGGGGTAACACACCACAGCTCTGATGTCAGTGGGACAAGTCACATTTTTAAACAAACATGTAAATAGAGACTATGTCAGATATACTATATTAAGTACCATGTAAACATAAAGTGGGTAAGAGGTGAGGGGTCTGCAGGCAGGGCAGCGGTGTAAGGTGTTCCAAACAGGGCAGCCAAGGGGAGGGCTGTCAGGTAAGTGACACTGAGCAGAGACCTGAATCAAATGAGAGAGTGAATTTTGCCTACATAGTAGGATTCCAGGTTAAAAAGGGTCTTGCTGACCTGGCTTTCACTCCGGGGGAAAATATACCGCGACAAGAACCCACTGGAGGGCTCTGCGCAGCAGGCTGCGTGCTCTGTGTCTGCTCAGCAAGGCTTGCCTGATTCCTGAGTTTGGGTGAAGCCCTTCTTTTCCAGGCTTGCGCAGCATCCTCTGCCTTCCTCTCATGGTCAGTGCTTTGGGACCACTGGCACGGATCTGAGGCACATTCTGTGATAGAGGGTTCCTAAGAGTGTCCCGGCGGGATCGAGCCCCAGTTGCTCACAGTGTTAGCCAGATCAGTGCCTGCCTCCCTCACTCCACCTTGTGGAATAACCTCCCAGAATCACTGCTTGCCTCTAAATCCTTGTCTCAGGCTCTGCCTCCAGGGGAACCCATGCAAGACACTCCTTCTGAGGTTGGCTACCCTGAATCATTGCTGTCTGTTTCCTGTCTGTCTTCCTGACCAAAGGGTGGGGCTTAAGGGCAGAAGCTGTGTTTTATCCATCACCCCATCTCCAGCTAGGAGATAATACAAATAGTCAATATGCATGTGGCAAAAAAAATTCTCAGCCTCCAAGAAATGCAAATTAACAAATATTAATGATAACCAAGGGTGTTTTGGTGGTCTTGGGATGGCAAACTGGGGAGGTACTTTTGGAAGGCAATCTGGTCATATTTATCAAGGGCTGAACGCAAGGTTTATACTGTTTGACTCAGTTGTTACATTTCTGAGAATTTAGCCTAACAAACAGTACAAATTCAGGGAAAAGCTTTGTGCATAAAGATGTTCATTATAGCAATATGTATCATTGTGAAACATTAGAAAGAACAATGGGGGAAATTAACCATCTATTGTGCATCCACAAAATGGAATCTTTTGCAGCCACTTAAAAACTATGGTTATGGTAAAATGCAAAAAGGACACGATCCTGTTTTCTTTTTAGCTCCTAGAATTTGCTACCTCCCTTGCTGCCTCTGGGACCTGGCACACCATTTCTCTGCCCAGACACCCAGCACTCACCATACTGGCCTTCTCCCCCACCCTTTGTTTGGTTCAGCTTATCTAGAATTATTTTCTCGATCTGAGCTTGCCTTACCTGACCTTTAATAAGGTTGGCAGCCCTTTTACTTTGTGGCCACGGTGGGCACCCTATACTTCTCCCCTTTTGGAACCCCACCTGCTCCCAGGATTTGTTAAACTTCTGTCTCTCCCTCATCAGCTCCACGAGAGCTCATTCTACCCTGGCTCATCAGGGCCTGGCCCCGGGCTTGGAGCCGAGGCAATCGGCTGGTATCTAATGGGTGCATGGGTGAGTGAATGGCTGTGTGTGCTAGAATGACAAGTATGGAAAATAGAGGGAAATGGGAGAAAAACATCAGAACGTTGATTGGAGTTTTTCTGGGGGAGTTGCATTTATTTTTTGATCATTTCACTGTCTCTTAAAATGTCTCTAAATTGAGTTTTATTATATTCAACAGTTAGAGATCATGGACTAAAGTATTTATAGGTGAAATTATATGATATTTGGGATTTGCTTTATAATACCTCAGCGAAAACAAAGCCAAAGTGCTTGGAGGGGAAAGAGGTGAAAGGAGAAGGGTGAAGTATTTAAAGAATCTGGGTGAAGGTTCACAGGGGGCTTTTTGATACCATTACTTTAGAAAAGAGTTGAAAATTTTTATGTTAAAAGTTAGAAAGAAAAAAAACATTTCCTGGCTCTTCTCTAATGACATTTACTACTTTGCTTGGCTTTTCAGAGTGACCGACTCCTCATCAAGGGTGGACGAATCATCAACGATGACCAGTCCTTCTATGCCGATGTCTACCTGGAAGATGGACTCATAAAGTGGGTTGACCAAACAGACCTTTTAAGAAGCCCGTCTCCCTAGGCTGCCTGGCCCTTAGAGGGACTGGAAGGCTGGTGTTCTGCCCCAGAATGAATGTGCCAGCTCTTGTGACTCTCAGGGATGGAGAGATGTGGGGAGGTGCAAACCATGGCTGTAGAAGGGGCTTGTGTTTGTTGAGCGCCCCGTGACCGCACCAGGCTCCCTGCCACGGCGCTGACACAGGCCACGATGCCCACAGAGGCTGTGAAGTACACACGCTGGCCCCTCTTCTGTTCTTGGGAGGGGGGGCCGTGGGGTTAAGTGGCTGCCCCACGTTGCAGAATGAGTTAGGGTCAAGGCCTCGAATCCAACCTAGCTCATCTGACTGATTCACAGCTCTTTTTTCTCCCTGCCCAGAATTTCTGGAATTGGGTGGAGGGGGCTGGGAGAGAAGGAGTCATGTTTAGCCCCCAGGCAGAGCCTTGGCATTTAAAGGGAAGACATGCCTTGGGACTGGAGCTCTCCTTTGCCTCCTCCCCATTGGCTGCCCCTTCAGCCCTGCTAGGACCTCCCAAGTGTGTTAGTCTGTCTGGGCTGCCATAACACAGTACCCCAGATGGCATGGCCTACACAACAGAAATTTATTTCTCCCAGTTCTGGAGGCTGAAGGCCAGGATCAAGGTGCCAGCGGGATGGTTTCTCCTGAGGCCTCTCTCCCTGGCTTGCAGACAGCCGTCTTCTTGCTGTGTGCTCACGTGGCCTTTGCTCTTCTCTTCCTCTTATAAGGACGTCAGCCCTATTGCATTAGGACCCCCGACCTAGCAGCCTCATTTTAACTTAATTACCTGTTTATACACCTTATTTCCAAGCACAGTCACATTCGGAGGTATTGGGGCTTCAGTATGTGGATTTGGGGGACACAATTCAGTCCATTAAACACCAGACAGTGGTTTTTACGTGGTTTCCACATTTTACCATCTGCTGCTCGGCCTCTTCTTCTGGAGTCTGGGAGAGTAGAGTCAGAGACCATCTCAGGATCCAGTTTGGCAGCTGGCACTGGAAGGAAAGGCAGAGGGGGTGGGGTCTGTTGGTGGGCCCATCCTGGGGCCATGTATGCGCTGATGACGACGATGATGATGGTGAGGAGGGGAGAGAAGGGGGCTGTGGACTGTCATGATCATTAAGAGACCATCTGTGCAAAGACCCTGTGAAGAGTAGGTGCTCAAGGCAGCATTGAGCCCTCCCCTGCCTCCCTCTGCCTGCCCCCACCCCTAGTCCTGGATGGATCTGACCATTTCTGGGCCAGCTCAGGCCTCACCTCCTCCAGTTCATTCCCCCCGCTGCCCAGCTCACTCTTTCCAGCCCCACTGAAAACTTGATGTTTGCAGAACTTGCCAAGCACTCTTGCCTGGGAACAACCTTGCACCCATAAATTCTCTGCCTGAAATGCCTTGCTCCTCCCCCTATTCTCGTTTCATGCCCCTGCCCCCCAACTCCTGTTTGTCCTATGGGCCCAGCTTGTGTGGCTCCTCCTCCAGGAAGCCTTCCGGAGCCCAGGCTCTTCCTCTGTACTGGCTACCGCTCCCCCTGTGCTGGCTGCCTCTCCCCCCGGTTGTGCATTTGCCCCTGACGAGGGGTCTTGCCTTATTGCCTCCCAGCCAGGGACCTGGCACGATGCCAAGGATGGATGGGACCCTGGAGTGTTGAAGTGAGTGTAACATACAAACACTGACACATCAGATGGTGGGGACCTCGACCTCAGCCAGGGTACAGCCTGGAACCAGAAAGGAGATAAAGGCAGGGGGTGGGGTGGGGTGTGGTGAGATGCATGATAAAGTGAGGTTTCTAAGTCACCACTGCTTAGATAAGGCACAACCAATCGGCACCGAGTTCCCCACTTATGCGGGGCCTCTGGAGTCCTGGGGACAAAGAGACGCGGAGAACCCTGTCATGGGACCACCATTCCCTGCAGCGACACAGAGTTGGAGGTTGGAAGGCTGTGTGAACACCTGGAGACTTAGGCCACCCAGGGTATTCAGGAAATAGGCAGTTTCCGTAAATTCAATATTTGTCCGCTCCTCTTAGTGGGAGACGCCTTTTACTTTTAACCGTGTTGCTGAAAAGCTTTCTAAGCACTGGGGCTGCTTTTCCTGCCTTATTAAGCAGAGCGAGTGTCTGTGCCTGAATGTCTTGCAGGGTCTTCAGATGGTCACGTGGGGCACGGGTCCCCGCTGACTGAGAAGGAGGTGTGGAAGGGGGGAGAGCCTGAGGAACCGCTTGGCATGAGGAGGCTCGGTTATTTCCCTTCACTTTGATTAAACCCCAAGAATCCTTTCATTTTGCGGCCATTCGCCAAGTTTTACTAAAAGCTGTTCAGCCGGGTTTGTGCAGAATCCGTTATGATTCATCGAGGGCTCCATCCAATTGGCTAAGCATTGGAGAATCAGATGCTGATGGCGCAGGACTTTTTTCTGAGTGATGGTGAGGGTGACGTTGGGGTAAGGGCAGGGGTCTGCTTCTCCGGCTTCCTTCCTCTCTTCCCTTTCCTTCCGTGCACACTGCCGCTGAGAACCATTCGGGGAATCTTCCTCCTAATTCATGGGGGGCGGGGTTCCATTTAGTTTACTCCCAGTTCGGGGAGAATCTGCTGCTTCTGCAGAAGGGAAGCAGGGAGACAGCCGAGCTTGGTGGGCAGAGCCTGATACTAGACTTGGGGACAATGGGCTTGAATCCAGATCCAGCGCTGACTTGCTGCGTGGCCTTCGATAAGTCACCGCCCCGCCCCGGCTTCCGTTTTCCTCTTTTGCAGAATGTGAATACTTCCTCCGTCACAGGTTGTTGGCAGGGGATTAGAGAGCGTTTGTTAATAGGCGATGATCTGCCTGCTAAGAACGGCCCTGAGCCGTAGAGCTTTTGGCACCGCGGTGTGGCGGCTGAGTCACAGACCGGGATCGGATTGGGCTGTGCCGAGTGTCTGCGCATGCGCATTCTCATGGGGCTGAGCCCGTTCCTTTGCCAGTGCTACGCATTCTGAACATCACCCCGTCTTCTTTAGAAGATAGTGTGAGCGCAAGTGAGACCGTCGGTGAAGGGCTTATTAGAAGAGAATCCTATAGTTGGTGCTCAATAGCGGTTCACTGCTCTTGGTGTAAAGCTTGGGGGTGACTTCTCTGAACCCCATTCCCTTCAGCTCCTGGCACATGGCCATGAGCTTGGAGATGGACGGTGAGAAGATTGGACCAGGCAGGATTCTGTACATGACGATGGGAATTACGGAGGGAGTGGGGTGGCGATTAGAAGCAGCAGCGGCCGCAGTTGTAGTGCTGGTGGAATTGGCAGAAATGCTGACATTTCCTGGGGCTCGCCATGGCCCTGGCACTGCGCTTGGACTAGACCAGTTTCTGGTTTCAGGGTAGACAGTGTGCGATGCTCCAGTTCTGTGGAAGAGCCCCAGGTAGAGCCCCGTCACTTCTGTGCCCCGACGTGCCTGGACCAGCCGGCCCAGGAGTCCAGAAAAGCAAGGAGCTTTCGCACCTGCGAGTGGATTCTGTTTGGGGCCTGACATTGCGGTCACTGAAGGAATATTTTCCTATGTCTTCATCACTGGTATTTTTAGGTAACTTAGAAAAACCAATATTGGGGCCACATCCCAAGAGTTTAGAACAACTGGATTTCTTTTTTAAATAAAAATTGCTCGTGGTCAGATGTAGTGCTGTCAGCCGGGCACTGACCGTGGAGCTGTTGAATCTGTCCTGGTCTGGCTGAGCCTCCCTCACCCCACCCTGGTGAGGGATACGTCACCTGACTCTGGTTCCAACACATAAGACACAGTGGACACCGCAGGGGCAAGGCTTTGAAATTCCTAGGCTCTTCTTCCTCGTTTCCCAGCTTTTGGAATTTGCCCTCCTTCTAGAGGAAGTTTCCAGGCACCAAGCACATGGGGAAACAAAAGTGTTGGTCAGCCTGCCTAGGAGAGCTCTGCCACCCGCCGTGTGATTCCCTCATGGCAGGTCTTACGGGGGCTTAAGAAGCTTTCCCGAGGCTGGTGCTCGTGACTGTTGCAAATGAGAACCCAGGTTGCCTGTCAGTATCAGTTTGCGGGGGCTGACATAACAAAGTCCACAGACTCGGAGGTTTAAACAACAGATATTTGTTTCTCACAGTTCTGAAGGCTGGATGTCTGAGGTCAGGGTGTGGGCAGGTTGGTTTCTTCTGAGGCCTCTCTCCTTGGCTTATAGACGGCCGTCTTCTCCCTGTGTCCTCACATGGTCCTCTCTCTGCATGTCTGTGTCCTAATCTCCTCTTCTCATAAAGACACCAGTCAGTTTGGGTCAGGGTCCACCCTAGCAGCCTCGTTTTAATGTAATGACCCCTTTAAAGGCCTTCTCTCCAAATTCAGTCACATTGTGAAGGGCTAGGGGGTTAGGACTTCAAAATATAGACTTTGGGGCATCACAGTTCACTTCACGGCCCTGTCTCTGAAGACTTGCAGAGCTAAGGGGACTTTTCACTGCTTTCCCCCCATCGCTCACCTCTGTGTCCCCAAAGCAGTTGCCAAAAGTGTGTGAAGTGCTCTGGAGTGTCGGGCTGTTCAGAGAACCCGATGCTGGTCTCACTGCTGTTGGATTCAGCTCTGCCACTGCCTCCCCCTGGAAGCCCTCCCAGATAACCAGGCTGGTGAAATGGCCCACCTTGCGCTCCCCACACCCTGTATGAACTGGATTGTAACCATCTGCTTTACATGCCTTTCCTCCTCGTTAGGCTGTGAGCCCCTGGAGGGCAGGGACCCTGCCTCAGTTATCTCTGTTCACCCAGTGGCCTGCGTAGGACCTGCCTCAGAAATGTTTATCTAATGGAACTGAAGCTGCACGGTTGACAGCCATTTTGTTTTTCTTTTAAGAACCAAAGTCCGTCTCTGTTGTTTGTGCCCAGGCAAATAGGAGAGAACTTAATTGTTCCCGGTGGAGTGAAGACCATTGAGGCCAATGGGCGGATGGTTATTCCCGGAGGTATCGATGTCAACACGTACCTGCAGAAGCCCTCCCAGGGGATGACGGCCGCTGATGACTTCTTCCAAGGGACCAAGGCAGCACTGGCAGGAGGGACCACGATGATCAGTGAGTCGTACCCCTGCCTTAGGGCAGAGGCTGTGACAGCTCTAATGCATCCTCAGCATCTCGAGTAACACCAGGCACTTTGCTCAGGGTACCTGGTGTGCAGGTGGCTAAAGTTTTGGAACCAGTGATGTAGATGTTGTTATGACAGATGGGGCTGTAAGGGCTCAGAGAAGTGAGATAAGTTGCTGAAGGTTACGCAGCTGGGAAGTGGTTGTGTTAGACAGTGTTGCTGCCGTAATGCTATGATAATGCTGCATAACAAACAGTCCCCAAACTTCAAGCAAACACTTGTTTTTCTTATTCAAGGGTCCACAGGAATAGGAGCAGGACTGGTGTGGGTCTGCTTTAGGCTGTGGGTTGGCTTTGGGGTGGGGGTACCATGGCTCTCCCATTCTGGAACCAATGATCAACTCAACCGTGCTCTTCTCCAAGTGGAAGGCAGAAGTGCAGGCAGTGTCTGGCAGAAACTTGCTCCTCCTCTTACCACCTCATTTCTTCACCTACACACTGTGACTTCAGCCCTCTGTTCCGTTGGCCAAAGCAAATCACACGGCCAAGCGCAAAGTCCCTGAAATTGCATTCTGTCCACAGTGAACCATGGTGAGGGTGGGAAGGGAAAGAATTGTGGACAAATAACGCCATCTACCACAGTGGTCTGTCTGGGTTGCTGGACTCTTCCTCTACTGCCCTTTGCAGCCAGATTGTTGTATTTTTTTTTTAATCCAACAGAGCTTTTGTTTGGATTCCATTTTAATGAGCAATTTTGATTAAATAGGCAGCAGTGTATTTGAAATATTCTTTCAATAGTTAGACTCCACATCTAGGTGGCTTGTCCCTGAGCTGGTCCCAACCCTGCCCATCTCTCCCCATCAAAGAGTTCCTCTGGAGGTGCACGCTGACTGGAGTTGGCCACTGTGAGCAGAGCTCATGTATCAGAGTTCCCGTCCCCCTGAGCCAGGAGGGTATGGCCCAGCTCAAGCACCGTTCTGATCCCTTTTCCAAAAAGCAGCCCTGTGTCTGCTGGTTAGGAATGTGGGAGGAGCCCAGATTTGGGACTTGGATCCTAGCTGCCAGGGTTTGCACTGGTCACGGCCACTCAGCAGCTGCACCACTGGGCAGTATTAAGCCTCTGTGAGCCTCAGCTTCCTCGTCAGTAACATGGACTTTGTAATGTGCCCCCCAGCCCATACATGTGGCTCCTTAACATGGTGCATGGCATGTGGTGGTAAGTGCTTTGGGAACAGGAGCTGGGATATTCTGAGAGCTGGAGATGGAAGCTCCAGGCTCAGGGGACCTGTGTGAGGTAGAGGACAGAGCCCTGGATGAAGAATCGGGATCCCTGGAGTTCCCCTTGGCTCTTTTCCCATCACCAGCTGTGAAACCCCTGGGGGACCCCTCCACCAACCCCATGGGCCTCATCTTCCCCATCTACACAAGAGTGGTTTTCAAAGTATGTTTCATGGAGCACCAAGAGCCTATGAAGTCACCGTGAGAACCACAGTTAGGAGGTGTGGGGGGTGGCAGGGAGGTTCTGAGTCCCCACCCCATTTCTTCATTTAACAGATATTTATTGAGGGTTGCTCTGCACCAGGCACTGTGCTAGGTGGTGGGGAAGAGAAGGAACAAAGCAGCCATGATGCTTATTCTCCAGGGCCTCGCAGTCCATGGGGAGTCACTAACCACCCACACAAATGACTATACGCGGATTAGTTCTACAGAAGAAAGGGGCACAGTGCTTTGAGCTGTGCTCGGGGAGGCTTCCCTGAAGAAGTGGCATTTGTGCATCGATCTGAAGGATGAGTGGGAGTTAACTGGGTGAAGAGGGTGTAGGGGAGCAGAGCTCCAGGAAGAGGGAACAGCACATGCAAAGGCCCTGTGGTGGGGGAACACATCTTGTGTTTAAGAAATTGAAAGAAGGCCTAGGAGGCAAAGGTGCGGAGATTGAGGGCTGGAATCCTGTGAGATACGGCTGGGAGGAGAGGATGGTACTGGGCCTTGATGGCCAAGGTCAGGATTTTGGTCTTTTTCATATGGGTGATGAGCGGCCATTGAGGGATGTTAAGCAAGGGAGTGATGTGATCTGTTTTAAAGAGACCTGAATAGAGTGGCCTAGGTTGAATATGACTAGACCAGTGGGAGGTGGTTGCAGTCGTTCAGCTGAGAGTTGAGGGTGGCTTGGACTAGGAGTGTGACCAGGAGGTGGCCAGATGTGGACAGCTCCGGTGACATATCAGAGGGAAATCAGCAGTGGTGATGGATCCGCAATGGAGGTGCATGAGGGAAGCGAAGGGTCAAGAGTAACCCCTTGGCTTCTAGCTTTTGGAATGGTGAGGCGGTATCCTTACCATTCTGGGGCGGGGGTGGGGGACCAGCTTTGCCAGTGGGGTCGGGGAGGGGACGATGTGGCATGAGGTTCTGGACGTTCTCACCTTGAGGAGCTCTTGAGTCATCCTAGTGGAGAGTTCAGAATGCTGTGGCTGAGAGGGGGGGATACATTTGAATGAGCAGCCACGTAGAAAGAAAGTTCTAGGGCCAAGTCATAAGGAGTTTGATCACTTAATGGTCAAGCAGAGGAGGAAGAGTCTTCAAGGAAAAAATGGCCACAGAAGTGGGACAAAAAGCCAGAAAGCCGTTGCCATGGAAGCCAGGGAGGAGCGAGTTTAAAGAAGGAGGGAATGATTCACTGATTTCTGAGAGGTCAAGTAGAGTGAGGACTGGAAGGTCGAATTAGCAAAGGCTGATGCTCTCGGTGGGTGGAGGAGTGAGCGGGAGTGGGGGGCAGAGACTGCTCTTTACAGACGTCTGGCCGTGAAGGGTGGATGTTAAAAAAAGGGTGGGAGCTAGAGGGATGTGCGAAGGCCAGTGAGGTTTAAAAGACAGTTGTCTCCCCTTTGATCTGCTTTACATTTAAGACTTTATTGGAAAAGGGGCTGATGAAGTTCATATTCTTTTAGGTCCTTTTCGCCTTGGCGTTCTGTGCCCACGAAGGCAGCATGGAGTAGCGGGAAAGGGTCCAGACTCTGCAGCTGACAGGACTCTGGGAATCTTCTCCGTACTGCTTACTAGTTGTGTGACCCTGGACAAGCTTTTCACCCTCTTTGAGCCTAAGTTTCCTCATCTGTCAGATGGGGATATTTTTATTCTCTTCATAGGGTAGTTGCGAGGATTTAATGAGATAATTTATATAAAGCCCTTGTGGCGGTATCTGACACATCAGAAACATTCAATAAACAGTCATGATAACGATGGTGGTGGTGACGACGAGGAGGAGGATGAAATGACGGTAACGGTGGTGGGGACAGTGGTGGTAATGAAGACTAAAGATGGTGGTGACCATGTCACTGCTGATGGCTATGATAATGATGGTGACAGCGATGGCAGTACTGATGTTGATGATGGTGGGAATGATGATGAAAAGGATGGTGATGACGAGGATGCTCATCTTGATGATGTAAGTGGTGGTGGTGATGATGATGGTCACGGTGATGGTGGTGATGGGGGGGATAGGGAAGGTCACGACGATTACGCTAACATTGGAGATAATGATGGTGATGACGGCAGTGAAGAGGCTACCACTGGGTTGACTTGGGTCCTCAGCATCTTGGAATGTGACACATATGTTTCTGTCCCAGTTGACCATGTTGTCCCTGAACCTGGGTCCAGCCTGCTGACCTCCTTCGAGAAATGGCATGAAGCGGCGGACACTAAATCCTGCTGCGACTACTCCCTGCACGTGGACATCACCAGCTGGCACGACGGTGTTAGGGAAGAGCTCGAGGTGCTGGTGCAGGACAAAGGTCAGTTAAAGCCCCAGAATGGGGGCACAGTTCTGGAATCCCCGTTTTGTTTGTGGGTCTGATTTGTGGAGTTAGAATCCCTTTATCTGCATCTGCTACGATCCCAACTGTGAGCTGTGCCCTGCCCCAGAAACAGTGGAAAAATTGGACCCTCCTTAAGGAGTCTGTCTTCCTCTCCTTCAGGCCCTTTGGAGGTTCCCCCTGTTTATAGAAGAAAGCCCGATTTCCTTAGCCTGGCGCACAAGGCCCCCATTGATCTAGCCTCACTTTTCTTTCTCTGCCATAAACTCATCTAGGTGCTTATTATCCTGGACGCCATCCCCTGAAACCTGCTGCTCCACTGGGCCTTTGCTGTTGCAGTCCCCACACCCGCTACCAGGGATGCCCTTTCTTCTACTCTGCTTCCCAGCTCAACTATCCCAGTTTCCCCAATCAGAACTTCAGAACTGCTTCATCCCTTGAATATCCATAGGTTACTTGGGCCTCTTTGGGGTCCCCTTTTCCATTATTTTTGGATTACGGGACACTGGTGGTCTGTCTGGCTCTTCTGTTAAACCCTGAGCTTACGAGGGAGGGGATTATGTCTGTGCATCTCTGTACCCCACCCTCTCTCCCCTCTGTGTGAGCTCAAACCAGACATCTCTGCACAGTGTGGGTACTTTACTGTGTGCCTTACACCAAATGGAGGTGAATTGAACTGAACACCCACAGAAACACAGAGCAAGAGAACAGAATAAACCAGGCGTGAGGGGTCCCTCGGAAAGAGGCCGTTCTGAGGCTCTCTGAGGAAGCACCATCGAATGAATGAGATGCTTCAAGGAGAGATGGGGGGTGTTTTCAAGTTTTTAAATATATATACTGTGTTTTCTCGTAAAAGTATCATCGCCCAAATACAAAAAAAAGTCAGAAAATCAAGAAAAGGAAAAAGTTTTTCCCTCTGGTCTTACCCCCCCAGTTGCCACTTACCATTAATATTAAGGATTATTGCTTTCTGTTCCCCATCTATTTAGACAGTTTTCTCCATATATAGTTATACGATAGCAGTTATTTGGAATCCGTGTTTCACCTAACGTTTTATGAGTAATCATTACTCTTCATTAATTACTTTTTAATGGCTCGTAATACACAATGTAATGGTTAATTTGCGTAGCTATTTCCTTTTTATTGGGCATTTAGGTTTTCTGTTTGCTTTACTGTAAATCGTGTTTGGTGAACATCTTTGTAATGCCATCCAGAGATGGCATTACGGGGGTCAAGGTTTTAACATTTTTCAAAATCATGACACTTACCGCCAAATTGCTTTCCCCAGAAGTGCACCCACTTGCATGCCCACAGCCCATGTCTCTCACTCCGTGCATGTTTGCACCATTGGGTGTTATTGTATGAAATCCTTGCTAATTTGATGAATAAAAGTCAGTCTACCATTGAACATTGCAGTTCTTTAACTGCTAATTACCTTAAACATTTTGCTTACATTTTTCCTTTGTGTGAATGTCCGATTGTGTTCCTTGCCCATTTACCAGTTTGGGTCTCGTAAGTCTGAGCTTCTATATCCAGATGGTTTTATCCCTTCATTGAAGTTGCTGTGAATCACACTCTTGTTTTGTACAGAATCATAGTCCAGGTTGTAGAAAGATCCCAGCAGTTGTGCTGCCTGAATCTGAATCCTGCCCTCACACTTCTTGGCCTTGTGACACTGGGCAAGTCACCAAGCTGACCTCTCTGAGGCTCGCCCACTGACTCCCCATACATAGTGTCAGAGCTCTGGTACCAGGCGTGAGACTCCTGGTCTGAACTCAGTGTTAATTCTCCAGTCAAAAGAAGGAAACAACCCATATGTCCATTAAAGGATGATTGGATAAACAAAATGCGGTCCATCCTTACAGTGGAATGTCATTCAGCTTTGAAAAGGAAGGAAATTCTGACACCTGCTACGACACGGATGAACCTTGAGAACATTACATCAAGTGAAATAAGCCAGTCACAGAAAAGACATGCTGTACGACTGTGCTCATGTGAGATGCCTAGAATCGTCCAGTTCATAGAGCGACACAGAGTAGAATGGTGGTTGCCAGGGGCTGGGGGAGGGGCAACGTGGAATTAGTGTTTAATGGGGACAGAGTTTCAGTTTTGCCAAGGTGAAGCGTTCTGGAGATGGAAGCACAACAATGTGAACGTACTTAATGCCCCTGCACTTGCAAATGGCTCCGATGGTAAATTTCATGTGAGGTATATTTTACCACAACTAATGAAAAGCAGCAGTTATTTCTTTGCTCACAGCTCTGTGGAAAGGCACTTTGGTTTGGGCTCAGCTGGGCGGTTCTGCCCACCGTGGCTCACTCATGCCTTGCGCCCCAGCTGGGAGGATGGGGCAGGTGCGACCGCTCTCTACACCCTCCCTTCCCCAGCAGGCTCTCGTGGGCTTCTTCCCTTGGTGGCTCCGCAAGGGTGAGTGGAGCTGCAAGCCCTCTGAGGCCCAGGCTTGGAATGTGTCCATTGACACTTCCGCTTCGTTCTGCTGGGCGGAGCCAGTCTCGAGAGCAGCCCACGCTCAAGGAGTGAGGAAATAGGTTCTACCTCTTGAGAAGGGTCACTGCAAATGTTTTGTGAAACTGTAAACTATTATCAGCCAGTTTAGTCTCTTTCTGCCTCCTACTTCTACATGAAATTATCTTATTTGTTTGTTTGTTCATTGCTTATTTCCACTAGAATGTAGACAGGTATCCTTCCTACCTCGTTCACAGCTGTATCTCTAGCTTCTAGAAAGGTGCTTGTACATAGTAAGTACTCAGTGAATATTTGATGAGTGAGAAAATAAATATTCCATGAAAAAGGACTTCTGGGGTCTCATAAGTTTTGGAAATGCTCCCTGTTTATTCTATTCTTGAATATTCTTTTATTTACTTTTTAACATCTTTATTGGAGTATAATTGCTTTACAATGGTGTGTTAGTTTCTGCTGTATCACAAAGTGAATCAGCTATACGTATACATATATCCCCATATCTCCCTCTTGCGTATCCCTCCCTCCCACCCTCACTATCCTACCCCTCTAGGTCGTCACAAAGCACCGAGCTGATCTCCCTGTGCTATGCGGCTGCTTCCCACTAGCTATCTATTTTACATTTGGTAGTGTATATCTGTCCATGCCACTCTCTCACTTCGTCCCAGCTTACCCTTCCCCCTCCCTGTGCCCTCAAGTCCACTCTCTAGTAGGTCTAGGTCTGCATCTTTATTCCCGTCTTGCCCCTAGGTTCTTCATGACCTTTTTTTTTAGATTTCATATGTATGTGTTAGCATACGGTATTTGTTTTTCTCTTTCTGACTTACTTCACTCTGTATGACAGACTGTAGGTCCATCCACCTCACTACAAATAACTCGATTTCGTTTCTTTTTATGGCTGAGTAATATTCCATTGTATATATGTTCCACATTTTCTTTATCCATTCATCTGTCGATGGACACTTCGGTTGCTTCCATGTCCTGGATATCGTAAATAGAGCTGCAATGAACATTGTGGTACTTGACTCTTTTTGAATTATGGTTTTCTCAGAGTATATGCCCAGTAGTGGAATTGCTGGGTCATATGGTAGTGGTACAGTACTGAGGTTTTCATCTGAATTACTTTGATTCCAAATGAGACCAAATCTTATTCTCACCTTTATTTGTTAGGCATTTAAAAAAAACTGGCTAAAAATTCTGTTTGCCTTTTTTGCTTCATTGTTTTTATTTTAAGCATTTTTAAATATAAAACAAAACATACAGAAAACCACACAAGGAAAAAATGTGGCTTTGTGAATTATGAGATTACCCTTTCCAGGTAAGAAATAGAACTTTGCCCCAAACAAAGACCCCCAACAAACGCCTCATGGCCCCCCATTGTAGCCACAACTCCTTCCTCCCCCCAAAAGTAACCACTGTCTGGTGTTTTTTAAATAAGAGGTTTTTGGGGGGTTTTTTTTGTTTGTTTTTTGTTTTGTTTTTTTGCAGTATGCAGACCTCTCATTGTTGTGGCCTCTCCTATTGCGGAGCACAGGCTCCGGACACACAGGCTCAGCGGCCATGGCTCACGGGCCTAGCCGCTCCGCGGCATGTGGGATCCTCCCGGACCGGGGCACGAACCTGTGTCCCCTGCATCGGCAGGCGGACTCTCAACCACTGTGCCACCAGGGAAGCCCTAAATAAGAGGTTTTTTTAAAAAAACCTTTGTTAAATTTGTTGCAGATATGTTCACCATGTTGGTTGTTTGCTTTTTATTTTGAATTTTTAAGAAATAACTTACAGAAAGTTTCCATTTATAACAAGTCAAATCTATCATGATTTGGAGGAAAGCTTCTAATCTGAGATAGCTTTACCCCATCCACCCACCCACAAGAACCAGTTCTAGGGCATATTTATCAATTCTGCCAATTCATTATTTCTGCTTTTATTTGTATTGTTTACTTCTAATTTCTGGTGAATTTCCATTTTCTTCTTTTAAAGATTCTTATCATAGAAGCTTACTCAGTTGATGTATGCTCCCTCTCTCCTTCAAAAAATAATGAGGCATTTAAGGCTATGAATTTACCTCTCACTGTGGATTTACCTGTTTTACCCAGTGATGGTTCTTCTGTGTCTGTGTATATAACTGGGTTTTTGTTTTTGTATGTAAGTATACTTGATTAAATAGAGACTGATACTTTTATGTTAATCTCTGAATATTATTTTTTCTTTTAATTTTTCTTAATCTTTTGGGAAAAGAAATTTTTGTTGCCAAGGTTTTCTAGACCAGAAACGATTTTTGGCTTGTCTTCACTGTTGCTTAGTGTAAAAGAAGTCTCAATCTCATTTAGTACTTTTGCCTGAATTTCTTCTTTTTCTTATCCAAAGGATTCCTGATTCCATCAACAAACATTAATGGCACAGCACATGTTGTGGATGTGCAAGATGAAATAATACATAAGATGTGGTCCCTGTCCTCAACCACTTGAAGGCATATTAAGAAACAGTCCTCCCCCCACCTCCTCTGCTCCCCGCTGGCTGCACAATAAGTCCTGTCATTTCAACCTTTTTGCATCCTCCCGCTCAGAGCCTCAGCCCACCCGTCCCTTTTGCCTTCAGCATCCTCCAACTCTATTTCTCCGTTTCTCCCTGCTGTTCTGCACACCCATCCTCCTTCCAGAACTGTCCTTCTGAGACAAAGTCTGATCGTGTCATTCCCTTGCTTTAAAAGCACATGTTCTACGAGATAGTAGTGATGGCTGCACAACATTGTAAATGCTCTAAATGCCACTGAATTGTACACTTTAAAAACGGTTATGATGATAAATTTTGTTATGTGTATTTTACCATAATAAAAGTGATTTTTTTTTTTTTAAGCACATGCTCCTTTTTGCTTCAGCCGCAGGACACTTTCCAGTACCCGCATACCTAATGTCTTTTTATCCTCCTTGCTGTCCATGCCATGCATACCCATCCCTCTCAGCCCAGATAATTGCCTTCCCCCGGCTCCTCCCCCTCCCCTTCTTCCTTTCCCCCCTCCTCTTCCTTCTCCTTCAGACTCAGCTGACATGTCACCTTCCCTGGAGGCCTCCTCGGACCCTCACCCACACCCCCAGGCTGGCTTAGGTGCCCCTGCTGTGAATTCTGGTGGCACCCTTCTGTCTTGGTTGTTACCACCCTGCGCAGTGCTTATCGATTTACTGGAAAGACATGTCCTTTCCTCTTAAATGCATTTTTCTACTCTCTTTTTTATCTTGAAACAGGTGTCAATTCCTTCCAAGTCTACATGGCCTATAAGGATCTCTACCAAATGTCCGACAGCCAGGTAGGTCCTTGCACACCCCCCGCCTCCCTTGGGCAGGAATAGGCCTGCCTTGTCAGGCAAAGCGGCACAGGGCAGGGGAGATGTCAGAGCGGGCCAGGGAGGGCTCTGGGTTCAAGTCCTGGTTCTGACGCTGAGCTGTCAGTCATCGCCCTTCCCTGGACCTGCATTCCTTTCTGCCTGTACGAGTGGCGTGGAGCAGGGATCCCCTGCTTGGTGGTTCCCGAACTCGGCTCATCTTCAGCCTCATCTAAAGAGCTCACTAAATACAGACTCATATTGCATCACATATGCTCGGGGGTAAGGTTCAGGAGTCTGTACTTTCTTAAACCTCTGCAGCTGATTCTGGGGCTCAAGTGAGTTTGGGGACCATTACCTTAGCTCTGACCTGGAGGAGAGCCCTGGCTGTCCCTCCAGCCAATTGCAAGTCACGTCCTTTCTCAGTTTTCTCATCTATACGACGTGATCATCTCTGGCCCTAACAACCTCCAACAGCTGTTCTGTGGATGAGATGAGTCAAGGAAGAAGGTGGTCTAAGGAGTACAGGTGTAGGGGGTACAATTTATCAGGCACCTGGCCTTCTTACACCACTGGGACTCTTGGTTTGGTTTTGTTATTATTGCCCTGCCCTCTGCTTGTTAAAAAGGTGGGACAGTGTGGTGGCAAAGGGCACGGCTGCTGGAGCCAGGCTGCTTGGCAGCAAGCCCTGACTTTGCTGTGCAGCCTGGGGCAGATTTCCTAACCTCTCTGTGCTTTAGGCCCTTCATGGCACTTGCCTCAGAGAAGATGTCGGAGGATTAAGTGATTTAATACAAGTAAAGCTCTAGGGCAGTGCCTGGCACACAGCAGGCATACGAGTGTTAATAAGCTGGTTTTCATTATCCCCGTGGGGTCTCATGTGCAATGGAAGAAGCACCCATGTCTTACCTTTCAAAATAGACCCTTGGAGTTACATAATATAACTTACCCTGAGATGGCCTGGAAACCAAAAGCTGAAAGTTTGTTCAGTTTCATGGAAACAATAGCATGTGTCTCTCTAGTGTGATTGAAATTTTCACCTGTTTCATTCTAATGTCTGTTTCACTGAAGCCCTGGTTAGAGTTGGAGTTGAGCAGACTTTGGGTGTGGGTCCTCAAAAGTGCTTCATGCCTCCAAGTGCCTCCCCCACCTGCTGTCTACATCTGAAAGCACACATCCTGGACAAGGGAGGCGTTATCTTATATGCAAGGAGGGCAAAGTTGAGATTCAGGAGTCCCTGGGGAGGGAACCTGTGGCTTTGGTCCTCAGCAGGTGCAAACGTCTGATTGCAGATCCTTTACAGGTGGGAAGAGGGCACGGGACAGTGGACAGGGCCTGGATTGGCGAAATAAGGTGACGCTTGGCAGGATACATGTTATCTGAGTATTCAAGTTATTAGAGGACTTGGTCTCTCGACCCCAATTGGTCTATAAAATGACAGGAGTTGGAATTTTTGTAAAGATGTACACATGTCCTATGATCGGTGGTGGCTAAGGTACAGGCATAGCAGGTTTAGTTATACAATTTCAGTAAAACCGAAGACAGCTTCTCAGCTGCAGTTGTCACCGTTAACAACGTCACGCTCCAGGGGAGCAAAGCCACAAAGAAAGCAAAGGCTCGCGTGGGTATAATTGTGGATATAATCACGCCTTGGTGTCACTTTTATCAGCTGTGCGCCTCTCCCCCACCCAGGCTTTCTGCTCTTGGATCTGGAGGGTGTCAGGGTCAAGGGAAAATCTTTTCCAGTTCTTACTTGTTGAGCGACGCATTCCATTGAGGTGGGTGGAGCATCCTGGCAGGTGGATGACTGTGTGTTAGTAGTAAGGGCAGTCTTTGCAAATGCTTGTGCTGTGATATCTTTATCTCACCCCAACCCCCCTTTATCCCTCCTTAGCTCTACGAAGCCTTCACCTTCCTTAAGGGGCTGGGAGCTGTGATCCTGGTCCACGCAGAAAATGGAGATTTGATAGCTCAGGTGAGTGGTGTGAGTTTCCACCCCTTCCGCCTCAGTCTCCTTCTCCTTGTAAAGGATATGAGAAAAGGGGGTGGAGGCATTGGTCAGCCAGGTCACCAGACAATGAAGGGTCAAGCCAAGAACCGGATGGCATGTCAGGCACTCCAGGTGTGAGTCACGCACACACTACCTGCAGCGTGGCCTTTGGCAGGTCATAATCGCCTCCTCCTTGCGAACCTCGATTTTCTCACCCGTACAATGGGGGTAATATTACTGCCCTGTGAACCATGGCGGGTTTGCATGAGCAACAAATAAGGATCTGAAAGAAAATGCTTGGAAGCTGGGGTTGCTCATCATCCCCCATGACTTGAGAGCGGGGCTAATGGACGAGCTCAGGCCGGGAGCAGGTGTTCCAGTCTGGCCTCCTGACGTTGGGCGAGGAGCTCTACCCCACAAAGGCTCCTGTGCTTCATTTAGAAGCATCTGCCTTGCAGTGTGGTTGTGAGGATTAAATGATACCGTGTATGTATAGAGCAATGTCGGACATGTAACAGGCTGTAGCCATTCAGAAGTTTCGGGTAGTGTGAGACGTGAACCCATTTTGATCATTCTGGCTACAGGGTGGATAATTTGATGGGAATAGAATAAAGTCAGCTAGGTTTTGCTCCAGCAATTCTCATAGGAAATGTAGAGAGGAGACAGAGCGGAGGTGGAAGAGGCAAGAATATGATAGGGAAGGTGCACAATCTACAGGACTCATCGATTGATTGGATGGGGGAAGAAGGAGAGGAAGTCAAGAATGGCTGCTTGGTCCCTGTGCAGGGTTGATCACGATGCCACGAATCAAGATCAGGCATATGGAAGGTTTGGATGCATCCAATGAAAGTAGTTAATGCCGTGCGTGATGCTAAGGAGTATGTACATCCTCATTTCCTAGGTAGGGAAACTGAGGCTCAGATAGTAATAACTTGCCCACTGTTATATGGGGCATCAGAGCCAGGATGTGAATACAGTTCCATCTGGTTCCAAAGCCCAGTGGAATTGCAGCATGACGGTTAAGGGCATGAGATCTGAAGCTTCACTCTTAAGGTCAGCTATTGTCTTTATTTCTTACTATTTGTGTTCTTGCAGTTTTTCTGTAAAATTGAAATTCTTTCAAATTCAAAATAAAAAAAACAACAACTCAGTACCATCACACAGCAGTATTCTGGTCATTGGCAAGAGGTCACTAAATCCAGCCCTCACCCCAAAAGTTGGGATGGTACAAAGGTATGAATGCCGGGAAATGAGGGTCACTGGGAGCCGTATCAGAGGTTGTCTGCCAGCCTCTCCTCTGGCCCCCCAGTGATTGATGACCCTCTCACATGCAAAACACATTCATTCCTTTCCAGGGTCCTCCAAACTCTCACCTCATTACACCATCAAAGACTGGAATCATCTAAGCCAGGTCTAGGTGTGGATGAGGCTTCTTGGGTCTAGTCCCTACAATCTGTAGGTCTTTGAAGAAAATAGGCAAGTTATCTCTCCCCCGCCCCCCCCCCCCACACTCAACACACGACATATAGTGGTGGGGTGGGCATTCTTGTTGAAAAAGGGACAGTGGAAGACACCAGGAGTCATTGGTCCATAGCAGTTCTGAAATCCAGTTAGACAAGTGTTGGCAGTTCCTTGATTAGGTCTCGAAGCCTGAGAATAATTCTCCATGGCTCTTGGCTCCACCTTCTGGGCTATTGGTCCCATCCTTCCTTTTCATGAAAGGTAGCCCATGCTTGCAGCTGAGGAATTTTCTCAGCCTGCTTCCTGCACAGTAGAATTTTAGGAGTCCAACTGCCTCCATTCATTTGGTATGTCTTATCCCGTCCAGTCCAGGCTGCCGGTGTTTTGCTAAGATAATCTTCCCAAAACCTTTGTGGGCCTCCTCTGAATCTCACTGGAATTCACCCCATTAGACAAAAGATACCCACAGATTTCTTTTCAATAAGCCCTCCTCCTGGTCAGACCGCCAAGAGGTACATCCTTGAGCTTCCTAGAGGCCTTAACTTGATTGAGAGGATCTGTGGGCACACCCTCAATTATCTGTCCCTCTCACATTTTACTGTTTACTATGAGCAGCAAGAAGAAACCAGGCAGTACCTTGACAATTTGCTGGGGACTCTCCTCAGCTAGATCCTTGAGTTCATTAGACGCATTTGCCCCTTGCCACATCACTACAGGTGACAGTGTTGCCAAGCTTTCTGCTACTACATAACAAGATTCCCCTTCCTCCAGTTTTCAATAACAGACGCCTCATTTCCTTTAGAGCTCTCACTAGCAAGGTCCTCAAAGTCCATATTTCTACAAACAGTCCATTTGAGATCAGCTTTCCCTAACACATGTCTTGAAATTCTTCCAGCCTCCATTCACTGCCCGCTCCCAAAGCCACGCCCACAGTTTTAGTTAATTGCTGTGGCGGCACCCTACTTCTGAATTCCAAAATCTGTTTCAGTTCTCTGTGGCTGCATAACAAATTACCCCCTAAATTGAGCATCGTCAAACAAAAAACGTTTTCTACGTCATGGTCCTGTGGGTCTGGAGTCCAGGTGTGGCTTGGCTGGGTTTTCGGGCTCAGGGTCTCTCACCGGCTGCCGTGAAGGTGTCAGGCAGGGCTGCAGTCATCTCAGGGCTGGTCTGGGGCAGGATTCCTTTCCAGAGGGTTGCAGGATTCCCACTCAGAGGGTTGCTTCTAGGATTCAGTTCCTTGCACGCTATCACACTGTTGTCCTTTATTCTTTGATGGCTGTTAGACAGAGGCCGCCTTGGTTCTCTGCCACGTGGGCAGCTACAGCATGGTGACCTGTTTCCTTCCAAGTGAGAGAGCAGGAGAGGGTGAGCAAGGGAGAAGTGGGAGTCCCTTTGTAACCTAACCTCAGAAATGACATCCCATCTCTTTCCTCGCGTTCTGCTCATTGGAAGCAGGGTGCCAGGTCCAGCCCACGTGCAAGCAGAGGCAGGCTCACTGCGAACCTCTTAAAAGCTGCCCAACACATGTATCATAGGTTTGCCTGGTTTTGAACTTCATAAACATGAAACCACACAGTAGGTACTCTTTTACATCCAGCTTCTTTTTTTTTTTTTTTTTTTGCGGTACGCAGGCCTCTCACTGTTGTGGCCTCTCCCGTTGCGGAGCACAGGCTCCAGACGCACGGGCCCAGCGGCCATGGCTCACGGGCCCAGCCGCTCCGCGGCCTGTGGGATCCTCCCGGACCGGGGCACGAACCCGTGTCCCCTGCATCGGCAGGCGGACTCTCAACCACTGCGCCACCAGGGAAGCCCTACATCTGGCTTCTTTTGATCAATAGGTTTGTGAGATTCATCCCTATTGTTACCTGAAGCAATAGTATTCTCTCTGTCATCATGGTGTAGAATTCCACTGCAGTGATAGGTCACAATTTGTTCTTCAGTTGATAGATGTTTGGATAGTTTCAAATTTAGGATTACTGTGCATAAAGCGTCCTTAAACATTCTTGTTCAGTCTTTTGTTAAACATATGTTCCCATTTCTGTTGGTAAGTACGTAGGAGGGGGATTTCTGGGTCGTGGGTGCGCACATATTCAGGTCTTACAGTTACTGCTACCCTGTTTTCCAGGATGTACCAACCTATATCCCACCAAATGTGTGTGAGAAGTTGAGTTTGGAGTCCCCAGTTCTTAAGCTTTACATCAGGGAATTCTTAGCTTTCCTCGCTGCCAACTTAAGATTGAGTTTTCTCAGCTCCAATAAATCTGTTACCTTTTGTACATCTGCTTCCCAGCTTCCAAAATTTTGTTTCTGTTACCTTCCCTGCATTCTCTTGGTTCTTGTGTACCATTTCTGTCACTTTAGCAGAGTTTCAGGATGGAGTAAAAATAACGTGTGTGCTCAGCCCATGAATTTTGACTAGAAACCCTACTCTAGTCTTCTGTGATCTGTGTTTTTCCCCCACTACATCATCTTTTGTCCTCCCTCCTTTTTTCTCCTCCTTCCTTCCAACAGAAATAGTAACTGACATTTAAATACTCTTTCAGAGGGATGTCTCCCTATCATAAATCTTGTTGTAAACAGTTTACAAAAATGCCTTGTAAACACCATCTTCAAGAGCTGACATTATTCCATTCTTTACTTAAATCCACCCCAGCTGTTAGATCTTGAAACTGTTTCCAGCTTATGTTCTTATAATAAACTCGAGCTTAATAACCATAAATGCAGTTGAAATTATGATCGTTTTATGGTTGATAGGGCCTGGGGCTCCCCGTAGGGCTGTGTTCCAGAATGATGTTACAGAAACTGCGGAAGTTAAAATTAGCAGCACAGCTGACACCTGGGCAACGTAAAAATATTAGTTTTGAGATACTACAGTATTCCTAAGGAGGGGGCACCTTGGAGCCTTGCAGCAAATGGATTTGTATCTGGGCTACAATGGCTCAGGGAACCGTTTCATTTATATGATAAGCTTGAGGTAGAGTTGTCCTGCTAGAAAGACAGGTACCAGGAAGAGGAAACTACAGTAGAGAAAATGAGAGCTGGCTGACCATCAACGAGCCCTTACTATACACCAGGTATCGTGCGAGCATTTCACATCTGCCACCTCAGTGATGTATTATAGCAACTCCGGTGGGTAGGTGCTGTTGTTTCCAATGTAAAGAAGAGAAGATTAATGAAATAATGCCATTTGCGGTGACATGGATGGACCTAGAGATTATCATACTGAGACAGAGACAAATATGTGGTATCGCTTATATGTGGAATCTAAAAAAATGATACAAATGAGCTTATTTACAAAACAGAAACAGACTCACAGGCATAGAAAACAAACTTATGGTTACCACAGGAGAAGCGGAGGAGGGATAAATTAGGAGTTTGGGATTAACATATACACAGTACTATATATAAAATAGAGAACCAACAAGGACCAACTGTATAGCACAGGGAACTACTCAATATTTTGTAAACCTGTAAGGGAAAAATATCTGAAAGGAATATATATATGAGTGTGTGTGTATAACTGAATCACTTTGCTGCACACCTGAAACTAACACAACATTGTAGGTCAGCTACACTTCAATTTTAAAAAAAAGAAGAGAACCTTGAGGCTCAGAACCGACAGAGACGGTCGGTTCCGGGGCTGGATGCCCAGTTTGATTTCTGCATCCATGTCATACCCAAACACCACTCATCTTCCTTCTCTCTTACCCTGCAGCAGAGACTTGGAAGTTGGAAGAGCGCTGGGTGGCCTTTAAGGCTAATTTCGTATAACCCTACTTCCTCTCACTGGTCCCGTGGTGTTGAATAGAGCAGGTGTGGACGGGGATATCCAGGGTTGCAAAGGGGGAAGCGGGGCAGGGGTAGTGGAGGGAGCAAAGAAGCTGTGGATCGCCGCAGCCCGTTAGACCCCATGCAGACCACTCGCTGTCCTGGGCTCAGCTGCCCCATCTGTCTAACGGGGCTGGAGGATTGGCCTCTCCCGGCTCTGACATTCCGTAATCACTGACTCATTCGTTCTTGTCTTGTAGGAACAAAAGCGGATCTTAGAGATGGGCATCACGGGTCCTGAGGGCCACGCTCTGAGCAGACCTGAAGAGGTAAAGGAGCCTCCACTGGGTGTGACTCTGACATAGCTGAGAGCTCACCCCGATGCTGTTCCACCTGGAACAGCCCGGCTAGAGCCCCCGTCTCCGTCTCATTTCCCCTGCGTGAGCACCCCAGCATGTGTGGTCCTCTCCGGGTCTGCCCTCGGGCTTGGGAGCCCTGGGGCCTGCAGGTCGATCAGAGGAGCGGGGAAAGGTTCTGCCTCTCCCAGGGCCCGGGAACTTCACACCATAGTCCTATAGACACTTCAGAATCCCTACTGAGGACAAGGTGTATTTGATGACAGGAAAGTGGAGCCCCACGTCCCAGGCAGAGGACTTCAAAACAACTGCCCTTGCGCGGACCTCCTATCCGCTGTGCTCTAAGACTCGACAAGGGACGAATCCCCTGGGAGTGATACGGCACATGTGTGGTGGGACACGGCGGGTAGAAGGAAGGCAAGCAGGTTGGGCATGGAACAGGACGGACATCCAGTATTTTCTGGTGTCTCATGAGATCATTAGTAGTCTTCCCGGACCTCCGCTCTAGGCCAGCCTGTGCCGGACATGGGACCCAACACACGAGTACACAGACTCCTTACCCGCAGGTTCCCGATCGGGCCCAGTGCTCCAGACGTGAGCTCCACACCCACGAGCTGGGTTCCCAGTCCCTGGTGAGACCAGGACAAACCTGAGACAGTGTCTACAAACCCTTATAGCACGTGGACGTTGCCACCACCTTCAGGCATGTGAGCAGCCTGGGGACCCTTCTGGGTGTGGCTGGACTCCTGGCACGTGGCTGTGGCTTCCTGCCAGCCACTAGCAGCTCGGCAGACCGGAAATTAAAACAATACCTCACAGGTCCTACTGTCTGCTCTAGCGGGGGCAGAGGCCAAACCCAGCAGCAGGTGGTTTCACTTGGTTATTGAACAAACGAAGGAAGGAATGCATGTTGGACACCTGTATTCCCTGATGTCAGGCATTTCATAGGTAACCGACCACTTTATGGGCCTTTTGATGACTCTACTGCCTAGGCGATCTCCTTCTAACAGAGTGTGCAGAATACTTCCAAGCAAAGGAAAAACATAATTCTGCCTTCCAGCCCTCTAGCCAGATACATTCTTAGTTTTTCCTTCCTTTTGAAAAATCTACAGTATTTTCCTCTCTTGATGCAGTAGATTTCCCTCTGACCACACTTAAGGAGAATCACAGGAGCCTGGTCAGGGAGAGGCCCTAGGAACTCAGGGTGGGTGCTGCCTCCCACCTCTCCCTCCTGTGACCCATGTATTTGCTGTGTCTGCAGCTGGAGGCCGAGGCCGTGTTCCGAGCCATCACCATCGCGGGTCGGATCAACTGCCCTGTGTACATCACCAAGGTGATGAGCAGGAGCGCGGCGGACATCATCACCCTGGCCAGGAAGAAGGGTACGCAGCCCAGCGCGTGGGCCTCCTGCGGGAAGCTGCGGGGTGAGGAAGGGGCGTGTCCAACAGGCTCAAGTTCACTGACGGAGCCACTCCCCAGGGCAGAGACATTCTGCCAGTTGCCTGCAGCCTGGGCTCAGTAGGCCAGGTTGAAAAGGGAGCTTGGGATGGTGGGTAGGCACAAGATTTGCAGGCGTTTTCAGGTTTGATTCCTGGGGTGCCATGGGCCCCGGGTGTGACCTTGGGTAAGAGGTCTGAGCTTCGGTTTCCCCATTTGTAGCTAAGGTAATTATCCCCTCCTTGTGGGTCACATGAGACCGTGTATCTTAAAGATCTGTGAAGAGTTCCAAGTTCTCCCCTGGGTTTCACATCAAAGAAGTGATGGAGCCAGGGCTGCATCAGCTCTTGGTCCCTGCCCGCCCCCTTTCTGGTCCTCTCTCTGGGCCCTTCATCCTGGGTCCCCTATCTAGGGCCTCTTAGCGGATGCCTGCACCCAGGCTCCACCGTGGGGCCCACACAGAGTCTCAGCTGCAGGTTGGGAAGGAGGAAGGTGTTCTTCCAGAGCCAGAGGGTCTGGGGACAGCCCCGTGCTGGACATCAAGGGAGTGTGGCAGGAAGGCAGCCTCCAGCTCTAAGACTTGGACGCACTACTTAACCTCTCTGAGCTACTGTTGTTTCATCTCGAAACGGACCCGATGGGCTCACAGGTGTGAAGTTCCAGCCAAGTCCTTGGCGGGTCCCGAGGGCTCCTGAGGACCCTGGGGCACAGGCGCCACTGGTGCTCTGAGCGGCTCTGACCTGTGTGGTGGCCATTCCCCAGGAGACTCAGAGGAACCGCCCGAGTGTGGTCCCCAGGCCTTCTTGACTGAGGCCCACAGTCCCCAGCACCCACCACATAGAGAATGAAGGTTGCCCAAAGCAGCCTTCCTTCCCTAATTCAGGGTGAGAGGGAGAGAGAGAATGACAGAGCGGGTAGCACACGTCACACGAAGACAGTCACTAGAATCCTTTCGTCCTGTGGACATTCACCAAGGATGTTCACCACCCGGACAAGGTCCACCCGTCTACTTTCTGGGAGTCGTATGAGGTTGACCGGCAGCTCTGGGTCGGAGGGCGCAGCCGGGTGGAAATCCACAACAGCCACACAGCCCTGACTGCATCCACCACCTCTGCATGCAGGATGCCCCTCCTTTCTTACAGGAACCCTTCATGGGAAGTGTAAGTGGCTCTATTCTTAAAAATCTTTAATTATGTATATTATTTCACCTAATATATCCAGAATAGTCATTCCACGTGTAGTCAGTGTAAACGGATTAAGATATTTTGCATTATTTTTCTGTGCCGTCCTTGAAATCCAGTGTGTATTTCACCCTTACAGCACATCTCGACTCAGACCAAATGCCTGAAAGCCACACGCGGCAGGTGGTTTCCGTGTGGGACAGAGCAGCGGTGAACCCCAAACACCTAGTTGTAGTATTTTTGAGGGCAAGCTGACGAGTAGAGGCATTGTACAGAGAGTGATCTAGGTTAGCACAGCTTGCTGAGGACCAGCCCCAGGTTACAGATGAGGAAACTGCCGCTCAGAGAGGTAACAAGAATCTGGAAGCAGCGGTAAGCGTGCCGGCGAGCTAAGCCTGCAGGTCCTGGAGCTGCCGAGAAATAAAGCGACCACCACCCTCTCGTGGCTATTTCAATTTAAGTAAAGTTAAGTACACTTTTTCAGTTGGCTCCTCAGTCGCGTTAGCCCTGTTTCTTACGCTCCAGGGCCACGTGAGGCTGGTGGCTGCTGTCTTGGGCAGAACCGTCCAGAGCAGTCCCAGCACCGCTGTGCTGTTGGGAGTTGCCGTCCCAGAGCCAGGCTGCTGGAACCCAAAGCCTACCTCTCGCTTGTCAGCAGGGTGGCCTCGGACTGATGCCACAGAACCCTGGGCCCACGTCGTCCCCTTGGCACTCTCTCTGCTGCGGGGATTCTCACTTGGGACTTTGCCCCTGGGGTTTTGTTCCGGCAGAAACACATGTGGTCCACTCCCTGGAAGGCAAACTGGACTTTCATGAAAGTGAATGCTCAGAAAGGAGCCCTCCCGTAGGGGGTTGGTGGCCGCACGTCCTGGCCCCTTCGCTCCTGTGGCGTGGGATGGCTCTGAGGCTCCCGGGGTCCCCAGTGCACTGAGCTGCGCATGCCCAAGGCCATGACAACTCATCTTTCCTTGGCTTCTGTCTCTGCCTTGTGTCACATCCTCAGTCCCCACCGAGTTGTTTCCCGGAATCACCTCCGAATAAAACTCTTGAACGCGATTTTTCATTTGAAGATCTGCTTTTGGCGGAATCCAAACTGAGACATCAGGTCTCTGTGCTTTGGTTGAGCATCGTAAAAAGAGATAATAGTCAAAAATAGTCAAATCCAAATGCTAAAAGCATTCACAGTCCAGAAGGTTGCTGAGCAGGACAGCAGGGCACTGAGTGCCTGGTGGCCGAGGAGCTGGGGCTCTGGGGGAGTGTGTGTGTGTGGTGGAGCCTGGGGGAAGGATGGGCGACTTATCCCCAGTCTCATTCTCCAGCCTCGAGATTCTACTTTCCTGCGCCCGCATCTCCCATGAGAGACCATTCGCTCTCAACCACGCGTGTTTGTGTTTGCCTCCCAAGGCCCCGTCGTTTTCGGCGAGCCCATCGCTGCCAGTCTGGGGACGGATGGTACCCATTACTGGAGCAAGAACTGGGCCAAGGCGGCGGCCTTCGTGACCTCCCCTCCCCTGAGCCCGGACCCTACCACGCCCGACTACCTGACCTCCCTGCTGGCCTGGTGAGAGCCCCGGGGGTGACGGGCTCGTGGGCCTGGGCAGCGGGGCAGGACTTTTGGGAGCGGAGGGTTGAAGGATAGGAAATCGCAGCTGGTTCAGACACACTTGGGAGGGGGCCTTGGGTTGGCTGCCCGGGAGACCTCAGGACAAAACCCCGGGCTGTTTACAGCAGGCCTTTGGGCCTTTGAGTCAGTAACCGCTCCATTCATGTCTATAGGTCACCTCCCACTCATTCAGCGGTATTTAAGCACCTTCTGTGTGCCTGGCACTGTGGTGTGTTGGGAAACACCCAGAATTAGGAACGTGAGACCAGGACCCTAATCCTGCCTCAACCCCTAATGGGCTGTGTCACCCTGGCCATGTCACATAACCTGTAATGTCTGTGTCTCAGCTGACGCATCGGCAAAGTGGGGAGAATACAGTACCTACTGCAGAGGCGGGTGTGAGACGGCGTAGGTAAAAGGCCTGGAATTCAGAGCTCACGGCGGCCACTGCGTTACACTCTGCTTCCTGCACACAGTAGGCGCACAGCTACTTTAACCCCTTCTCTGCCATCAGCCAGTGTGAGGGAGGAACACTTAAGGCCATGGGAGAAGGCTAAGCGGTGAGGTGTGCAGGCTGCTCTGGAAGCGGAGATGCAAGCTTGGAAGGCTTTCTGGAGGAAGTGACATCAGGCCCAGAGCCAGGGGATGCATAAGAGTTTTCCTGAGGGGCGAGAATAAGGTGGGACTTCTAATCAGAAAGGACTGTAAGGTGGTGAGGGTGTGTTCTCCTTTTCCCTAAATGCTGCAGCAGCCCATGACACACCTGGCGTCTGCAGCCCGATGGCTGGTGGGCAGCTCCAAGTCCAAAACAAACCCCCCATCTTCCCCCGTGAAGCTGCTGCTCCCACAGTCTTGCCCATCTCGGGAGACGGCAGGACACGGACCAAAGGCCATGGCATCTGGCCGCTTCTCGCCCCCTTGGCTGCAGCCATCCTGGCTCAAGGGCCATCATTTCTCACCTCCTGACAAGGCTCTCTATTTCCATACTGCCCCTTCCACACCCTTATCGCATCACAATCTGTTCTCAAAAGACACTCAGATATTTTAAAACCGAAATCAGACCAAGCCAGCCCTCTGCCAGAAGACCTCCAGGGTCCTTTCCTCTCAAAGAGAAACACAAGTTCCCACAATGTCCCTCAAGGCTGAGCCTGATCTTGCCCTCGCTCCTCACTAACCTCGCCTGGTCCTCTTCCCCCCTTGGCTCCCTCGGTCCATCCCACTGGTGTCGCGCTAACTAGACCCCAGGCAGGATGGTGCCACAGGGCCCTTGCACTCACCCTACCCCTGCCTAGCACTCTTTTCTTCGTCATCTTGCGGTTTGCTCTTTGCCAACTTCAGATCTTTGCTGGAAGATTTCTTCTCAGTGAGATAGTTCTGATCATCTTCTTAAAATCGGCAGTCCCAGCGCTACCCCATCACCCCCCCACTCACCCTAACTCTCATTCTCCTGACTGTATGTTCCTGACTCCCGCCCCCCGCTCACCCTGCACTGGAATGTCAGCTAATGAACACAGGAATTTGTCTCTTTCTGCTTATAGATGCATCCCCATTGCCTAAGACCATGCCAGACACAGGAAGTGTGCAACACACCTTTGTTGAATAAATGAGCGAATGTCACATCCACATATATTTCTGTACGTCTACATGATTGCTAACATGCCCTGGGGCCCCGAAATGGAGGCTGGCCCCTCGCTGAAAATCACAAAATAAAGCTCCACTTATTCCATTAATTCAGATGCCAGTTAGGGGCTCATCATATAGCCCCAGAGTATTTTCTCTCCAAAGCCTGAGTGACAGAAGAGCAAACCCAGTGAGCTTGTGTCACTTTGCTACAACCAATGAATAGCATTTTGTCCTCCCGGCACAGCACAGAAACATTAGCCAGACCTTACATCAACAGCCTCACAGAGGGAGACCAAGGTCAGCACATTATGGTTTCCCACGTGACCTGGCGGAGACACGAGGCCAGGGACATGACCATCCTTCCAGCACGAACATCCGTGACTCTGTGAGACACACAGGCACGTGCTGGAGGCTGGGTTTTATTCACTCACTTATTTATATATTCATTCAGTCACTCATCCATTCATTCATTGGCTCCACTCAGCTTCTTTTCTTCTTTTTTAAACATTGAGATACAATTCACGTAGCATAAAATTCACCGAGCACTCGATTTTAAAGAGAAGAGGTGGAGGATGGAGAGAGGAGCGAGGGAGTTGGCATCTTTGGCGCCTGCCGTGCGCCAGGCAAGTAGCTCATTGTCTCCTCAGGGTGATCCGGGATGGAAGGTTCCATTCTCTTTTCCATTTTACGCATGAAGAAAAGGAGTGACTAGCCGGGCCAGGAGGTGGCAGTTCTGGGATTTAAAAGCAGACCTGCTGGATTTGCAAAGTCAGATTGCATCAGGGGCTGTTCACGGGTCTAGTGAGATGCATGGAAGCAGAGTCACTCTGTTGGCCTCTAGCATCTTCTGTTCTCAGCAAGTCTCTCCTCACAGATGCCTGCAGCATCTTGAGGCCTTGTGGGCTCTCTGGGGGGTGAAAGAACAGACCCACTGCCCCAGGATCAGAGCGTTTTAGGGCAGGAGGAGGCTGACCCGGAGAGCCTTACCTGGACCAGCTGGAGCCCACACTCGAACAGAACCCTCTCCTGATGCACAGGCCTCTTTCCCGTCTTCAACAAGACACCAAAGGCCACAGGGCCTTCCGGTGTCACTCAGTAAGGCCTGTGATGTGCCCCAGATCTCTGTGGGGTTTGAGTTTCACAGCCTCCTTGGGCGTCTGAAGTCAGGGTCCGCTCCTCACCATGAGCTCAGGTCTGAACCCCACCCTGTTCTGTCTTTGCCAGTGGAGACCTGCAGGTCACAGGCAGCGGCCACTGTCCCTACAGCACTGCCCAGAAGGCGGTGGGCAAGGACAACTTCACTCTGATCCCTGAGGGCGTCAACGGGATAGAGGAGCGGATGACCGTGGTCTGGGACAAGGCAGTGGTAAGGCGGCACCGTCTCCCTCCTGGAATATTCTAGAAACACCCCTCCTGCCCATCAAAGCCATGCATTATGCACTTCTGGTTCTTAAAATTCCCTTCTTACTTTGAGGCAGAAGCAGAATGCACTAGGAGGGCACACGGAAAACACGTGACCCTTAAGAACGCAGCGCGAGTCCTGTGGTGTCCTTTGCATTTGCAGATGTGACAGCAGCTGTCCTTTAGTCTTTGAGGATGAAAGTGTTCTGTTTTGTTTTGAACCACATCTTTGTCCACGTAAAGATGACTTTGTAAACTGTGTGTGTTCGGGTTTAGGGTTGAGAGTGGGTATGGAGGCTTCCTGTTGCGTAAGGAATCCCCGGGTCACACCTTGATCACTCACTTGGAAACAGTAGATTTTTATTTTCTGTTAAACTTGGGCCCAATGAAACCGACCAGATGTCAGGGTGGCCGTTGTGGAAATGTCATCACACCTCTGAACGGTTAATTACGTTTCCGCTCTGATGAAGCCAGGCCTCTGGCACTCTTTCAGGGTGGCCTGGTTTCAGCAGGGAGAGGAGAAAACTCCAGAGTCCTTGTAAGGACTCCTGTTGGCTGGTTTCGATCTGTGCCTGTCTGCCCCTTCTGGTCCTGTTATGAGATGCTCTTTTCACCAATGGATCTTGTCTTCAGGCTACTGGCAAGATGGATGAGAACCAGTTTGTTGCTGTTACCAGCACGAATGCAGCCAAGATCTTTAACCTGTACCCCAGAAAAGGGCGGATTGCCGTGGGCTCAGACGCCGACGTGGTCATCTGGGACCCTGACAAGGTGAAGACCATAACGGCCAAGAGTCACAAGTCGGTAAGTCCTGGTTTATCAGTGACACTCCTGGCTTGGGTGAGCAATTCTTGCTCTGCAATCATTTTAGAAGCCTCTGGTTAAAAATGACTTAACGAATTTTCCAACTAGAATGTGATCTGATATCTGGCATGACTCGGTCTTTCAGATTTCTCCTCCAGTTGGAGAGATTGGGAGAAGGGTTTGGAGCAGGCTCAACTAAGCTGTTCTTGCATGTGTCTCTCCCGCGTCTCTCTCTCTCTCGCTTGCTCTCTCTCTCTCTCTCTCTGGGGCTCCTGTGTACAGATGCATGCATTCTTAAACAGCTGACTCTGCTCCTAATTCCATGGAGCAAGCCATCAGGCTCAGAGAGGGGACGCATAAGGTCCAAGATTCTTTCTCCAATTTACCTATCAAGCTGGAGAGGGTCTGATCTGCTATATCAGAAACCCACTTCAGTTTGGGGCCGGGCTCGCAGTCATCAAAGGAAAGGATTGGACTGACTCGTGCACACTCTCCCGGGCTCCAAGCCCCAAGCTTACGGGTGTGGGTTTTCTCTGCCCTTCGTGTCTTACATGCCCTTGATTTCTTCACTCATCCATCAAACCTCTAAGGATGCAGAGAGACACAGGACATCTTTCCCTCCCTGAGTGCTTGCTTCAGACCCACTCTGCATGGTCAGCAGCAGTCTTGGGTCCAGATCAATGTTCACACTCACAAGACACAGAGTCCTCAGCCTGGTCCCTGGTTCACCAAAGTCTGTTACAGGGCGTGGGCTGGGAGGCAGAGCATGTGCACACAGCATCAGTCTGCGATGGGAGTCCTCACCCCCCTCGGCTGCCATTCCCCAGCCCAGTGGTCACTTGCTGGTGAGGGGCGAGACCACGTGCATGGGGACAGAACACCAGGCACAAGGAAGCCTCAAGAGAAAGTGACAAGGACCACTTGTAGCAGCTCATGAGTGTGGCCCCCAGGTCCCCCTCGGCCACAAGACCCATGGCCTGGGGACAGAGAGGTCTGTCCAGCTTATCAACCAGTGGTCATTCTTAACATAACCAGAGCTCCCTGATGACAGGCTGGCTTCCCTCACCCCCCTCCCTGGGGACAGGTCAGGAGGAAATGAGCCTGAGGTAGCCTCCCCTGGAGAAAGGTGTATGCTGTTCTCCACACTCACCGCCCAGCAGACACACGACTCCGTTTTAATTACTATGGACGCGGTGATGTGCACAGACCAGGTGGGCTCTGGGAAGGCAGGAGAGGCACGCTGCCCCCCAGTGGTGTCAGCTCACAAGGCCGTTGTGGTCCAGGGAAGAAGAGGACACTGGGTCAAGGAGCAGGGGTTCCAACTGTTATCAAATTCCAAATATTATCAAATATTATCTTGTAGTTACTCTGTGCTTACATTTTCCATACATCATCTCACTTAATACAATAATCTTCTAAGTTAGGTATGTTATTATTTATGAATAAGTAAGAAAATGGACAGAGAGAGGATACGTGTATGAGTCTCCTGGGGCTGCTGTCACAAAGTACCACAAACTGGTGGCTTGAAACAACAGAAATTGACTTTCTCACAGTTCCGGAGGCCTGAAGTCTGAAATCAAGATGTCAGCAGGGCCGGGCTCCCCTGAAGGCTCTTGGAGAGAATCTGTTCCATGCCTTTCTCCTGGCTTTTGGTGTCGCTGGCCATCCTTGGTCTGTAGATGCGTCACTCCGATCTCTGGCTGTCTCCCTATGTCTTATCATCTTATAAGGACACCAGTCATTGGATTTAGCGCCCACTCTACCCCAGTGTGACCTCATCTTAACTAATTACATCTGCAATGACCCTATTTCCAAATACAGTCACATTCTGAAGTACTGGGGGTGAAGACTTCAACATACCTTTTTGGGGACAATTGAACCTATAATAATAAGTCACAGACCTGAGATTACCCATGTGAGAAGGAATGTTTCCGATTCGTTATACTTGAAAAGCGTGCCCTCTCTGTCCCAAGCCAGATTTGAATTATTTTCATAATAAGAAGAGGACAATTCAGGATGCCATGAGACCAGTTGGCCACAGCATTTTTTCTGTTCCATTTTCTCTGTTTAAAGCAATGCAATTCACATAGTACAAGAAACAAATGTTTTTCAGAACATGGATCGAAAAATGCTGTCTTAGAGGTTGGTTTTATTTTTTCAGTTTTTTTTTTTTTTTTTGTGGTACGCGGGCCTCTCGCTGTTATGGCCTCTCCCGTTGCGGAGCACAGGCTCCGGATGCGCAGGCTCAGCGGCCATGGCTCACGGGCCCAGCCGCTCCGCGGCATGTGGGATCTTCCCGGACCGGGGCACGAACCCGCGTCCCCTGCATCGGCAGGCGGACTCTCAACCACTGCGCCACCAGGGAAGCCCTATTTTTTCAGTTTTAAAAACATTCCTTTTGACAGTGAAAATCATTTCTTATATCTTGATCGGTGATTAAAAATTTAAATCTACTTTTCTGTAAAAAGAACACAATTTTTATTCTTTCATATCTTCGTGGGAAAAGTATTTGCTTCAAAGTATCACCCCATAGGTCACATACATGCTTGTATATCCAGAGACTACCTCGTTTTTTTACAGTCTTTGTTTAGATGTAATTCACGTGACATAAATTTCACCATTTTAAAATGTACAGTGCAGCAGTGTGTTTAGTATACTGAGAAAGTCGTACAATCACCGCTACTAATTCCAGAACGTTTTCACCCCCTCAGAAAGAAACCCAGTACCCATCAGCAGTTATTCCCCATTCCTCCTCCCCAGGCCCCTGTCAACCACAAATCTGCTTTCTTTCTGGATTTGTTTATTCAGGACATTTCCTGTAAATGGCATCACACAGTATGTGGCCTTTTGTTTCTGTTTCTGTTTACCTGGTATCATGTTTTGGAGGCCCACCCACACTGTAGTAGGTATCAATCCATTCCTTTTTGTGGTTGAATAGTCTTCCACTGCTTGGATAAACCACGTTAATCCATTGATGGATATAAACATATACCACGCTTATCCACTCATCAGTGTCAGGCTATCTTTTTTTTTTTTTTTTTTCTGCCGTACGCAGGCCTCTCACTGCTGTGGCCTCTGCGCTCCGGACGCGCAGGCTCAGCGGCCATGGCTCACGGGCCCAGCCGCTCCGCGGCATGTGGGATCTTCCCGGACCGGGGCACGAACCCGTGTCCCCTGCATCGGCAGGCGGACTCTCAACCCCTGTGCCACCAGGGAAGCCCCAGGCTATCTTTTATAGGACATAAAAGACTGAGGAACAGTAGTTGCTTCCTGGGAGAGGTACTGGGGAACTGGGGCTCCAGGATGGGAGACACAACAGTTTTTTAAATCATAGTCTTTTGTATTATTTGAGTTTTTACATTGTTCGTAAGTACCTTTAGAAATAAAACAATTAGCTTTTATTTATTTTTTTTAACATCTTTATTGGAGTATAATTGCTTTACAAGGGTGTGTTAGTTTCTGCTTTATAACAAAGTGAATCAGCTATACATGTACAAATATCCCCGTGGGATAGGGAGGGTGGGAGGGAGACGCAAGAAACAATTCGCTTTTAAAACTCTATGTGGTTGTGGGACTTCCCTGGCAGTCCAGTGGTTAGGACTCTGTGCTCTCACTGCCAAGGGCGCGGGTTCGATCCCTGGTAGGACCCTGGTCGGGGAACTGAGATCCCACAAGCCATGCGGTGTGGACAGAAATAGAAAAATTAAACAAACAACAACAGCCAAAAACTCCATGTAGTTGTGAAATGTAGAATGTGACATGTGTGGGTAGTATAACCTGAGCCTCATAAGAATTCCCCAATTGAGGAATGCCACTGTGGCGTGTAATGTGTCCTTCCTCTAAGAAGACAACTAACAGACCATGCTGGGCTGAATGAGTTGGGCAGTTGTCTAGTTTTGACTGCAAGGTAAGTGATTTGCTTCTTGCACTGCCTTTCAGTATTTACAATGGACACTTGGGCTTCAGCAAAATTGTAAATTACTGCCTAGCGGGGTCACTTCAGGGTGACTCAGGAAGTGCTAGATGAGCAGATGTTAAAACTGAAAACAGATCTTCTGCCTGGGGCCTGGGAGGCAGCGGCCACAAAGAGTCTAAAGCATGGTATTAGCAGCTGTTTGTAAAAAATCAGCATCGAAGCCCTGAGTATGCACCTAAAAACCATCAAAAACAATAAGAGAATCCATCAGCTGATTCCAAATCAATATAAAGAATTGATACCTTTTCTATGAGATAATTAAAGAGCACTTTGAAAAACAGAATGGAAATCAAAACCCTGTTTCTAATAACAATCAAAACTAAAGAGTTCCATAAGCGCAAGTCCTTTTATGCTAAAAACATTCAACAGAGTAAAAATACCAGTTCTTTCTAATTTATAAAGTTGAAGTCATCGCATCAGAAAATGGAATGGAATTGTTTTTTAACTAGAATAACAGAGTTCCTAGATAGACAATTTGAGATTAGCCAAAACATTTCTAAGAAAACGAAAACTAAAGAGAGCGCTAATCATCCCAGTTATTAAAGCATATTATAAAGCTACAATGATTGAGGCAGATTGGTATTAGCAGAAGAGAAAAGAGAGCCAGGCAATAGACCGACCGCATATATGAGAGTTTGGTTTCAACAAAGGAGACTGTTAAAATTACACAGACAGTTATTCAACCAATTGTGTTTGAATACCCGGCTCATTAGGGCTAGGCGGCTGCTGTACTCTTGACCACAAAACTAATTCAAAACTAATTCAAAATGGGTTGAAGATTGAAATAAAATAAAGTTATAAAAGGACTAGAATAAAACACATTTTTTAAAATGATCATTTTGAAGGGGAGAAGACCTTTCTGAGCAAGACACAAAACCTAGAAAATACAAAGGAGAAGATTGGTCTGTTTGACCACTGACTACATACAAATTAAACCAAGAAAAAAAACCCCTCTACATTGCAGCAAATGATAATTAATACTTTATGAGATCAAAAGGCAGAGGACAGACAGGGAAGTTTGGTAATACACAGTATTGGCAATACACAGGACAAACAAAGGGAGAGATTTTTTAACATTGAATATGTCCTTAGAAACCATTAAGGAAAATACCAAGAACCTAATAGAACAGGGTGCAGAAACGCAGTGACAGAAGAAGAAATATACAAAGGGTTTCTATTCATTTAAAAACAGATCCGATCTCAAATACAAATCACTGCAGTGAGATGCTGTTTTTACTTGTGCCAGTGTCTGAGATGCCGGGGTTTAATAGGATGGAGCTGAGGTGGGACTAGCATGCCGACAAACTCATGGAGTTTTGTCGGGAATGGAAATCAGCGCTGCCTTTTTTGGAAGGCAAATCTGTCAAAGTTAAAATTTGTTTACACTTTGGTCCAAAGTCCACATCTACGAAGATACTCACACGTGCCGGTGTGGACACTCAAGTGTGTTTATTTTGCAAAAGCAGGGCAAAGACCCACATGCTTGTCCTTGAGAATTGGATGAGTAAATGATAGTATGTCCCTGGGGTGGAATCCAGTGCAGCAGTTTAAGGAATATCAAAACATTTTTAACCCACGACATGGGAACATTCGCTGATGGGGAGCATTCTGTGAGGTAAGGAGAAAAACAAAGGTGAAACTGTCCAAAGCGCTTGGAACATGAGAAAGTTACTCACGCACAGAAAATATATGGGGCTCCAGAAAGGTCACTGTGGGGCAGGCATCTCGGTCTGAGGTCAAAGAGAGACCTGCTTTTTAAAGTTACGTATCTTGGGCTTCCCTGGTGGCGCAGTGGTTGAGAGTCCGCCTGCGGATGCAGAGGACACGCCTGCGGATGCAGAGGGACACGGGTCCGGGAAGATCCCACATGCCGCGGAGCGGCTGGGCCCGTGAGCCATGGCCGTTGAGCCTGCGCGTCCGGAGCCTGTGATCCGCAACGGGAGAGGCCACAGCAGTGAGAGGCCCGCGTACCGCAAAAAAAAGTTACATATCTTTTGTACCGTTTGAATTCTTACCGTATTTTTACCCTACTTTTTGAATAATCAAAGAGTTTGGCTGGTGGTAGTTATATTCACTTTAGGACTAATGAAAGGAATGCATATTTTCTAGGAAATGTTTTGTCTTTCAAATGAGTAAATAAATAAATATGACCTTACCTGGTGCTGGAGGTCATTTCATAGACATGAAATTACGAAATATTCCCCCGCTGCCCATGTCGCGTCAATTGGTCCGATGCCTTCAGAAAATAATTTGGCAGTCTTTCAAAAGCTCATATCCTTTGACCCAGTAATTTAGTTTTAGGAAAAATGAAAGAAAATGTTTTTAAAAGAAGACCCCAAAATGTTCAGTTATAGTCAGAGGGGCTTCATTGCCTAACTCCAGGAGCCCCATTCACTTTCACGATACCCCAGACGATATTAGTTAGATTATATAAAACCACCAGCCACGTAAACGCCCGACAGTGAGGGGCTGATTATGCAAATGAAAGTGTACACAGGAACATTACACAGTCCTAAAGGTGTTTTCCAGACAGAGCAAGCATTGGAAAGTGGCTGTGATAGGATGTGTAGCAGGATCACCATTAGGATGACAGGGCTGATGCGGAGAAAAGCCCCGGAAGCTGGATAAAAGCCTGTGGTTCTCGCCGTGCAGGCTGTGGAGTACAACATCTTCGAAGGCATGGAGTGCCACGGCTCCCCGCTGGTGGTCATCAGCCAGGGCAAGATCGTCTTTGAGGACGGCAGCATCAACGTCAACAAGGGCGCAGGCCGCTTCATCCCGAGGAAGCCCTTCCCCGAGTACCTCTACCAGCGCGTCAGGATCAGGAACAAGGTATGTGGAGCCAGGGTATGTCGTGTGCAGAGCAAGCAAATGTCACAGCTGCACGAGCCCCCCCTTCCTCACGTGTCAGATGAGCTGGGATGTGACCCGCCTGCGTCTCAGGCTGGAGTGAGGACCAGACGAGACCAACGAGGTGCCAGAGATGTGCCAACTGTAAAGGGCTGTGCGTGTGGGGCGATGGGAGGAGTCCTGGGAGTACACCAGCCAGGACACACATCCTGCATCATCCTGGGGGGGGGGGGTCTTCACCACTCCCTCTTTTAGGTGTCATGACCTTCCTTCCGTAGATCAGAACCCTGGCTCTCAAGGCAGTGCAGGACTGCCCAGCATCACACAGCTGGGAGAGCTCCGAAGCCCTTAGTGCCGTTTGGTAAAAATAAACCTCCCTAGCCCACTTGAGGGGTGGCAGAACTGCCTCTAGACTCCCTTCGATCTGCCCTCTTTTCTCCTTCTCCTTGCTCCCCTTCCATTCTGCATCCTCCTTCCCCCCTTTTTCTTAAGGAGTCTTAGCATGGACTCAGGAGGTCAAAGGGCATGGAGTAGGCACGGGCTCTGTCCCGTCCCCAGTCCAGTTCAGAGGAGGAAGTTTGCTCATGCTTCAGAAAGACTCCCATCTGTGATCAATCATCTTCCCTAATTAGGTCCCTCCCATCACCATGACAACCTGCTTCCCGCACTAAAACGGCTCATGTCTGCCAGAAAGCCCAGCTTTATTTGTGTATGTGCACGGGTGTATGTGTATATGCATGGGGTGCTCCTGTGTGTATGTGCTCCTGTGCTCGCTTATGTGTTTGTATATGTGTGTGTGCATGTGTGCCCACCTGTGTATGGTCCCACTCTTCTTGTGCTTCCAATATAGATGCAAGAGCCCAGAGGCCTCCTGGCATTCCCAGACTCCCAGGCCAACCATCGCAATGCTCTATGTCTGTTTACTGTCCCTCTCCACGCGTTAAAATGTAGCATCCCAGGTCAAGGATACCAAATTGCACAGATGTTATGCGTCAGATGGGGAAATGATGGACATGGAGAATTGGCAAGTTAGATCCGAAAGATGGCCAGGGATAGCGATGTGGCCACAGCAGGCTGAGAGACAAAGGGACTCGTGTAAACTCCTGTTTGGGACACCCACCAAGGGGGCAGAAACACACCTTGGCTGGCTTCATTCCCTCTAAATCAGTTTGAACCTGAGGTCTGTGGTTAACAGTCAGCATCTGTGAGAGGTGGATGCCTGACCTCGATGCCAAGACGTGATCTGCAGTGGCCAGGCGGACAGGTCCCCTGGCACAGGGCCACCCTCCCCGCATGCCTGAGGGCAGAGCACGGAGGCCAGGCCAGGTGGGGGACGGGCCCTGCCCCAGAACCTACGTCTGGCCAAGCTGAGTTCAGAGGTCACTGAAGGGAACTGGGGGGCAGGAACACAGGCCTGGAACCGGCTGGAACCAGGGAAGCCCAGAGGCGCAGGAAGCAGGTATTGAGAGGGATGGGGCAGAGACAATGAGGTCCCAGGGCGTCAGGGGAGCAGGGCTCCTGGGGGAGGAGGATGGGTTATCACCAAGCAGTGCTGGGCCCTTGATATTGGTGCTGAAAAAGGACCCCTTTGTTGTAGAGGAGGGAGCCTAGGGCTGGGGTCGGGCGCTGTCACCTGTGCAGGGGAAGAGGGACGTGAAGCTGGGGTCAGGGCACTGTCACTGACTCACAGTGGCCACACTCTGTCTCCCAGGGCCTGGGACGGACGCCCACACTCCCCTGGCCGGCTCTGAGCTCACCAGCAGGCTCCCAGCCTCCCACCGGAGCCCCTGTAGCTTTTGGCTTCTCTGCCTCATGGCTCTCTCTCCCAGGACAACTCTCCACCCACGGGGATGGAGGCCGTGCGCTGTGTCCCGTCCAGGAGGTTTGCCCCCTGCAGTAGCCCTGAGCCAGGTGCCCTCAGAGGCGGCCTTCTCGTTCTCTCTCCCTGTGGTGGGTGTTCTCCCTCCTCTCTCCCTCCTCCTTTGCGGGATCACCTTCCAAACTCCTTGCCCCCAAATCCACGATGAAGACGACCCCCTGATGCCACCAGTCCCCGAGTCCTTGTCAGGGTGTCAGGGAAGTGTTTTCCTCTTGGAAATAGCTTTGGAGTCCTCCTGCACGAAGCTGTGTATGTGTCTGTGCTTGTGTGTGTGTGTATATGTGTGTGTGCATGTGAGTGTGCACTTGCCTTTTTATGAATGTGTGTTGGATTGTATGTGTGTGTGATGTGTGTGTTATATACGTTAGTGTGTATATCAAACGGTGTGTATGCAGGCATGTACGTGCAGTACATGTATGAATTGTGTGTATGCATGTGATTGTGTACTCTGCATATTGGTGTGTGCAGGCATGTGTGTGCACGCACGTGTGTGAATTATGTGTATGTGGAGTGTGTGTGGGGTGTGCATGCATATGTGTGTGTGCATGTTTGTGCACGTGCATATATGTATGCCTGTGCACGTGTGTGAGCGGGTGCCTTGTGTGGTGTGTGTACGAGCACATGTGTGCATGTTTGTGCATACGTGTGTGTATCCCCGAGGAGACCATGGTCACTCTCCTGCACGCGGGAATGCATACATGCATCTTGTCAATCAGTTGCTCTTCTTGTCTGTTTAGGTTTCCGGGTTGCAGGGCGTTCCCAGGGGCATGTATGACGGTCCTGTGTACGAGGTGCCAGCCACACCCAAATATGCAACCCCTGCTCCTTCTGTCAAATCTTCGCCTTCCAAACACCAGCCTCCACCGATCAGAAACCTCCACCAGTCCAACTTCAGTTTATCAGGTACGAAACTACAGCGGCCAAGGTTCCCCACCCCACAGCGGCTCCCAGAGCCCTGAACTCCTGAGAAATGAATCCACGGCCTCAGGCACTCAATCAGGAGCCGAAGATGGGAGTGTGGGTTCCCCTCCCCTCCCGGGGTTGGGCAGAGAGGGCTGGGGGAGGTCAGAGAGCAGAGAGGGTCCGTGGGAGCAGCACAGAGATACCTGACCCTGATTTATGAAGAGTCTGCCTGAAAATTGGCCTTATGCTCTTCCTTAACACTCTTGGGGACATTTTACACTCTTACCCGTGAAGCTAAGTGTGGAGAGGGGAATCAGAGTAGCTGTCTTTGCTGTATGTACGTTCTGGGTCGGGTCTTCAGCCATCCATGGTAGTACAGCACACATTCTCGTAACTCATGACTGTTTCATCTTCACAACAGCCCTGTGTGTAGAGTGGTGTTATTCTTAAGCCTCCAAGACATTCAGTGTCAAAATGCCAGGACTTGGTGCTCAGCAAATGTGTGCAGACAAAATCAAAAGCCACGTGCTCCTTCAGACTTTCTGAAGGCTCCTGGGCCGTGTGTCTGCAGTGTCATCAGATCGCCACACAAGGGCAGGTGTGCACATGTTGGGACATTGCCTTGGAATTTCGAATATTTGAGGTGTTAGCATGAGTTGTATGCTGTGCTAGGTGCCAGGAATACGGCGATGAATAAGACACAGCTGGGCAGGCTCAGTCTATTCTAGAGGTCAGCAAACTTTTTCTTAAAAGGCCAGGTAGTAAATATTTTAAGCTTTGTGAGCCAAGAGGCAATATCTAAGACCATTTGAAATGGAACCATTTAAAAACGCAAAAAACTATTCTTAGCTCATGGGCTGTAAAAACAGGGCTGAGGGCTTCCCTGGTGGCGCAGTGGTTGAGAGTCCGCCTGCCGATGCAGGGGACATGGGTTCGTGCCCCGGTCCGGGAAGATCCCACATGCCACGGAGCGGCTGGGCCCGTGAGCCATGGCCACTGAGCCTGCACGTCCGGAGCCTGTGCTCTGCAACGGGAGAGGCCACAACAGTGAGAGGCCCACGTACCGCAAAAACAAACAAACAAACAAAAAACAGGGCTGAGTTTTCTCAACGGGCTGACTTGTGGTCCAGCAGGAGTGAAGGACATTTAAACAGAAAAGGCGATGTAGTTGGCAAAAGAGAGAATGAAAGGGGCAGAGAGAAGATGAAATACCAGTTTAAATTGCAGGGGTGACAACCTACCATCCATTCAGGGATTACGCAGTGGGGAGCATGAATCAGAGGGTCCCCCAGTCCAGTCCATCTCACTTTCCCTGAGCCTGTCATGGAAGAGTTTCTCCCACACCGTGTGATCCAGTGTCTAAAGAAAACTAATATTTTTGCACAAGTGGACCCTAAACACAACTGGAATATTTCCTCTGATGCTCAGTCAGCAGAACAGGGATTGGTTGCAATGCTTGGAAAACTGTCTGTGTGTGACAACACAGAACCTCTCAGGGAGTTTGCACACTGGATCTCTGGTCTCATGTTATGCAATTCACGATTGCAATTAAATGCTGAGAGACATTCCCTCCCTTTTAGAACAACAAAAAAACAATGAAATGGAAAGTCTGCAGGAAGTGTCCCCCAACCATCCTTCTTCTCCCTGCTCAGCACCCACTTCTCTCTAAAGCCCCAGCACTGCCTTTGACCAGCCCCTCAGCAGTTTCACAGGTGACTCCATTGGATACCAACCGCACAGACACTTTCAAACATCAGGATGGACTTCACAGATGTCCTTTTAATTAATTAATTTATTTATTTATTTATTTTTGGCTGTGTTGGGTCTTTGTTTCTGTGCGTGGGCTTTCTCTAGTTGCGGTGAGCGGGGGCCACTCTTCATTGCGGTGTGCAGGCCTCTCACTGCTGTGGCCTCTCCCGTTGCAGAGCACAGGCTCCGGACGCGCAGGCTCAGCAGCCATGGCTCACGGGCCTAGTTGCTCTGCAGCATGTGGGATCTTCCCAGAGCAGGGCTCGAACCCGTGTCCCCTGCATTGGCAGGCAGATTCTCAACCACTGCGCCACCAGGGAAGCCCCACAGATGTCCTTTTAAATATCTGAGTGAGGTTACATCATAAAGACATAGCATGGTTTATTGAAGTACTGTCCTTTTGTACAACAGGTATTTTCAAAGTACCTGGCATGTAACCAAGCAAGGTACAGATGCTTATGAGGTAGAAGGATATTAAGCACTTGGCCTGATTTCTGGGTCTAGGAAGACACACTGTCTATCAATGAAACAATGAGAGAAAATCAGTCAGTACTCTAAACCAAATTCGTTGTGGCTTACACAGATCGTATAAAGTCAGAGGTAGAAAGACCTCATCTAGTTATTTTTGTCGTCATTTTCATTGAAGTCTTAATTGGTAAATCTTTGATTCCTTATGAGGGTCAGCGTTTTTCATGTGTTTATTTTAAATTTCCTCTTTGGTGAAATCATTGGGAGTGATGGTGAGAAGGGATAACCCAGTTTCCACCTCCTGGTTCCTGGGAACAAGACATCGAATATCGGGCATTGGTTCAGTACACATATTGTACCCTGGGAGGCAGCGCCTGACCCTAGCGGGCAGCCTAGCAGAGCTCTCAATGTAGACCATCCCGACTTCGTATCAGGCCAGCATCTTCCGATCAATGAGGTTCACGGTGAATCCAGTGAATCCTGTTGTCGTGTGCTCATTGTTACACCTGCTTTGCCCTAAAATTGATCCTGTGGTTTGAGGCAATAGAGTACACAATACCGTGGATCGGAGTCGGCTTTTATTTTACAGAAAAGGAAATGAGGCCGGGAGAGGGGAGTGTCTGATTCCAACTTACCCAAATTCCAGGCACCCTTTGTGCTGGAAGTGAAGTCTCCCGACTGGACCCGTCTCCACAACATCCCTCCTTCCCAGCATTATCCGTCATTCAGTCTTCGTTTAATACATATTCACTGAGCGCCAGGCACTGAGCTTATTGCTCCAATTTTAAGTCTTTCTTTAACTGCAAGAGAATGCGTGAGGTTGGCGTGGATGGCTGGCTTTGCAGATTTAAAACAAAAAGGCCGCCCCCCACCCCCGCCCATGCAGACCTGCCCACTGCAAACAGGGTGGGTAAACCCAGCTCCAAGTGTTCACACACAGCGTGCACGCATGCACACACATGCACAGATACACACGTGCATGCACGCAATATACAAATGCACATACGTGTGCCCCCGTGCATAGCGCATAAAACACCCTGGGAACAATGGGCACTGCCAAGTGTTGTTGTGAGTGTGTGGTAGGAGCTGGGGCTTTGGGGACAAACCAGTGGGGCTACGATCCTGGCTTCCCTGCCCTCTAGTGGTGCCCCCTACAATGCGTGACCCAGGCCTCAAATTCCTCATCTGTAAACTGGGGCTAAAACAATGCTCCCTTCATAGGGTTGCTGTGAGCCCTGAATTCGACAGCATATGTTAAAGCACCAAGTCTGTGTCTGCACGCAGTAGGCACTCAATAAGTGTTTGCCCACTCGTCTCAAGAACATGAAGCCAGACAAGAAGGAGCACAGCGTGGTCAGGGCTGCAGGAGGGTGGCCCCGGGGCCTGGGGGGCATAGAAGGGGGAGCAACGGACCCCGTGGAGGTCAGGGAGCCTTCCCAGAGGTCAGCCTGGACTGAAGGATGGTGAGGAAGGAAGGCGTGTTGAGACGAGGGCTCGGCGTCCCAGAGGCTGGGGGACATGACATGAGAGGGCACCCAGCCCACAGGAGCAGCACATGGAGCTGGTGTCAGCAGATCTCGCTGGAGTGACTGGCTCTGTCTCTTCCAGGTGCCCAGATAGATGACAACAACCCCCGGCGCACCGGCCACCGCATCGTGGCGCCCCCTGGTGGCCGCTCCAACATCACCAGCCTCGGGTGAAGGCAACTCGTGGATGAGCAAGCGTGAAGGATTCTGGGAAGGATGTCCATCCCTTGCCCTGTCAGTGTTTGGAAACCCACAGTATCGTTTGGTACTGATGGGGGGAAAATGGAATGATGTTCTTTCCTTTTTGGTTTAGGAAGAAGTGGTACTAGTGTGGTGTGTTTGCTTGGAAATCCCTTGCCCACAGTCGTGTGTTCATCTGAGTCCACCTCAGAGCATGGTGTCTCCAGGCCCCTCCTTAGTGAACACAGGTTCCAGCCTCGTCTTGTACTGTCCCTCCCACTTCTGACGCCACGGGCTCCACGATTCTCTGAGTGGTTCCCTTGCACCCCTGTAGCTGTTCTAGGATAGTTGATGCATGTTACTAAGTTATGTCTGCGAGTCTGTGAGTGCGTCCGACAGAAGACAGCCGAGGCCCTACATAGACACAAAGCCCAGACCTCAAGCCCTCGGGGGCAGCTCCAAAACTCACAGCAGGAAGATGTGTCCTCATCGTCCCCTCCCCCAGGTCTACACGAGAAGGAAGCCCGCCCCACCGCCAGAGAAGCATCACTCTCGTCCTGTGTCAGGAACCCTGGTCTCCGTGGCACCTGTAACTCGCCATGACGTCTTTCCGGTCTGTGTGTGTCCTTCCATCCCGCTCCAGACTGCAGGCCTAGCCAGGTTCACACTCAGAAAGGGGTCTCCCACCCTCATTCAGGGCTGACCACGGTGTGGCCACAGCTGCTCCCGGCGCCCATGTCCTGGTCCCTCCCAGGTGGATGACGAGGCCGTCAGATTTTTAAAGTTTTGTACATAGTTTTCCTTTGTAATCACCCTCATTTTTACTTAACAACTGACTTATTGTGACTCTTATTTCTGAATTCAAAGCTTGTGAAAAAATAAAGAAAATAAATGGCCCACTCCCTGACTGGGGTGTTTGCATTTAAGTGATGGATGGCTGCTCAGATGCTCATGCTTTGTGCTCCCCTTTGTAGTAACGGGACAGCGGTGCTTGCTTCCGCAGGACCCGCTCTTGTTAGGTAGCCGGGGGAGCGGAGGAGGGAGAAGAGGGAGCCAGTCATGATTTGGGGAGTGTTAGGTCATGAGAACAAGGATGAGAAGAGGAGGACGATGGCTGGCCAAGGGCTTCTGTGAAATAGGTTGAAATCACATCATGTCCCTTCCCTCCTGCCCAGCCTTTCCTTGGTGTGCTGTCTCTTCCTGTGTGTTATGTGGGTCAGACTGCCTCAGATTGGAAGTGCCCAGCTCCTGAGCTTCACATTTCTGACCTCCAGTCCCACGGGATGTATACATTCTAAGGAGGAGTAAAACCTCAAAGTTGTTTGTCTTGATTACCAGTTAGTAGTGATGGTGATGCTGCTGATGCTGATGCTGATGCTGATGCTGATGCTGATGGTGATGCTGATGGTGATGATGCTGATGCTGTTGGTGATGGTGGTGATGATGCTGATGGTGATGTCACGTGATGCTGCTGCTGGTGATGATGGTGATGCTGATGCTGATGGTGGTGATGATGCTGATGGTGATGTCACATGATGATGCTGCTGGTGATGATGGTGATGCTGATGCTGATGGTGGTGATGATGCTGATGGTGATGTCACGTGATGATGCTGCTGGTGATGATGGTGATGCTGATGCTGATGGTGGTGATGATGCTGATGGTGATGTCACGTGATGATGGTGATGGTGATGATGGTGATGGTGATGATGGTGATGGTGGTGGTGGTCGTGGTGATAATGATGGCGGCATTATCTGTACAGCACATGCTATATGTCAGGTGCTCTGTAAGGTGGGCACTATTATTAACAGCATTTACAGATGAGTCCTAGAGAGGTCAATAATTCATCTAAGATCACACAGGAAGTGGCACAGCCAATATTTAAATCCGGGACCCACATGTCCAAAGCTCCTTGCTTCTAACTGCTAAGCTTCGTCATTTGAGGCGGGATGGCTTTGGATGGGTATACGTCTACTTTATGCTTCTAGTGTCTTCTCCCCCCACCCTCACTGGGTTAGGATACTTTAAGGCCCAGAGAGGTGGTGGCTTAGGGTCAGTTACGGATTTTCTTGAAACAAAGCTAAATACTAAGAAAGATCAAGAATGGAGGGTAATGACTTGATATTTGGCCTTGGCCCATTGGGACTACTGGAGGACATCGCAGAAACTTCCAGAAGAGTAAAGTTGGCAACAATAAGTTACCCACCCTGCTCTCTGGAAGGCACTTCCTCTCTCCCGCATCACTCCCCCAGCCTATCAGGGAGCAGAAGCTGAAGTGGAAGCAGCCTTAACATCCTCCCTCTAGGACCGACTCTGATGGGGCCTTTGCCCGGCTGCCAAGTCACCGGACCACTGCCCAGTCAGCATCACCTGCTGAGGTTGCCAGCACCCCTGTCCTACATTAGCTTCCCAAGAGGCACAGGCACGGGGTCCTGGCAGCTGCAAGACAGACAAGCCTTAATTCTAGGAGGCTGAGCTGCAGCATTCCTTTTTTTTTTTTTTTTTTTTTTTGCGGTACGCGGGCCTCTCACTGTTGTGGCCTCTCCCATTGCAGAGCACAGGCTCCGGACGCGCAGGCTCAGCGGCCATGGCTCACGGGCCTAGCCGCTCCGCGGCATGTGGGATCTTCCCGGACCGGGGCACGAACCCGTGTCCCCTGGCATCGGCAGGCGGACTCTCAACCACTGCGCCACCAGGGAAGCCCTGCAGCATTCCTTTTAAGTAACGTTCTTTTCATTCATCTCTTGAAATGGTAGGAGGAGGTGGGGAACTTTAGGGGAAGGCTATCTATTCTCCTGTTCATTCATCTGCACCCTTACTTCCCCTTTGCAGAGAGCATAGCACGGTCACAGTTTCCAGGAATTAGCATGTGGAAGTCTTGGGGAGGGGGCACTGTTCTGCTACCACAATAGTCTTCTGAGTTTCCTTCTAGAAGTTTCATCTTTCACATTTAGATCTATGACCCATCTCTCATTCATCTTTGTACACAGTGTAAAACAGGGCTCAAGGCTTGCTTTTTTTCCATATAGAATCCAATCGACCCAGTGCCATTTATTGAAAAGACCATCCTTTCCCTCATTCAGCTGCAGCAGAGCCTTGGTTGTAGACCAGGGTGACCATAGTGCATGGGCTTCTAACCCAGTGGTCCTGAGGTACACTGCTAAATAAACACTGGACACTGAGCTTGGCTGGGCTGGGGTGGGAGCCCCAGTTTGTAGTGTCTGCTAACTTCTATGGTGCCAATACTCTCACTGTAGCCAATTTCAAGCTACCAACGTGAAGCCAGTGAGCTTTCCATCCATGCAATGTAAGTCGGGTCTGGTGTCCCAGTAAATGCCAGTACATTTGGTGTCATTGGCTTCAAGTTTTCCTTCAGTGACGTCAATTCATGGAGCAAGAGAGCAAGAGAATTCCTGAACAAAAAGGGCTTCTACCAAAATGAAGTTTCCCTCCTCCCTCCTTCCCTACATTTTTCCTTCCACCAGTGTACGAGGAGTGCCTGTTTAGTACTAGGCATCGTCCTAGTAGGGGAAAGCAATGGGTATATATTCCAGGGGGAAGGTCAGATATTAACCAAATTATTACCCAAAGCATCTAATTACACACCATGCTAAATGCTATAAAGGAAGCATTTTGCAGGGAGTAGAGAATGCTCATCTCCCACTCTTCATGTCCCCCAGAGAGAGGCGTCCGCTCTCCAGGGGAGAAATGTGGAGGCTCTCCTGGCCTCTGTCTCACTCATTCTTCCCCAGCAGAGGGAAACCACCTGATTTTTCAGAACTGAGAGTGCTAAGTAGCTCCCTTCCTCCCTCCACGGAGATGACCGGCCTCAGGACACACTTCCTTGGATGCAAATTTACCATGAAGTTAGTGATGCTCGTCAGCTGACACCGGGAGGCCATGGGCGTATCTGGGATCTGGGTTAGGGCAGACTGAGTTGGGTTCAGTGGGCATGGGCACGTGTCAAGTGGACGTAATTCCAGTCAGCCCGGGCACAAATGGCCACCCCCTGTGCCAACTCCCCTGCATCGTGACACAGAGCGCAGGCCAGGGGACACGACGCAAATTCATCCCGTGGCACCTGGCACCAGAAGTGCGCCCAGACCGGAAGTGTGCCCAGCAACAAGGAGAGGGAGCACTGAGGCAAGTGTGCAGAGCCAGAAACCGGTCCATGGAAATCTAGCCATCCGATGCACACAACAGTGAGTGGAGAAATGTTAGAACAAAGTATTACAGAAGTGGGTTAGGCAATTCATTGACTTAAAAAATTATATTTTTGTATTTGTGATTTTGTGGAATTCATCAGGTTCTAAAAATATTTGTTCTGCTCTCCTCTCTCATTCTAAACATATATTCTCTTTTATACCTTTTGTAACTTTATTGGCTTTTTATGAAACTCTCCTTGCCCAAATGTACAAGTTCCAGACACCCTCCCATCCTCCCACCCCACCCTAACCCCCCCACCAAATCTGGGCCCCCTCGCCACTCCTCTCGATGTGTTTTGGGGGTGTCCCCATGGTAGAAGCCTGTGACTGGGGCGACGTCTATGTCTGTGTTGGGGGTGGGCAAGTTTAGTTCAGGGGTAAGTATGAGCAGGCTCTTTGTGGACACAGAGTCCCCCAGTTTGGCCTCATCAGTTATAGAGCTGATATGCAGATCTCTGGCTGCTCTGCCTCTATCTCAACCGGTTCCAAACTTGGATGAGAAATAAAGGAATGTATCTACCATCCCCTCCCCCATCCCAGCAACAAAATATACAGACAGTTTTTTTTTTTTTTTTTTTTTTGCGGTACGCAGGCCTCTCACTGTTGTGGCCTCTCCCGTTGTGGAGCACAGGCTCCGGATGCGCAGGCTCAGCGGCCATGGCTCACGGGCCCAGCCGCTCCGCGGCATGTGGGATCTTCCCGGACTGGGGCACAAACCCGTTTCCCCTGCGTCGGCAGGTGGATTCTCAACCACTGCGCCACCAGGGAAGCCCTATACAGACAGTTTTTTTTTTTTTTTTTTTGCTGTATGCAGGCCTCTCACTGTTGTGGCCTCTCCCGTTGTGGAGCACAGGCTCCGGACGCGCAGGCTCAGCGGCCATGGCTCACGGGCCCAGCCGCTCCGCGGCATGTGGGATCTTCCCGGACCGGGGCACGAACCCGTGTCCCCTGCCTCGGCAGGCGGACTCTCAACCACTGCGCCACCAGGGAAGCCCACAGACAGTTTTTAAGAGCAAAAAAGGGGGGTCTGATCTTATCAAGGTGGGCAGGGGTGGTTCTTGAAGTCGTGAGTGAGCCCTGTTGAGATGTGAACAATGGCTAGGAGCTGATGAGGCAAAGGGGATGGGAGGAGGCAGAAGGGTTCCAGACAGAAGACTGTCATGTGCCAAGGCCCTGTGGTAGGCAGGAGGTGTGGCACATATGAGGCTGTGAGAGGAGACAGAGGCTGGGTGGGGGCAGCAGCATCAGCTGGGCTGGAGGGGTGGCGGATACCAGACCTCGCAAGGCCCCGTGGTCCATGTTAAAGAGTTTGCTTTTTCTCCTAAGAGCAAGGGAACGCCACTAAAGAGCAGCAGTCAGATCTGTGTTTTAAGAAGTGTGGACAGATAAGAGGAGGGTGGGGCAGGGCAGGACAAGAGCAGGAGCAGTTAGGAGGCTTCTGCAGCAGCAGCAATATCAGCCCCCGAGTGATGACGGCAAGACAAAGCCCAGGTCGGCTGGAGACTCTGCTGACCTTATATACCACATTGGCTTCATCTAGCAGCTCAGACCAGATCAGAGAGGCTAACTTTGCATAAAAATTAATCCATTAAACTCTTCAATATATCATCATTCATGAACCCCTTCTATTTTTACCTCCTTCCATCACAGCCCATAATAAGAACTGGGGACACAACCCAGATGGAGGGAGGGCGGCTGAGATGTGTCCTCGGGGTCTTCTTGCTGTTCCTTCTCTCTCCCCGGCCCTCGGTGTGCTGTGTTCATGCAGCTCAGTATCAGGCCTGAAAGTCCTCCTCCACACCCCGGTGTCCCAGAGCCTGCGCCCAACACAGCGGAGAGTCCTTCCAGATGTGAGAGTCGCGTTTTTTTTTTTTAACATCTTTATTGGAGTATAATTGCTTTACAATGGTGTGTTAGTTTCTGCTTTATAACAAAATGAATCAGCTATACATATACATATGTTCCCATATCTCCTCCCTCTTGTGTCTCCCTCCCTCCCACCCTCCCTATCCCACCCCTCCAGACGGTCACAAAGCACTGAGCTGATCTCCCTGTGCTATGCGGCTGCTTCCCACTAGCTATCTACCTTACGTTTGGTAGTGTATATATGTCCATGCCTCTCTCTCGCTTTGTCACAGCTTACCCTTCCCCCTCCCCATATCCTCAAGTCCATTCTCTAGTAGGTCTGTGTCTTTATTCCTGTCTTACCCCTAGGTTCTTCATGACATTTTTTTCCCCTTAAACTCCATATATATGTGTTAGCATACGGTATTTGTCTTTCTCTTTCTGAGCGAGTCGCATTTTGTTTTGAACAAGGATGCAATTCCATTATGAAAGGCACCTCTAGAGTCGATTTTTGATGTGATGGAAACAGACGCAGTCCACACGCCTTTATGGAGAGCTATGCGCCCCACACTGTGCCGAGCAGTCCAGTGGCATGTGACAGGTGACAGGTGACATGTCCCCTGGACTAAGGGAGCTACACTTAAGCAAAAGCGTCACCCATGCAAGATCCGTGGAGGCTGAACCTATACTGCTCGGATCTTCCAGAGATCCTGGTGCTGCCAGGGCATCTCCATTTACCAAACTCACGTCACCAACTCAGACGTTACCAGCATAGGAGGCATCTGCCTTCAGAATGCCTCTGTGCACAGGACCCATGTGACAAAAGCAATTGCTATATAAAACAGGTTCTCAAAATATCGCAGGAAGTCAAAACTTGTTACAAGACTCTGCAGAATAAGGAAATATTTTATTTAGCCACTAGAGGGGGCTGTTGGCTAACTTTGGAAATTCGCCTGGTGACCAGTCAGGATTTGAGGATCTCCGATGGTTAGTATCCTTGACAAACGATGTAACTAGTATGGATTACTTCTTTTGTTAAGTAACCTCGCTTTCCTGAATAAGAGAGACTAATCTAGGTTGTAAGAAATAAAAATTCAGACCACAAATGGTCCAGAAAATCCCTGAGACAGAAGCTTCTATAACCTGGAGCCCACTCTGTACTGGGAATTTGTGGAAACCCTGTACTCCCCATCCCAGACTTGCCCGGGGTTAGCATGCTCTGACTTACATCAGTGGGTGATGCCCCCAAGGGAACATCTGGCCATGTTTGGAGACATTTTTGGTTGACACAACTGGGGAGTGCTTCCAGCATCTGGTGGGAAGAGGCCAGGGAAGCTGCTAACCATCTTGTAACGCACAGCTCAGCCCCACCCCCCAAAAAAGAAATTTTCTCACTCCACGTATCCACAGTGCCAAGACTGAGAATCCCTGATTTCGATGAAAAGGGCAATTTTCTTTCCGGGTGGGAAAGGCACTGGCTGGTCTGAAAGCTGGATATTCTCAGCATCCACTGGGAGAAGCATTTCTCCTTAGGGGAGGGCTGCTGTCTGGCAGAAGAACTCATCCCTCCCAGGGGAAGTCCTCCTGGGCAGGGCCTACTTCCTAGCACTTTAACTGTCTCTAACAGAAGACCCTAACGCAGGTGTCATGTATCTGTGGGTCCTTAGGTCCCCAGGGTGGATAAGGATAGGCCTGCCGGCCAGGGGTTCCATGGTCTATGGCATGGGGCCCTGAGACTCCTCAGATGCCCTCACTGAGACCAGGCCGTCGCTGCTGGCTGAACCAAAGAAGGGACTGGGTCCTGAGGAGAATCCATGTTGGCCAGTGCCCACGGTGCAGGGGACAGAGAGAGCGGGGGTGATGGGAACGGAGGAGAAAAGGCCTCGGACCCAGAAAACACCCTTTATTATAGGCGGAACTCCACCGGGAGGCTGGCGAGCAGAGGGCCCCCAGGGCGGGAGTGAGACCACTTAGCGCTCGCGGAACGCTGGTTCGGGGTGACATTGGGACACGGGGTTGGGAAGCACAGGGAGCCAGGAAGGAGGGGCTTCCCAAGGAACGGAGCCACATCTCGAAGCCAAGGCGACACTGAAAAACTGGAGCAGACGTGTTCCCAACACAGGGGTGTGTAGGGCGCGGTCAGCTAACTGCTACGCGGCAGGAAGCTGAAATAAGCTGAATCATCCTTCCTGTGGCCACTGCGCTTGCGTAAAGTAGCGACCTATCCGATGTTGGCTCACAAATCGCACCATCGGCGAAAGCCAATCACAGAGCGACACATGTTCTTAATCCCTATATAAGCAGACTGCTATAGGATTGCGGGGTCTTCCTTCCATCCTTCTTCAACCAAGCTGTGCTCCAATAAAGTGTGATACGAGAAGAATCTTGCGTGTGGCGGCTCGTTATTCTGCTGGTCGGAAACGGCCCGCCGCAAGTGGTGCCGAAACCCGGGAACTTCGCGCCCTGCATGGAGGACCGATTCAGAACTCGACACACGGAGTGAACCGTCGGATCAAGATCCGATCTGGGTGCCATCAAGACTGACGAGAATTGTTGAAGAAAACTTCGGAGAAGATGCTGAGCTGGATGTTCCTGATGATTCTTAATCGAAGTCTTTGTATTAGTTGGAATTCCACAAAGGATTATTCAGATTGTGCAACTGAGTGCTGCCGGGCTGGAGCCCGTTGCCTTTGGAGATTTTGCCTCTTGGCTCTCTTCTGCCTTTTCCTTCTTTGGGGAGTGGGTGGGGGTAGGAATCTTTGGAGTCTGCTGTGTATTTGGGATTATGCTGTGTCTCTGGTTGGTCTGTCGTGTGCGCATCAGGGCACATCGAGATAGGGTCCTGCTCACTCAGGCACTTCTGGCTATTAATGAAGGAGATTCTCCCGCAGCCTGGCTCTCCGCCCTGAATAATTCGAAATGATTGCCCTTGCACAGAGAGGCCTTGTTGCCATTGCACCTCTATAGGGAGTCATCCATTGTCCTGATTGCCCTTGCACAGAGAGGCCTTGTCGCCATCGCACCTCTATAGGGAATCAGCCATTATTCTGAGGCAGCCCTTGCACCCTGCGGCCCTTGTTGGCATTGCACGCAGGAGGGTGCCTCAGACATGCCAACAGAAAACTGCCCTCGTACGGGCTATGTTCTGCTTGGTGTTCTAATAAATAAAAAAGGGGGAGATGTAGGGCGCGGTCAGCTAACTGCTACGCGGCAGGAAGCTGAAATAAGCTGAATCATCCTTCCTGTGGCCACTGCGCTTGCGTAAAGTAGCGACCTATCCGATGTTGGCTCACAAATCGCACCATCGGCGAAAGCCAATCACAGAGCGACACATGTTCTTAATCCCTATATAAGCAGACTGCTATAGGATTGCGGGGTCTTCCTTCCATCCTTCTTCAACCAAGCTGTGCTCCAATAAAGTGTGATACGAGAAGAATCTTGCGTGTGGCGGCTCGTTATTCTGCTGGTCGGAAACGGCCCGCCGCAGGGGTGGGGGTGGGTATCATCTTCACAGGCGGTAGGGTCCGCCCTGCTCGTTTAGGCCTTTTTCTGGGACTTTGATACCCATTCTGCATCCCTGCACAGCAAGCCTGTGGGCAGAGGGGAGACCCCACCCCCACCCCGGGGTGGCCAGTCCCTTCTCACTGCCTGGGGGAGAGGCAGGTGGCATACAGACGGGGTCTTCAGGTTCCGTCCCCCCGACCAGCCTTAAGCTACAGGTTGCTTCTTCTCTTTAGCATCTTCTTGGAATTCTCACCGTCACCAACCTCACTTTCTTGCTGGCTCAGCCTTTTGCTGCTTAAAATATGGAAGAAACGCAATTGGTCAGAACTTTGATTCCAGGTCTGTCTAGATGCAATAACAATGCATCCAATCTGATCCCATGAAAAGGCGGTGACAGGCCATCAACACAGTCTGCATTTTGACATGGGCTGTTAAGAAACTCCCAGGTTCCCTCTCTTTGGTGGGAGGTCCGACCCATGCTCAGATGACTGAGGCACGCTACCACAAATCCGGAAGCATCTGTAGCTGGCAGCGCCCTGTTGAGGCCTGGGATTGCCAGCTATTCAGGCTGGATGCTGACGGGCTGGGGGGTGGGTCGTGGCTGACCCGCCAAATGGGACACTAATAATAGCAGTAACAGTAATACCAACACTTCCCATTATCACCCATCATTTCTCAGACCCGAGTCAACGCCTCTGAGAGGCGCTGGATTTCCTGCCCAGGTTTAGGAGATCAACAAGGGCCCCGTTGTACCTGAGCGATCCTGGGGGGGCACCCCCTGAGGCAGGGTCGTCGTCCTTGGGCCCCCCAAAGTCTCCTCTGTCCCGGGGTGCCGGCTTCTTCCTTTTGGTCCTTAGGGGTTTCTCTGCAGGAGACACGTGAACCCAGAAACCGGCTCTGTGACTCTGGGTAGGTGACAGCATCTCTAGGCCTCACGCCACCCCAGCATTGTTTGAGTACCTCTGGGGACCGAGTATGCACTCGGTATCTACTGCTTTTAGACCCGTTTAACTTGTGAGGAGGCTGAGACCTCGCGGGGGGCGAGAGCTATCCCAAGCCCACAAGGCTGAAAGGTGGCAGAGCTAGGATTCAAACTCAGTCGGCCAGGCTCCTGCTGTGTTTCTGCCACACCCCGCGGACGGGCAGCCTTCCCTTCCGAAGCAGTTAAGAACCTAGAACACAGCTCCAGTACCATAGCTTTTATTTTAATAGCCCTCCATGACTTTACACACCTTCCCCTTGCTATCCCGTTAGAGGTTACAACTATGATGTCCCTGAAGTTCTGCTGGCCAAAGGAGGAGGGCTAATTATCCCCACTTTACAGATGGGGAAACAGAGTCAGAGATGAGAGTCAGCTACTGAGCAGCAGACCCAGGAATCGGAATTATTGCATTTTGAAGGGCTAGGGACACAGGGGCATCCTAGCCTAGCTGCTCATCTACAGACAGGACACAGAAGCCCAGAGAGGGTAAGTGCAGTGCCTGGGGCCACACGCCAGTTAGTGGTACACCCGGTGCTGGAACCTATACTCCCAGCCCAGAGAGCCTGCAGGGCATCGCCTTCTATGACTCACCTGACAGCCCATGCTTATTGGAAAACGGTTTGCTTTCGGCAAGGGGCACCCGGGCCAACGCCGCCAACTCTGAGATGAAGCTCTGCTCAGCTTCCTGGATGCAGAGAGAGAGGGTCAGCTGGGCCTGCCTCTGCCCTGCTCCGCCTCTACATCGCCTTCCATCAGCACGAGGGGGCGCTCTGAGAGTGGGGACAGGACCGCGTCCCCATGTGGAGGAGGACTCTCCAAGAGGCATCCAGAAACGCCAGGAGCAGGCAGACGCACGTGTGATGTGGGGGAGCTACCCACCCATCCTCGCTCACACCAGCCACGGATCCCACTTTACAGATGCGAACACTGAGGCGCGAGGGGCTCGGTGAGGGCAGCAGCACCAGGAGCAAGCGCACCCCTGGTGACTCGAGTCTGAGTCCTTAACTGCCAACACCATTGATTATCAGCCAGACCCGAAGTCCGTGGCTTATTAACTGTGGGGCACTGGGAGGTGACCTACCTCTCGGGGCCTCAGTTTCCTCATCTGTAAATGGGAGACTGGGTGTAACCCGCACCTTGGCTGTCGGAGTAGGACTTTAGGTGGTGGATGTAAAGCTCTCTGCTCAGTGACTGTCTACAAGAGACCCTCAGGGAATAGACGTTAACCACCATGAACGTCTTTCTCATCATCGTCTCAGATGTCACTGCCACACTGGCGGCGAACACTCAGACGGCGCCAGCACTCCGCTCAGCCCTGCCATTCTGGATATTTGATTTTTTTACAGGCAGCCACTTTGCTTTCAAGCCGCACCTTATAATCTCACGCTGATGAGATTTTTCTGGGATGAGATATCCACAGGTATCACGAAAGCTGAGCTTCCTGTATGTTCTAGGTAAAGTGCAAACCTTGGTCACAGCAGCACTGCCTGAATGATACCGATGTTTGCCGTGACACCAAGAGGCCCACACGGTGGCGATTCACACACAGGGAGACGCTCATTCCTTTCAGCTCAACAGACAAAACTGACGAGTGGTCAGGGCCTGGCCCGGAGCTGGGTGCTGCAGACCCGGGGGAATCAAAGTTCACAGTTGAGCAGCGAGGCTGATGTGTCATCAGCCTGTGAGACTAGCGGGGGCTGAAGGGGTCCCGAGCAGGGCGTGTGGTCCTCACAAAGGCTCCAGTGCTGACCTGTGATCATGAGCTTAGCCTTTTACTATTTCCACTCCCCTGTAAACCACTGCCCACTTTGCAAAGGCCCATTTTCAGAAGCTGTACCTGTAGCTGGGTCTCAAGCTGGGCTCCCAGATGGTCCATGACCCTCGCGCTCTGCTTCCACGCGTCCTGGCGGGTCCGCTGGTGTGCCGTGAACTGGGCCAGGAACTTTTTCTGCTGCGCCAACATCCTGAGGGAAGGAACGAAGGCCGTCAGCGCTGCCCTTCCGGCAGGCTCGTTAGACCCAGCACGAACCTTTCCCCAAGGCCTGCTGCGTCGTGGGAACTAGTGACCGATAGCCATCCTTGAGCCCTCGGAGCCAGAAGAATGGCCATCGCGGGCACGATTTACTGCGGCCACATGCCCCGTGGACACAGCTCGAGTCCCTCCACCAGCGGCTGACTCATCAGAAAAGCAGATGCTGTCTGATTAACACTTGAGAATTTACAGAGTCTCACACATACATTTTTCACTTGATCTTCAGGGTGGCTTGGTGACATCAGCAGGACAGAGAGGAGAAAAGCTCGAGAGAAGCTCAGAGGGCCGGGGGCAACCCTGAGGTCCCACAGCTGCAAAGCGGCTGGGCTGCAAGTGGCTTCTTCATATGAGAAAATCATTTTAACCCCAGGGTGTGGCAGGGAGCAGGGAGATGGTCCCCTGATAGCACCCGTCTTTATTTAAAATCTCAGAATTGCGCTAGCTCCTCCCTTGTAAAACAGAAGGCTCGTTTCCTAGGATGCAGAGTCTGAGAAACCCTGCCTACAGCAGCCTCATTACTGCTAGTGGCAGAGGACAGAGCTGGGGCTGAAGCAGGGTCCCTGACCTGGAGAGAGACCCCACCTCCCTTTCAGCAGCAGAGACCCCTCCCCTCCTGCTTTGAATACCCTCCCCTCCTTGGCTGACCTTCCTCTAGTCCTCAGCAAACAGGAACATTCAATACCACCCACTCTGTTTCTGTAATCGTTCTCTGCCTTCTTCCTGTCAATCTTGTGGTTGATTTTCTGAAAGGGGCTAAATTTCTAGACCTGAAGGCAGAAGTCACTTTTAGCATCAATAGGCAGGTGTCCATGGAGTATATCTGAAAGCACAAAATTCCACCTGCTTTTGCTTCTGCTCTTCCTTCTACCAGTAATGCCTTTCCCCTCTTCGTTGTCTTTGTCTGGCAAACTCCTATTCATCCTACAAGACCCCATCATCCGTCATCCATCCATCTATCCGCTCATTCCTTTATTCATAAAAGTATTTCTGGGCTTCCAGGTGCTATGCTGGGTTTTGAAGACACAGTTGTGAATAAGAGACTCATAGCCTCTGCCCTCATGGGGCCCCACTCTGAGCTGGGGAGGGAGATAGATATCGAACAAATAACTGTGATACGGCTGAGGTCAGTGCTCTGCATTGTGGTTCTCTTTCACACCCTCAAGGAGGATGCATTACTTTCCTGGCACTGCTCTAACAAATGACCACAAACTAGGGGGCTTAAAAAAACAGAAATCTGTCCTCTCACAGAAGATCCCAGAAATCTTCAGTCAAGGAGTTGACAGGGCCATCCTTCCTCTGGAGGTTCTAGAGGTGAACATGTCCCTTGCCTCTTCTGGTGGCCGCTGGCACCCCTTGGCTTGTGGCTGTGTCACTCCAATCTCTGCCTCTGTCGTCACATCATCTTCTCTGTGTGTGGTCAAATGTCCCTCTGCTTCCCTTGCCATTGGATTCAGGACCCGCTGGGATAACCCAGGGTGATGTCCTCATCTCAAGATCTTTTACATAAATGACATCTGCAAAGACCTTTTTCTAAATAAGGTCACATGCATAGGTTCAGGGATTAGGGACATGGACATATCTTCTGCGGGCCCCGTTCAGCTCACTACAGAAGCTGGGTGGCTTCTTTCTGTGAGCATCCTCCTCCCCAGACCCGCTCTGTCACCAGTCCTGGCCACTCTCGACCATCATCCTGCTGGCTTGTCTGCTCCCCCATGGACCTGGCTCTTGGGAACGCAGGGAAGTGACAGGCCTGCCCAGGAAGGGCCTGTGTGCCCGGGTTAGGGGCAGGGCTTCACGCTCGAGGCCTGGGGAGCCGCGCGAGGGTCCAGGAGCATCTGAGACATGGGCTGCCTCGTGTTTTCTGCGATGCCCTGGTTGCAGCACGGGAAGCAGGGAGGACGAGCAGGATTCTGGTCAGAGGCCACAGCTCTAAGCCAGGAGGGGAGCAACAAGGGCCCTGGACAAGAGAGCCCACAGAGGACAGAGGCTGTGCTGGGACAGCCAGGTGGTGCCCGAGCTTGGGAGCAGGAGCCCCTACAGGACTGCTGACCCCTGGCACGTCCTGGAGGGAGGAAACGGCCTGACTGTAGGCCTGGCTGTGGGATCTGAGTCATCCAGTGAGATGCGTAAGTTCATCGACTTCTTGTGTTTGGACTCAGATTTGACTATGGAAATGAACATTAAAAAAAAAAAAAAATCCATTCTGAAAGAGTTCTGATTCCAGAACTATTTGAAGTTCACATTGCACTGTGCAGTGCCCCATGGCTCGGCAATGACAGCACTGACGGCAATGATGGACATCAGCGCCCTGGCCACGTGCTGGCCTGTGTGTGGGCGTTGTGCAGGCTTTGCGTTGCTCATCTGCACAGTTATACATCCATGACACAGGTGTTACTGCAACCCCATTTTACAGATGGGGAACCTGGGGCTCGGGGCGTGAAGGGACCCAGCCACTATGTGGCTCATGGGAGGGGTCGCCACCGCGTCACCTGGTATCCCTAGGCAAGCTCACTCACAATCCCACCCCTTGCCAGAGATGCAATTTGAAATTTACCATCTGACTGAGAATTGTGCTTATTGACATCTCATTTTTTAAAGTCAATACCTGTCATCACCACACTGCTCTGTCCCTAGGAGCTCTGGCTGACTTTCACTAGAAACTGCACTTATGAACTCAAGGAGATGGGCATGGAGGGAAGGGCATCAACGGCCATGTATGAGCCTGTAAATCAGTGAGACTGGGTCATGCACCCACACCCGCACTGGGCTTTGCTTTTATTTTCCATAAACCCAGCAGGGCTGGACCAGGTGGTGACCAAGGCCCCTCCTCTTGGGTCACTGGGGTCAAAGTGGAGCCCTTGCACCACATCCGTCAGAATCCCTGGAGGGAGGGAGTGTGTCAGCAATTAGATGCCTGGGCCTCCCTCAAAGTTCCTGAGTCTGGGTCTCCAGGTGTGGGGCGGCCCTGCATGTTCAGCAGAAAGCCAAGTGAGATGGATGTCCCCCAGATCTGAGAACCGCTGGACTGTAGTTTGATGGATATGCGACAGTCAGAGCAAGCCCCAGCCTCAACCCAATGGCAGGGCATTTACTGACCGCTGTTAATGGCCAGAGGATTTACAGAGGGGATGCTGGACTCACTGTGACCCAGGGGACGCCGTGGTTCCTGTTTCCTAAATGAGCGTGAGATGAGGGCTGGGATTACTCATGGCATGGCACGGACCTGCTCTCCTCTACCCTGCAGAGCGGTGGTCCTGCTGCTGCTTCCAGCCGGCGGGATGCCTCCCCTCTGCCCCCTCCCCTCATCGTAGTGCCCGCACCAACTTCCTGCCACCTCTTTACTTGTCCGTCTCTCCCTGCAGGCTGCGAGCAGTCGGGTGGGAGGCGCTGTCCCCCGTGCCTAGCTCAGGACCTAAGTATGTGCTTACATGGACTTGTCGGTGCGGAGCCCACATCTCCTCAGCCCACCTGGTGGCCGGCTGCCCTTCAGTGGACAGTTCCCGCACGCACCACTGGCATCTTACAAGCACCTGCGACCAGGTACCGGGGCTTCCTCCGGCCGTGAAGGGGGCGGGGGGCTTGGCCAGCTCAGGGATGCCTGGGAAGGCTGGAGAGTTAACGCCTCCAGGACAGACCCTCAACCAATGTGGAAGGGGGCTGGTAGACAAATCCCCTATTTTCCTTGCCCCTTGCTGGCGTAACTGGAAGTTGAGTTCTGCACAATCTCTCAGGAGGTCCAGACCAGGGCTGGGCCTCAGTTGCCACGGAAACCCCTCAGCATCACAGGCCTTACTGGCTTTTCTCCCATGTGGTAGGCTGCTCAGCGGCCCCCAAAGGTGTCCACGCCCTCCTCCCTGGAATGTGTGAAGATGTTCTGTTACACGGCAATCGGGACTTCATAGGCGTGATTAAGGTTCCTGATTTAAACTTGGAGATGATCCTGGATTATCTTGGTGGGTCTCAATCACCAGAGCCCATAAAAGCAGAGAAGCTTCCCCAGCTGGGGTCAGAGAGATGCAGCAGAAGAGATTCCAAGTGTAGGCAGGACTTAATGCTCCGAGATGCAGGGGCCACGTGCAAAGACCAGAGAGTGGCCGATGGGACACCGGGAGGGCCAGCCGGTAGCCACAAGGAAATGGGACCTCCGTTCTACAAGGAACTGGATTCTGCCGACACCTGAAGAAGCATGGAAACTTCCAGAGCCTCCGATGAGAGCCTGGCCAGCAACACCTTGATTTCGGCCTGTGAGGCCCAGAGAAACCGGCGGCGCCCGCCCGACTTCTGACCTCTGGATCCCTGAGATAACACAGCGTGTGATTGGCGGTGGGTCCATGTTATGGCAAACAGCCTTCGTCCTCATTCCCCTGCTCCCTCCCTGTGCTTCCTGGGCTCACCTGCCCCCCAGGTCCTTGGCTCAGGGTCTGCTTCTGGGGGAACCCTCAGCACGGATCAGAGAGGAGATGCCAGTTCAGGGCTGTGAAGACCGCTCAGACCTGGAAAGGAAGCTCCCGCCACACCTTGACTTCCGCCCTTGTGCCAGGTCCCTTGCAGGGGCCGTGCGTAGAAGGGAGAGCCAGACAGGGGCTCATGGGCTTCCACGCAGTGGGGGAGGCAGAGGAGACCCGGGTCCGCAGGCGAATGTGTGGGAGGTCAGCTGCCGAGAGTGTCAGTGTCACTTGCACTGAGTGTAAGGTCAGTGCCGAGAGACACGTGCAATGCACAGGGGCCGGGATGGCCTGCGTGGGGACCCGCAGACAGCAGTGAGGCCTCACCTCTGGTGCACAGCTCCGGAGGCTTCCTGAGCTCCACCCGCTACCTCGGCCCCTGACGAAGGATCACCGAGTTCCTGCTTTTTCCGCAGCTTGAAATGTTCCATTCTCTCACCTAGAGCATTTAACATACACACAACGGTCAGCGTGCATGTCTGAAGGACTGACACTGCCAGGTCTGGCCCGGGCGCTGAGGTGCAGGGATCAGCAGGTCACACGTGCTCTCAGGTGTGCCTCCACCAGCGCCACAGTTCACGCTGGGAAGGACTTCGTGTGCGTGAGGATGCTGCAGCTTCCGTCACACCCTGCGAACCCGGGAGGGCAGCACCCCGGCTCTCCCTGCAACTGCTCAGGCCCGGCTTTCTTGTCAGTATCAGGAGAAAGGGGAGCCGAATAGGAAAGAGTTAACGCTAAAGGGCCACCACAAATGGATAAAAATCCACACCAGGAAGGAAAAGCCATTCAAACCCCATTCAGAGCTGCAGGGGTGCAGTTAGCCTTACAGACGTGGGTGCTGAACTGGGTGCTTTCCAAGGAGCCGGGAGGTTTAGCCTCTGAGTCCGAGGTGCACTGGTCTGCATATCAGAACCTGCTTATTCTTTTCTTTTTTAAATTAAAACAATGGTATATTTTGAAACAGATGATGAAGCCTAAAATTATTTTCTACTGGATTCTTACTACCACCTGAATTAACTGCCTATTTATTGGACCGTAGTTATAATGAGAGGATGTATGAAGGGGGAGCCCAACCGTAGCCCTGCAGATGCAGAAACCAAGGCCTAGAGAGGGGATGTGAGCACCCTGGTCCCTGAACGTTCTGCAGAGGCGATCAGCCTCATCTGTCTCCTGCCCAAGGAGACCAACCCTTACTTTGGAAAAACAGCAGGAGGGATCTGTAGCCAGCTGGTAGATTTCTGGGCGTGTCCCAGATTGTATCTGAATGTAGGGCTTAAATTCCCCAGGGCCAGGGGAAGAGAAAAGTGGCAGCTGAGCTTATTGAGAAACATAATATTCACAGGAGACCTGCCCCCAGGACCCTGCCGGTCCTTCGTTTGGGGATCTTGGACCGTCCAGGAAGCATCCGTCAGAGAACATGGGATTCTACTTTGTTCTGAAGCCCTGGATGCACGGAGGGATGGTACAAGAACAGGCCTTAAGGAACTGGATTATGTCTGTTACTACACCATGTTCTTGCTGGCCTTGGGGATCTTGTCCATTCCATCCCCTGGGTGGCCTCTTACAAGAGCCCACAGGGGAAAACTGTCTGGGCCTCAGGCACATTTATGAGCCACTAGCCTTTTCTTTCTTTTTTTTTTTTTTTTGCGGTACGCGGGCCTCTCACTGTTGCGGCCTCTCCCGTTGCGGAGCACAGGCTCTGGACGCACAGGCTCAGCGGCCACGGCTCACGGGCCCAGCCGCTCTGCGGCATGTGGGATCTTCCCGGACCGGGGCACGAACCCGTAGGTAGGCGGACTCTCAACCACCGCGCCACCAGGAAAGCCCCCACTAGCCTTTTCTTATGGACACTGTGACAGCTTTACTTGAGGAAATTTCTATCTCTTTGGCCACCAGGACGTCCAGAGCCAAACCCATGTCACCTCTAAGTAGGGATCTGATGACATATGTCCCAGATGACGGCATAGCCCCAACTCCACCTCACTGTCCTGTCCTTGTTCTGATTAGCCTACTTTAAAAAAAAATGCTACTGTACTGTATGGATATATTTCTTTAAGTGCTTTCTCAAAAGCCTTTTGGGGACAGAGCAGGAGATAAATAAATACATAAAACATTAAAAAAATTAAATCTCCCAAAATAAAATTTGAAAGACCTGACATCTTGCCCTGTCCCCAGCTAAGAGCATGTCTGGCTCGTGGCTGGCAGGGCTTCCCGGTGGAAGGGCACTATACCCTGTAGGGTCTTCAGGTGATGCCGCTTTCTCTCCTCGTGGTCCTGCATGGCCCTCCTGATCTGCTGGTAATACGCGTGCACGAGCCGGCCGACACCAGCGCTGGTCACGTAGACGCTTTCCACAGCCGCCTCCATCAGTGTTCTCTGTGGGCAGGAGGGACAAGTCTCGGCAGAGGGCACACTCGGAGCCAGCCATGGCCAACATGGTCCTGGCTCCCATCTTCCACCCACTGCCAACCTTGGCTGGCCAGGAGCAGGCAGACAGTGCGTGGCTGGTTTAAACCAGTTTCGATAATCTTATTTTCCTTTGTCAGGGATGGAGACTGACTGTATGACCCAGTTCTGGTCAATGAGATGAAATATTAGGGAAAGTCTGCTGAGGGCCAACCCTTTCCGAACATTAAGGCAAAGCCTTGGTGGGGGTGACAGACTTTGCTGTTTCCCTCTTCCTGCCTAGAATGCAAACTTGATGTCTGGAGTGGCAGTGGCCATTTTGAGACTATGAGGCAACCAACCAACACCAAGAATGATGGATCAGAAAGAGAGAGTCTGGTCCTTGGTCCTATCACAGAGCCTCTGTGCCAGCCTGGAACCACCTACTTCCACATTTCTTGTTATGTGAGATCAGTAACTTCTATTTATTTTTGTCCCTTGCAGTTACATGCATTCCTCAATGATATACTTTCAGACCCAAAGCAGAACAGAAAGGAAATGCTGAGATGTCCCATCATCAGGGACATGTTGGTTGTGCACTGGCAAAATCACCGTCTTTTACTTCATAAGATAATGGGCAAAAGTCAGGTTCCAGAGCCCCCATTTCAGCATTTATTGAATGGTTCCAAGCTTTGGGCAAGAAAAAAATACCCATTTATTACTGTTGAGTGATTGGTTATGTTCCAAGGCCTAAGAAATGTTCCCTGATCTGCAGGTGTGGACGGAAGCTGTGGAGGTGAGGAGGGTTGCAGCTCAGGGTGCGGAGCAGGTGAGAGCCCACCTTCTCACTCCCGGGCCCTGCTCCTCCCTTACTGTGGCCGGTTCTCTCTCCCTCTCTGTCGGACATCTACATCTGATTCCACCGCCCACGAGGACTCTGGGCTCTGGCCTTGCACTTCCGGTCAGGAGCTCCCACTGACGGCCAGTGGCCTTCCTTGAATTTCATTTAGCACATGGAAGGCAGAAGACAGGAAGTCCCTCTTCTCCCCTCTCAGGTCAGCAAACCCACCTGTACATCACGCCTTCTGTCCGTCTGTCTTCCTGCCACAGGGAAGTGGTGTCTACCCCCTCTGCATCCCACCCCTCCCCCCCTCTCCAGGGCCTCCACCATTCTCTCCTCCTCGTTAGTTTTTCCAGCTGGTGTACCATTCGAATCAGCAAACACATTCGCTTGAGTAGCTCCAACTTTTCAGCCCTCTCTCGATCCCCCTCAGGCACGCCCTGTTGTCTCAGTTTCTGCAAAACTTCTCAAGGGTTAGCGTGTCCTCTCCCAGTAGATCGTAAGCTCCTTGAAGGCAGGAATGCTGCCACCTGGCTACTCTCTATCCCAGCACCTGCCGCAGGGCCTGGGGCCAAGGAGCCCTGTGAAATGAACATCCTTCCAGATACTGAGCCCATGTTCTTTCTGGTGCGTGTGTGTACTGGGGGCGGGGAGGGGTGTTCATCATCATCTAATTCTGAATCAGAGTCCCTTGGGGAAGGTGAGGACAAAATATGCCAAACTCATACTTCATTCTGTTTTCCTGTAACGACCGTTGATTAGGTCAGAGTTATAGAATTTTAGGGGAAGGAAGAGACCCGTCCAGCATCGCTAGCCCTGACGTCTGGATCATGTGCGGCAGACGTGAGAGATTTAGAACGACAAGGGGTGTCTCAGAAATGTGGGTCCAACCTCTTTACTGTGCAGATGTGTGACTTTACATAAATGAAAGGACTCATGGAAGGTGCCCACAAGCGTCCTGGCATATCCTGATGTGGGTCTGCTGCCAGCCGCAGATCTGCGCCACCTCCCGTGGGTGCCGGCCACGGACTCTCTCTGCCGTGGTCTGCAATACACGGGGTGCCTTGCCTTTTCTTATGGCTCGAGTGAGGAGGCAGCCAAGGGGTCGGTCATGCAGGGCAAGGCCACCTCCGGTCCCAGCCACTCACTGAGGCTGGGAGGCTTTAAACATGTCTTTTGCCCAACGATAAGCCTCAGTCTTCCCACTCGAATGATGGAAAGAAAAATCATCCTTTCCGTGCAAGGGCTGTGGTGAGAGCCCAGTGAGACGAGGCAGGCAAAGCCCTCCTGCAGACGTAGGAGGGCGACGCTCACGTCACTTCTTACACGGCTATTTGCACACCTGGGGTTCCATCACCGTCAGTACAAGGAGTAAACCACTGCTTACTCAAGTCAGACTGATTTTAGCTGCATTGCTCAGCTGTCAGGGCCAACGCCACCAACCCTCAGGTCTCCGCAGAGGCGGCCAGAGGCAGGGAGTGTCCATGTCTCTCCCCAGGAGAGGGGCTTCGGTTCGAATCCTGCGTCAGCCACTGACCGGCTGGGCAGGGCAGCTCTGAGTGAAACCACGTCCCTCTCGGAGCTGCTGCAAGGACCGAGCCAGGGCTCAGAACGGTGCGACACGGGGCCAGGCAGCAGGCACAAGTCCTCACTGCTCCACGGGGGAGGCCTTCCCTCTTACGGGTGAGGAAAAGGAGGCTCAGGGAGCCAGGTCAGCCCTGCGAGGCCAGAAGCCCCTGGGCAGGCCCCGGCTGCTGCTCTGCCCAAATCCTGCCTCTTGTCCGCCCCCGCCCCCCACCCCAGCCCAAAGTGCCTCGGGCTCCCTGGGGCCGGGGTGGCCTCGCACCTTGAAGTCATCCCTGTCCTTGGCCCGGCTTTTGGAGGCCATGTTCCGCGCGTGGCCCAGCAGCGTCTGCCCGATGGCCCGCTCTGTGTGCTGCTGTAGGAGCTGCCCGACTTCCTGGGCCTCGGCCAGGAGCTGCTGCCGAAGCTGCAGCCGTGTCTGCTGCGTCTCCTCCTCCAGCCGGCCAGCCTCCTCCAGGACGCGCGCCTCCTGAAAAGGACGGGCGGGGAGAGGTTGGAGCCCCACTGCTGCCCTGCACGGATGCTCCGGTCAGGGCCAGGACCAGGATGTACGGTCGGCCCTGCCCGGGGTCCCAGGAAGGTTGGAGAAGGAATGGAGAAGGGGTGGAAAGTGAGGACCTCTATACGCACTTGACGGGCCTGGGTATATTGACGATCCCCCAAGGCATTTATTGAGCACCAACCACGTGCCCAGTGCCATGTGGCTTCATATACAAGCACTTCCTCATTCATCCCAAACACCGCGAGGCCTGAACACTAGCAGCGATGAGGGCACAGAGGCTCAGAGAGGCTAAGTAACTTTCTATAAGTCCCCCAGCAGAGCGGGTTCTAAAGTCACGTCTGAGTCCGCGAGTCGTCTGGGACATCATGGAGGCCAACACAAGGCCTACGGGGATTCCTTTCCCTGAAGGAATAAGAGCTGGAGAAGGAGGTGGGGGAATCAGAGGTAGGGCAGTAAGTCCTGCCTGCTTCCCACCAAGCCCTCCTGGGCCGAGCAAAAGAGACTGTGAGCTTGTCCCTCGCGAAGGGGTCAGAAAACGTCAGCTGCTCCTATAGCTCAGTGGCTACAGGAGACCTGCAGTCAGCTTGCTTGGGTTTAAATCCCAGTCCCACAATTTACAGTCTTTCTTTTGATTTGTTAAAACCTTAACACAGACTACAGAGCCCTTTTCTCCCAACGCCCGGTGACGACTGTACCTATCCGTGCTCTGATTTCACGTGCGTTTTTAGTATAATTATAACGTACACCAGAAACTTTGGGCATACTGGGTGACCCAGTACGGGGGGGCTGCCATTGTCCTGACCCCACAACGATGCTGGGGCAGGGTTGGGGTTTTGGCTAAACCGGGCTGGAACCTGGAGGCTGAGGAAGCAGCACTCCTGTCTGCGGGGCAGGGGGCTGACGCACAGTCTTACCAAGGCTCTGAGCAGCTGCCACTGATGCTCGTCCAGACACTGGGAGGAGTCCTGCTCCAGGGCGTGCTGTTCCCGCAACTCCTGGAGAAGGCTCTTCTTCCCTGACAGCCTCATCTGGGTCAGGGTGGTGATGGCGCTGCTGCGGAGAGCCAGCCTCCGGAGAGCTGAGCGTAAGAGCAGGTCATGCCCCTGCAGGATGCACTGCGTGGACCTTTGGAGAAAGTGGGGGCCGGGCTGAGGGGTCAATATTCTCGGCTCCACTGAGTGTGACTGGTTAATGTTATGTGACAGCTTGACTGGGCCGTGGGGTGCCTGGACATGCGATCAAACATCATTCTGAGAACTTCTGTGAGGGTGTTTCTGTATGAGGTTAACATTTGAATTGGTAGACTGTGTAAAGCAGACTGTCCTCCCTAATGTGGGTGGGCCTCATCCAATCAGTTGAAGGTCTGAAGACAGGAAAAAGCTGACTTACCCATGAGTAAGAGGGAACTCCTCCTGCCTGAAGGCCTTGAGTGGGATATAGGTTTCTCGTTTTGGACTCAAACTGAAACACTGGCTTTTCCTGGGTCTTGAGACTGCTGCCTTCAGACTGGCTCTTACCCCATTAGCCCTCCTGGTTCTTAGGCCTTTGGACTTGGGACTGAAACTACATATTGGTTCTCCTGAGTCCCCAGCTTGTCAGCTGCAGATCTTGGGACATCTCAGCTTCTCTCTGTATATCTACATCTATATCTATAGGTTCTGTTTCTCTGGAGAATCCTAGTACACTGACCCACCAAGAAATGCCCCCAATAGTCATGCCCCACAGGGAGCCTTTACAGAGGTCGTAGGTTGGAATTATCCCATCCCCTGCTGCCCATCCTCTTAGACGTGGTGCTGACCTGGGTTATATTCAGCCAACTGTTCCTTTACTAATCCTTTTAACTTTATCACGTTCTGCCCCAAGTTTCAGGTGCATATATGCAGCTGCCTTCAGTACATATCCACTCAAATTTCTTACATAATAGCTCTCAAAATTAACACATCCAAAACTGAAATCATGAGCTATTTTTGAGTTCCTATCCCAATGAGTCAAGTAGAAAACCTCGGTCTACCCAGCAGCCTCGACATTTGGCTTTATAACTTGAGGTATTTTCTGACAGCCTGAGAAGTTGAACAAGGCACTGTCAGTCAGTTTACCAAGGAGAAGAGACCTGGCAAACACTCCAGGCTTCCAGCCGGGGGCCCTCATCCTAAGAATAAGGAATCATCCCTTATAAAGACCTAATTTTGAATCAGCTAAATTCACCAATGGAGTGGTTGATTTGTCACTTTCTGAAATCCCTGCTAGAAGTAAGATAAATCCTCTCTGGAGGAAGATCCCATCATTCAAAGTCTCAAATTATCTCTACAATTTTTAATAACACTGTCCAGTGTTCAGTAAAAATAACCAGACTTGCAAACAGATAAGAAGTGACCAAAAATAACAAGAAAAAATGGATAATAGAAACATACCCACAAGATATTGGACATTAGAATAATCAGCTATGATGAACATGTTTAGGAAATTAAATGATAAGATGAACTTTAGCAGATAACTGGAAACTATGACAAAAATAAAATGGAAATTTTAGAACTGAAAACATAGTAACCAACATTAAGAATTCAGTACATGGGTTTAACAGCAGATAAGACACAGCTGAAGAGAGCATGAACTGGAAGATAGTTCAAAATGAGTATCTAGACTGAACCACAGGGAACAAAAATACAGAATAGCTTCTAAGAGGCAAAGGACATAAGGTGAAAATAATCTAATAAACGTGTAACTGCAGCCCCAGGAAAAATAGGGACAGAATAGGCAGAAGGAATATTTAAAGAGATAGAGGCTCAGAATTTTCAAAAACTGATGGAATATAGCAAATCACAGGTTCAAGAAGCACTACAAATTTATTTAAAACAAGCAAACAAGAGTTTCACAAAAAACCACATCCATGTTTAGGCATATTATAATAAACTGATGAAAACCAAAGAACAAAAGAAAATCTTAAAAGCAACCAGAAACAATTGAAATCAGAAGACAAAATATTACCTTTAAAAGTATTTAAAAAAAACCAACCAAACTAGGATTCTATACCCAATGAAAACATTCCTCAAAAATGAAGATGAGATAGACATTTTCAGACAAACAAAACCTAAGAGAATTTGTCACCAGCACATCTAAAATAATGAGAACCTTCATGCCAAAGAAAATACTCCTAGGTGGAAACTTAATGATACAGGAAACCATCAAGAGCAACGGAAAGGGTAAGTCTAAATGAATACTCACTGCAGAAACCAAAACTAGTATCTCATGGGGTTGAAAATATAGAGACATGTAAAATATCCAGTAAGTCATGCACCCACATCAATTCTGACTCCGAGCTTTCATCCGCGGCACTCTGCTATCGCTCTATTTCACATTTATATTCACAATGTGGTCTCGAGATCACACTGTAAGGGAGGCCGGGGTACGGTTAACCTTACGGATGAGGACTCTGAGGTTAGCACGGAGTATCACACAGGACACAGGCCCCCACCCTCCAGAAGGCTGTACTCACTCTTCACTGAGGCCGCCAAGTTGGCCCAAGACTCGGTGGACGATGCTGTCCTGGTCATCCCGCAGGTGTGTCTGCAGCACAGTGGACAGTGTGTGCTCCTCCATCCACACCTAAACCCCAGGACAGAGGGACAGGGGTCAACTCAAGTTCATGTCATCCATCATTGCTTTGTTGGATCATACCTTTTGTTTCTTATTTTTTTTAAATCCCTTTCTTAAGGGATTTTTTTAAAAGTCCCTCCTCCATCCATACCTAAACCCCAGGACAGAGGGACAGGGGTCAACTCAAGTTCATTTCATCCATCATTGCTTTGTTGGATCATATCTTTCGTTTCTTATTTTTTAAAAATCCCTTTCTCCCTTGATTTAATTACATTTTTCTCTTATATTTTCGGCTAAAGTTTAAAAATGTTTCCTATTTGCACGTACATCTTAAGGCATTTAATACATATTTTCTGTGGCATGAGGAAGGGATCTAATTTTCTTTGGATAAATTGATACTAATTGTCCTAGCACCATTTATTAGATAATTTATCTTTTTATGATGGGCCTGTCATGCCACCTTGTCTGATGTAGTTTCCATATATATATGAATTTCATTCCAGGCTCCTTCTTTTATTCTGTGGATCTGTCTGTTTATTTCTATATAAATGCCTCACTGCTTTAATTCCTGTAGTTTATAGGAAGACTTCATAGCTGCTAGGGCAAGTCTTCCATATTCTTTTGTACAAAACTGTTTTAACTATGCTTGGTTGCCTTTTTTTTTTTTTTTTTTTTTGCGGTACGTGGGCCTCTCACTGTTGTGGCCTCTCCCGTTGCGGAGCACAGGCTCTGGACATGCAGGCTCAGCGGCCATGGCCCACGGGCCCAGCCACTCCGCGGCATGTGGGATCTTCCCGGACCGGGGCACGAATCCGCGTCCCCTGCATCGGCAGGCGGACTCTCAACCACTGCGCCACCAGGGAAGCCCTGGTTGCTTTTCTTTACATATGAATTTTAGGATCAGTTTATCAAGTTTGGGAAAACAGCTTTTTTTAGATTTTCTTCTAATTGGATTGAATTTACAGATTAATTTGTAGAGAATCACTGTTTTTCCAAAATTGAGTTGTCCTATCCAAAAACAAGGCTTTTCTCTCAATTCTTGCTTTATCCTTTCAACAACATTTTATAAACTTCTCTGTTAAGCTCTTATAAACATTGGTCAGATTTATTTTTAGGCACCCTGTAGCTTTGATACTGAAGGGGATGTTTCAGGCTCCCTGTAGCTTTTATTCTGAAGAGGATCTTTATGTTATCACTGTTCTCCTCTACTGCTTTGAAAGTTACCTATTCTGTTTCTATTTCTTCAGTGGTTTAAAATTTTTAATGTACATTCCCACCTCCAGAAATCTTAAGTTAATCAACATTTCTTTTACCTTAGAATTCATGACAGTCAGCACTTCTGAAAATTTCTTATCTGTTATCACTTTGAATTTTATCTCTCCTTCATTCTCTCCTTCTAGATTCATAGCTCATACTGAATCTCACAAAATCACACTGTGTGACTCAGAACTCTTCCTTTAAGTCAGTCTCTGACTCCTCTTGTGAGGGGTCTACAATAACCTGTCAAAGTGCTTGGGAAACCAGAACATTCTAGAAAATTCTACACAGTGCAGATTCTCTAAAAGGTAAATTAACATCGTCACTAAGAACATGGGGGTCTTTGGTGTGCGTTTTGAGAAGGCAGATAAGACTAGCAACGGGATCCAAGGCCGATCAAGAGGACGGAGATCATAGGATCAGATGGTGCCTGCAATGGTCACACCACCCTCTTCAACGTTATCGAACGCAGGTTCATGAATGTTTAAATTCCGACGCAAAAAGCTGCTTCCGTGGGCTAGAGCGCTGACCCTGTTCATTGCTACCAGGTTATTCTGTGGTTTCCCATATGTTTACTCTTTGTTTCAAATTTTCATTTACTAAGGAGAGAAAGGGAAAAGGAACCAACAGGCAGTGCATGCCCGGTACATGCTCCTATAAAAGCGGTGGGTTTAGAGGTAGGGCCGGTGGAAAAGTCAACACCTAAGGCAGACACTGGAGTGCTGGGAGGAGGGAGGCACTGCAGTTTTAAAAGCACAGTCAGAGGAGGCCTCAAGGTGAAGGTGGCTTCAGGATAAAGATCTGAAGCAGGACGAGTGAGGCAGGAGCGCCCAGGGAGCTGGAGGGACACAAGGATGCCGGGGAGGCTGGAATGGGGTGAGAGGGGGAGACAGGGAGGGGGTCAGAGGGTAACCAGGTCCTGACAGGCAGGGCTGTGTAGGGCATGGTGAGGACTCTGGCTTTTCCACTGCATAAAATGAGAAGGGGGTTTAGAGCTGAGAAATGACACGATGTGACACAGTGTCTTTCATCAAATCTAATGTGCCAGTAATTATGAGATGCAGTTATTTGAGGTACCACACAGAGAGAAAAATCACTGCTAATTACATTAAGATGCACCTCAATCTCAGAGATGTTAAAATGGTATTAAAATCTGCATCTTAAAAATGAGTGGTGGCTTCCCTGGTGGCGCAGTGGTTGGGAGTCCGCCTGCCGATGCAGGGGACACGGGTTCATGCCCCGGTCCGGAAGGATCCCGCATGCCGTGGAGCGGCTGGGCCTGTGAGCCATGGCCGCTGAGCCTGCGCGTCCGGAGCCTGTGCTCCGCAACGGGAGAGGCCACAGCAGTGAGAGGCCCGCGTACCGCAAAAAAAAAAAAAAAAAAAGAGTGGTATATGATATGCTCCCTATGGAGCAGTGACTGGCCAAGATGGCAGAATAGGAAGACCCTGAGCTCACCTCCTCCCACGGCACATCAAAATGACTATTTACAGAGCAACTATTGATGAGAAAGACCTGAAGACTAGCAGAAAAAAAATTACAACTAGAGGTATAAAGAAGGGACCACAAAGAGATGGGTAGGAGGGACAGAGTCACGGTAAAGTCAAGTTCCATAATTCCAGGTGGGTGACCCACAAACAGTAGAATAATTCCAACTTCAGTGGTTCTCCCCAAGGAGTAAGGGGTCCGAGGCCCATCAGGCTCCCCAGCCCAGGGGTCCTGCATTGGGAAGATGAACCCCCAGAGCATTTGGCTTTGAAGGCCAGTGGGGCTTATGTTTTCGGGAGAGCCAGAGGACCATGGGAAATAGAGAGCCATCCTTAAAGGGTGCGCACAAAATCTCACAAGGTCCAGGACCCAGGGCAGAAGCAGTAATTTGAAAGAAGGCTGGGTCAGACCCACCTGCTGATCTTGGAGAGCCTCCCAGAGAGGCAGGAGGCAACTGGCGCTCCCCCTGGGGGCACAGAGGCCGGCAGCAGCCATTTCGGGGAGCTCATTCTACCACAAGGACACTGGTGCTGGTAAGCGCCCTTTCGGAAGCCTCCCTCTGGTTCATTAGCGCAGGGATCCAGCCTACCCACCAGCCTGTCGGCACCAGTACTGGGACACCTCAAGCCAAGCAGCTAACCAGGCAGGGACACAGCCCTACCCACCAGTAGGCCAACGGCCTTAGGACCCCTGAGAGCCTCCAGCTGGCCCAGGACCCTACCCTGCCCACCAGTGGTCCAACACCAACTCTAGGACCCCCAGGACCCTGCAGCCAGAGGTCCCGGGACCTGGCTCCGCCCACCGGTGGGCCAGCACTAGCCCCAAGGCCAGCCTCACCTTCCAGTGGTCTTAGTAAGATTTTTTTGGATATGTCTCCTCAGGCAAGGGAAACAAAAGCAAAAATAAACAAACGGGACTAAATCAAACTGAAAAGATTTTGTACAGTGAAGGAAACTATCAACAAAACGGAAAGGCTGCCTATTGAACGGGAGAAGATATTTGCAAATGATGTATCCTCTAAGGGGTTCATATCCAAAATATACAAAGAACTCATACAACTCAACATCAAAAACACAAACAACCCAATTAAAAGTTGGGCAGAGGATCTGAATAGACGTTTTCCCAAAGAAGACATACAGATGGCCAACAGGCACATGAAAAGATGCTCAACATCATCAGTCGTCAGGGAAATGCAAATCAAAACCACAATAAGGTATCATCTTATGTCTGTCAGAATGCTATTATCAAAAAGACAACAAATAAGTTTTGACGAGGATGTGAAGAAAAGGGAACCCTTATATACTGTTGGTGGGAATGTAAATTGGTGCAGCCAATATGGAAGACAATATGGAAATTCCTCAAAATATTAAAAACAGAACTACCATATAAGGCAGCGATACCACTCCTGGGTGTTTATTCGAAGAAAATTAAAACACTAATTAGAAAAGATATCCACACCTCTATGTTCATTGCAGAATTATTTACAATAGTCAAGATATGGGAGCAAACTCGTGCCCCTTGATAGATGAATGGATAAAGAAGATGTGGTATATACAATGGAATACTACCCAGCCATAAAAAAGAATGCAATCTTGCCATTTGTGACAATACGGACAGACCTAGAGGCTATTATGCTAAGTGAAGTAAGTCAGACAGAGAAACACAAATACTGTATGATTTCACGTCTATGTGGATTTTTAAAAACAAAACAAATGAACAAACGTAACAAAAGAGAGAGACACAGAGAACAAACAGGTGCTTGCCAGAGGGGAGGGGGGAGGGGGGAGGAGAGAAATGGGTGAGGGAGGTTAAGAGACACAAACTTCAGTTACAAAATAAATGAGTCAGGGGTATGCACTGTGGGTAATACAGTCAATAATTATTTAATATCTTTGTATGGTGACATGTCATAACTAGACATATCATGGTGATAATTTTGAAATGTACAGACACATTGAATCACTGTGTTGTGTAACAGGAACCAACGTAGTGTTGAGGTCATTTATATTTCAAAAACAAACAAGAAACAAACAAACCCATAGAAAAAGAGATCAGATTTGTGGTTACCGGAGAAGGAGGAGGAGGAATTGGATAAAAATAGTCAAAAGGTATAAACTTCCACTTGTAAGATAAATAAGTACCAGGGATGTAATGCACAACATGGCAAGTATAATGAACACTGCTCTATGTTCTGTATGAAAATTGCTAAGAGAGTAAATCCTCACACCACAAGGAAAAAATATTTTTTTCTATTTCTTTGAATTTGTATCTATAGGAGATGATGGGTGTTCACTAAACCTACTGTGGTCATCATTTCATGATGAATGGAAGTCAACTCATTATGCTGTACACCTTAAACTTACACAGTGCTATAATGTCAATTACATCTCGGTAAAAATGGAAGAGAAAAAAATGTTTTTAATAAAATGGAAGAGAAAAAAAATTTTTTTAATAAAATGGAAGAGAAAAAAAAGTTTTAAGTGAAAGTATCACTCTGGTTGGAGGTTGAGAATAGACCACAAGGGGCCGTAGATTCAGGGAGACCAGAGGGCTTGCTCTCAGCAGACTGAGGAGAAGCCCACAAACCTGCATTAGAACGGATCACATTTTGAGAACCACCATTCTACAACCTGTTCCAATTGTGTGACTGACAAACTCCACAACATTTAACAACTTCTCTGAGTAACAGGATATGAAATCACCAAGGCCTTTTGGATAGAAAATAAGTGGAAAATGCATTTCATAGTCTGGGTGTGTGTTAGGTTTTCCAGGAATAGTTTTGTGGGCCTTTTCATCTTATGACTAAATATTCATCTTGACCACAGAAAGTTCATCTCATTTTTGTCATCAACAAGGAAATATGCCAAGTGAGAGAGAATCTGGATCTCTAAATGTGGTAATTTAAGGCAATTAAACAATCAATCAGTAAATTAATTTTGACATCCAAACTTTGAGAAAACAGACTTGGGTCATACTTATTTAATCAGTTGATGAGGTTATTAACTTCTGCTTGCTTCTTGCATGCAGAACTCCTCTTGAAATACTTCTGCACAAGCAAAGGAATACTCACACGCATGTATATGCTCACAAAGTAAATAAATAAAAAATAAAAACCAGAAGCGATGCATTGTCTGACATCTGCGTAAAGTAACTTAAGACTCATAACTAGAGGTTTTTAGATGAATCATGGCTGTTTGCCTAATAATTTATCAGAAATGAAGTTCTAGATTTTTTTCAGTGTCAGTCATTAAGCAATTGAACAGATACTGCTTGAAGGGTCTTAACCTGCATTATCTCGCAGCAACCCTGTTGGGTATTTTGATCCCTATTTTTCACATGAAAGCTGAGGTTCAGAGAAATTTAGCGAGCTGTGCAAAAGCAGAGTTGTGGGAAATCTGCCAGGTGACCGGCAAGAGTCACCCAGCCCATTAACGGGGTTGCTCTGGTTCAAACCCAGGCATTCAGCTTCCAACATTAGAAGCCTGTCTTCAGACCACAACTGTCTCTACAAGGCCTGATCCCCATTTGGGAGCCGACATCAGAGGCACATCAGACTTATCTGGTGATCTTTCCAAACTGCTGAGGCCCAGGTTTCTCCCCTCTTTCCCTGGAGATGGTAAATTATATGGTCTGGGGCCCAGGATTGGTTAAGAATCAGAGGAATTCAGCTTTATTTACCCTTGGTGACCCTGTGATAATTTCCAAAGCTGCACTATTGTTGCTGGAAATGCAGCCAAGTTTTCCTGAGCATTTGCTATATCCCAGCTACTGGGCTTTGATTAAGGAAGTGAAATATGAAAAGCAGGGTTGCTGTCCTCCAGGAGCCTACAGCCATATGGAGGAGACTGCAAGGTACCAGTGACAGGACAACACAATGCAGCTGACGGCGGACTGAAATTAATTAGAAGGAGGTCTAATAAATTGGACAGGCAGGAAACTAGGCGCTATGCTCGTCCCTGGCTGGAAATGGCCCCATGATGCTTCCCTTTATTTATTGGTATTTTGGACAGCTCCCGTTAGTTGCTTTAGAAAACCTCTGTTGGTTGCATCAGTTGAGCGCTCTTTTGTACCTAACTGAACACTCAATGTAAAAAGACAGGGTGTTTCTCATAACAAGCACCTTGGGGTAGGCAGTCCAGGGCTGAGACAGTCCGCCTTTCTGCCCCACCCTCCTGAATCCTGCCTCTAAGTCAGAAGAAGGCCAGCATACCTCCAGTCCTCCTGTACCTGCTCTGGGCACAAAGAACAGGGAACACTGAAGAGGAGGATGTCTCCTAGCAACACTTGGCCTCTGTATTAGGGAACAGAAGCCTTGTGCAGGTACCATACCCTCTCTCATAGGCTAGAACTGCACGCGGCCACTTCTAGATGCTGGGATATTGAGCATGTTAGTTTTACAGCCTCTAGCATGCAGGAAAGCAAGAGAGAAAGGAAATGTGGGCGTTTTCATTTAGAAATTTGAGGGCTTCCCTGGTGGCGCAGTGGTTGAGAGTCCACCTGCCGATGCAGGGGACACGGGTTCGTGCCCCAGTCCGGGAGGATCCCACATGCCACGGAGCAGCTGGGCCTGTGAGCCATGGCCGCTGAGCCTGCGTGTCCGGAGCCTGTGCTCCGCAACGGGAGAGGCCACAACAGTGAGAGGCCCGCGTACCGCAAAAAAAAAACAAAAAAAACTTAATTCTTTAAAAATAAAATTGAGGTATATTAGCTTACATAACTATCGTAACACATGGCCACAAACGCTGTGGCCTCAAATGACACAAATTTAGTATCTTACATTTCTGGAGGTCAGAAGTCTGAAATGAAGGGAACAGGGCTGAGTTCCTTCTGGAGACCCTGGGGGGAATCTGTTCCTTGCCTCTTCCAGCTTCTCGAGGCCTCTCGCATTCCTTGGCCGATGCGCACATCACTCTAGCCTCTGCTTAGGTCCTCACATCTCCTCTGACTCTGACCCTCCTCCTTCCCTTTTAAAAGGACCCTTGTGATCACACTGGGCCACTCAGATAATCCAGAATAATCTTCACATCCCCAGATCCTTAATTTGATAGCACGCAATCAGGTCCCTTTGCCCTGTTAGGTAACATATTCACAGGTCCTGGGGATGAGGATGTGGCGACATTATTCTGTCTACCACATATATACATGGTTTTAATAATGAAATAGACTTTCACTGAAAAACAGGAGTCTCGTGTGTGCAGCTCCTCCCCGCAACCAGTCCACTCCCTTGAAGAACCGCTCTCTGTCATTTATTTCTATTATTCTAAAGAAGGCTTTGCTGCCCTTCTTGTCGGATTAACCGAAGGCATCATCTACTGACCTCCTATCCTGGGAGAGGAGGGCTCTTGCTGTCTTCTCCCCCTCTCCCCATTGTGAAAGGTTGGCAACCAGAATCTTGGTAAAGCATCTAGCATAGGCACTAGGGGATGCTCAGAGATGGAAATCCCTCATTATTCTTCAGAAGTTTAAAAAAAAGGCAGACTCCAGACCCAGTTTACAAAATGCTGCACCTGCTTTTCTTGCTCCAGGAGATCTTGGAAGAGTTTCCACTGCTGACTCCGGAAGCGATCCAACTTCTCCAGCTGCTGGGCCGCGTTCTCCTGGGCCTCCTGCCTGAGGTATTCACACTCTGCCTGGGAGAGGTCAGTCACACAGGGGAGCGTCTGGAGGAACAGGACGTCCACAAACTTCTGGAACGTTTCCATGGTGCTGCGATACAGCTCCTGAAGCCGAGAGCCACACGACGGAGCTACGTGTCAGGCTCTCACCAGGGCAGGGCCGAGTGTTTCACGCAGGACACAGAGGAAATCCAGCGAAGGGAGCTCTCAAATCACACACAGGCGCGTGCACGCACACACATGCACACAAACACACTCGGTCTTGGGAAACGCCCACTGCCTTCCAGCCCTCTCACCCTCACCCTGTCAAGTGCCAGGCCTGCGCTTTTGACCCAATGAGCCCTTAATCACTGGCACTTCCTCTAAACCTCCATCCAGATTATTTTCACGACCCCTCACTGGTCTCCCTGCCTCCCTCCACCCTCCACACTTAGGCGAGTTATTTGCACAAGCATAGATCCTTCAATTCCAGCTCAAATAACCTGGAAGACCTCTCTTCCCATCGCAATCAGACCTGCCTAGCAGGACTTCAGGGGCTGCCTCATTTCTCACCATTCTGTTACCTTCATCCCACCTCCCCCACTCCATTCTCTTTCTAAAACTCTTTTTAATTGTGAAAAACAAAAACCTGTAGATAATAATACATTAAACATCTCTGAATCCACCACTCAGTTTTCCTTTTTGTTTCAGACTAAAAACACTAAACCTTACAGGTTAAGTTGGAATCCTTTAAGTTCGCTCTGCAATTCTTTTCCCCTCCCTCCCAGTGTCCTCAGAGATAGCCATCCCCATGAATTCAGCATCTCTGTCTCCAATTTATATTTTTATACTTTCACTATATATGATGCCCATAAATGTGGCTTTTGGTGTGTGTGTTACTTCACATAAATGGCATCTCGTTGCATGTTTCATTATATGGATGCTTTTTAAAGCCTCTCCCCTTCTCCCCACCTCCAGGCACTTTCACATCTGAAATGGACTCCTCTTCACCCTGCAAAACCCCTGCAAAATAATCCCTTCTCTGTGAAGCCTTGCCTGGGCCACTCAGACTAACATGGACATTTCTCACCCTGGGCTCCTGCAGCTCTTTGGTTAGCCCCACCAGGGCATCAAAACTACAGTTTATCTGTCATCCTTCTTGGGCCACAACTTCCCAAGAGCAGAGGCTGCATCATACTCAGATCTGCACCCACATCTCACACCCTCCTAGACTAAGCACCTGACTGCAGTTTCTGAATGCATCACACACCAACATGATGCAGAATGCCCATTTCCCCTTCTCCATCTAGAAACTCCCCTCACATGTTCCAAACTCAATTTGAGGTCTCCTCTTCTGGGAAGGCCTCCCGACCACAGGGTTGTTTTTTTTGTTTGTTTGTTTTTTTAATATCTTTATTAGAGTATAATTGCTTTACAATGGTGTGTTAGTTTCTGCTTTATAACAAAGTGAATCAGTTATACATATACATATATCTCCATATCTCCTCCCTCTTGCGTCTCCCTCCCACCCGCCCTATCCCACCCCTCTAGGTGGTCACAAAGCACTGAGCTGATCTCCCTGTGCTATGTGGCTGCTTCCCACTAGCTATCTCTTTTACATTAGGTAGTATATATAAGTCCATGCCACTCCCTCACTTCATCCCAGCTTACCCTTCTCCCTCCCTGTGTCCTCAAGTCCATTCTCTACATCTGCATCTTTATTCCTGTCCTGCCCCTACGTTCTTCAGAAACCTTTTTTTTCTTTTAGATTCCATATGTATGCCGACCACAGGGTTTTTTACGAATAAAGTCTTATTACTTTAGCATCTATAGGGCCTAGAAAAGCACCTGGCAAATATCAGGTAATAATAATTGTTAATAATTATGAATTCTTACCATGTGCCAGAGAGTGTCATAAACGCTTTTCTTGTATAATCCCATTCATCCTTCTAACAGTCCAATGAAGATGTTATTATAATTACCATTATTTTACAGATGAGGAAACTAAGACCCAGAGAAGATAAGTAACTGGACATTTGTAGAGGTTGGGTCCTGGCTGTTGGACTATTGGACTCATGCTCTTAACCTGTATGCTACAAGGATAATTGGTTATTTTTGGAAAAAAAAATTCTCAGCACCTCCTCTGGTGTACTGAAGTCATACTTGGTGTGCTCAATGAATATAAGTTAAATTTAACTCAAATCAGTGTTAACGAAACCCAATGAATGCCATGTTTTAAAAAGTTCATGGCCAAGCTGAACTTTGTTTGTAATAAAGTGACCATGACAGGGGCACAAGGGACCCACACCTTTTTAAAAGATTTAGAGATCCTGCTTCCGAGAGTGGCCAACCAGGTAACTTGAACCAATTTCTCCCACTGAAGATGAATTTTTTTAAAAAGCAGGACAAAATGTTTATTAAATCATCATAGAAGTCCGAAAGAGCTAACAAGGTAGTGAAGGATGTGGTGCCCAAGGTCGGGCGAAGATGCAGTCAGAGAAGTGTGCCCAGCCCTTGGGCTGTGTTTACGTAAGGGGTGTAGGTCAATCCAGGGGAGATGGCTGCACAGCTGATGGACCTATGACAGCCTCAAGCAGTCGAAGGGACAGAAGGTGGAGTTCACAGCTCATATGGGTTGGGGCCTCGTAAACCATTCCACACCTAGGGCTGGAACCCAAAAAGCAGCACCAGAGATACATGATTGAAATGGAAGGAAACCAGATCTGACTGGTTTAAACAGATGGCAACCTGCAGTCTGGTCATGTGGGTGACCCAGCATATTTCAAGTCCAGACCTTGAATTAACATGACTCTGAATCATCAGAGGCCCAGTCATTGGGCAGAAGCAAAGGAAAATCCTCTCTGCGGGAGGAGAGCCTCACTGCATGCTTGAAAATATTTTTACCAATATATGTACAAATCTGAGACAAGGCATATGTAGAAAAAATAAACAGGTACACAAGGAGATAAGAATATGACCAAAGACCTATACAAACTACAGACATGAAAAACAAACCCACGGGTAGTCCAGAGAGTGTAATTAGAAGACAAGGACTTTAAAGGATTGATGCTTACCGTGCTCATGACGTTAAAAGCCACTCTTAAACCTTAAAGCAAAGAGCTAGAAATTATAAAAAGTAACGTTACTTAGTTTAAAAAAAAGTCAGAACTTCTAGAATTGACGAACACTGCTCAATAATATGAACCCAATGTATAGGTTTCATTGCAGTTTAGATGCAGCTGGAGAGAGAATTAGTACTGGAAGAAAGATCAGGAGAAAATCCAGAACAAAGTAAAGAGAGACTAAGGGATGGAAAATATGGAGGAGAAGATAAAGGCTAAAAGATACAGTGAGAAAGTCCAAAATGTTTAATTGGAGTCCCCAAAGGAAAGAAGGGAGAGTCCAGGCAGTAGTCATATTTGAAGTGATAATGGCTGAGAAATCTCTCAAAACTGATGAAAGAAATTTACAGATGAGGAAACTGAGGCTTTATCTGTACATGTAAAAGAGAGGTTAAATAAATTGCATAAGTTCACACACAGGGCCCCGATGGTCAGGCTCCTGCACCCTTGATCTAACCATGATGCTCTTAGGTAATTTTTTTTAACAAAGAATGGATGAGAGAATAAGCAGCACCTAATAAACACAGGGTCACTTTTTGTGACATTAATAGTAGATAAAGGGCTTCCCTGGTAGCACAGTGGTTAAGAATCTGCCTGCCAATGCAGGGGACACGAGTTCGATCCCTGGCCCTGGTGGATCCCGCATACCACAGAGCAACTAAGCCCGCGTGCTATAAATACTGAGCCTGTGCTCTAGAGCCCACGTGCCACGACTACTGAAGCCTGTGCACCTAGAGCCCGTGCTCCGCAGCAAGAGAAGCCACCACAATGAGAAGCCTGTGCATCGCAACGAAGAGTAGCCCCCGCTCGCCGCAACTAGAGAAAGCCCGTGCACAGCAATGAAGACCCAACACAGCCAAAAATAAAAACAAATAAATTTTTTTTAAAAAGTAGATGAAATAGTTTTTAAGAAAAAAAGCTCTTCTAGAGAGAAAGGGGATCAGCTCATAGCACCAAAAGCTTTAATTCACCAGAAAGATGTAAAGGTTCTAAATTTGTATGCACTTAATGGCATTACCCAAATCGATGCAATTTGTCACATTAACAAAATAAAGCTGAAAAGCATCAAGATGATTATGTGAATAAATGAAGAAAAAAGTACTTCACAAAATTTAATTTCCATGCAGAAGAAACACTCTTAGCAAAATAGGAAATGGAAGGAAACTTCCTCAATCTGAAAAAAGAAAAAAACTATAGCAAACATTATACCTGAGGGTGGAAACTACAAAGGTCCTGATTTTATGTAAATGGAATCATATAGCATGTTAGGTTTGTGTATCTCAACTTTCTATGTCCTTGTGAGATTCCTCTGTGCTGTCGTGTGTAGCAGTAGTTCATTCTTCCTCACTGGTCTGTAGTGTTTCACTGTATAAATACACCACCATTTATCCGTTCTACTGTTGAGGGACATTTGTGTGGCCTCTTATTTTAGACTATCACACATTCTGCTGACATGAACTTTCTCGTGGATGCCGTTTGATACACATGTGCACTTGTTTCTCTTGGGCATATGCCAAGGAGCAGAATTGTTGGGCTATGTGTGTGTGTAGCTTCAGTCCATATCCTCCATAACTAGTAGCCACCAATTTGATTAACATTTTGAATTTATAGATCAACTTGGTGAGGATGAACATCTTGACAATATCAAATCTTCCAATCCAGAAACATGGTATATCTTTACATTTATTTAGGTCTTATTAATTTTTCTTAATATTGTTTTGTGAGCAGGGAGTGGATTGGGATTGGGAGGAGGTGTGAGGGGGCTTCAGAGGTCCTGGTTATGATCTCTTTCTTGATCTGGATGGGGGTTGCATAGATGGGTGTTTTTAATAGTCATTTGTTAATCCATAGGGTTATGTGTTACATAGATGGGTGTTTTTAATAGTCATTTGTTAATCCATAAGGTTACATGTTATCCATGTATTTGTGTCTATTACATTTCACAATAAAAATGGTTTAATAAGATGGGAGTGATTTACATTTTCTTCCAGCCTCTGGAAATCCCAATTTTCTGCTAGGAGACAGATTTTAAAAATTGATTCTCCTATGTTGGAATCTATCCTTCCACAGCAGCAGTTGGGGATACTAAGACACACCTTTTTCTTTTGTGTTCATGATGGTCAAACTGCAAAAATACACTGTTTGCAAATTCAAGAAAGGTGAACTTTGTAAAAACTACATGGTCCATTAGTCAAGGCTCTTTCTAATAAAAAAATGTGCTGGATTCTGTCTGCTCCCTGGACAGAGACACATCCGCGTCATCGCACGTGCTCTGATAGGCCATGAAACACATGGCTTCCCACTTAACGCTGACACGTTTCGTTTGGGAGATGATGATTTATCCTGTGCCTGAAATAGAACAGGAATTAATCCGTGTTCTTCTCTCTCAGCGTGTGTGAGGGGTCGGACAGCAGGGGACACTGGTCAGGGGAGAGGCTGGCCCTGGGCCTCAGCCCTGCACTTTTCCTCAAATAGAAGCACACAGAACCCAGGCTAGGGCGGGATTTCACCCTGACTCGTCCTTCACTGAGGTTTCCACCTCTGCAGCCTGACCCAGAGGATCCAGCGTCCTCTCCAGGCTTCTTGCAGAGAAAGGACTGGGGCAGGGGAAGGGCACACATTCTGAAACCTTTGAAAAGAAGTCTCAGTTTTCGTGCCTGCAAAAGGAATAAGATGCGAACTACATCTGTAAAGACAGCACCTGCCTTGAGGGCTGATTGCCAGGGATTAGATACAGGACACAGCACAGAGCGAACGCTTCATAAACGCCGGCTATTCTCATTCCAGAGAGGTTGGGAAAGTCAGCGTGTGGCTCTCAATAAATGTTACCTGTTGCTCTTTTCATTCCCAGAACAGAGCATTTTGGAGAAAAGGCAGTGTGTGTTTCCATTTGCTTGCAGGGTGGGGAGGAGAGAGGGAAGGGAAGGGGGCGTTCCCAGCAGAGGTGGGCAGGTGCCCTTGGGAGAAAGCCAGGTGGACCAGTGGGCGGAAGCACAGGATGTGTGGAAGCAGAGAAGCAGCAGGGGGTCAGCCTTCCGGGGGGCAGGGAGCTCAATGCCATGCGGAGGAGTCAAGACCTGGCAGCCTGCACCCGTGAAGGAGCTCACACAAGGCGCGGATGTGGCCAGGTCTGAAGATGTACTGATGAGGGTGAGTGCTGACTGAGGGAATAAAACATGTACTTCCAGGATCCCATGGACATGGCCCGGCTCCCTGTGAGTTTCCGGTTCATCACAGGAACCAGAAATGTTCCTCTGCAGGGACCACACCCTGACAGTTTTGAAGATGCACAGTTAACTCCTTCAGAGTCAGGTGTGCACAGGATCCTGGGACAGAGCAGTGCTGAGAGCACAGGTGAAACTGGGTCTCTTAAAAACGGGAAGGGGAAGCTGGGATGAAGTGAGAGAGTGGCATGGACTTATATATAAGTCCATAGATAGCTAGTGGGAAGCAGCCGCATAGCACAGGGAGATCAGCTCGGGGCTTTGTGACCACCTAGAGGGTGGGATAGGGAGGGAGCGAGGGAGACACAAGAGGGAGGGGATATGGGGATATATGTATATGTATAGCTGATTCACTTTGTTATAAAGCAGAAACTAACACACCATTGTAAAGCAATTATACTCCAATAAAGATGTTAAAAAACCCACAAAACTGGAAGTAGGTTGGATCAAGGGTCAGGAGCCTGGGAACCCACCTGCACTGGGTCACTTGCCAGCAGTGTGACAAGGGGCGACTCTCTTCCTCTCTGGGGCTTCACCCAACAGAGGAGGAAAATGATACCTGCTTCCTGAGGACATGCGACACAGGAGACGTGTGCGTGGATGGGCACAGTGTCTCCAGATCTTCCTCTCCCCCAGAGCCATGCCCTTTGCCACATAACCTTGCACGCCTTCCCACAGGGAGTGGGAAGCGCCTCCCCAACCCTTTAACTTCGGGTCAGTCATGTGACTTGTGTTGGTCAACAGAATGAGGTGGAGGTGAAATGGGCTAGTTTGGAGGCTAGACCCCTGTCATCGCTATGAGAACATTCCCAGGCCAGCCCACTGGTCCTAGGAAGAGTAGAGACGGTTGTGTGCGTGGCCAAGTTGTGTTAGTCACGCCTAGATCAGACAACCACCAGCTGACGCACAGACCCTGGGGATAAATCACTGTCATTTTCAGCAACAGGGTTTTGAGGTATCTTGTTGCACAGCATTACTGTGGTCATAATCACGTGATACCACACCGGACAGAAGGGGCCCTAAAGGTGAAAGCTCTGGGGTAAAGGTGTCATATCCTCACAGCCTTCACGGGTTCATCCTGCAAATGTCTCTTGAGCACCTACTGCAGGAAGGCTCTGTGCCAGGGTGAACAAAGCTGACGTGGACCCTGACTTTAGAGAACGCACCCCCAGTGAGGGGGCAGACATCGCACAGGAACTCACGATATCCTATGGCAAGTGTGATGACAGGGAGGCTGGGAGCCCTAGGGACAGACCAGGGAATCTAACCGATCTGAGGGGGAGTCGGAGAAGGGCTCCCCGAAGAAGTGACAGGTAAGCTGAGATAAGATGAGAACAAGCCAAACTGAGGGGATGGAGGGAATGGTATTTCAGGCCGCAGAAGAGCACATGCAAAGGCACTGGGGCAGGAGGGACTGGGCCACCTTTGGGGAGCTGAGGGATGTCTGAGGTTGGCTGGAAGGCAGGGAGCAAGGGACATGCCTCCAAACAAGTGGTGAGTGGGCTGTGTCACATGAGCCTTGTGGGCTAGGTCAGGGGGCCTTATGGGCCAGGTTGGGTGGGTCTCATGGACCAGACTAGGTTGGCCTTTGGGCCAAGTCAGATGGGTCTCATGGGTCAGGCCACGTGAACACTTCATTGGCCAGGCTGGGTGGTCACCATGGCCAGGTTAAGGATGTTGGACTTTATCCTGAGAGCTATGGGTGGCATTCTGGGGTACTAAGTGGGTTCTTTCATATGGTCAATCTACAAAAGAAGGCAGCTAAGAATTCCTACATCAGAGAGGTTAAATGATATGGACCAGGCCGCATAGCTGGTACAGAGCTGAATCAGGCCCACAGCCTGGCCTGTCTGATTCCTGGGTGACTCTTCTCTCCTTTGCAGTTTGCAACTCTTTGCAGGGAGGTGAGCTGACTGTGAAAATTACTAAAAGGAGGGAGAGGTATAATCGGGTAGCAGTGGTACCCTGAGGGCACCGGCAAGTTTTACTTCTGTACATGAAGAAAACATAAATGAATTACTCTACTAGTCTTGCTAAAATAAAACAAAAAGCCACGTTCCCGTAGCTTGCTACAGTAAAGTAGATATAAGCATGCCAGTCTATCTTTCTCAGACCTGTCATACTTAGTGATGATTTATCACACTTTAACCTTGATAAAGGACCATGGAATTGACTCACCCTCTGTAGCACCTACAGAAATCCTCTTTCCAGTGACAGGAGCTGTATGGTGCCTACACTTGTCAATTTCCTTCTCAAGATCTACTTCCAATAGAACACTGCCCCCAAATCATTGTTTTGGTATTTCTCCCAAACCTAGTTTCTTCTACTCTTTGGAAACTTACTGTTTCCCACCTGTGATAGGCAAAATAATGGCTCCCCAAGATGTCCATGTTCTAATCCCTGAAACCTCTGAATGTGCCACACAGTCAGAGATTTTGTGGATGTGATGAAAGGACTAAGTGAAAAGCAAGGATCCTGAGATGAGATTATCCAGGGTTATCTCAGTGGGGCCCACATAATTATAAGGGTCCTTGTAAATGAAAGAGAGAGGCAGGCAGTCAGAGTGAAAGGAGATGTAGGATGGAAGCAGAGGCAGGAAGAGTATGGCTGTGGCCTGGAGATGGAGGAAGAGGCCACAAGCCAAGCAATGCAGGCACCTCTAGAAGCTGGAGAAGGCAAGGACATGAATTCTTCCCTGGAGCCTCCAGAAGGAACCAGCCCTGCCGATACCTTCACGTCAGCCCACTAAAACCCATTTTGGACTTCTGACCTCCAAAAACGTAAGGTAATAACTCTCGTTGTTTTTAAGTTGTTTTTAAGTTTAAGTTGTGGTAGTTTGTTCTATCAGCAATAACACACCATCTTCAGGATGCCAATGTTTCAGCTGATTGATATATTCACTGATGCATTGATTCACCCATTCATTTACTCATCAGTGTTGCCTGATTGCCTGTAATGTGTCATCCCCAGCTGGATTCTGCAGAACACACCGCAGCCCTCCCAGCAAGGACTCCACACCCCCGCCTTCCTCTTGTCCACCAAATCACTTCTCCCCACCTGAAGGTTACAGCCCTGGGCCTGTAACCCAGGCCCCCAGCTGTGTGACCTTGAACAAAATACTTTAACCTTTCAGTGCTGTGCAGTGAAGAACTGACCTTGCTGAAAGAGAGGCCTGGCCTTGGTCCACGGTTCTTGAGAAGTGACTTGTAAGTTCTTGGAATGTCCTGCCTGATAAGAGGGTCTCTATTTACCTGGGAACCTCGGGCAGCTTCAGACAATCTATGACAGTGATGCGATTTAGGGTGGGGCCCTTGGGCCATGTGGCATCAGCTCCACCTCTAGAGGGGCTGGGGCTTAAGGTCAGCCACGGTGGTGGTCAACCACATCTATGTGACTGAGCCCCAGTAAGAACTGTGGACACTGAGGCTTGGGTGAGCTTCCCTGGATGGCAACGCTCAGTGTGTAATGCCACGCATTGTTCCCAGGAGAAGTGAGCACTGTCCACGACGCCACCAGGACAGGATACCTGGGAGCTTTGCAGTTAGAACTTTAGACTCTGCCCATGTGCCTCTTCTCTCGGCTGACTTAAATCTGTATCCTTTTGCTGAAATAAACCATAACCGTGAGCAGAACAGCTTTCAGTATGAGTCTTTCTAGAGACATGAAGAACCTGAGGGTGGTCCTGGGGACCTCTGGACTTGCATTTGGTATCAGAAGCGAGGGTGGTCTACTCCCAAACACTTCATGAGTGCTGACCATTATTATTCCTGTCTTCTTTGAGGACAGAGCTTCACTTTTTCTCTTAGTTTCCTCAGCCCTAACTTCCCATGAGACTCTGAAGCTGAGACGGTTGACCTTGGCAGGGCTGTTATCACCCTACTCCCCCAGGAGCCCTTCAGGAGAAACAGTAGGGGGAGGACAGTCAGAAATGAACAAATAAACAAGCAGGTCTCCGGGGCACCCTGTGATGCAACCGTGGCAAACTCAGCTCTGCGCCTGTCATTATCAGCAAGACTCTGGGCTCATTTCAGGAATCTCTCTACAAGGCATCCATCTCAGTCAAAATGAGAATTCACTGTTTGTTTAGAGGCCAAGAGACAGTGGGGGTTTAGAAAAATGCACTTTTCTCTACAGCCTGAGAACCGTTAGGTGGTGATCAAATTTATCTCACAGCCGCCATGCCTACAATATCGTGATCAGTGCCCAAAGAAAGGGGGGAATTATGTGCACACACACCTGCTTAGACGGTGAGTGATACTAACCAGGACCATGGTAACAGATTTAAGTGCTCACTGTGGGCCTCACACTCTTCTATATGCTTAGCATGTGTGAACTTATCCAAACCTCTGAATAGCCATATGAAGACCCAGATAGTGACCAACCCCATTTTAAGAGGAGACCCAGATACTGACCATCAAAACAGACCCCAAGCCCAGGCCTCCTCACCATCCTCACCCGCACCATCCTGGCCCAGGCCCCCAGCATCTCTTGCCTGGACCGCTGCGATGCCTCCCCAGGCCTCCCTGCTTCCACTTTTGCCCCCTACAGTCCATCCGCCATACAGAATCCAGAGGGATCCTTGGGAACATAAGGCAAGTCATCTCCCTACTCAAAACATGCCGGCAATTTCCCATCTCCCTCAGAAGTCAATGCAAACGTCTTCGGATGGACTGCAAGGCCCTACAAGACTCTGACCTTAGCCCGTACCTGTCTCCCCTTCCCCCAGAGCTGCCACACTGGCCTCCTTGCTGCGGCGGCTGCTGGAACCCCACATGTGCTGCTGTCTCTCCAGCTCCACAAAAATAAGCCCTTTATCTGTTTGGTTCACTGCTGAGGCCCCGGTGCTGAGACTGTGGGTTGCACAAAGCAGTGCTCGATAATATTCATTGAATGAATGAACCAACAGGCTCGCAAGCTTACAGCTGGTCGGCGAGGAAGCCACACTCTCCCCCAGGCCCCGGGTCCAGAGTCATGCTCACCATCCCTGGGCTCAAGGCTTCCTGATCAACACGCTCAGTGACGGGGCAGAAGGGAAGGTGTTAACTGAGCACCTGCCACGTGAGGCCCTCAGCCCTGCCCTCCTGAGCTGCCATAATGGTCACCAGGCTCTCTGTCTCCATCTCACAGATAAGGAAATGGGCTTGGAGCAGTTAAGGCTCTTGCCCAAGGTCGCCCACCCAGGAATGTTGGGCGCCCACCCGGGAATGTCCTCGCCAAGCATTCCAATCTTCCAATTGGCTTCTTTCCACCACACCAGAGGATTTCAACCTCCACCTTTTGGAAATATCAGATAAAGCAGTTTCCAATACCCAAGGCAATGATTTCCACAATTAAGGGATGTAAAATAAACCAAAGTTATCTGGTACCAGAGGGCCTGATGTGCAATGACGACGTGAATCATAGGAAAGAGCTCTGCACTGACTCTGGGAGAGAAGCTGGCACAGGCCTTGGGCCATTGCTTTCAGAAGGACCTGCACAGATGCACAGAACTGCTGGCCCCCCTTCACCTTGCCGCTGACCCCTCCTCATGCAGGGCATTGCCAAGTGCCTGCTTCCAAGACAGAGACTCCAGCAGCCACCACCCCTCACGCACACCTGCTGGGTTCTCCTGATGCTAGAAACAAGGGCGTCTTTACTTCCTCGGCCCAAACTTCAACGGGCTGGCAACGGTAAGCCAAGTGTACAATATCCTAAGGACGTTGCTGGGGCGTGAGGCTGTGGTCACATCAGCATCATCAAATCTTTACTGAAAATGATGTATTCACTGCCACCCACTGAGACTGGCGCGGCGCTTCCACATGTATTTCCTCCCTGTAGCAGTGCTCAGTGTTTTATCCTTGCTTTGTGGAGGACGAAAGTGGCATTTAGTCGACCAAGACTTTAGATTCTAACTGCAGCTCCAAGGAGGAAGTGTCAGCCTGCTGGACACACTGTCCCCTGCTGGACAAGAGCTCAGGTGGGCGCATCATCAATGGCATCTGCCCATGAGTCTTAAGTCCATTGGACTCTCACCCCATCCCCCCAAGGCAGCGGTCCTCAGACTCTGCTGTGCATCAGAGGAAACTGAGGTACAAGTTAGATAACCTGCTGCCGACCACACAGCTGGTCAATGGCTGGGCTGGGACTGGACCCCAGGCCATCTGAGTCCAGAGCCTGTCCTCACTGCAGGATTCACAGCCCACGCTCAGCAGCATGGGTCATGGCGAGGACATCAGCACTGAGGTTAGAGAGACTTACTTTAGATCCCATCTCTCTGCTTGTTGGCTGTAGGACTCGAGCAGGATGGTTGGGCCAGCACAGAGAGATTATGTAACCAATTCAAGGTCACACAGCATGTTAGTGCCCAGAAGGGGACTGGAATTCAGTGTGCTCACTCCCAGCCCAGGGATTTGAGTCCTGACTCCCCCCAGGCATGGTGGTGTTCCTTTCCCGCCTGGGAGCCTGGGGCTTTGACAAGTTGAATCCCACCCTGCACTTTTCCCAAGAAAATCCTTCCTGGTTCCTTATCTGTGAAGGAAGGAAAATGCAGTTTCTGCCTCACAGGATTCTCATGAGGACAAAATGATCAAATACTCAGAAAGCACTTACAACAGTGGCTGGCTCTGAACAAGACTGGCTCTGGTATCAGTTTCCTGGGTAGCCAAGACTACAGAAGTCTATTCTCTCACAGCTATAGAGGCCAGAAATCAAGGTGTCAGCTACCTCTGGAGGTTCTGGAGGGACCCTTCCTGCCCCTTCTGGCTTCTGGAGGCCCCAGGTGTTCCTTGGCTTGTGGCCACATCACTCCAGTCTCTGCCTGTCTTCACACGGCCACCTACCTGTGTGTCTGTCTCCACAATGACTTTCTCATAAGGACACCAGTCATTAGATTTAGGGCCCATGCTAATCCAGAATGATCTCTTCTTAACTAATCACATCTGCAAAGCCCCTCTATTTCCACATAAGTTCACATTCTGAGGTTCCTGGTGCACATGAAATTTGAGGTACACTATTATGGACTGAATTATGTCCCTCCAAAATTCATATGCTAAAGCCCTAACCCCCAATGTGACTATATCTGGAGATAGGGCCTTTAAGGAGATAATGAAGCTTAAGAAAGGTCACAGGGTGAGGTCCTAACCTGACAGGACTGGTGTCCTTGTAAGAGGAAGAGACACCCAAGCTCTTTCTCTGCCACGCGAGGACACAGTGAGAAGGCAGCCATCTCCAAGCCAGGAAGAGAGGCCTCACTAGAACCCAACCTAGATGATACCTTGATCTTGGACTTCCAGCCTCCAGAGCAGTGAGAAAATAAATGTCTGTGTTTAAGGCACAGGCTGGGGTCCTTTGCTACGGCAGCCTCTGAAAACTCACAGACACCACTGAACCCCACACAGTCGCCATCATGACGAGGGGCTGCACTCCCTGTCCTTCCTCCTGTCCTGTCTGGGCTGCCCCCTGACTCCTGGTCCACTTGGAGCTCACCTCCTGATTCAAAGCCCATCTCAGGCATCACCTCCAGCGGATGGCCATCCTTGACCTCACCTTCACCCCTATGTCTCTCAACCCTCCTCTTTGCACCCGTCAGCAGGGATTTTGTAAGGGCAGCCAATTTGGACTGGGCATGTCCCAGGTGCAAGCTGCTGTCCAAGGGCCTCACGTGCATTTGGTGTTCACACCACCACCATGAAGATGGGCATCACTGGCCCCATTTCACAGATGGGCAAACTGAGAACTAGAGAGGCCAAGTAATGTTCTGGAGGCCACACAGCGAGGAGGGAGGAGAGCCAGGACGCAGACACAAGCACTCTGGGTCCAGGTGAAACTTCTCCAGGGTGCTCCCCACCACGGTGGCACTTGTGACCTTCCTTCTTGACCGGGGCCACATTCCACCTTCCCAGCAGCTCTGGGTCCTGCCCGGGGCAAGGAGCTCTGCCTGTCTCGGTCACTGCCATATCCCGGGAGCCCCTCTGGCTTTGGAGGGCTCGGGTGCTCTCTTCCTATTATCTGAAAGCCAGCCGTCATTCCAGAGCTGCACGAGGTTGCCCAGGGAGAAAGAGGTGGCACCAGCACTGAAACTCAGGCCTCCGTTTCAAGCCCAACCCTCCTTCCTCATCACCGCTCTACACTCATGACGCCCACAAACGCTGGCCTATTTTCATCCTGGGTGAGCTGACTTCCAAAGACCTTTGCCTCTAGGGACATTTGGAGGTGAGGGTCCCGAGCACCTCAGAAATGGAAAGGGCCTCAGATGTGACCTGGGCCAACCTCCCTCCCTGGTTTCTGCCAAAGAGGGTCTCGGGGTCCCCCGCCCAGGAGGACGTGAGGTTCTCACACATGCCTGGATCCTGAGGTTTTCCTGCCAGTCCCACTTGAAAACCACATACCTGGCAGAGCGCGGCCACGGCCTTGGTGGCTCTGACATCCTCCTCTTCCTCCAGGTCACTCCGACTCAGCCTTTGCCTCTCCAGGACCTCGTGAAAACCCTGTGAGTAAAACGGGAGCTGAATCTGGAAGGAAAATGCTGATGTTCTTCCCAGAAAAACCTCAACGGACCCCGCCTCTCAGGTTGGAAGGATGTTCACCCCAACTTATACACAAGGAAACTGAGGCACAGGGATGTATGTGACTTTCATGGCTTGTGAGTTGTGGCTGAGGCCGGGACCAGTGAATTCGACCTCCAGGAAAACCACAGACTGTGATTCTGTCTGTGTACCCAGCAGGAGAAGGTGGGACCAGCATCCCTGTCACCCTTCTCTCCTGGCCACCCAGACATCATTTTCTGATTTCAGTTGCTGGGGACCACCATCCAGGCCCTGGGAGGCCCACCCAGTGGAGCCCGAGGCCCAGCAGGGCCACTGGAGGTCAGCGCGGTCAGTGGCCAGCCAGACTCCGCTCTGACCAATGGACCTCAAGGAGCCCAGCAGAGTGACAGGGAGGCGTGCGCCAGGTGCCCCAGACACAGGCAGAAGGCACCGCAAGGCGAAACCACGGACGGTGGACTCCTCTTAGGGGGCAGCTGTGGGGGAAGAGGCCCCATGGGGGAAATGAGTAAGCTGAGTCTTGAAGGACAAGGAGCGGTTCCTGGAAGGAAGGTGGGGGGCCAACCCAGTCCCAGCTCAAGGAGCTACAGCAACAGAGACCAGGCAGTTAGAACCCTCTGGCCTTGGTGGGGGCAGAGTGGGAGGGGAGCTGAGAGGGAGGGGCTGCACGTGGTGCCAAAGGCCGTGCTCATTCATCAGTTCCTTGTTCATTCAATCACTTTTTTGTTGTTTGTTCATTCATTCAATTATTTGTTCTTTTGTATCCATCCATTTGTTCACGTGTTCATTCATTCTTTCCTTCATTCATTTGTTTGACTTTTCTTTCATTTGTTGGTTCTTCATTCATTTCTTTGTTCATTCAATTATGTGTTCCTTTGTTCTTCCATCCATCATTCATTGATTCATTTGTCCATTCAGTTATTCCCTCATTCCTTCATGCACGCATGCATGCATGCGCTCAACCCTTCCCTCCTTGGTCCCACGTTTCCTGAGCACCAGCATGTTTCCTGAGCACCAGGTCCTGGCTGTGCTGAAGTCCTGGGTTGCAGAGCTGACGCTGTCACCGTTTCCACACTCAGGACTTGCACTGAGCAATGTGATGTCAGAGAGAAGGGCCTAGAAATCTCAGAGTAACAAACTGCTGTATAATCGTATCTTTTCACTCTCATTTCAAATGGATCTTCTTCAAGACAGAAACAGCCCCCCACCCCACGGTATGACAAACCCCAGAAACCCCAGGCGTGGGCCCTGGGAGGAGGCTCTGTGGGTGCGGAAGGGCACTGGACCAGGGAACCAGGGATGTGAAGACCTCTCCTCCGTTCTGGCCGCTGGCTTCTCACTCGGGTATAGCCGCCGCCACCATGCCGGCCCCCAAGGAGGGCACGTGTCTGGGCTCTGGCCTGAGCCTGGACCCAGCTACAGTCCTGCCATCCCCTCGGCAGAGCTGAGACAAGCAAATGCTAGCGAGGAGAGAAGGACCCAGAGACACAGGCCGTGGCTGCCCCTTACTGGTCTGGCTGAGCCTCAACAACCCGGCAAGGCGGCGCTATGACGCCCATTGCACAGATGAGGAAGCCAGAGGGTTAGCAAGGTCGCTCAGACACAGCGGCAGAGTCAGCATCTAAACCCAGGTCCTGCTGCCTCAGCGCCCAAATGCTTACCAACCCTGGGGGACGCCACTGACAAGCAGCCCTGCCTATCCCCGCCCCCTCCACCAACAGGGAAACTGAGGCAGAGTCCTGCTCTCTCTCTGCGAACTGCAAGCCCTGGTCCTTCCAGCCTGTGCTGGCGCCAGCTCCCTTGCTATCCTTCAAGCAGAGTGACACCTTGCTTCCTGCCCTCCAGCCGGTCTCCTTGTCTTTTTCCCAGTCAAGACCACGAGCGTTGGCTACCTTGGCCACCTCGCTGGTCCTGCCTGCTCAGCCCCCCATGCAGGGTCCTCCCCTGACTTGCCACCTGACCCAGCGAGGGGGGCCATCCCTGTGTGACAGCCTGCCTTACATCCAGGACACGCCTGTCCCCTCTGGGGACATCGCACGCTGGTCTGCATCGCAGGTTGGGCCCTCGCCCTGAGCCATCTGTGTGAAGCCCTCTCCACGGCCCCTCCCACCGTCTTTCCATCGTCCCAGTGAGGGCGGTGCTGCTCGAGCCACTGGCTTACAGACCAGGAAGCTAGGGATGCAGAGCCCAAGGGAGCTGGCTAAGGTGACTGGGCTGACAGGTGGGAGGCAAGGAGAGACCTCCCGAATGGCAAATGCCAAGGCCTCTGGCTTCCCAAGCGCAGTAGCGGGGGGCCGAGCCCCCTCCTGCCACCCTGATCAACCCGCGTGGCTCCCTGGGACGGCTGTGCCCGCGGACGTGGGAGCGAGTCAGGAGCAGGTCACCTGGAGGAACTCCTCGGGGTCGGCGGTCTGCGGTGCCGTGGCCAGGAAGCTCCTCTGTTCCTTTTGCTGGGCCAGCGTGATCCTTGCCATCCCCTCCGCCTGGTGAACCAGTGACGCTTTGACCAGGTCTCTGCCTCGCTGGACAAACTCTGAAATTGAAATAAAACAAGGTTGCTCCCCCAGCGAAACCTCCACTGGCTGCTTCTGCCAGCACGTGGAGGGTCAGAAACTCTGGGGCAAGTCCCCTTTTTATTCTGGTTTTATCATTCAGGGCCCTCTCCCTGGGGTCCAGGACTCAGAGCAACATAAGAGGTTTCATGTAATTGCTGTGCAGGGCGGCCGGCCAACCTGACCAAGAAGTAAACAAAGGGGTATTTTCCCGGAGAAAAGAGTGTGAGGGAGGGGTAGGTGGCAGAGGGAGGGACAGGTGACACAGGGTACAGAGAGCCTGAGTCTTCAGGAAGATAGTGACACGTCAGACTGGAGTCGAGATTCAAAAACTGCCAGGGTGAGTTATTAGATCAGCAGAAGAGAAGCAGGGTGAACCCAAGGGCAAGGCACCCTGTGGCAGGGGAAGGTGAACTTGGGGAGAGAGGGGCGGGGCCTAAAACCACCCTTCAGCCCACCTGCGTCTTTCGGCCCCAGCAGTGCGCCAAGTACAGGGCCAGGAACTGGGGTCTACCAGTGAGCAGGACCCAGCCCAGCTCTCAAGATGTTCATGGAATGCAGGAGAAGAAATTATGCTGCATGAGGGCCAGGGCGGTGGCAGGGCGGGGGGGTGGGCGGAAGAGGGGGCACGCGCAGCGTGGGACCCCGGAGAAGGCTCCTGGGAGTAGCGCCAAGGACGAGGTTGGTCAGATTCTGTCCACTTGGGTTTTGGGGGAGATGCTGAGCAAGAAGCTGCTGAAGCAAGTGAGGGCCTGGCGACGAGAGGTCTGCAGTCCTCGGAAGTGTTGGTTTCAGCATCTCACACCATCCCCACCGCCACACACAAACACACACACACACACACACACACACACACACGCACACACACACACGTCACACCTCCTTCTGCACTTGGCCTAAGGCAGGCACACTTCCTTAGGTTTGACCTGAGAATCTGTTTAGCCTCTGGCACCAAAGAAAAGAGTGTGGCCAGGAGAGACCGGAGTCCTCCCTCTGCCTAGACTCCTCCCTCCAGCCCTGACTGTCTCCTTGTCTCCCCCATCTTGTCCAAGTTCAACAGAGCCCCACCTAGGGGGCTGCTTCACCATCCCATCCCAGCCACTCGCTTCCCACTGATAAAGCCCAGACCACTGTGTGTGGTGACCCCCAAGGCCAGATGCATTCAGATTCTACATGGTCCAAAGTTCTAGCCAACAGAAAGTTTTCCACGTGGTCACCTCCTGCAGGTGAAACACCTGGGTTTCCTCTTGCGGGTCCCACCAGCGGTGTGACCTGGACTAATTCTCAGATGCCCTTGATGTCTTGAGCCCTGATCTGCCCATTTCCCAGGGTCGGCCCGGGAGCAGCAGCACGTGTGGGGAACAGCCACGCTGGGTTCCCTCTCCTGCCCCACGTGACTGACCCCTGTCCACGCTCACCCACCTGCAGCTGAGCCGGGCCCCGGGCCACATGCAGGGCTTCCGGGCGTTCCCTCCTCCTTCGCCCTCTGCATGTTCCGGGTGCTTCTCTGGCAGCCTGAATCACTGATGGCGATGTGCAATCCCGGACCCGAGGAGGTGACCTGGGATGGCAGCCTGCGCTAGCCTCACGGGAGCTGCTCCCGACGCCTGCAGGTGCCGCCACCAGCCCTGGCCCACACAGCCTGCAGCACACACGGGGTGCCGGGCGCCCGGGCCTGGCCCACTCGCTCACCCCTGCCGAAGCGCTCCGCCTCCTCCCAGAAGGCCTTGTGCTGCTGAGTCAGCAACTCCTCCCTCTGCCGTCCCGACAGCTTCCCCTCGACGGTCAGCAGCTCCAGGCTGTGGGAGATGGCGGCCAGGCGGCATCTGGTCTCCTCCCGGATCTGCAGCTTCAGGAACTCGATTGTTTTGGCCACGTGTGCCCGCCCCATTGTCCTCTCCAGGGCGTCCTAAGAAGAGAAACACAGGCGACAAGGGGCTGGAACGCCCTGGGTCAGTCCTTGGCCATGAGGGTCTGTAAACAGTCACGGGCTTGGTCCTGGGGCCCCACCTCCCTAGGAGCAGAGCACAGGCCAAACCGCTCTCACGAGCTTCGTGTGTGTGCCTCAGATGGGGACAAAATGGTCCCGCACGGGGACGTGGTGAGGCTGACGCCGCATAACACAAGGAAAGCGCTGGGTACTCGGTGAGTGGTCCAGGCTTCTGGGGAGGAATTTAATAAATGCACACGACCAAAGAGGGAAGTCCCCCTTTCCCATTGTCATCCCCCCCCAGTCGACGGGGCCTCGGGCCTCCACAGCCCTGGAGGAGAGACATTAGAGAAACAATAAAGGTCGCGGGACCTTTGGCTTTCGAGCCTCCGGGAACCTGAGTGCTGGGGATTAAAGAGATTTGCTGGGTAAGCCTGACCTGGAGGGGGGCCCCGGCCGTCAGACTTTAGAACAGGCCTGCCTGCCCTGCCACGCTGTCCTTCACTTAGGACACGGCTCTCGGACAGCACGCCTCCCCCGTGGAGGACATGTCCACCAGGGGCAGGGGCGGACCCTGCAGTCTGCGTCTCCTGTCCTCGCGTCTCAGAGAGCAGCCGCTCCAGGAACCTTGTAGAATGAGAGCACGTGCACCACGTTAAAGCTGCACGCCCTGCGCCTCAGAAGGACACCTTTCCCACCTAGGGGTGGGCCCCCAGGACCCCCGGCACGGCGGCCTGAGTTCGCCTCTGCCCTTCTTCCCCACCACGCCGGCACCCTGGCCTCCTTCACACCCCTCCACTCCGTCTCCTTCCAGCTGGCCCAGAGCCACGGCCAGCTCAGGCCCAGGTCACTTCCGCCCTGGGCAGTACCTGCTCTGCCAGCCTCCCACCTGCCCGCTCCGCTCCACCCCGCCCCGCCCCCCCCACGCATGGCAGGCAGAGGGCCTTTCTGAGGTGCAAACGTGGCTCTGCCATCCTGGGGCCCAAACCCTGCAGTCACTGCCTTCAAACCAAGTCTAAACTTCTGGGCACGGTGCACGAGGCCCTTCAGGACCAAGCCTGGCTGAGTCTCCAGCCTCGTCCCACACACCTCCTTGCTCCTGGCTGCCCAGCACACCCGGCCTTTGCACACACTGCAACACCCTCCCGGCCTCCTCTCACTCCCCTGCCTGGCCAGGTCCTGCTCGTCCTTACGCGCTGTGTGGCACCTTCCCTGACCCCCTCCACCTCCACGGCCCCCTCCTCTCGTCTCTGCTGCTCCTGTGCCTCTGTCTAAGCATAGGGACAGTCCCAGGCTGGACTGACAGCCCTTGAGACAGCGGCCATAACTGCAACACCCAGTAACCAGCCCTGGGGCTCACTGTTTGCTGAACTGCATTGGTCTGTGTTTGAGCAACGTGTGAACAGGGCAAGGACAATGATTCCCCCAGTTATGGACAAGAGCACTGAGGTTTATTCTGGAACGCCACCCAAATAGCCCAGGGACAGCGGCTCTGAACCTTCCTCTCCGCCAACTACATGAGCCCGACGGCCGTCAGCGGACCCATGACCGCTAGAGGGCGCAAGAGGATAAGCGCTCGGTGCAGGTGTGGACGGCAAGGGATCCAGCGAGGCTCAGGGCGTGGGGGACAGCGCCCAGTGCCCAGAGCAGCCACCTCTGAGGCATCACGGTCACGCCACCCGGCTGGAGAGTGACAGCTCAGCCTCTGGATTTATATTCAAGGAAAGACGGGAGTAGAGTCGAGAGGCGAGCATGAGCAGAGGGGCATCAGATGGAAGGTGGGAGGAGTAAAGGGACTTGCGTGGGAGGCGAGGGGGCCACCGCTGGCTCTGAGAGCTGTAGCCAGTCCTCAGACGTGCCCGGGCTCAAACTTGGCTCCAGACCTGCATGACCTTGGGCACAGAGTCCTCACCTACGCCTGACTTACAGAGTGGATGTGAGCATTAAATAAGTTAAAATAGGTAATGCACTTAAAATAGCAACCAGAAGACAGTAGGTGCTCATGAATGCAAGCTGTCGTCATAATTACGTACAGCAGGTCCCCACATCCCTCCTACCATCCTCTTTCTCTCGAGCATCCCTAGAAGCTGATTCTGATGACCTCTGGGGCCCTTTCCAGGGCTCTTCCAGTTCTGATATTCAGCAACTCCATGCGACACATTCCGACTGCCCAGGCCAGAGTTCTCAGACGCCTGCAGCCTGAGAATTTGAATTCTTCTGGAGTTTATCAACAACATACTCTGACACACAGGCAGAGCCAACCCGTCCCTCTCTGTACAAACACAGACTGTAGCTCTTTCCACACATCATTACGATGACTTGTTTACGTCTCTTTTGTTTGCTGACACTTGGCCTGCCATTGTCTAATCCGTATCACATACTGAGCACTTCCCCTGGGCCAGGCTCTGTTCTAAAGGTCCTACATGTTGTCCACTTTCTAACACTCTCAGAGCTGATGCTATTCAGATTCCCATTTTACAGATGATGAAACTGAGTCACAGAGGTTAAGTAACCTGTTCAACGTCATACAGCTAATAAAAGGCAACTGTGGGATGAGCTCAGGTTTCTAGCTCCCGTCTGCAACACTGTTCCTGTAACAGGATGTGGCACACGGCAGGTGCTCATGAAATGCTGACAGAAGGAAAGGCCTACAGATAACCTGGAGAAAATTATTTCCCTTCTTCCTATGTGGAAGTGACCGGCTAACACTCGGGCCAGAGTCAGCTAAGGATACGTTTTTCTTCTGCATCAATATCCTGCTGATGGAATAATAATTAAATACAAAGAAAAAAAGAATAAAAGGAAAAAGATCTTTCTCTTTGATAAGCATTCATATCGGCAGCATTATCAAATCAAAATCCAATTCAAAGGGTTTGGACGGCAAACCAGGAAGCCTGGGGCACAGGCTGAGCGATATCATTAGGCAACATGGGAGTCCTAGGTGAGTCGCTTAGCTGGCTCCTCTGCTCTTCGGGGATGAAATATCTGTGTGTCTTTCAGCAGTGCGGAGGAGGGAAAGGAAACTATACGTGTACGTGACAAGCAAAAGCAAAGAAAGTTCTCAAACAGCTGTGTGCACCTGGGAATTTGTTAAAAATGCAGATCCTGATTCGGGAGGGGGGACGAGATTCTGCATTTCTAACCAGCTCTCAGGTGACGCTGATGCTACCGGTCTGCGGACCACACTTTGAGAAGCAGAGCAGTTTGTGCGGAGTCTGAGGAGCTGAGTCTCTGAGCTGAGGGCAGGGCGGCTGCTGCAGGTTTCTGAGTCAGGAGTGCCCTGGGCAGGTGCACAGGTCTGAAATGTAATTCATGAGTTCTCAAGGTCAGAGGAAGGGGAAATGGGTGGGTAGGTACCCTGGCCTTTGCACACAGCAGGGCTAGACCGAAACCTCCACAACAAAACCCAGCAGTGACCGAGCATTTCCCCGGGCCCTGCCTGCAGCAACTCCTGGGACCACCTTTTTTAAGTACAGTCATTGAAGCTCAGAAGGGTTAAGTAACCTCTTCGAGATCACACAGCTTCAAGTGGCTAAGCTTAGATTCAAAGTCAGATTTGGATTTGTGGATTCCTCTGCGCCAGTGGTTTGCATTCCCAGCTATACATCAGAATTGTTTGGGGAGTTTTAAAAACAGCAATGCCAGGTCCTCCACTTCAGACCAATCAGATTGGATCTCTGTGTAAGAGGCCCAGGACATGGGCATTATTTTAAGCCCCCTAGGTGGTACATGGGGCCGTCCAGGAGAGCTAACCAAAGCTCCGTCCACACCAGTGAGCATCAACTATGACTACTCACTGTGGTCACCTGGAACCTTAAAAAATCCAGACTAAGAATCTTTGGGGTGGGGACCCATCTTGGACCCAAGCATCAGTACTATTTAAACCTCCTCAGATAACTTCAACGTGCAGCCAGGATTGAGAACCACCAGTGTCCTATGCTGTAGTGATGTGGGGCGGGCCAGTCTCTCCACTGAAGGAATGGTTAGATGGATGGACGGACAGATAAATGACTGATGGATAGATGGAGGGATGGATGGACACACTGCTTTTCTCTGGCCTCTATATCCCTTTCTACAATCTGCAGGTTTTGAACTTAATGACCCCGACGGGTGCTCCAAGCTTCCGGATTCCACGCCTCTAGTTTGAATATCACGGTCCCTCCCTGCCCCCTCCAGCGTTACCAGAGCCTGCAAATCCTGAGAATCACGCAATAGCCCTTCAGCTGCAATCATTCTTTCTGTCAGAGTCATCATGAGCTGTCGGGCTTTGGAGCTGGAACACTTAAATTGGTCCACCAGAAAGTGCTGGATGTTTTCCATCTGTTTCCAGAAAGCTTCCATCTGTGAAATGAGAATGAGATGCAAGAGGTGGGGGGAGAAAACTTATTTAAGAAAGCTTTAAAGCTGTCCGGCTCAGGCTTGGGCATTACTATTCACCCCTTATCACAAACTGAGATTAGAAACAATTCTACAAGTTGGAGAAAGTTATCTTGGCAACGATCACATTCTCCATTCTCTTTGTAGGTGCCAGTCAGTTTGGAGGTGGCTTTTCAGCAAACACCAACGGGCTGCTGATAAGAAAGGCAAGCACCATGAATCTCTCAAACAGCTGAAAGACTGCCCGGCAGTGGGGTAGGGAGCGGGGTGGGTGCATGAAATTCCACAATGCGCTCCTGGAAGCTTCCAGATCTTTAAAGGGGATTAAACGCATCCTGGAAATAAAAGCACGAATGGCCATTTAATTATTGATTATTGTCCTAAAAGTATAAAAGAACAATATGACAGAGATGACGACGACCATAAAAACATTTTGCCTTCAAATCTTTTTCCTTTCTCCACCATCTTATCAGGAGCAGAGTAGGGAATCGCCAAGTGGTTTAGAATGTTGGGGGCTAAATTTTTGTCGCTGCAGCCTTCCAGACCCTAAGAACAACGATGCCCATAGTCATAGCAACTTTCCTTTACGGCACGCAGGTTACAAGCCAGGCTCCGTCCTTCACGCATTTTATTTCTAGATAAAATATGTATCGGAGGTACAGGGAACAGGCTCAGGAAGTTAGGTCACTCGTCAAGGGTCACAGAGGCAACAAGAAGCAGAGGCATATTTGATGCAGGTCCCTTCAAGTCCCACAGCTGTGATTTTCTCCATCTTGGTTCCACCTCTCAGATGCTGAGAAGGATGTTGCTTGCTGGGCAGGGTCAGGAGAAAACCCACACCTGCGCGAACCAGCACCTCTTCGTAAGTTTGCTGTCCTGTCTCAAGGGCCTCGTGGCAGCTCAGCAAACCCTTTATCTTCACTGGCCACCTCCTCCCTCACATTCACACCCGGCTCTCGCCCCCTCTCGCCCCATCAGACGACTTCCTTTCCAACTATCAGAGAATGTGGACTATCATCTGTGAATTCCTGCACACCCGGAACCAGAGCTCTACATCCAAGCAGCTTCGCCTCTTCTCTTCCCATCGCAGAGAACGAGGATGCCCACTCCGCTCTTCTGAAAAACTCGTGATGCCCCTGGCATCCATGACCTGACTTTCTCCTGCTTCTTAAAGGTCCATACTCTGCTTCTTGTCTTGATTCTCCTTGATTCCGGCTCCTTCAGTGCTGCCAAGATCCAAGATCTGGCATGAGGCTCCTTTCTTTACCCCTTCCACACACACCCCTGGACCAGAAGCATCTCAGTTAGTGAAGGACACCAATACTTCAGAGACTCTTATGAGAATGATCAATCCTCTGCCTGAAATGTGCAGACACGGACAAGATATTCCACGGCTTTGGGGAGTCCATGCACCACCAGAATCTGGGCTGAGTGCCCTCCCTTAGCCATCTCATCCCGAGAATATCCCCGCTCTCCGTGTGATCCTACCTGAGCTTAGTGGGGACTCTCCACCCCCAGGCATCTCCAACTCAGGATGTCAAGCCACACTCACCATCTTCCCTCCCAACTTGTTCTCCTTCTGGGATCCTTATTTCTGTAGACCGGATCCTCTATACCCTCCTCTTCCCACCACCTCCTTAGATACCACCCTATCAGCTCTCCCACTTTTTCTTACCTCTCCATCCCTACTGCAATTGCCTTCCTGAAATTCCTACTGGATTAGCCCCAAAGTCCCTAACAACCCTCCACACAGCAGCCTGGGCAGTCCTTCTAAAACACGGCCAAGCCACCCTCTGCTGCTTCAGTGACTCCCATCTCCTTGGCATGAGACGAAAACCCTCAGGGAAGACCTCTGGCTTTATCCTGCTCAGCCTGCTTCGTAGCCCTGGCTCCCTTCTCTACCCACCCACTGGACAGCATCCATCCACACTTCTCTCCAAAAGCTTCTCGATGACCCTTTCTTCTACAAAGACCTTCACAACCCTGGGGTAAAATGAATCGTTCTCCCCACTGTACCTCAGTCTTCCCATACTTCTATCTATCATGGCACTTGTAACCCACAAAGTCCTCATCCGTTCGCCTGTCAGTCCCCCCCACCAGACAGGCCTGGGCATCTCCCTGGCGGGGCCAGGTCTAAGTTCATTTTGAATTCCCAGAGTCCAACACAACACCTGCGTGCCAAGAAAATATTTGTTTAATTTGTAATATGTGAACAGCAGGTAGTAGAACCTCAAAGCAAAAAAGAGAGTTTGAGGGAAGCCATCCTCTCTAGAATTTAAAACATGCTTTTATGAGTGATGCCTGGAGTTTGAGAAGTTAGCAGCTGGCATCTGCTCTAAGCCACAAGGCGGTAAGGACACATAGGGTTAGAGTGATCTTTGCTTTGAATGATAAAAAGATCGATGTAAAATTTAAACAAGGAGAATTCATTAAGAGGAAAAAAAGACTCCCTCAGTAAATCTTGGCCCCTTAATTATACCTTCTCTATCACTAACTTCAGAAACTGGATCCCTGGCTCCAGAGCAGAATGCAACAGGGAATTCCAGCATTAAACATGCTTCTAGGTACCATCTCTTTAATCTCGCCAAACGAACTGTCCCAGAAACCACGCTTTTTATATGGGAAGGAAAACCCACCACATACATTAGCTATTAGATGCTCAGAATATTCTCTCTCTTTCTTTTCTACATCTGCCAGGGTGATGTATTCAGAGTCACCAGCACCCAACATCTCCGTGTTTGACAGTCGGACCTGAAGTCTCTTTTCTAATTCCTCCAAATCCTGGAGAAAAAAAGAAAAAGGTAAATACAGAAAAAAACCTAATGTATCTTAAATTCTAGAGAAGAAATGCTTTTATTTTCGCCCCATTATCATAAAATATTTCTTAACCATAATTAAATGCTTTGGGTGTTGTCCTACTGAAGGACTGATGATAAAAATCATCAAAGGGCTTCGGGAATAATGGATTACGTATTTTCTTCTATAGTTTTTCCCTCATCCCCCCAAAATAGGCCATATTTTAAAAACAATGAAATAGTATCTTCCTATCTTTGTGAAGTCCGGGAACATGTCATGACATCTGGGGTGTGGGATGGAATGTCTCCTCCCCACTCCTCTGGTTTCCATGGGGAAGGATTACTTAGTACACCCCAGGGAGGAAGTGATATGTATTTGACTGGCGGTTCCAAAGCAGGAAGTGAGCACAGCCCCTAGCTTGCCCAACCTCTTCCTCTTTGGGATGGACCATTCAGGGGAGGCCACTGCTCTGGTGTGGCCTCATCCCAGAGTGAGCTGGGCAGCAAAGGTCCATCTTCTGTGTGGGGAGGCCTGAGGTGGCCCAGCTTTGCCAGTAAGCAATTTAGCTAATCCTGGGATTCAGTGTTAGGAAGCAAGCCATGATCGCTGTGCACCTAAGCTATGTCTTCCAAGCTGGCCCCTTTCAGTGATGAAGCTGACATTTCTCTGTCTCCCCAACGCTTTCTCTTAATTAACTCAGAACTTAGAAGGAAAAGGGGAACCCTATGTATGGAGTCCTTCAAACCCCAACCTGGAGTGTGGAGGGTTTGTTTTCTGTTCTGTCCTGTTTTCTGGGCTGTTCTGCTTTCTCTAGACCTATGTTCACTGACATGTAATCAATGCTGGTGTGGGTCCAAATCCATTATTGATTATCCAAGCAGAAGCCATATGTGACTTCTAATTCTCACAGCGTCTCTACAAGAGAGAAATGAGGGTTCTTTTCCAGATGAGGAATCTTATCTATGGGACGTTGAGATATTTCGTCCAAAGTCTCCCAGTAGGAAGTGGTGTGCTAGGCGAGGCCCCTTAGGCTCACTGACTCCAGAGCCCCACTCTTCTAACTGCACACACTATGCTGCTTCTCTCCAAAGCAGCTGCTATTTCTGGGCACTTCTCATCTTCATCTAGAAGTTCTGAGGCTGTTGTCAATATTATAGGAAAGTATGCATTTAAAGCCCTTGGTCAGACTACCTCCACTGAACAGTAGCCACTGACATAATTAAGATGCTCTGAAAGCGGTAGAGGTGGGATTTGATCCCAGGCCTGCAGATACCAAAGCTCTTATTCTTTCCATATGACATTCATTACTAGTACAATTACAAGTATCGCCACCATTATCATTCTTTTTGTCATTGGAGAGTCATTTAAACTCGTTGAGCCTCAACTTCCTCAGCTATAAACAAAAAGAATGATGGTCACTCACAGGGCTGTTGTGAAGATTAAATAATGTGTGTAAAGCACTCTGTGCATCGCCTGATGAGGACGATCACAGTAGTGGTGGTACTGAGGATGATGACAATGATGTTAACAAAAATGAAGACGTACTGCCTTCTCCCTGGGAGGGAGTGATGAATCCTCCCCCTTGGAATCCAGAAGAGTGAGGAAGAAACACTCCCTCCTCCCAGTCCCCCAAATCTCATGGTTGCAGTGATAAGGATGGTAATGATGACTATGATGAAGATAAGGGTGGTGATGGAAGGAATGAGGATTATGACAATGATATGATAATGAAGATGAAAGTCGTGATGGCAGAAGTGAGGATGATGAGGATGATGGTGGAGGTGGTGATGGTCACGGTAACGAGGATGAGAATAACGATGCAGATGAGGATGACGGTGGCAATGGGAGGAGTAAGAATGATGGCAACAATGATGGTGGCGATGATGAAATGTTGGTAGTGGTGGTGGTAATGAGGAGGATGGTGATGGTGGTGGTAATGAGGATGATGAGAATGATGAGGAAGATAATGATAACAGTGGTGATGGTCATAATAAGAATGATTACGACAATGATGAAAATAATAAAGATGGTGGTGGCGATGGCGATGATGATGCTAATGATAGTGGTGGTGGTGACTGTGTTGGTAATAAAACAATAATAATGACGATGATGATGATGAAGATGATTGTGCTGGTGTTGGTGGGAATGGGAATGACGGCAGCGATCATATAATCAGGGTCTGGTTGTTACTTTGCTAGGTGCTTCATACAAATTTTCTTCTTTCTGTAATCCCACAGGATGGGAATTAGAATCCCATTGCACAAAGGAACAACCTAGGATTCTGAGTGTTTGTGAAAGACAGGACCAGGATATCAATCTCCACCACTGTGACTCCAGGGTAGCCCTGACTCATTTTGCTGCACATAAAACAATATAAAGCTTGTATAAAAGACTGAAATGAGAAGAATGCAAAGTAGTAGGAAGAGTTATAACCAATAAGCGAATTATATATTTTAAAATACCCCACATTTGTACAGAAAATAGAATCAATAGTGGTTCTCTTTGAGTAGTGGGTATGACCAACATCCTTTTTTTTTCTACTTCTAATATTTTTCCACATTTTAATAATACGCACTGTTAGTTTTATGTTTATAGCTATACTTTTATACACCATATTTGTTGAAAAGTATATATTGTAATAAACTATGTTTATACATAAAAAATACTTTACTATAATGTGTTTTATATATCATAATAAACTATTTTTAAGTTACTTTGAAATATAGGTTGAAGACTTACATTTTCTTGTTTTGAGAGAATCTTCTGGTATAATTCATCATCCGTCTTCTTTTTAGGAAGAAGGTCAAGGAGGCACATTTTAAAAATCTGAATAAACATCTATTGCCAAAAAGGGAAACATAACAAAGAGAAAGGTTTCAACAATGGTATTTCTCTTCCCTCCTTTTTCTCCTACCTCCTTCTTTCTCTCTCCCCCAACTGCCCACACACTTTTTGCTCTAGGAAAAGACCTCAGATTAAAAGTCATGACAATGGCCTGTAATGGACTGCATTTTCATGAAGCCTCTAAAGAAAAATGCTTCATTTCTTCTGCACATATCTATGAGGAGCCCACTCTGTGGGAAGCCCCCACTTTCCCCGTTTCCATGAGTCAAGAAAACAGACGAGGCGAAGGGGGGTTGCTTCTTTGTGGAAAGAATCAGAGAGATGGTTGTACAGAAATGGGATGTGTAAAGTCATCTACTCCAACCCCCTGTCTCAATGGATGGACATGGACCCAAGAAGGGTCCTCCATAGGCAGGGACACCCTGGCAAGTCCAAGGGTGCTGTGTCCACAATTGGTTTAATCATTCACCTATTGCTGGACATCTGAGTATTTCCAGTTTGGGGCTATTACAAATAAAGCTGCTATGGACATTCACATACAGGTTTTTGACTGCACATATGTGTTTCTGAGATGAATGTCCAAGACTGCAACTGCTGGGTCTCCTGGTAATTGTATATTTCGTTTTATGAGAAATCACCTGTCTTCCAGAGTGGCATTTTATATTCCCACCAGCAATGTATGAGTGATCCAGTTTCATTACAACCCCACAAGCATTTGGTGGCGTTGTTATTTTTATTTTTGTCATTCTGATAGGTGTGTAGTCATATCTCATGTGGTTTTAATTTGCATTTCCCTAATGGCTTAATGATGTTGAACATCTTTTCATGTGCTTTTGTGTGTGTTTCCTTGCCAGCCGTATATTCTTTTCGGTGAAATAATCTGTTCATGTCTTTTGCCCATTTTCTAATCGGATTGTTTACTTATTTCTTTTTCTTTTTCTATTATTATTATTATTTTTTAACATCTTTATTGGAGTATAATTGCTTTACAATGGTGTGTTAGTTTCTGCTTTATAACAAAGTGAATCGGCTATATATATGCATATATCCCCATATCTCCTCCCTCTTCAGTCTCCCTCCCACCCTCCCTATCCCACCCCTCTAGGTGGTCACAAAGCACCCAGCTGATCTCCCTGTGCTACTCGGCTGCTTCCCGCTAGCTATCTATTTTACATTTGGTAGTATATATAAGTCCGTAGCACTCTCTCATTTCATCCCAGCTTTCCCTGCCCCCTCCCCATGTCCTCAAGTCCATTCTCTACGTCTGCATCTTTATTCCTGTCCTGCCCCTAGGTTCTTCAGGACAGTTTTTTTTTTTTTTCTTTTAGATTCCATATATATGTGTTAGCACATGGTATTTGTTTTTCTCTTTCTGACTTAACTTCACTCTGTATGACAGACTCTAGGATTGAGGTTTGAGAGTTCCTCATATATTCTAGGTACTAGTCCTTTTTTAGAATGTGGCTTGCAAAATATTGCCTCAGTCTTTTCATCTTCTTAACACGATTTTTTGCAGAGCAGAAGTTTTTTATTTTGATGAGTTTCAATTTGTTTTCCGTTTTATGGGCCACACTTTTGGTGTTAATCTAAGAACTCTTTCCTTAGATCCCAAAGATTTTCCCCTTTGTTTTTTTTTTCTAAAAGATTCATAGTTTTATATTCTACATTTAAGTACATGATCCATTTTAAGTTAGTTTTTGTATGAGGTATGAGGTTTAGCTTGAGGTTCATTTTGTTTTGCTTATGGATGTCCAACTGCATGATTTAATGAAAAGCTTATCATTCCTCCACTGAACTCCATTTGCACCTCTGTCAAAGGTCAGTTAGACATATTTGTGTAGTAAGGCGCTTTTTTTTTTTTTGAAGAATAATTGACATAACCAGCTTTGTTCTTTCTCAAGACTGCTTTGGCTATTTGGGGTCTTGTGGGTTCATACAAATTTTAGGATTGTTTGTTCTATTTGAAACATGCCATTCAGATTTTGATAGGGATTGCATTGAATCTGTAGATTACTTTGGGTAAGACAGACATTTTAACAATACTAATTCTTTCAACCCATGAGCATGGAATACCTTTCCATTTATTTGTGGCTTCTTTGATTTCTTCCATCAATGTCAAGTTTTCAGTGTACAAGTTTTTCACCTCCTCAGCTAAATTTATTCCTAGGTCTTTTATTCTTTTTGATTGAATTGTAAATGGGATTGTTTTCCCAATTTCTCTTTCTGATAGTTTGTTTTTAGTGTATAGAAACAACAGATTTTTGTACATTGTACCCTGTAACTTGACTGAATTTATCAGTTCTAACAGGTTTTGTCCAGTCTTTTCTATGTATAAAATCATGTCTTCTGAAAACACTGACAGCTTTACTTCTTCCTTTCCATTTTGGATGCCTTTTATTTCTTTTCCTTGCCTAACTGCTCTGGATAGTAATTCCAATATTATGTTGAATAAAGGTGGCGAGAGTGGGCATCCTTGTATTGTTCTTGATCTTAGAGGAAAAGCTTTCAGCTTTTCACTGTTGAGTATGATGTTAGTTGCAGGTTTGTCATATAAGGACTTTTATTATGTTGAGGTACATTCTCTCTATACCTACTTTGTTGAGTTTTTATCACAAATGCATGTTGAATTTTGTTAAATGCTTTTTCTGTTTTGAGATGGTATGATTTCTATCTTTCATTTTGTTAATGTGGTATATCATGTTGACTGATTTGTGCATGTTGACCATTCTTGCATTCCTGGAATAAATCCCACTTAATTATGGTATATGATCATTTTAATCTGTTGCTGAATTTGGTTTGCTAATATTTTGTTGAGGATTTTTGCATCTATGTTTATCTGAGATATTCGCCTGTAATTTTCTTCTTTTTTTTTCTGGCATCCTTGTCTGGTTTTGGTATCAGGAAAATGCTGGCCTAGTGAAATGAGTTTGGAAGCATTCCCTACTCTTCAATTTTTTGTAAGAGTTTGAGAAGGATAGGTATTAAATCTTCTTTAAGTGTTGGTAGAATTTACCAGTGAAGCCATCTGGTCCTGTACTTTTGTCTGTCGGGAAGTTTTTGCATACTGATTCAATCCTCTTACTAGTAATCAGTTTATTCAGATTTTCTCTTTTCGTGATTCCATCTTGGAAGAGTCCATGTTTCTAGGAATTTATCCATTTCTTCTTGGTTGTCCAATCGTTGGCACGTAATTGTTCATAGTAGTCTCTTATGATCCTTTGTATTTCTGTGGTATCAGTTGTAACTGCTCTTTCATTTCAGATTTTATTTATTTGAGCCCATTCGCTTCTTTTATTGGTGAAGCTAGTTAAAAGTTTGTCAGTTCTGTTTATCTTTTCAAAGAACCAGCCACTGTTTCATTGACCTGTTCTATGCTTTTTTTAAAGTCTATTTCATTTATTTCTGCTCTGATCTTTATTCTCCCTTCTTCTGCTAACTTTGGGCTTGGTTTTTTCTTCTTTTTCTAGTTCCTTAGGTGTAAAATTGGATTGTTTTTCTGAGATTTTTCTTGTTTTTTTTGAGGTAGGCCTGTATGGCTATGAACTTCCCTCTAGAAACTGCTTTTGCTGCATCCCATAGATTTTGGTAAATTACATTTCCACTTTTATTTGTCTCAAGGCATTTTGTGATTTCTCCTTTGATTTATTCATTGACCCATTGGCTGTTCAGTAGCACATTGTTTAATATTCACATATTTGTGATTTTTCCAGTTTTCTTCCTGTACAGGTATCCCTCGTTTTATTGAACTGTGCTTTATTGCACTTTGCAGATATTTCATTTTTTATAAATTGAAGGTTTGTAGCAACCATGTGTTGAGCAAGTCTATCGGCATCATTTTTCCAACAGCATTTTCTCACTTTGTGTTTCTGTGTAACATTTTGGTAATTCTTGCAATATTTCAAACCCTTCACCAGCAAAAGGATTACAGTTTGCTGTAGGCTCAGATAATGGTTAGCATTTTTAAACAACGAAGTATTTTTTAATTAAGGTATGTACATTGTTCTCATAGACATAATGCCATTGCACACTTAATAGACTACAGTATAAACATAACTTTCATATGCACTGGGAAACCAAAAATTCATGTGACTCACTTTATTGTGATATTTGCTTTATTGCAGTCATCTGGAACTGAACCCACAATATCTCCAAGGTATGCCTGTAATTGATGTCTAGTTTCATACCATTGTGGTTGGAAAAGATGCTTGATGTGATTTTGATCTTAAATTTATTGGGGCTTGTTTTGTGACTTAACATATCATCTATTCTGGAGAATGTTCCATGTGCACTTGAGAAGAGTGTGAATTCTGCTGCTTTTGGATGAAATATTCTGTTTATATATATTAAGACTATGTGGTCTAATGCGTACTGTAAGGTTGACGTTTCCTCACTGAATTTCTGTCTGGATGATCAATGCATTGATGTAAATGGGATATTAAAGCCCCCTGCTATAATTGTATTGTTGTCAGTTTCTCCCTTTAGATCTGTTAATATTTGCTTTAGATGTTTAGTTGCCCCTATATTGGACGCATAAATATTTACAAATGTTATATCCTCTTGTTGCACTGACCCCTTTATCATTATATAATCCCCTTCTTTTTCTTTTATTACAATCTTTATTTTAAAGACTACTTTTTTCTCATGTAAGTATAGCTATACCAGCTTTCTTTTGCTTTCCATTTGCATGGAACATCTTTTTCCATGTCTTCACCTTCAGTCCATGTGTGTACTTGTGTACATATACCTTTAATGAGTCTCTTGTAGGCAGTATATAGCTGGGTCTTGTTTTTTTAATCCATTCAGTCACTCTATGTCTTTTGATTAAAGAATTTAGTACTTTTACATTTAAAGTAATTATTGATAGGTATGTACTTATTGCCATTTTGTTAATTGTTTTCTGGCTGTTTTGTTGTTACTTTCTGTTCCTTTCTTTTACTCTTGCTCTCTTCCCTTGTGGTTTGATGACTTTCTTTAGTGTTTTGCTTAGATTCTTTTCTTACTATCTTTTGTGTATCTAATATAGGTTTTTGTTTTGTGGGTACCATGATGCTCATATAATATTTATATATTTAACAGTATATTTTAAGTTGATAGCAAATTAAGTTTGAGTGCAATCTAAAACTCTACATTTCCCACCCACCCTCTGCTCCTGGCACACACATATTATGCTTCTTGATGTCACATTTTACATCTTTTTATTTTGTGTTTCTGTGATTATTATAGTTATAGTTTTACTGCTTTTGTCTTTCAATCTTCATACCAACTTTATAAGTGATTAATTAACTACCTTTACTATATAATTACCTTTACTAGTAAGATTTTTACTTTTGTATGCTTTCTTGTTACTAATTAATGCTCTTTCTTCTCAGGTTAAAGAAGTCCCTTTAACAATTCTTGTAAGGTTGCTTTAGTGGTGATAATCTCCTTTAGCTTTGGCTTGTCTGGAAAACCCTTTATCTCTCCAATTCTAAACAATAACCTTGCTGGGTAGAGTATTCTTGATTGGAAGTTTTTGCCTCTCAGCATTTTAAATATATCGTGGCACTCCTTCTGGCCTGCAAAGTTTCTGCTGAAAAATCTGCTTATTGTCTTTTGGGGGTTCCCTTGTAGTTAACAAGTTGTTTTTTAATCTTGTTGCCCTAAGATTCTCTCTTTAACTTTTGACTTTTAAATCTTAATGTATCTTGGTGTGGATCTTTTTGGGTTCATCTTTTTTGGAACTCTCTGGGCTTTCTGGATCTGGATGTCTGTTTCCTTCCCCTGGTTAGGAAAGTTTCAGCCATTATTTCTTTAAATATGTTTCCTGCCCCTCTCTCTCTTCTCCTTCTGGGACCCCTGGTATTGCGAACATTATTTCATGTGATATTGTCCCATAGGTCCCTTAAGCTATCCTCACTTTTTAAAATTCTGTTTTCCTTTTGCTGTTCTGCTTGGGTGCCCTGTCTTCTAGACCACTGATTTTTTCTTCTGCTTCACCTAGTCTACTGTTAAACCCCCTAGTGTATTTTTCAGTTCAGTTATTGTATACTTTGGCTCTGTGACTTCTGTTTGGTACTTATATTTTCTATCTCTTTTTTGAAGTTCTCACTCTGTTCATCCATTCTTCTCCCGAGTTTGATGAGCATTCTATGACCATTATTTGAACTCTTTAATCAGGTAAATTACTTATCTCCTTTTCATTAAGGCTTTTTTCCTGACGTTTTATCTTGTTCTTTTGTTTGAACATATTGCTCTGTTTCCTCATTTTGATTGACTGTGTTGGTTTCTATGTATTAGGCAAAACAGCTACCTCTCCCAGTCTTGAAGAAGTGGACTTGTAAAAGATGAACTTTATCTTTCAACCTTGCCCTAGCTCATGGTTGTCTCTCAAACCTTTGTGATTATCTAAGCAGCCTAATATATTCTTTTTCATTCTTTTTTTTTTTAAATTAATTAATTTATTTTTGGCTGTGTTGGGTCTTCATTGCTGCACGCGGGCTTTCTCTGGTTGCAGTGAGCAGGGGCTACTCTTCGTTGCGGTGAGTGGGCTTCTCATTGCGGTGGCTTCTCTTGTTGTGGAGCATGGGCTCTAGGCGTGTGGGCTTCAGTAGTTGTGGCTCACGGGCTTAGTTGCTCCGCAGCAGCCTAATTTATTCTTGATGGGTCCCACTTGTTGAGGGTATGCCAAGAGTGTTAGTCATGAAGGAGATGTTCACCAGTTTTTAGGTCTTTTTCAGAGGGATCTATTTCATACGTAGCTATAGATTCAGTGTGTCCATGGGAGGAGGTGAGAACAGGATCTTCCTACGCAGTCATCTTGGACTGCCCCCATGGTAAGACACTTTTAAATGCACGGGTGAGCAAATGCTTTTCTCCAAATGTCCACAAAGTAAATATTTTGGGGTTTGCAGGCCAAACTATCTCTTTGCAACTACTGAACTCTGCTGTTACAGCACGAAGGCAGCCATAGGTGATGTGTAAAAGAATAGTATGGCCAGATTGGCCCAAGGGCCATAGTTTATGATCCTTGTTTTAAGGTTTGTTAAACACTCTTCTGTGCCAGGCTAATATATCTATTACCTCAAATGATCATCACAGTGGGAGGTTGGTACAATATTCCCCATTTTACAGATGAGGAACTCTCAGTTGAGAAATCTGGACAACTGGCCTCATGTCACAAGGGACATCCATGAGGGACAGACCCAGAACTCTTCACCAACCTTCATTATGCTTGCCAATGCTAATAAGCTCTAAAAAGACAAAAATTGTCTTGACTTTCCAACCACTGAAGTCTGAGGCTATGTACAGTAACATTCTTTTCTCAAGATGTTAATCTCAAACCTATTTTCTTTTTGACCCCAAACTGAATCAGTAACGTTTACAGGTCTTGTCCCATTCCTTTGAATTGTAAACACTTTTTAATTTGGAATAATTATGGACTTAGAGGAAGATGAAAAACAGTACAGAGTTCTGTGCGCTTTGTCCCCAGGGGTGACATCTTACATCACTGTGGTACAATATCAAACCTGAAAATGGACATAGGTCCAATACAGTTAACTACAGACCTTACTCAGTTTTCACCCATTTTTACATGCACTCATTTGTGCGTATATGTGTGCGTGTGGATCTATGCAATTTTTCCCCATGTATTGCCACAATCAAGATAGAGAATTTTCCAGCACCAGGAGAAATCCGCTAGTCCTAGTGCTCCTCTGATATTAGCCACCCCGCTCCCACATCCCCTGATCTATTTTCTTTTCTGCCATTCTGCTTTTAAAGGTTACCACTTCCTAGACAAGCCCAGCACCAGTGTCTTCCTCCTCAAGGGCCACCAGAGAGCTCTAAGCTTCTTGGCTGCATGGTGGTCACATCTGGTCTGAGTCACTTCTGAATCCTGACCTGTGACAGTGGATCTCTACCAGAGAGATGAAATTTGAAGTCTTTGTGTAACATGGTTCCCTCCTGTTCCCCATGTTTCTCTAGGTCTTACACACAATGAAGACATGCCCTGCAGTGAATGGAAGGCCATGCTTAGAAAGCAGCTCTCCCAGGGTGGCGACGGTGTCAACCAGACACATTTCCATTGAGCACCTACTATGTGTAGGGCACTGTTCTGGGCTCTGAGGATACACAGACCTTGGACTCAGACAAACCTCATTTGGGTTCTGACTCTGCAGTTTACCAGCTGTGTGATCGTGGGCAACTGACTAGACCTCTCTGAGACTCAGGTTCCTCATGAGTGGAACAGCACTGAGGTTTCAATGAGATCAGACATTTAAAGTGTTTAGCCTAGCAGAGTTTCAGTGCTTCATAAATGATGCTGTGATGACGCAGATCACACAGCCCAACAGAGCCCAGAACTTTGCCTACAGAGAACTTTCAAAGTGGGACTTCACTTCTAGTAATTCCATGGAGTAAAAGCTGGAAGTATATTATTTTCACACCTTTCCTAAAGTGGCCCAGAGAGGGGAAGTGACTTACAAAAAGTCACACAGCTCTTAAGTGTCAAAGGGTGGATTAGAACCCAAGTTTCTAATTCCTAATCTGGTGCTCCTGGAACTTTCCCAGGTTCCAGCTTAAGTATCTCCCTCCAGGGAAGCCTGACCACCTCCCTGAAGCCTACACACCCTCAGGTCCTCTCTTACATGCCCTCATGGTACTCCATCATTCGCTTTGTCATACTTTTTGCCTCTGTGCATTTTGTGCAGTCCATTGACTGCCATCTCTCTCCTGGACAGTGGGCTCCATAAAGGCAGGGGCTGTCCCCAGTATTGTGTCCAGAAGGGCGGGGAGGCTGCCCACAGATGAGTGACAGTGAATGCTCTCTTCATGACAGTAGGCTGCTTCCCTGTGGGCATTTGCTGGCTGCTCCAGGGGCGAGGGGCCAGGACCACGTCACTCACCAGCTGGATGGGGCTCTGAGCACAGAAACAATCACCCTCCAGGGAGCACAGCCTTTGAGAAAATCGCCAGGGCCACCTGCCCCCAAGCAGAACCAGGTGTGGCTAAGTGAAAGCAGCCTGCAGCTGCAGGTGGGCTCGTGCCTCATGTCCATGAGCCTCTGCACAGGGGTCTGTGGGGCTGTAGGAACAGGCTCGATTTCTGGAATCCTAGGATGATTTATGGTTTCAAATACTGGCACCTGTTTACGAGGCCCGTTCTGCTCACACAGAGCAAAATTTCTTTCTGTTGCATCCTCAACTTAATATTCTTTTATTTCTCCTGTTTACAATGAAGCACCTGCGGGCATATCTTTGTCTGTCTGTCACTCTCTCCATCTACCCCTCCCTTTCTCTTCCCAACAGGCCTTCTCTCTCCTCCCTTCTCTCTGTAGGTCTCCTCCCTCATTCAGTCATTCAGAGGATGTGTCTCATGGAGAAATAATTCTTTTTTTAAATTTTTTTCATTTTCATTATTTATCTTTGGCTGTGTTGGCTCTTCGTTGCTGCGCGCAGGCTTTCTCTAGTTGCGGCGAGCGGGGGCTACTCTTCGTTGCGGTGCACAGGTTTCTCACTGTGATGGCTTCCCTTGTTGCAGAGCATGGGCTCTAGGTGCACAGACTTCAGTAGTTGTGGCACGCAGGCTCAGTAGTTGTGGCTCACGGGCTCTAGAGAGCAGGCTCAGTAGTTGTGGTGCACAGGCTTAGTTGCTCCGCAGCATGTGGGATCTTCCTGGTGCAGGGATCGAACCCGTGTCTCCTGCATTGGCAGGCGGATTCTTAACCACTGCGCCACCAGGGAAGCCCGAAATCATTCTTTTTCTTTTTTAAACCCCAGTGGCCTTGCTGCCTGGCTAACCCATGGAGGCTCTGCAGCTACAGTGGGACGCATCCCTCTGACTTTCTGTGACCTGGATCCAGTGTGGACCCATGTGCATCTGGCAGGGACCAATCTTGTTTCCTCCGTGGCTCTGACTTCTCCTTCCTTCACTCGGAGAATGCACACCCATACGAAGGTACTCAACTTCCCATCTCAGCCCCAACTTAGAACTTTATGACTTAGGGCCAGTCTCCACTCTGTGCCTCAGTTTCCCCATCTGTAAAGTGGACATAAGGATGGCACCCACCTCGCCAGGTTGTGTGAGCTTTAAAATAACCACCTGTGTAACACCCCCAGGACCTAGTACATAGTGAGCACTCATAAACCTTATGATCCCTATTATCATTCCGCTAAAAATTCTGTGCTCTTTGGTCTCCATCAGGAGGTGTGCGCAGAGAGTAGGTACCCAGCTTTCTGCTTTTAACCCCAGTGGCACTGGGTAAGGTAAATCCTGCTTCCCGTCTGCAGGCACGAATTGCTTTTCCATTTTGCGGTCGGACGCCTAACCCTGCTCTGCCTTCCCCTGTGGCGGCTCCACTGTCACCGACACCCGTTTCCCAAGGGTCTCCGGGACTCCATGCACACGGAGAGCCTGTCTCCCGGGTCTCGAGTCCTCTACCTACCATGTGCTTCTCCTGCCTCAGCGCCGTGTCCAGATGCAGCAGGTCTTTCAAGTGAAGGTTGTAGATACACAAGTCGAGGTCCACGCTGCAAAGTCCAAAGAGAAACAGAAGAGACTTTCAGAGTATTTGATGTGGGGGGTAAGGTTACCGAGTTATCAGTGCATCCCTGCAGGATAAGCCATGGTGCATCCTGACTCCAGATTTTAAATTCTGCGGCACGCAGAGATTGCTCACAGCCACCCCAGGTGCACGAGGAGCAATCCAAGTAGCCTCTGAAAGCCACCTGTGACTAGAAGGCAACGGCTCCCCGAGACATCAAAGACAGGACACAGGAAGAGACGGAAGGTGAGAGATGAAAAAGAGCACGCCCCCCCAGGCCCCCCCCCCGGCATTTTCATGTCTAGTGTCACGTGTCATCCTTCCTTTCTGCCATCATGTACACATTCTCACAGCCATTTACAGATGAGGAAACTGACTCAGGAAATCAAGGGTCAGAGAAATCAAGTCGTGGTCACGTGGTCACGGGGGCAGATAACTGACAGTGTGAAGATAAAGGCCTTTGACCTTTTCTCCGACATAGGCAAATGCATCTTAAATGACTACACTCCCACCTGAACTGTTCAAGTCCTCTTTGTCCGAATGGGAAGAAACACCCCTTCCCAGCCAGGCAGGGGAGCCAAGAAGGCTGCAATTAAACGAAGTCCCTCCTTCCCGGGTCCACCTTCAGAGTCAACACCAAGCTCAGAGTTCTGAGCCCACTCTTTGCACAGCCCTGAGCCAGGCCATGCCTGGTTCAAATCACCCAGGGCTCCTTGGACTCACGGAAATTCAGATCTGAGAGAGGCCTGAGGACTGACGTGCAAACCTGCTGACTAGTTTTTTGAGCACCTACTGGGTGCCAAGCCTTACTCTGGGCTGGACAGTTTGGCGATTTAGAGCATGGGCTGCAAGATAAGGTGGTGGGGTCACACCAGGCTCCAACACTCACCTGCTGCGTGACCTTGGGCAAGTCACTCTGCCTCTCTGTGTCTCATTTTATTCTTTGAAAATGAGGGCAATATTAGCATCTACTATACAACCTTAACAACATAGGGCTGTTAAGAGGAATTAATTCATTGACTGATTAATACTTGCTCATCACTGTGCCTGTCCCAGGCTCCCACTGGGTGGTCGTGCACAGCTGTGAATAAGACAGACCTTCTCCTCGTGCTCAAAAGAGAATTAATCCCTGCAAAGTGCTTACTATTTTGTACACAGAAGACATTTAACCAGTGCTAGCTGCTGCTATGCAGTGCACGGGGCAGGTCAGTGATTAAAGGAGGTCCCCTCTGTCTCTCCCCAGGGCTCAGGCCTGGCTCCCTGACCCCCATGCTGGCCAACAGCACACATTCAGCTCCAGCTCTGACACTGGGTCACTGTGTGTCCATGGCTGAGTCCTTAACCTCTCTGGGCCTCCACTTCCTCCACTGAGCATGATACAGCCTATCAGTCTGCATCCTCCATCCCACCCCCTCCTCACCTCTCGCAGGTCAGTGCCTCGGGGAAGCTGCTCGCCCCCAGGAAGGTGCGACCGAGGAACCTGTCGTCACTGGCGGCCGAGTGCACGCTGGACGAGGAGCTGCAGTCGTCCTTCTCAGCCTGGCTCAGGCTCCCCAGGCTGCTGGAAGGCGATGCCTCCACGGGCTGGTTCGGCAAGACTGCCTGCTTTAAGGTTTCATGGAGAGATGGGTTGGAGGAACCGTCGGCCAGAGGCTGGGGCAGGAAAGAAAGCGTACTCTCAATCCACATGACCCCTCATGAGTGTTTCCGTAATTCCGCCAGTGACACACGCGGTGGCTCCCAGGAAGGCCAAGCCGGGACAGGCAGGGAGGGTATGAGCGGACACCGTGGAGCTTCTGCCCCAGGGGCACGGCCACGGCCCTAGGGGCCTTCGTCACAGCTCTTGTCACATCATTTGTCCCCAAAGCCCAGCCCCTCTGCACCAGGCTCCTCCCCTCCAGCTATTAGCCTGGGTCTGTTCCCCGATGGCCCACCTGTACCCACCCTCGGCCGCCAGCTCTGGCCTCCCCAGCAGCCCGCCTGCCCTGCCCCACCTCTCTGGCTGCTGACCCAGACCCCAGGCCCGCTCTGTCCACTGACCTGCCCTCGGATAGACTCAAAGCCCCTTAACGAGGAACTCAAGCCCCTTGCACTGCCATGACCACATGAGGTCATAGCCTAGTGCCTGGCACAGCCAGAGAGCTCAGCAAATGTCAGCCATCCCTATGTCCAGCTTCGTCTCCTGCTGCCCCCAGAGGTGCATGCCCAGGTAGCACTGAGCTGGTGGCCAGCTCCAACCCTCACTATCATTTCATGCTTCTGAGCCTTTCCAGACTCTTGTCCCCCTGCCTGAAACACCCCTAACTCACTGTCTGCTGGGCTGAAGCATCCCTCCCTCCAGACACAGACCCCTGAATCTTCCTACCCTGATCCCCGGGCCTGGCCCACACCGGGTTCCACAGGACCCTGGTCATTTCTGTCCTGCCTGCTATCACACGCCATCCTGCAATGTCCGCCAGGCTGGGAGGGCCTCCAGGGTGAGGACAGTGCTCTCCTGACCACTGGATAATCACCAGTGCCCACCACAGAGCCTGCCTGGCACGGGTGCTGATGACGAATGAATGTCCCAGTTCTGGGAGTTTTGCACCTTCCCGCACCCACCAGATGGTGAAGGAAGTGGTTCCCAATGTGTGTTCCGGGGAGCAGTCCCATGAACTATAACCAGTTACTGCTCACGGTGAGGGTCCCACAGAAAAATTAGTTTGGGAAAGTCTGCATGAACAAGGTAGAATCATTTCTTTGGTACAGGAATTCTCAGAGCCTTCGATAGGCTCTGGCTGTCCTCAAAAGCAAATAATAATTTAAAAAACGGAACACGTACTGAGTGCGCAGACATCACACACTGTTCTAAGCCCTATGCCTAATTCCCTATCTCATCCTCAAGACAACTGGGTGAGGCAGGAGGGCCCTTTACCCCCATTTTATTGATGAAGAAACTGAGGTCCTGAGAAGTCAGGAAATGGCCAAGAGTAAACGGCTGAGATAGGAGCTGGGTTTGAGTCTGTCCTCTTTATCTCCAGGAGAGCAGGCAGCACTTTCCTCCACTTACTTGACCAGGGAACTATTTTTTTCGTGGAGCATCCCATAGGCCGAGGCCTCCTTGAAACATCAAGGAATATGCTGCTCTCTGCAAAACTCCCAGCCACAGGTGTGAACTCCTGGCTCCAGGTGTAAGACCTGAGGGTACGACTCTTGCCCTGCCACTTCCTGCAGTATGACCTTGAGCAGATCATTAACCTCTCCTGGCCTCAGTTTCCTCATGCATAAAGTGGAGAGAACAATATTATTTACCTTCTAGGAATGTTGCAAGGAATACTGAAATGTGTACTGTATGACAATGCTTAGCACTGTGCCAGCCCCGCAGTAAATGTTCAGCATCAGCTGCTGGCATTAGTCCCAGGGTCTGTAAGGATTAATGTCAGTAACTTGTTAGTATTTGTACTAGTGTTAAAAGGTCAGGGCAGATGCTGCCCTACTGTGCTGTCACCTGGTGTCCCTGTGGATACCTTGCTGTATATACCACGGGCATACCCTGTCCCTGACAACACTGTCATGAAATGGACTAACCCTAAAGTTATGCTCCATTACACAGCCACAAAATCATCTCTATTAAAATGACTTGCCATAAAATCCTCAAAAAGGACCCCAAATTGCACATTGAATCCCCCTTCTCCTACCCCAATCTCTAGCACATTACTGGTTAATTGCATTTCTAAGACGGAGCTCAGGACTCTCACCCGGAACTTCTGATTGATGGGATAGACGACTTTTGCCTTCAGTGCAAACGCTGTGATATTGCCCTTGAAAGACGGCTCACATTCCTGGGAAGGAAAAAAAACAAACGGCATATGGGGGCTTTCAGCAAAATGAAGGACAAACCACCAAGAGTTTCCAAAATGCCACATCCCGTGTGTAACAGTGGCCTCGGGAAGGGCCCATAATAAGTACATTTAGTGCTCACTTGCTAGAGGGATGGATGGAGGGATGGAAGGTTGGATGGATGGATGGATGGAAGGATGGATGGATGGATGGATGGATGGATGGATGAATGGATGGATAGATAGACATATGAATGGATGGACAGATGGACAGATGAATGGGCAGGTGGATGGATGGATAGATGGGTGTAGGGATGGGTGTGGGAGGGGTAGATGTACAGATGGGTGGGTGGGCGAACGGACCAAAGTTAAATAGCACATTCTTCATTTAATTCCAAGCGGTCAGCTTTGGAAGAAGTAAGGATTTAAATAACTTGACAACACCAAAAGGTTTCCTAAAACTTGTGAACCACTTTTTGGTGGAATAAGGAAGCATATATTTTTAGCATTGCCAGGTGTATAAGCACTTACGTGTGGCAATATGCATGCAAGGCTTTTGATTAGACCCTTAAATGAAAAGTAGTGGTTGGGGCTTCCCTGGTGGCGCAGTGGTTGAGAGTCCGCCTGCCGGTGCAGGGGACACGGGTTCGTGCCCCGGTCCGGGAAGATCCCACATGCCGCAGAGCGGCTGGGCCCGTGAGCCATGGCCGCTGAGCCTGCGCGTCCGGAGCCTGTGCTCCGCAACGGGAGAGGCCACAACAGTGAGAGGCCCGCGTAACGCAAAACAAACAAACAAACAAAAAATAGTGGTTGGACAGGTCTTTTCACTTTTCTGAGCCTCAGTGTTCCTAGGCAGTAAGCAGGTAGCGCATCTGCCCCCAGGGACGGTGTGGATAAAGCTCCCAGCAGAGCTGCTGGAACACAGCAGAAGTGAGGCGATGGACAGCTTAAGTCACGGTAGTGAAGAGCCACCAACAAACACTGCGCAGGGATCATCTCCCCACCCGCAGCTGGATGGACTGACTCGTGCCTGCTCCACACGACATAGAAAGGCCCCACATCCTTTCCATATCGCTCTCCTGTCAGGGTCGCCCCCGCACTTTGCACGGTCGGTGCTGAACAAATGCTTGGCCACAACCAGCGGGTGAATGAAGTTGAGCGGGCAGCAGTTCAGGAACCCGGCACTCCAGGCCGGGAGGAATCTCTACTCAGCAATTCTGAACTGGCTGGCAGGTGAAAACTGCATCCACATCGATTCCAATGCTTTGCAACTAAATCTTAAAAAAAACAACTCCATAACCAATGACTGATTTCTGATTGCTGAGTTCTCCTTGGAATTACATATCCTATCACGAGGAAAGCAGAAGAATTTATGGCTTCCTCACGTTGTGTGACGTTGAAACAGCACCTGACAGAGCCCGTGACGTGGCCCGTATACATCTCCTGAGAGGGTGACGCCGTGTGCCCTTCTGAGCAGGGCAGGGGGGGAAGCTCTGGGGCAAGGGCCCCAGTTCTTGTCATGTCTATCTCTCTCTTCGGACTCGCAAAAACAGATTTAGATGACAAGAATGGGGAAAGACCACCAACATGTGGTCCTTAAACTTAAGGACCATTCATATGTCCATCTATCCATCCTTAAACTTCCAAGGATCCTGCCATTTCCCAGATGGGGAAGATGACACAGAGAGGTTGAGCTGTGCGCCCAAGGTGACACAGCTATTAAATGTCAGAATCAGGATTTGAATCAAATTCCCTGGCTCCAGAGTCCCTCCTCTTCAGCTGACACCATCCATCTCCTTCGACATGACACAAATGAGAACAAGAGGAAAAGCCATGCTTCACCACACCCCAGGGACACAAGTTGGATCCTGAGATACTGGTCGCTCCCATATCTACCACATCCAATCGACCACAAATCCCACCAACTTCACCTCCTAAACATCTCTCAAATCCACAGCCCTGGCCCAAGCCACCATTATATTTACCCCAAGGGGCAGCAACAGCCTCTTCCCTGGCTCCCCATCCATGTATTGAGGGCCTACTATGTGCTGGCATTTGACGCGTGTTTGCTCATTTCCTTATCACACGACAGTCAGCTTGGGGAGGTTGGTGCTAAAACCCTTCCTGGCTTTCCTTGGATCCGAGGGAGCAGGGCAAGGTCCGTCCCCAGCTCCCAGCAGCCAGTCCCACTCTCTTAGCTGGGGGACTGGTACAACAGCAAAGCATGGCAGTAAGACCAAAAAGGCTGACTTCAAAACGGGTGACATAATCTGCGGGGCCCCGTGCAAAATGAAAACAGCGGCAGGGCAGGTGGGTCTTAGTCAAAATGATTAAGAATTTCAAGACAGCAGAGTCCAGAAACTGGCGGGGGGCGGGGGGAGAAGGGGGCGTGGTGACTGGGCACGGGGTCTGTGTGACCATAGGGCATGTCCACCTATGAAGCCGGCCCTGGCTGATGGTCCAGTGGAAACACACTTTTTCAAGGAACGATGCACAAGCAGAAAGAGCACTGTGCATTTTTTTTTTTTTTTTTTTGCGATACGCGGGCCTCTCACTGTTGTGGCCTCTCCCGCTGCGGAGCACAGGCTCAGGCTCAGCGGCCATGGCTCACGGGCCCAGCCACTCCGCGGCATGTGGATCTTCCCGGACCGGGGCACGAACCCGTGTCCCCTGCATCGGCAGGCGGACTCTCAACGACTGCGCCACCAGGGAAGCCTGCACTGCGCATTTTTAAACTCCTTCCAAACAAAGGTGAAAAGAAAGGACGGAATGAAAGGGGTAGAAAATGAGAGGAAGGCTTGGTCTCTGCCTTCCAGGAGTGCATCTTCTAAAGAGGAGACACCAAACATTGCATTTCAGGGGAAAAACATAATATAGGAAGCAAAGAATATAGACACAGGGGTCCACCTGAGATGGACAGAAGCAGAACCTGGGAACCGGGAGCCTGGGCTGTTTTCAGTTTTTCACGGCTCTTCTTATTAAGTTCAGAAGTCCTCCAAAGTCTGATCATCTCCCCAACCACAGCAACACAATTATTCAGAAAATTGGCCGTAGTGCAAATTTACAGTGTAATACTTCTTCAACTGAACCAGTGCGATTATTCTGAAAATTAGCTAAAACATAATTGTAGGAAAAGAAAAGCCATTTCACTCTCTGACAAAAGGTGCTCTTTGCGGCAAATGCACAAATACCTCCAGAGGGGAGGTATGCACCCTCCCTCCTCCACAGCCAAAGGACAGGAGGAGGCTGGGGAGTAGCATGCCTCAGAGCCTTCTGGAATTTTGTTTGTTTGTGGCTAACGTGAGCTATTTATCAAAACAGAGTTCATGCAAGGAGTGCCGTGGACCCCACATGCCTTGGTTTTCTGGGCATTGGAGGATGTCAGAGTTACAGCTCAACTGGCCCTGTCAAAATCAGTCCTGTCCTCATTCCTTGACAAGCTCAGCCTGCAGAGGGCAGGGGCATTTTGGCAAAGCCGGTCACTGGAACGGGCAGACCTTTAACTTAACTCTTGGCAATTATTAGCTTGATAATGGGCATCGGCGAGGCACAGCTAATGGTTAACAGGTAAAACATTACTAGGTGGAAGAAATGGGTTAGATAGACTTCTGGGGACGTGGAGAGACTTGGCTCCCTGGCAAAGACTGACTCATTCTGTGGTAGGACTGTTCACAGGGTTGATTCATGGGTGACCCTGTGGGGCCGCCACCACTACTGTCAACACAAAACTGAGAACCCTGAGGCTCAGAGAGGTTATTTCTCTTGCCCAACATCACACAGCACACAGGTGGCAGAGCTGGGCCTGGGGTCCAGGATTCTGGATCCCAAAGCCAACGTTGTTTGTATCATATCTGAGGCTGCCCTCTCTGTGAGAAGGGTTTTTTTTTTTTTCAGATAGGTTTATTGAGATATAATTTATGCAACTGAACCATGTAAATTGAATACTTTTTGGTATATTTACAGATATGTGCAACCATTACCACAGTCAGTGTTAGAACATTTTTATCATCTCAGTAGGAAACCTGTACCCTTTAGCTATTACCCCTACCCCTTCCATTCCCCGCCCCACCCTAAGCGACCACCAGTCTACTTTTGGTGTCTGTAAGTTTACCTGTTCTGGACATTTCAGATGAATGGAATCCTATAACATGTGGTCCTTTGTGACTGGCTTCTTTCAGTTAGCGTACTATTTTCAAGTTTCAGTCATGTTGTTTTTGTGGCTGAACAGTATTCCATTGTATGGAAGGACCACATTCTGTTCATTCATTCCTCAGCTGATGGACATTTGGGCTTCCACGTTTTGGCTATTGTGATTAGGGCTGTCAGGAACATTTGTGCACATGTTTTTGCGTGGACGTATGTTTCATTGCTGTGAGCAGGGTTTTAATCCTATGGGGTGAGGGGAACAGAGGCATAGGGATAGATGAGGGAGAGAGAGAAACTAAGACAGGGAGACATCACAAAGCTACACTGTCACACTCTCACACACAGGCCCACAGAGATGCACATGGAGAGAGATACACAAAAACAGAGATGGACATGCAGCGAGATGCACTGATACACACATAGACAGACACACATGGAAAGACAAGCACCTGGAAACAGAGAGGCTGGGAGTGTGAGCTCAAGACACACAGCACAGACAAGGAAGGGAGGACTCATCTCCGGGAGCAGCCAGGCACTCTCTCTTCCTCTCCAGCTCCCCACGCCTCAGCCCTGGGAGGGCAGCTGATTGCTCCACGGGATCTGGCCCAGCGTGGGGAAGGGAAGCCCTGTCTCCAGAACCCCTGGGAAGTACAGACAGGGGGGTGACTCGAGCACTGAATTTTCAGCTTAATTAGAAGCTTTTCCTATTCATTTCCAACTTTTTGGTGAAATTTGTTTTAGAATACCCAACGCACTTTCCTTGATTGGTAAGCAGAAGCTGCAGAACATGACTGAGTGTCAGAGGCTGCGGGGTGTGGGGAAGCAGCCCTCCCGGGCAGGAGCTGAACACCCCCAGGCCCAAATGTCAGCTACGTGACTGAGGACAGTGACCTGGCTCCACGAGCCTCAGTTTCCCCATCTGGAAAATGGGCAAATAAACAAGGTCTACATCATGGGGTGCTGAGAAGATTGCATGAGAGAATTCACACGAGTGTTTACAGGACTCAAAAATGACACGTGAAAATGCCTGGAATTCAGTAGATGCTAAATAAGAAACTTGGTTCCAATCTTTCCCCTTTTCCCAGCACCTCTCTCTCTCTCTCTCTCTCTCTCTCTCTCCCCCTACCTACCTACCTAGATGTCTATATTCACCTTTGGGCAATTGAGGCTGGAGTCAAATGGGCAAATGACTGGAGTCTGGTCCTTTCTAGGGACCAGGAAGTGACTAGAAAGAACACATCTTTGGAAGAAACGCCCTCTCCATCCATGGAGCTTATGCAGGAAGTGATGCCCTATGGGCTGATTCAGGCTGGATGGAGCGGGGAGAGGAGCAACGAGGAAGGTACAGGGAGCACCCATCTTTTAACATCTCCATCAGAGGCCCAAAACTCCCACTCCTAGATATTTACTTAAAAGAAATAAAACAAAATGAAAACAAACAAACTTACACACAAACATTCACAGAAGCCTTGTTCAGAACAGCCAAGCACTGGAAAACAACCCACACTGTGACACATCCCCATAGTAGGCTGAGCAATTAATAGGGACAAGTGCAACGACGACCTGGACCAGCAGGCACAGGAAAGCATGTGATTGTATTCATGTAAAATTCTAGAACAGCAAAACCAATCATGGCGATGGAAATCACAGCAGTGGCTGCCTATGAAAGGGGCACTAGAGAACTTCCCGGAGTAAAGGAACGTTCCCGATTGGGGTGTTGGTTACAGGGGTGTATACACTTGTCACTCATTAAACTGTAAGCTTAAAATTTGTGCATTTTTTCTATGTAAATTATACCTCAAAAAGAAGCCTACTGGGACATGAGATCTGTTGGGGCTCCTCTGGATGAAATCCAGGTAGGGCACGGGACACCCAGCGTGAGTCTCTTCCAATGCACCCCAAATACCCAGCTTACGTTCAGAGCCTCCTCATCCTTTGAAGTCAGTGCTTCTCTCTTCCTCCTCCTGGATGGGGAGCCGGTTTCCGACGGCGTCTGAACGTTAGGTTCCAAATTCTTGAGCAGACTCTGAGAGTCATCTTTCTAAAATCCAAAGGTGGGGGTGGGGGGAACACATTGAAATTGGTCAGCCTAGTGCCCCTGTGACATTAGCCATCTACTCCCCACCCCCAGCCATCACAGCTGCTCATCTCTGCTCCGGGCCTGGCCCTCTGTGTGCAGTGCTTCTCTCCACCTGGAGTCAGGTCCACATCCTTCAAGACTGTCCAGGTGTCACCCTCCTGACAAGCCCCAAAGCCCCATCTCAGCATGTCCTCAGGACCTGGAGGCAATACTTGGATCAAAGCTCATTCCAGGGCTTCCTTGGTGGTGCAGTGGTTAAGAATCCGCCTGCCAATTCAGGGGACATGGGTTCGAGCCCCGGGCCAGGAAGATCTCACATGCCGCAGAGCAACTAAGCCCGTGTGCCACAACTACTATAGCCTGCACTCTAGAGCCCGCGAGCCACAACTACTGAGCCCGCCAGCCACAACTACTGAGCCCTCATGCCACAACTACTGAAGCCCGTGCATTGCAACGAAGAGTAGTCCCTGCTCACTGCAACTAGAGAAAGCCCGCATGCAGCAACGAAGACCCAACGCAGCCAAAAGTAAATCAGTTAATTAATTAATTAATTTTTAAAAAGCTCATTCCATTGTTTTTCTGAGTTGGTCCCCACTTCCCCAGCTCCTGTAGCCTGTGAGCTCCTTGGGGTGGGGTAACCGCTTAACATGGAGAATGACACATAAATATTAAAATTCCTGTTACTTCCTATAATGTGATTGGATAATTTTTAAGACAATATCTTAGGTAACCTTAAACTATAGAATGGTTTCTGTTGTGAGCTACAGTTTATGCTCATTATTTGTGGATTCTGTATTTGCAAATTTGCCTACTTGGTAAATTTATTTGTAATCCCCCAAACCTACACTTGGGGTGCACTTGCGGTCCTTCCTGGACACGAGCAGAAATGTGAAAAATGTGAATTGCCCGATGTGCGGTTTCCAAATGAGACTGAACAAGGCCACACTCTACTTTCTGTCTGAGCTCATACTGCAAACAAGTGTCCTTTCTATGTTCTATTTAGTACCATTCTTTTTTAGCATTTTTGTTGGTGATTTTGTTGAAAATGACCCCTAAGTGCTGTCTAGTGTTTCTAAGGACAAGAAGACTGTGATGTGCCTTATGGAGAAAATGTATGTATGAGATTCCCTTTGTTCAGGCATGAGTTATAGTGCTATCGGCTGTGAGTTCAAGGTTAATGAATCAGCCATGTTAAATGAGGCATCTTTAAACAGAAACACACATAAACACACGTATTGATTGGTTAATGAAAATATTGTGACCAGGATCTTGTAGAAACAAAACCCTGCGTCTCCCCTGGGAGCAATGCTTCAGTATTTGCTAATCCTATGTTTGCACTGATTTTATAGAACATAATTATCTACTGTATTGAAAATCCTATTATGCCAGAGACACTTATCAAGCCTCTCTTTGACCACTGGCTGCTCATAGATATAATCTTGAACCGAGGTTATATCACCAGTTTGTCATTGAGTTAGTAACCAACTATTATAGAGCATCTACTCAGTGACAAGCCTTAATCTAGTCACTGGGAATAGAGTAATGAACAAAACAAACAAAGCTGCTGCCTTCATGGAGTTTACATTCTAGTGACAGAAGAGAGACATAAGCAAACAAAGAAATAAATATATAGTGTGTTGGAGGCGTAAGTGCTATAGGGAAAATCAATGGAGGATGGGGGAATGGTGAGTGATGGGAGGGGAAGGCCTCTTGGACAAGGTGGCATTTGAAAAGAAACTTGATGGAAGTGAGAGAGCAAGCCATTCAGATATCACAGGGACAAGCATTTCAGGGTAAGGGCACAGCAAGTGCAAAGGCCCTGAGGCACAAGCGTGCTCAGCATGCCCAGGGAAGCCCATGTGTCTGGAGCAGTTGGGGGTGGGGTAGGCAAGGTTAGATGAAGCCAGAGATTTGGGGGTTGTTTGTTTAGCAGCCATAGCTGACCAGCACAAGGCTTCTGCAGGGAAGGACCCGGTCCAATCACTGTACAGTAAAGACTCCAGGAGAAAAACCTCAGTCACCCAAGAAAGAGTATCAGATTTTTTGCTCCCCAATTAAAAATGGCCTGGGGATCAAGGGTCACCAGCCATTTCAGGACAGATTCTAATATGAAAGACAAACCCCAAAACAAACAAAAGGAAAAAGCAGGCAGGAAATAGACACTGCATGGGGAAAAGAAAACTAAAAACAAACACTTATAATATCCTCAGAGAGATAAGAGAAGATTTTACAGTCACAAAATAAGAACAGGCTAGTAAAAACATAGAATATTCTGAGGACAAAAAGAACTCTTGAAAATTACGAATATGAAAAACTCAGTACAAGTATAAAGTTGAGAAAAGTCTCCCAAAAAACAGCATAAAGAGATCAAAAATAGGAGAGAAGGAAGATAATTAGAGGCCCAATTTAATCAAAAACTGATAGGAGTTCCTGAAAGAAGCACCAGAACATAGAGGAAGAAAAGAGTCATTAAAGACATCAAGAAAATGAACTTCTAGATTGAAAGGGCCTTCTGAAAGCACAGCACAATAAGTAGCATTCGATTTCCACCAAGACCCATCCTGGTGCATTTCACATACTGGGAGTAAAGAAAAGATCCTTTAAGATTCTATTGAGGAACAGAAGGAAAAAGAGATACCATGCAAAATATCAAGGATCAGAATACAACCTGATTTCTCAACATCAACAATGGAAATTGAAAGACAAATGGAGAAAATGCCTTCAAAATTCTGGGGGGAAATTATTTCCAAGCTGGAATTCTATCACTTAACTACTCTAACCAAATTAAGTATAAAGATAGAAAAAAGATATTTTCAGACATAGAAATTCTCAAAAGAACTTCCACCTATCCTTTTCTCAGAAAGCTACTGGAAGATGTGCTCCACCCAAATGAGGAAATTAGCCAATAAAGGCAGTGCAGGAGATCCTGAAAGAGAGTCCAACCCAGGAAAGAGGTGAAGAAGTTCCAGCATGATGGCCCCAAGAGGTGCCAATGGTGACAGCAAAAGCCTACAGCAGATGTTTCTCGAACTTTAAGAATAAAGAGACCATGGGAGGGCTTGTTAAACACAGCTTGCTGGACCCACCTCCAGAGATTCTCATCGGTAAATCTGGGGTGGGGCCCAAGAACTGGCATTTCTAACAAGCTCCCAGGTGACGCTGATGAGATTGCTCTGGTTCACTATGAGAGCAGCAACGGTCTAGAGGCAACCGGCTCATATTGGAGAGTTCAGAAGCTTTCTGGGAGAGAAGTTTTCCTAGAAGATAAAACTGATCAAATACCTAATGTATTCAAATGTCTTAAAAGAAAATGTAGACAAATGGGGGAAAGTTTACTGTTAAACAGATGATAAGTACACAGAGTCTAAGCAAATGAAAAAAACGGGTAATTATTCATTTCAGGGAAAACAAAGTATTGTGCAAAAAAGGAAAGTAATCCTAAGTACAGCGGATCCTTGGTTGACAGTGAATTATGTTTACAGAATTGTAATAGCGAAAACACCAAATACTGATTTCACCAAAATTACCCCATAACCACATAGGGAGGTGGTGACGGTGGATGGGGAGGGTGGAAATAGGAAGGAGGGGAGAAGAGAGCTAAATCACTGCGCACTTCCTCAGTGGGAAGTCAAGCAGCCATGTCAGCAGGTTATTTAGAAGTAAATGACCAAGATGGCCAGCTGAACAAGAGTCGAATGTGATGGCTTCTGAAAAGTGGGAAATGGTTGCAAATGAACGTTTTAAATTATGTGAATGTGTAACTTTGATGCAAAAAAAAAAGTTTTAATGATGAAATAAATAAAACTAATAAACAAAATAAAACAGAAACCACAAAGGGAAAGGGGTGCAAGACAGAATTATGAGCTGGGTGACCTGGACCACAGGAGGAGAACAGAGTACCCGGGACCCAAGAGGGAGGAAGTGTCTGATCCAGCCTGAGGTTGGGAACACTTCCCTACATGGTTTTCTTTCTGGGTCCTGAAGGATGGGTGGGACAAGAGGCAAGGAACAGATGTGCAGAAGTGCAGCGACATCTGGGAATCAAGGGGATTCTGGGTGGCTGGATGCATGGGCGCCCATGTCCCAGGGAAGGTCAGTCACCTTATATACCATGCAAGGAAACTGGATGTGATCTTGTTCAGGTAACCAGGAGCCACTGGAGGTTTTTAACTAGGACAGTCATATTGCTTCTATTTTAGAAATAGAAACTAGAGGCGGGAGACGGAGGAAAGGAGGACACTTAGAAAGGAGTGCTACAAAGGTCACATCCAAACATCAGAAAATCCAATCAGCCCTACCCTTGAGCCAGAGCCCCCTCCATAGCTACAAACCTGGTCTGAGCCACGACCACCCTCAACTGGACTAGTGCAGCTGTGACCGACCAGCTGTGGAAACCCAGACAGCTTGGTGAGTCTCTGTCAGCCTCGGCTTACTCAGCTGCGAAATGGGCTGCTCTATGGTCTGAATGCTTGTGTCCCTTTCCCTCTCAGTTAATGTGTTGAAATTCTAACCCCCAAGGTGATGGTATTTGGAGGTGGGGCCTTTGGGAGGTGATTAGGTCATGAGGGTGGAGCCCCCCCTGAATGGGATTAGTGCCCTGATAAAAGAGGACCCAGCAGCTCCCCTGTCCCTTCTGCTCTATGAGGACACAGCGAGAAGTCAGTCATCTGCAACCTGGAAGAGGACCTTAGCCAGAACCCAACCATGCTGGCACCCTGATCTTGGACTCTCGGCCTCCAGAACTGTGAGAAATAAGTTTGTGTTGTTTATCAGCTACCCAGCTGATGGTATTTATGTTATAGCAGCCCAGACTAAGACAGATACCAACTGCCACCTTACCAGGTAGCGGATGACTAAACACTCTGACTTAGGGGTTCAGACAGACTGCAGTTGAAGTCCAGCCACTGTTTATTCATCATGTGACCCCAGACAGAGAACAACCTTGCAGAGCCTAGATGTCCTCACCTGGAAAGTGAGGCTGACAGTCCCCCCCACTCAAAGGCTTGGAGTGAGAATATAGAAACAAATGCCCGCAAACTCCTGGCAAGGGGCCCGGCACCCAGGAAAGGCTCTGACGTGTTATTTCCCTCTTCACACAAGGAGCCAGTGTCTCTTAATCACCAGCGGGATGTGACAATCTCAAACTTACCTACGAGCATCTTGCACTATGTTAATTTCAACTTTTATCACCACTTTGCAGCACGACACACCCCTGAATTCCCCTGCCATGTGAGATGCTTACATCTGCTGGATGCATCCCCTTCTTGTGTGGGCCAGGAATGGGGGAACAAAACCACACCACCTTATCTCAGATCCCACCAGATTTCATCCCTCAAAGAGGTCAAAGCTGCAGGAACCTAAGACAGCGATCATACCACCAGTGATGGAATCCCTGCTGCATGCCCGATACCTCCACACAACATCCGATCCCATAACAACTGCCATATGAAGCATCCATGAATCCCTTTCAGGCAGCCACCTGTGACCAATCCCATCCACCTCCTATACAGTGGCTTTGGGGTTAGACACACACGCCTGTCATTTGGCAAGTTATTTTAACCCTCTGTGCCTCGGTTTTCTCATCTGCAAAATGGGGCCATTAATGGAACAAGCTCACAAGCTGTTTTGCAGAGTCAATGAGATCATTTTCAGGTAGAAAGTGTAGCTCAACACCCAGCATACAGCCAGAATTCAATAAATCCTAGCATTTTCATTCCTCCATCACACAACTCATTGATGAGGCTGTGTTATAATCAAGTGTTTACTTGTAATCTGTCCATCCAGAGGCTGTGAACCTCCAGGGGCAGGATCAGGGTTTATCCTGTACATTGATGTGGTCTCTAAGCCCCTAGGCCATGCTTGGCAGTAGAAGGTGCTCAGCAAACTCTTGCTGTGTGATCGAATGTTGAATGCATGCTGATGTAGCAGCTGGGACTCAAGAGGAGTTAACTGGGTAATGCACACAGCAAGGAAGCAGAACGGACATCCAGGGGCGGGGAAATCCCCTGCCCTCCTGTCCACCACGCTGAGCTCCGCCCATAAGTCCAAACGCTTAGTGCTACAGATGAGGAGACTGAGGCCTGCAGGCCTTCATCAGCTAAGGTCACACAGCGTTGTCAGATGGAGCAGACACTTCGGGGCAACTCCAAGCCAGAGCCCTGCTGTCACTTGGCCGGCTCCCCCTGAAATCACTGTCTCCAGCCGCCTCCCGCAGCTGAAGGGGAATCCCCCAGGGCAAGACCTTTTGCAAGCGATGCCCAAGATCACGCTCAAATGGGCTCAGAGAAGGGGGATGGAAACCCGTACCACAGAGCCGAGGAAGACCGCGTCCCCGCGCCCCACACCCCGGTTGCACGCTCGGCCGACCCACCTGGTGCGGCGGACGCGGGCGGGCGGCGCGGCAGCCGAGCCAGAGGCCAAGGCCGAGGCCGAGGCCGAGCGCGGTGCCCAGCAGCACGGCGGGGACCAGCAGCGCGGGTGCCGGCCGCACCGCGTCCCGGCCCAGCTGCAGCCGCGCGTCGCTCCCGCAGGTCGCCGCGCCACGGGCCATCGGGGGTGCTCAGGCGGCCGGCCCGCCGCATCCCACCCGCTGCCGCGCGCTGCCCACTCCCGCCGCTCGGAGCTCCATCCCCGCCGGGTCCTCCGTGGACCTGGTCCCCGGCGGGCCAGGGGCGCGGCGCGCTCCGCCGACTCCTCCGGCCTGTGCAGCCTCCTTCCTCCAGCTCCCCTTCCAGCTTCCCGGCGCTGCCCAGCCAGAGGGAGGAGCCTGGACCCTCCGCCCAAAACTTTGAACCACCCCCGCCTCCAGCCCTGCCTTTGCACTGAGCATGCCCGGCCAGAGGCGTGCTTCTCAGCCAGGAGGACCTTTTGAGAGGAGTCTTGTTTTGCACGGGCCTCTTGACTTCCAGAGGGGGAGGGGACCACAGCCAGGGAGGAGGGTGTTGCTCGGTTGTTTACTGAGTGCTTAGGATTTGTTAAGCATTTAGCCTGATGATCCGAGTAACTTTCTTAACAACCTTCGGAGATGGGCACTATTTTTTTTTTTAATTTTTAACATCTTTATTGGAGTATAATTGCTTTACAATGGCGTGTTAGTTTCTGGAGATGGGCACTATTAACGCGCCCTTCCTGCTGAGAGGCTCAGGGTCAGCACCAAGTGATACATTGCGAGTCTGACTCAGCCTTGCTCCTGACCTCTACCAATTGGCCCCCTTTGGACCGCACAGTCCGGCCGTGCCTCTGAACTTGTTTGCCTGCAGACTCCTGTTTTAATACTATTTTCTTCCAGGATGGTCAATGCTTTCCTCTAAGACTACGTGTAGGGAGATTGTTACCCTCAGCCCCTGCTAGCCAGGAGATGCTGCGTGGTCATTCATTCACTCAGCATTTCCAGAGACCCTGCTGTTTGAACCAGCACCAGGGCAGCCACCAACCAGACAAGGTCCACCAGTGAGGATTTCACAGCTATGTGGGGAGATAGGCAGAATTCAGCAACTGTTTTCTTTAAGCAACATTTACTGATGCTAGCTCTCTTTCTGGGTGCTGGGGTACACACACACACACACACACACACACACACACACACACACACACGTGCATGCGCGCATGAATGCACTCACACCCCTACCCTTTGGAGCTTAATTCCCTGTGAGGGCCAGAGCAGGGGTACCATGGGGATCTCTGGGGATCCAGAGAGGGGTTTTTTGTCCTTGACCTGGACGTCCAGCTCAAGTTTCTGGCTTTTTAACTCGTTTCCTCTTCACTCCTTCCAAGTTGTCAAGATGGGAACTATTACCTAGATTTACTTTTTATAGATGAAGAAACTGACAGCCAGACAGGAGAAGTGGCTCATTCAAGGTGTTGCAATAGGAAACTGGGCACATATGTTCACACCCGTGTCTGTCTGGTTTCAGGACTCACACTCTCTGCCATGCGGTGCTTCTTAAATGTTTGCTTGGGAGCAGCTCCAAGGCTCCTGGGAACATGTATGAGGGCAACCAGAAGTTCTTGCTTTATGCTGGCTATTTCCTTGGATACTCAGGCTTTCATTTCTTAAAATGTAGTGTTCTTTGCATGTTTATTATAAAATTGGTTGCATATCGAAATCATCCTTTACATTTCTCACTAATAGAATTAATGCTCCAGCAATATGCTAGCATTTAGTCTTTGGCCTTGTCTCACTCCTGGCACACGCTGCATACCCCCAAGGACAGTGTACCCTGTGTGGAAAGCTTGGCTAATAAACTCTCAGATTCCCAAACCCCACTGTCTTGTCCCTGTCAAGTCAGGAAAGGACGATCCTCGGAGGGGCTGGGTAAGAAGGAGCACAGGTGCCAGGCTTCCTGGCCTGAGGCTGCCCTGCAGGAAGGCTGCAGGAGGGTGAAGAGGTGTAAGCTGTCGCTGGGGGCCCAGGGTAGTAACAGCCCTCCTGCCATGGAGAGTTCTGGGAGTTCGCTCAGCTGCTGCCTCCTGGCTCCAGACACCAGCTCCCCTATTTTTGGTTCCCCAGAGAGGTCCCCCAGTGGCTGTCCTGACCACCTGCCCACCCCTCCCTCCTGGGGGAACGTGAGGGTGGCTTCTTGGACATGTTCAAGGGCTCATCCACAGCAAGGGTTCACACAGTGGGAACCTCACTGGGTTGAACAGAACCCAACAGGACATGAACAGCGGCCTTCCTTTCTAGCCTCTGAGCTGCCTTTTCCCTCCCAGCCCCTCTCCTTGCTGTCCTGTGTCCCCATGACCCTGCCTCTCCAAAAGTTTCACAGTTCTCTAATAGGGGGCTGGTGGGCCTGGGCAGACTCCAGATTCAGCGCGGTGTGTGTGTGTCAGGGAAGCCTTGCTGGAGCAGGTGAGTCTGAGCTGAGACTTAGAGAACGGAGGAGGCATTAATGGAGGGGCACTTGGAACCCCTGAAATCTTTGGAAGCAGGGGTCACCCAATCTGATTTTGGTAGAGACCCCGTCTGGGGCGCGATCAAACTCAAGTGTGGCCGCCCAGCGCTCGCCGCGCCAGCCTGGCTCCCTCCCTCCCTCGCCAGTCTTGGTCCTCAGCCTCCTCCGGTCCCGCCAAGCCCCAGATGCCTGTGTCTGTTCCAGGAAACTTTCCGCGGAGGCTCTCACTGAGCATGCTCGGCGGCGGGGCGGGCCTGGGGTCCGGAAGCTGCTCCAACTCGGCCTTCCCCAGCCACGTCTGGGGTCTCGCGTCCCTGGCTGGCGATGGGCTCGGCGGGCGCCCGGGGGCGCGCCACGTGGGTGCTGGCCGGGGGCCTCCTGGCTGCCGCCCTGGCGCTGCCTGCGGGGTCCGGGGACCGAGGCCGGCTCCCCGCGGACCCGGGGCCCCTCCGGCGCCCCCTCGGTGCCCAGCCTCCCCAGGATCCCCGCTCCGCTCCCGGGGTGGGGCCCGAGCAGACCGCGGAGGTAAGGAGGGCCCGCCCCCAGTCTTGGGACTGAGTTGGGAAGTTTGGCTTCACCCTATACCCGCGGCGGGGAGGCCCCTTCGGGTTAGGGAAATTACCCTAACGGGAGGGCGGGATCTGAGTAGGATGCAACCCGTGTTCCTTAACGCTTGTGGCCAGAAAACTCCCTGGAAAGGTGGAGACAGCGGTGTGGCTGGTGGCTGTGGGTTTGGACCTTGCCAGAGGCCGGGTCGACCCCCCTCAGCAACCTAAGAGCTCTGTGACCTAGGGCAGGTAGCTTCACTTCTCGTGCCTCGGTCTCCTGATCTGTAACTGTTGCAGGGTCCACCCCAGAGGGTCGATGTGAGAGTTTAGATGAGCTCAGGAATGTAGGTAGCGCATCTCACACAGGTGAGCGCTTCGGGAGAGTGTAGCAGTTGATACAAGGCACTATTGTTGGGGTTTCCCGTGACTGCAAATTTAGTTACTTTCTACTTCACCCTGCCCCTTCCTGTGTGGTCCCTAACTTGGGAGGGCACAGAGCTCTGGCTGTCACCCTAGATTTCCCCTCTCCCTCCGCCAAATCTGGTCACCAGTCCCCCTGCCTTTTCCTCCTAATCAGTTCTGATGTCTACTCCCCACTCCCTTGCTCACCCGGCTGCATCCACTAGGGTCAGTCCCCACCCCTCAGCCTCTGGCCTTTGACGGTTGTTTCCTCTGGGTCACCCTCACACCCTAATTTCCCGTCCATTCCTCCCCCCACCTCTAGGTGACCTGTCCATGGTAGACACCTGACCACTCTGCCCCGCCCCCCACTCGCCACTTATATCCCCTTTCCACCCTGACCCCTGTTGCAAATCCAGGCTTCTGTTCCCAGGAACGTCTGTCCAGTGGTCTGGCGCTTCGCTGCCCTGTGGTCCTCCCAGCCCTCCCCCAGGGCCCGGCTCCTCTTGTCCTTTTGAGTTTTCTCCCTGTAGACCCCAGGGTGCCTGCTACACTTGCTACAGATTTTTAGGTCCCTTAAATGAGATTCCCTTCCCTGTCTATGATTAGTTCTTAGGTTTTCACTAGAGAAGACAAAGTAATAATGCTGTGTCAATTTACTGAGCTTTTATAAAGCTCATGATGAACATTTTCACAAGGTCCTTTCACTTGCTCCTGTCTGGTGTGGTGGGAAGTATCTGGCCCATTTTGCTGATGAGAAAACCAAGGCCCAGGGAGCCAAACCCCCAGGCCTGTCGTGTGCTCTCACAATGGCTCTCCCGTTCAGAGCTCACTCACCTGTCCTCGCCTGATCTTTCCTTTGGGAAGCCAATGCCAGAACATTTACATGGATGCCAGGCTCTGCAAAAGAGTGCTTTGAAAACTGGAACCCAAATGCTCACATTAACTTATTGTCTCTCCCCTCCTGCAGAGGGCAAGCTAACAGCCAGTTTACAACTGTTTCCCAGTTGTTCTAAAACTGCTGTGTCCAGTACATTGGCTCCGGCCACGCTGTGGCTGTTTGAATTTAAACGTTTCAGGTGCCCGATGGCCCCATGTGCTAGTGGCTCCCATATCGGACAGCCCAGACCATAGAGCATTTCCATCATCCCAGAAAGTGCTATTGGAAGTTTGTCAGAAGGAGAGAAACAGTGAAGGCTTGAGTGGACAAGAGGCTTCTGAGTGTTTATGGAAGGGCCTTTGGGTGCCAGACTGTCCTGGGCGCTTGAGATACAAGGGGACAAGACAGTCTCTGCTCTTAGACCTGCATTCTTGGGGCAGGAGAAAGACACTAAATGGTGTTAGTCTATAGTGTGGCAGTTGGTGGTCAGGCTGTAGAGAGAAATACAGTGGGCAAAGTGGACTGGCAGAGATGACCTTGAGAGCCGTGGTCAGGGTGGAAGGCGCTTTTAGGAGATGACAGTGGAGCAGAGCCTTGGATGGAATGAGGGAGGGGCATGGGTGCTTCTGGAGAAAAACTTTCCAGAGTGAGATCATAGTGAGGACAAAGGCCAGAGGTGGGAAGTGCTTAGTGTGGCCCAGGACCCGTAAGGAGGCTGGTGTGGCCTGAGTAGGGGTCGGGGGAGAAGGGAGGAGGGGGACGAGGTGAAGCTAGAGGGTGAGGGGGGCCAGATCAGGAAAGACCCTGTGGCCCATGGTTAAGACTGGCTGTTATTTTGAGTTAGATGGAAGCCATGGGTGAGTTTTGAGCAGAAAAGTGGCTTGCTCTGACTTGTCCTTTTTTTTTTTATGAGGTACGCGGGCCTCTCACTGTTGTGGCCTCTCCCGTTGCGGAGCACAGGCTCCGGACACGCAGGCTCAGCGGCCATGGCTCACGGGCCCAGCTGCTCCGCGGCATGTGGGATCTTGCCGGACAGGGGCACGAACCCGTGTCCCCTGCATCGGCAGGTGGACTCTCAACCACTGCGCCACCAGGGAAGCCCTGACTCGTCTTTTTAAAGCATCCCCATGGCAGGTGTGGGAGTAGAGGATAGAGGGCAGAGGTGGAAAGAAAAACCAAGAGAGGAGGCATGTGGGAGACCAGGCAGACGATGGAGGTGAAATGGACCAGGGAGGTTAGTGGAGGGCTGCTGAGAAGTTGTGGATTGGGGATATACTTTGAAAGTAGAGCCAGGGGATTTGCTGGGATTGGATGTGGGTTGAGAGAGAGGAAGAGGAGTCAAGGATGAAACCAAGGATTTGGGCCTGAGCAGATGAGAGACTAGAGATACCATTAGCTAATATGCAGAAACCTTGGAGGCAATCAGGAATTCTGATTTGGTCTTGTTGAGTTTGACGTACCTATGAGGCATCCAGGTGGAGATGTACAGGAGAGTGGGGGATGGGTGAGTCTTGATCTGGGGGAGGAATCTGAGCTGGAGATCTATATCAAGGAGTGGACAGTGTACACAGGCCTTTAACCCCACAGGGCCTGGCTGAGTTCCCCTTGGGAGTAGGTATGGTTTGGTTTGAGAAGAGTGAGGCCTTAGGGCAGAGGCCTGGAGCAACACCAGGGCCAGGCATCCAGCAAAGGAGGTAAGACCAAGACTGTGACCCCCAGGTCAAGGGAGGAAAGTATTTCAGAGGGAGAGAGGGCTCCCCAAAGATGTTCACATACTGATCCCTGGAACCTGTGAGCGTATTACATCACATGGCAAAGGGAGATTAACATTGCAGGTGGTGTTCAGGTCGCTAATCAGCTGACCTTATAAAGGGAGGTTATCTTGGAACATCCCGGTGGTCCCAGGGTAATCCCAAGGGTCCTTAAAAATGGAAGAGGGAGGCAGGAGAGAGTCAGAAGATGTAACATCGGAAGGTCAGAGGGATGCACGGGGAGGCCTCAACCCACCACTGCTGGCTTTGAAGATGGAGGAAGGGGCCGTGAGCTAAGGAGTGTGGGCTGCCTCTAGAGGCTGGAAGAGGCTTACCCAGAGCCTCCAGAAAAGAATGCAGCCCTGCAGACACTTTGATTTTAGCTCAGTGAGACCCATGTCAGACTCCTAACCTCCAGAACCGCACAGTAATAGACATGTGTTTGCTTTAAGCCGCTCAGTTTGTGATGATTTGTTACAGCAGCCATAGGATGCTAATACACTCACATACCAAATGCTGCTGGTGAGTTGTGTGCAATAAGGATGGAGAGCTGGCTGTGCACTGAGGCCTTGTAGAGGTCCTGGTGACCTTGTCAGGAGCTGTGTCATCTCGGAGAAGGGGATCACCAGGGAGGGGAAGGCTGGATATTGAAGGTGGGTATCGACTGGCAGTTGGTGTGGTGTCTGTGAGAGCAGGCTGCTCACGGCGGCCAAGGAGCCCCCAGAGAGTCACCCCTAGGCTAGTGAGACCCAGGATCCGGCGAGACCTCAGGGAGCCACAGCCAAGGGTCCCCAAGGGTCCCTGGCACTTGAGGGCTTCCCGAGTCATTTGCTACCTGGGATCCTGCCCCTCCCCCTCAAGCGGAAGCGTCTGTTGGGAAGGGGACCTCTGTCCGTCGGTGAGGTCAGGGACCTGCCACAGAGCCTGCCGAGTGGCAAAGGCTGGGTGAAAGAATGGATGGAAAGTTCCAGGGGCAGGGGTCGTATAGGCAGTCGTGTCGGAGTTGGGTGCCCCGTAGCACCACTGTTTGCCCCAGAGACCTCACGAATGAATTCTAGTCTTCTCTGGTTAACAGACTTTAGTTTTTAGAACAGTTTTTGATTTTAGAAAAATTGTACACATGGTAAAGAAAATTCATATATATCCCCCCCAATACACAGTTTCCCCTACTATTAGTGTCTTACATTAGTAAGATACATTTATTACAGTTAATGGTCTAACCTTGATATGCTATTGTAGAAGTCCATAGTTTATTCGGATTTCCTTAGCTTTTGTGCCCAATGTCCTTTTCTGTCCCAGGACCCCATCCAGGACACCACTTTACGTGTAGCTGTCACTTTCCTTGTCTTGAGGACCTCAGCAGTTTAGAGAGGACTGGGCAGGTACTTTGCAGGGTGTCCTCTGTTGGGATTCATCTTGGCGCATCTAGTAACATGATTTATCGCTATTGGCGTTTTTTTTTTTTTTTTCATTTGTTTGTTTTCAGATTTCACTATAGTTTATAACAGTGAAAAAACACCCACATGGTCCTAAGGGCATATTCAATTTATGAGCATCAAAGGAAGACAGATTTAGATACATTAAACTGTTGTTTCTATGTTTATAATGATATGCAACCACATAAAAAATAATGTACAGAACACCTTGTCCTACAAAACAGCTTTGGGGAATTTTCTCTGACTAGAAATTATCCCAGTTTGGGAACATTAGATTAGACATGAACATAAATTCAAGATGTTATTAATTTACTTGAAAGAGTTGAACATTTAAGAAGGCTGTTTCTACCAGTGGAAACAAAGATGGAAGACTGTCAAATAATTGTGAGTTGCTTGGAATTCTTCCTGGCTTCCAGGAATTAAATTGGGAAAAGACATCTGCTCACACAGTAAAAATGATCATATTAGTAAATGTTTCCTTAAATGAAACACACAATGACAAAAATGATTCTTTAGTGGATTCCCAGTCAAAGGGAAAGAAATATTAAATAAGTTGGAAACTATGCCACGGTCTTCAATTTCAGAAGTAGAGATTAGCCATTAAGAGGAAGTTTTCTGGGATGTTTCGCTGTCGGTGTTGACCTTGAACTCCCAGCTGGACCAGCGCTGGCCAGGTTGCTCCACTGTGAAATTACCCCCTCCCCTGCACCGTACTTGTTAGAAGGAGGTCACTATGCGCAGGCTGGATGTATGCTCTTAGGAGATTGTTTTTTCCTGCCAGATGGCAGCAAAGACTTATTCCATCCACATCAGTGTCTGGCACACGGCATTCTTCTTCTGAGGAAGTGGCATCTCTTTCCACCTTGTGGAAGGCACGTTATGGATTAGTGGTTGTCCTGGCCACACACACCTGTCCGAGGGGGTGTCGGGGACAACGTTCACATTGGGGGTGGGGGGCCTGGAAGACCCTGAAGGAACAGGCGTAGTTCCCATCACTCAGTCTATGTTCTCCTTATTGCTGGTGTTGCAATGACACATGGGCACACGCTCCTCTTACAAGAAATGAAACAATATAGGTGGCGTGGAAACAAGGGATTCTCCCCTCTACTGTGCACAGACTTGGTCCCCAAGACCCAAAGTCTAAAATTTCAGCATACTCCTTTCTAGGCTTTTAAAAATAATGTGTGGTTATGATATTATATGTTGTTAAAACGTGTAATTATATATTAAATGTATAAATAATTAGTATTAATTATATTGTTAAATATCTACATATATAGATATACTTTCAAGTTATTAAATATGTAAGTAAATATGTAAATATATACTAGTAAACTAACTGTAATTTATATAAAACTAAAGATAATATAAATACATAAATGTAATTATTAAATATATAATAATGTCTTAAGCATACAAAAATGCCATTTTTATTAAATGAAACCATATTATTCATAATTTTATGACCTAGGGATCTTACTTGATATATATTAGAGTTCTTTCTAGGTGATCACAGATCTGCTTTATTTATTTCTTTGTTTATATTTGTAATTGTTGCACGAGACACATAACGAAATTTACCCTCTTAACAGTTCAGCGATGTTAAATACATTCACACTCTAGTGCTTCCATCTCCAGAACTCTTTTCGTCTTGTGAAACTGAAACTCTGTCCCCATTAATCAACAACCCCCCCTATTCTTTTGTCCCCCAGCCCCTGGCCACCACCATTCTACTTTCTGTCTATGAATTTGACATACCTCCTATAAGTAGAATTGTATGCATGGACCACTTTTACTTATCCATCCATCAGTGGACGCTGGGTTGCTTCCACCTTTTGGCTACTGTGAATAATGCTGCTGCGAACAGACTGGGCTTGGCCCACTTCAATGGCTGTAGCCAGGGCACTATAATAACAGTAATTATTATTATCATTATTTTATGGTGGTGGGATCTGGGCCTTTCCAAGCCTCAGTATTTTACAAAAGTAGAGTGGAGGGGTTGGCTGGGCCCCATTTAGACAAGTTTTCATCACTGAACGAGGTGAAGCAAGCTGGGAGGACGCTTTGAGGTCCACAGTTTTCAGAGGAGGAATCTGAGGCTCAGAGAGGCTGGGAGACTTGGCCAAGGACACACAGCGAGTAAATGGTCCAGTTCGAATCCAGTTCTCCGGACTCCCGGGCTAGTGTTTTATGTGCCACTCTGTGAAAACTTGCACGATCTTGGGAGTTCAGAGATTTGAGGCTCTCCCAGCATCACGGGGTTTGTGAAAAGCAGAGATGGGATTTGAACCCAGGTCTGTCCAACTATATAAAATTTCCCCTACACCCTGCTGCCTCCCTAGACAGCTCCCAGAACTGCAGTTACATCATCCTATACTCAAAAGCTGGTGGGATGATCGACTTAGAAAGATTTACATCAGACTTCTGGATAAAAGTGCAGCTCCTCTCCACGTGAGCCATTTACAAAAATGGCTTTCAGCCACTCCTAGTATGTCCTTCGTTAATGTCTTTGTGCCTTTTGACTCTTTTTAGGACTTGCCCCATAGGATTTGGCCCAGTGTGGAAAGCTCTCACTTTCTGACTGCAGGTAAGTTTTTCTTTTGGTTGATTTTTTATTGATGTGACCACGAGAGAGAACCAGACCCTAAAGCCATAGCCCTCCTACTTCTGCCTCCCTTGCCCCCTGCTCACCAGCGTGCCTTACAGAGCAAGGCAATGTGTCACCTGCTACAGCAGCACGTTGGAGTTTGGCTGCACAGCCCAGAATTCAGGGTGAGGTGGTCTGTCTTCATTCCCCCCGAAGGCATCTGATAAAGAAAATGCAGAACGTTTGTATTAGCCAAGTGTATGAGTTTCTTTTTGCTGCTGTAACAAGTTATTACACATTTAGTGGTGAAAACAGCACAAAGATATTCTCTTATGGTTCTGGAGGGCCGAAGTCCAAAATCAGTCTAACTGGTCTGAGTCAAGGTGTCAGCAGGGCCTCACGCCCTCTGAGGCCCTAGGAAGAAGGCCTTTCCTTCTCCAGGATCTGGAGCTGTATTCCTTGCATTCTGCAGGTCATGGCCCCTTCCTCCAGCCTCCAGGCCAGCAGACTAGCATCTTGCCTCAGCGGGCATATGGCCTTCTCTTCTGCCTCTCAGATCTCTCTCTACCTCCCTCTTTAAGGACACCTGGGATTACATTTATGGGCCCCTGGGTAATCCAGGTTACTTCCCCATCACAAGGCCCATAATTTAATCACATCTGCAGAGTCCCTGTTGCCATATAAGGTAATATATTCACAGGTTCCTGGGATTAGGACCTGGGTATCTTTGGGGCCTGTCATTCAGCCTACCACACTGGGTGACAGAAATTCAACTGAAACTAACTTAAGCAAAGAGGAATTTGTTGGTCCCTATAACTGGGCCTCGCAGGCCCTCGGCACTGCTGGACGCGGGAGTGGTGTTCTCAGGACTCTGCCTTTCTCTCTCTCTCTCTCTTTTTTTTTTTTAATTGGGGTATAGTTGCTTTACAATGTTGTGTTAGTTTCTGCTGTACAATGAAGTGAATCAGCTGTATGTATGCATATATCCCCTCCCTCTTGGACCTCCCTCCCACCTGCCCCCCATCCCACCCATCTAGGTCATCACAGAGCGCCAAGCTGAGCTCCCTGAGCATACAGCAGGTTCCCACTAGCTATCTGTTTCACACATGGTAGTGTATATATGTCAGGGCTCTGCCTTTCTCTTTTCATCACGGCCCCTGCTTTCCTCTGGTGAGTGTGATTTTCAGGAACATTCTTTCCACGTGGTGGGAAAGACAACCACTGGCAGCCCTGGACTTCCAGGAGTCTGACTGCTGCCACTTGCAGAAAGGAAGAGACTTCCCAGTAGCTCAGCAAAAGTTCAGGAAAGACCAGTGGGTGCAGCCTGGGTCCCATGCCAGTCCCTGACTCTGTCACTGGGGCTTGTGGGGAGAGTGTTCTGGGTTCTGTGCCTAATTCTGGCCTCCTGGGGACCAGGATGGGCTGGGATCCAGGTTTTTCTATATAGACTAAGAATCTTACTGACTAGTGTGTGTGTGTGTGGGGGGGGGCTACCATGAAGGCAGGGGTACTGGGCAGGCAGAATAGTTTTTTTGTCCAGAATCTTCTCGGCACAGATTATGAATACACCTCTTTGTTTTATACCAGGGATAAACATATTTCATTTCCTGGGGGAGTTAAAAGTACTTTTTATATCTTTTATTACTCTCTGCAGTCTTTACATTTTACAAAATCCAATGTTTTCATTTGCATAAAATAGGTTGAGGTGATATCACAGAAATCACAGAGACCTTTTAGCCGCTGATTAAGCAGACTTGTCTGTCAAAGGGAGTGCAGTGCACTAAGGACTGTGGTTGTAGTGAGAGCAGGGGGTGGAGGACTAAGGCCACTGGGAGGGCTTCAGGGAGGGCTTCCTGGAGGAGGTGCTGCTCAACTGAGTCCTGAGGAGTGGTAGTTAGCAGGACAAGGGGATGGAGGGAGAGGCTTCCAGGCCTGTGGCAGCTCAGAGGCGAGGGAGTAAGGGTGCATCCAAACACCTGCACAAATAGTACAGGTGACCCACGTGACAGTGGCACTAGTGGGGAGGCTCTGGGCAATGATGCAGTGGGTGGTGATGGTCACTTCGGAGCTTGACTTCCTTCTATACTGTCTGTGGACAGTAGCAGTGGCTGCCTCATTCAGGTCCTCATCAGAGCCTGCGGCTGGGCCTTCTGAAGGCCTGGAGGAGCAGGGGGTACCTGCAGGATGCCTGCACCAGAGATAAAGCCCAGAGTGGCCTTAGGATTTTACATCCAGCAAGTCTCCTGGGAAAGCATTTGTTCTTAGCCCGAGGGGCTGGGCTGCGGTCCAGAGGTGGGTGTCCTGTCCCACTTGTGTGATTGGCTCAAACAATCCCGACTGAGCAGCCAGCCTGGGAGAGCTCCTGCCTCTTTCCGTGTGAGGGCTGTCAATTCCCCGATGCTCACCTTCGTTGCCATTCCAGCATCACGAACTGAATCAACCACAGATACTATTCTAGAAAAAAAGATATCGATTTTATCTAGGATTCCAGTTCCACGTCCTTTTTCTTTTAATTTTAATTTTTCCTACATATATTTAGAAATTCTATTAAAAAAGGGTTCAAAAGCACTTCTAAAGACCTTGCTATCAATACTCTGTGTAAGAAAGACTGAATAACAGGACTCGTTCTCAGTCAGTGTAAGTTTATATCTGGATAGAAGATAAATGTTGAAAAGGCACAACTCCACAATTCAGGTCACTTCAAAATATAAATTTACACAGTGGTCAGATGAGTTTCCCAAGGACACAGCTGGTGAGTGACAGAGCCAGGATTCGAACACAGGGCGTGTCTGATGCCGGGTGTGTAAGAATCACCTATGGCTCCTCCCTTGCCTAGTGGTTCTGACTCAGTAGGTCTGGGGCAGGGCCCAGGAATGTACATTTCAGCCTACAGCCCAGGTAAGGAGCACAGACTTCGAGAAACACTGTCCTTAAGCTCTGTGTCTCCCAATGAGAATGCCTCATCTTCTTGGCAAAGAGATGGTAAGCCATTCATTCATTCACTCATTTATTCACTTACTCAGCAAAGATTTTCCAAGTGCCTTCACGTACCACGTGGTTTGCCTCTGGAGTTTAACCGCTGCCTTTCTGTATCATGTAATGCATGTGCGTTGTTATTTTGCAGTAGAAGCACCATTTAGAATGAAATTCAGTAAGAAAACTGAAGCCTTTAACCCACCCCCGACTTCTGCAGCCTCTAGTGGGCCATGGATTCATTCCATATTTGCTTTTATACCCTCGTGGCCCAAGAAGACCTTGTTTAAAAGAGAGTCTGCTGTAACACACCACTTGGTAAGTAACATGTTCAGTTCTTTAAAAGACATATCAGAAGTTGTAAAGAAGCCAATTTTGGACCATATGTGTAGAAAATATCACAGGCTTTTGTTCCTCCAAAAAACCTATTCTTCCTCTTTCACTGAATAGAGTTATCATTAGGAAGCAAATCCCTCTTACTTTCCAGAGAGCTGCTGCTTCCGTACAATATACAGTATTTAGATGAACAGGATGTGTGAATCTGAGCATTGGGCCCCCGCGTCAGCTGGTTCTAAAGCGGGGGAGGGGGTCCTGTTTTAACCAGACTGATTCACTTGCCCCTGTTATAAAAATGCTGCTACCGACAATAGGGCTAGGTGTTTAACAAATATTTTCTATTTGCCAGGCATGAGGCTTAGCACTGACTATGCATAATCTCACTGGGGCCTCATTACGAGTTTCTTAAATAGGTACTGTTTTAATTCCCATTTTACAGAGAGGAAATGAGGATTGGAGAGATTAAGAGGCTTGTTCAGGGTCCCACAGGCCGAAGTGGCAGAGCCAGGATTTGGAGCCCCTGCTCTTAACCACTGGCCCTGCCCCGCTGTCCTTCATATTCTGTGTAATGTGTTGGCTTCACAAAGCGCTGACTTTCACCTAAGCTTTCATGACTTAAAATGCCTTGAGGACCACTGCGTTCGGCCAACAGGCTACCATGACCACAAGCCCCTTCTTGGCCCCCGGCTACATGTTTGTATTAGTTTCCTAGACTGTGTAACAAATTTCCACCAACGTGGTGGCTTGAAACAATGACATTTATTCTCTCCCTATTCTGGAGGTGGGAAGTCAAGGTGTCAGCAGAGGCGTGCTGTCCCTGGGGGCTTGTAGGAGAAGACCCATCCTTGTTTCTTCCAGGTCCTGATAGCTTTCCTTGGTTTGTGGCTGCCTCACTCCAATCTCTATATTAGGATTCCCTGGAGAAACAAAACTGGTAGAAACAAAACAGGTAGGACACATGTGAGCGAGAGAGAGGGGGGGATTTATTTTAAGGAATGGCTCATGTGATTGTGGGAACTGGCAAGTCCACACTCTGCAGGGCAGGCTGGAGACCCAGGGAAGAGCTGGTGCTCAAGTTGGAAAGGTGTCTGCCACAGAATTCCCTTTTCCTTAGGGAAAACCTCAGTCTTTTCCATGAAGGCCTCACCTGATTGGGCGAGGCCCACCCACCTCATGGAGGGTCATTGGCTTTATTCAAAGTCCATTGACCTAAACATTGCTCTCATCTAAAATACCTTCACAGTGACATCTGGACGTGTTTGACTAAATATCTGGGTACCATGGCTGGGTACCATGGCCCAGCCAGTTGACGTGTAACATTTACTGTCACTCTGTTTCCACCTTCTTGTGGCCTCTTCTCTGTGGGTGTGTATTCTCCTTTTCTGTCACTGATAAGGACACTTGTCGTTGGATTTAGGGCCTAGCTAAATCCAATCCACCTAAATCCAGAATGATCTCATCCTGAGAGCCTTGGCTAAATTACATCTTCAAAGACCCCTTTTCCAAATAGCGTGACATTCCCAGCTTCTGGGCTTTAGGACGTGGAGCCACATTCAACCCACCATGTTGGTCATCGTCCTTCCAACCCTCTCCAGTGAAAGGTGACTCAACCCCTCCTGTGCTTTGCCCAGGATGGAGGCAGCACCTCCATCCCCCCTCCTGTGTGTCTTTGCCCAACAAGCTATGTTTGTTCAGTTGTCGTTTGCAAGATGCTGTGTGGGGATCAGAAGAGTAGAAAGCCAGGCGTCTGCCCTCAAGGACTCACTGGGGGCCTGGCACGTCAGAGCACGAGGGTGGGATCGTGGACAGAGACTCAACTGGAATCGGAGGCCTGGTCAGCTTATGCTGCTGCATGTGGTCAGCGTGTTCTCAGGAACATCACTTCCCCTTTCTGTGTCTTTGTTCGCTTCTGTACAATGAGGGGGTCGCGCTCTGGAGAGGGTGTGTGGTGTGGGAGGATCATAGGATACAGAGCACACAGCCTGGGGTGGAGTCCAAGCTTCCTGCCTATGCGGCCTTGGGCAAGTGCGTTAACCCTCGTGAGGCTTAGTTTCCTCCTCTGTAAAATGGGAGTAATAGAATTCATGTGTGTACAGTGATGGGCATATGCCTGGCACTTGGGAAAGAATAGCCATTGTTATGATCGTTGGTATCACTGAGAGCTGCCGTGGTCTGTGACTGAGAGTATGGCCCCACCCACTGCAGATGGAGGGGGGCAGGGCAGACAGCGGGGAGGCATGGCCTGGGGTCACGGGGCACTTGGCAAGGGCGGAAATGAGCAGGGACCGGTTGTGATTACGAGGGGCAGCCGGGCTGGCATCTGGTGGGCGAGCTCTGGCTTTCCACTGGTGTCCTTCCAGGGGAGCCATCGTGGGGCTGGAGGAGCCCAATCCCGGGTTGATTCTCTCCCTGTTGATGATGCATCCAGCTCATGGGAGGTGCCCCACCATGCTGTGGTCCACGTTCACTCAGTCCCTGCTGTGTGGCTGTTGTACCCCACACAGGACATGCGTGCAGTCCTTAAAGGACTTTTCCATAGCTCTTCTCACATTCCTCCTGCTGAAGTGTCAACCCTGGTTTGCTGAGTCCCTGTGATAATGGTGTCATTGACACGCACCCCAGACCAGGACATAGCCCCATGTGATCCACGTCCACGTTCTTCTTCCCTCATAGGTTTTAAGTTCCAGTCCTGTAATACTCCTTTTAAAAAAATTTTCAGGATTGATGGGAGTTACTACACCAGCAGAAGTAACCCCTCTGCCTGGCCCTTTTAAAAGTTCATCTTGGGCTTCCCTGGTGGCGCAGTGGTTGGGAGTCTGCCTGCCGATGCAGGGGACGCGGGTTCGTGCCCCGGTCCGGGAAGATCCCACGTGCCGCGGAGCGGCTGGGCCCGTGAGCCATGGCCGCTGAGCCTGCGCGTCCGGAGCCTGTGCTCCACAACAGTGAGAGGCCCGCGTACAGCAAAAAAAAAAAAAAAATAAAGTTCATCTTGTACTTTTACTTGACAAATGTAGCACGAAATATTTTTCATTTTCTAATGATTTCTATATTTTGTTGTAGTATGGAGACATTTCAAGAGACATTCAAGGAACTTCTGAGAATGGAGTAATTTTTCAGAAATGTGCAGTGGTGAGTATTCATAGGTAGTTTATACTTAAAGAGAAAATAATTGAATTTGCCCAAATCATATCTTAGCAGAGTTATGTACTTAAAGAACTGGCGAATCACGTGGTTATCTACCCATGTCTGGACACGGGTGATGACGCGACCCACAGGGATCTTATATTTTACACGGCAGCACTAGGACTAAGATTTTTTGGTAACAATAAAATTATTGGCAGTGAAAATCCTCTGTGATCATTTAAAACGAGAAAGTATATATTTTCTCTCAGATTTTAACATTGATATGATGCCCGACAGTTTAAAAACTCACTTAATGTCTTTTAGGTCTTTGACCCTTACTAATCTCATGAGATGGCTTTCACATGATCCTGTGTTGAGGGTCCCCGAGACCACCCTCAGGTTCAATGCTTCCCTAGAAGGACTCACAGAACTCAGAAAAGCGGTTCTACACACAGTTACAGTTTATAGCAGCAAAATGATATAGATTATAGTCAGCAAAGCAAAAGGCACATAGGACAGAGTTCTGGGGAGACCAGGCCCAAGACAGCCAGTCTTCTCCTGGTGGAGTTGAAGGAACGGCGTTTAATTTGCCCAGCAGTGATGTGTGGCAGCAACCCGGGATGCTCACCCAAGCCATGGAATTCAGGACTTTTATTAAGGATCCACCACGTAGGCATGGAGCACCCATGTCGCTGACCTCCGTTATTCAGGTCACCTGAGCATAGCTTGGCCCAAGGCCCTCACCGTGAACCACATTGTTTGCAGAGACTACCTGGGGCGGCCCAAAGCCGTAGGATATAAAGACACTCTTATCAGGCAGGATATGCCAAGGGCTTTAGAGGTTAGTCTCCCAGGAGCTGGTGCTCTCTTTGGGATGTGCAAGGTTTGGACAATCCAAGCCTGCTGAGCTGACCATGTACTGCACAGCCCTCATTTCAGCCCAGGCCCTCAGCTGTCTTGCTCCTCTTCCTGGATAAAATTGGTACTACCAGTTTCTCCTGTGTCCTTCTAAAGATGTTTCCTGCCACATGCACTCAGTTATGAGTGTGTGTGTGTGTCTGTGCGTATGCACGTAGGTACATACACACACCTTCCTTCTTCCCCTTTTTGCGTTGGTGCCACTATTCCATACCCGAAGTTTTACAACTTGCTTTTTTCATTTATTATGTTCCAGAGCTCACTCTTCTTGGGATATACATGGCTGCCCTCTCTTTTCTCAGCTCCTGTGTCTGTTTCAGCAGAGCTGGGATGAAGGAAGGGCAGGAGTGGTGGGAGATAGGGTTCGAGAGAGGGAGCAGGGCAACGTCACAGAGGCCAGGTGGGGAGCCAGGCTGCTGGTGGGCCATTGGCTTTGAATAGCTGAGCTATTCATTTAACTTTTTTTTTTTCTGGCCTCACCACATGGCTTGGGGGATCTCAGTTCCCCGGCTAGGGATTGAACCTAGGTCACAGCAGTGAAAGCCTGGAATCCTAACCACTAGGCCACCAGGGAAGTCCCTAGCCCTGAGCTATTCAAACACATGGGCAGGCAGAACCCTGAAGGGGGCGACTGGCCAGGAGACAGGAGACCAGCTTGGGGCAAACCTGGAGATCAGATGGCAGTCAGAGGCCGTGGACTGGCTGGGGCTGAATCTTCAAACTAGTAGAGTAAGAAAGAGCCACTGTTTGCTTTTCCTGGGGACACCAGTTGTCACAATCTCCCCAGCCTGACTGTGGTCCTGTGCGTGGCTGTTTTTTCTTCTAAGTTTCTCTGTGGGCATCATTTCACTGCATTTCAGGGTCCCGGTTTCTTTGAGATGATCTCTGAGCAACAACTTGGCAAGTGGGAGTCAAAATTCTCCTGGGGCCTTTGAAATCAAACCTGATAAATTCTAGAACCTTTGTGAGACCTTAATCCCCTCCCACGGGCACAGGTTGAGCTGGGGCCTCGTTTTGGGAAGTCGGGTTTGCCAGCAAGCCCATCCTCACTTTGCCTCCTGTCCTAGGTGTCCGTGCAGAGCGAGTGGCCGACAGCTCATGTGCGACTGTCTGTGAACAACACCAGGACGCCCGCGGCTGCCAACCTCTCTGACCTGCTCTTACTGGACAACATCACCGGCCTCACCGTTAGGGAGTCGGCTGGAAACCAGACCTCAAGAGGGTTCCAGGCTTTCAGGAAGAAGTTTCTGCAAGGTAATAGCCATGTGTATGAAGTCAGGGGTGGAAAATGATGAAAATACGTACAGATACTCACAGAGCACGGGATGTGCAGCAGGCATCTTCTTAGACACGTGACATGTGTTCATGCAGCTGGTCCTCACAACGGATTGTACTATCAGGGCATCAGAGGAGGAGGCCACTGCTCAGTATCTGCAGCCAGGTAGCTGGCTTGTCACTTAGGTTGAGAGAGGTGGGATTTGGGGAAAGAGTTTTTGAAATATATATATATTCAACATTTATTATGAAAAATTTCAAACATGCACAGAGATTAGAGTGAACCCCAATATATCCATCACCCAGATGACCAAAATGACCATCACTCAGTAAAATGAAGAGCTTGTTTTGGGGAGTGCTGGACAGACATGGGCGTGGTCTGACATCAGCCCTGGAAGCATGCTCTTGACATGTTCAAGCGTGTTCAGGCGTGTTCACGGGAGTAACTCCGCTACTGATTGGTCAAGGTATGACACCGTCACTCATTGGCTTTCAGAGATGTGTTTCCTGAGGCGAGTTGTCATTGGTTAATTAAGGAGATTTAAAACCAATTCTGGATGCAGTTGTTACTATGACTTCAGAACTGTCAGTTTTCCTAGGAAGGTGAGATTTCTTTTATTCTGAGTACGTGCTCTGTCTTCAGATAAAGAGACTAAGGTGGTTAGGAACTTGCCCAAGGCCATAGGACTGGCACTCAAGGCTGAGATTCAAACTCAGAAAGTCTGGATTCCTCCATCCACCCCGTACCCAGGATGCTCTAGTGCCTCTCACACGCCTGGGACGCTTACCAACCTCTCCACTTCCATACACATGGCCCACGTTGCTCATCAATCCACCACTCTTTCTCTCTGAGTCTAGATGAAGCCTCAGAATCCTTCTTAACACCATATTATTGACAGAAGCCACCAGTGGAGTTGGCCCACAAGTAATGACCTCTTTGCTGGCTCTGGTTTAAGCAGTGTCATAAAAACTGTATGATACATCCCAGCTAAGTGATCTTCAGTGCCTTTCTTCAATGATGTAAAAATAAATCCCCCCAATTCTTAAACTGGTGCTCAGAGAAAAGAACGTGGGGCTGTAAGCAGAGCACAGACTCGGTCTCAGACAGACCTAGCTTGACTCCTAACTTAGCCATTTTGGAGCTGTGTGGCCCCTGTAAATCACCGTCTCTGAACTCCAGATGTGGCATGCGGATAACAGCCTCGTAGAGCTGTTGCAGAGGCGAGACGAGGTGATGTGGCCTGGAGCTCTGCCTGCTCCAGTGTGGCTTGCCTCTCTTGTCTTGTTGCTCCAGTGGTATTTTGTAGTCCATGCTCCTGCGGACCGAACTTGTCACTTTTCTCCCATGGCTCGGCATCAGCTCCTGCTCTTGTGTCCGTCTGGAGGGTCCTTCTCTCCTTCCCTGCATCTCATTCACCTGCCCCTCCTGCATTTCACCTGCTTGGAGCCTGGACCACCCAGGCACTTCATGCATGAACTCACTGACTTCCACCCCAGCACATGAGCTCTGCACACCCTTAAACCTCAGCCTCTGCTTCTGTGAACTGTGGGTGCTGGTGACACACTTCAGGGAGTCCTTCTAAGGAGAAGCTAGTTCGTTCATGAAAAGCAACACAGCCTAGCCCGTGGGAAGTGCTCCCAAGTCCATGGCTATTTTGTTGTGATTATCTTTATTTTTTATTTTTGTGTTTGGTAAAAAACACATAAGATCTGCCCTCTTAACAAGCTTTTAAGTGTACAGTACAGTACTGTTAACTGTCGTACAGCAGATCTGTAGAAATTTTTCATCCTGCGTGACTGAAACTCTATCCCCATTGAATAGCAACTCCATTGCCCCCCGCCTCCCAGCCGCCGCCAACTATGTTTACTCTTGTGACTGTATATTATTGTATGTATGCCCTCGCCTTACCTCTGCCTGCTAGATTCTACATGCCCTGAGAGTAATATCCAAACTATGTTTGTCTGTAACTTACTGCAATCTCAAGGGATATGACATTGGTTTTCAACTTAGTGGCATGAAACTTTTTTCCCAAAGAATAAGTATAGAACTACAGAATCAAATGACCCATCCGACCCCAGCTCATTGATGCTCTGACATTATCAATATCATTTTCATCATCATCATTTGCTGCTCTAAAAGAGCTACAAGTCCAAGAGGGAGGGGTGGCTTCCTACTTATTAACTGGGTGACCCTAAACGAGTCACTTCATCTCCGTCAGTCTCAGTTTTCTCTTCTGTCTGCAACAGGAAGTATTGTACTTTCCATCTGTCTCAGGACACCATTTGGGGATCAACTGGTTGATGTCCTGCAGACATTTTGAGGGTGATAAAATCACTGCCAGGTCTGATTATAATGACCTTCACCGGTATTATCATTTTAATTAGCAATTTAATCTTTATCAGCTTATCTTTATGATCTAACTTTTATCATTATACACAAAGTTAAAATGTTGAAGATTTTTAAAACAAAAATCTTAGGGATTCCACAGGCTCAGTGCTAATTTCTCCTCTTTTCTTTACATCTTTTTGAGGTCTCAGTACATTGAGAGATGAAGCACATTATAGCGTATTAGGGATAAAATATCACCCCTGATACAGGTACAGACAGAGTCAGAGGACAAGTGTAGGTGAGATCAGGTGGGCTGGCTGGCTGACCAGCAGAGTTGGACAGGCTTTGTCACCCACTGGACATGTTGGGATGGCTCCCCCATCCTGACAAACAAGCAAGCTGAGTCTTGCTTTCTGCCAGTAGCCCACTCCCACGAGTAAGATAGGCTGACTGGCAATGCATACGCAAACTTTCCATCGGATGGTGTGCATTGCTCAGTGAGAGAGGGGCAGGGAGAGGCCAGCCCTGTTTCAGGTGGGGCACCCATGCTCAGGGACAGAAACCTCAAGGGTGGTGGGTATGTGCTTCCCTTGCCGATCTCCGTCGTTTTGTTCTCCAAACCCACTGGGCTTCTGGTTAATCTGAGGATTGTCAGGGGGGTGACTAGTGCCCTGGGGAAGGAGAACAGCTGTTGGTCGGGACTCAGGACAGCCCTGCTCCCCCAAACCCACATTCGTTGCCCCTGTGTGTGTCCCTCTGGGACTGCTGGTTGGTGGAAGAAATCTTTTTTCCAGCCCCATGAAGGTTTTGGAAATGACTCGAGTGTTACATTATTGAAATAAACTCAAAGGATACTCCAGACCCAATGCTGGAAATTCTCCCTAATTCTAAAGCCCATTCAGATCACATCCTGCTATGCTATTAAACAAAGTATGTCAGGGGTTTTGCAGTAGGATTCAAGGACAACCCTGAGTTCATTCGCATCAAGATCCTCCAACAATGACCTGCCAGCACCTCCCTTTTGCAAATTCTCCCAGAGAAGTGAAAAGTTCAGGAATGAATCCCTGACGGATAGAAATCCAAATATATTCAAGTCCAAAAGGAATTAAAATCTGAGATCAAAATCTTTGCCCTTGTAAGTTTTGAAGTCCACAGTCAAAACTCTTAAATTAAGCTTCCCCAGACCATCTTCCCATTGTCTTATTCTGTCCAGACTCCCCCTGATGGTTGTTGCTGCTGGGAGGAGTTGGGGTTCCTTCAGCAGAAGGGTGCAGCTCCTTGACTCAGAAGCTGAAATTCATTGAACCCCAATTTTTTCATATGCTTCACTTTAAAAAATTTCTATGGAGGTAAGGGACATGAGAGTATCATATAAACAAAATGTGGTCTATCCATACGGTGGGATATTACTCTGCAGTAGAAAGGACTGAAGTATTGGTACACGCTACGACGTGTATGAACCTCAAGAAAAAGAAACCTGACACAAAGAACACAGCTCGTATGAGTTCATTTCTATGAGATGTCCAAAAAGGCCAATTAGTCCCCAAAAAGTGGAATAGTGGTTGCCTAGGGCTGGGGGTGGCAATGGAGAGTAACTGCCATTGGGCACCAGGCTACTTTTTAGGGTGATAAGGATGTTCTGAAATCAGACTGTGGTGATGGCTGTACAACTCTGTAAGTATACAAAATTCTCTAAATCTCACGCTTAGAACAGGTGAATTGGGTGATGTATAAATTTTATCTCAAAGCTGTTTTTTTTTTTTAAAAAAAGTATCACAATCTCGGGCTTCCCTGGTGGCTCAGTGGTTGGGAGTCCGCCTGCCGATGCGGGGGACACGGGTTCGTGCCCCGGTCCGGGAAGATCCCACATGCCGCGGAGTGGCTAGGCCCGTGAGCCATGGCCGCTGAGCCTGCGCGTCCGGAGCCTGTGCTCCGCAACGGGAGAGGCCACAACATTGAGAGGGCCGCGTACCGAAAAAAAAAAAAAAAAAAATATCACAATCTCATTTCCACATCCACCCTATTCAGACAACCAGCCGCCAGTCTGAGCCTCTGGACAGACACGGCCGTGTCCCCAGAGCAGCACTCAGCATCCTCCCCAGGCCATGGCTGGGGCTTAGAGCCATCCGTCAGAAAGAGCAAGGACAGATGTTGCTTTAGTTCACAGGTGCCTTCGGTTTCTGCTGGATATCTGGAGCCCACCTGAGAACGTCAGCTCAGTGGAAGAACTCCGCCTTTAGTAGTTACGGTGGGCACAGTCTATTTCCAACATCAGACAGAAGGGTCCCCAGGGCACGCCGGCTCTACCGCCAGAAGGTGGGGCTGAGACATCCCTGCCTCCTACAAAACTGGAAACCTGCAGTGGTGGCCACCCTGTCACCCGCTTTCTTTGGGGGTCCCTCTTTTTCCACCCATGCCTCCAGAGCCTGCTTGTTCACCTGGGGGTGTGACTGAGTGTGGCCCCTCCCTATAGCAGAGCCGTCTTCTTCTAACCAGTCCTGGCTTCTGACTAAGGGGAGCTTTGAGTCAGAAACCCCATCTCCTAGGAAGCTTCTCTGTTTGTGTAACTAAGCCATCGAAGGCCAGCCAGAGACCGTGAGGTTGGAGGAGACCCTACGTGAGCCTGAGTGACCTTCTCCACTGCCCCCTCCCGGGCCCAGTCTGGCACTGCTTCCCTGTGCTGTGTGCTGGGCTTTCAGAACCAGCTGGAGGTGTCAAAGCGGCAGCTAGTGTCGCCCAAAAGTCCTATAAAAACTCTGTCTCATCATTGTGTGGATGGGATCATTGGGAACAAATAGGTCCCCACCTGGATTCAGAACAAAACAAAAAGGTTCTGGATTTCCTAAGTGTATGACATCCTGAATTAGGAGGACTGGCTGCCCAGCCCCAGGATGGAGTGGAACCCAGGTAAAGCTCCTTGTAAGGGTGCTGACAGCCCTTCCAAGTGAAAAAAGAGGGGGTCCAAGAGCACACCTGCCCAGTTTCTTCTCCCTGATAAAAAGTACGTGGGATCAAAGGGGCTCTTGCTGCCGCTGTCAGCTGTGATGCCAGCCGCCTCTGGTTGCTTGGCTGTGTCTGGGGTGTGGCAGGGGCCCCGTTCTTGACCCACATGTGCCTTCTCTCTGAGCAGTTGGAGACTCCTTCTCCGTCAGCTACACAGCATCGCTCGAGGCCAGAGACGTTGGGAGTGGAGAGGTCCTGATGCTTCCTGCCGAGCTCTCCTTCCAGAGTTCATCACCGGTATTGTCTTTGTTACTTTGATTTCTTTCTTGTCACTGTTGTTTTAGAAACCCTGGACACAACATCTGTTAGTTCATTCTTTTCTTCGTTCCATCCTTCATTTGTTCAGTGATACCCAATTCTGGATGAATGCGCAGGCCCTGGAATCTCACGCGCTTCACCACGAATCAGGCTCCCTCGAAGCTCCTTGTGACCTTAATTACTTTAACTTCTGTGGACCTGATTATCTCTCATCGCTGTGTCTTGGGCGTAGTAAGCACAACTAAATATCTCCCATTTGTATTGGTTTGCTAGAGCTGCTGTGAAAAAGTACCACAGACCAGATGGCTCAAAAACAACAGAAATTTGTTTGTGCACAGTCCTGGAGGCTGGAAGTCCAGATCAAGGTGTGGGCAGGGTTGGTTCCTTTTGAGGCCTCTGTCCTTGGCTTGTAGATGGCTGTCTTCTCCCTGTGTCCTCACATGGTCGTGCCTCTCTGTGTGTCTGTGTCCTAGTGTCCTCTTCTTTGAAGGACACTTTTCAGGTGAGATCAGAGTTCACCTTGGTGGTCTCATTTTACCTTAATCACGTCTGTAAAGGTTGTCTCCAAATATAGACACATTCTGAAATACTGGGGATTAGGGCTTCAACGTATGGATTTGGGGGGGACGTGATTTAACCTGTAAGCGCATTACTATTAGCACCTTCATTTTCCATTCACTTTTTTGTTAATCCACGTAGGCAGTGAATGTGGTTGGTTGCATGACCCGTGGTACATGCTGTACACTTCTGGGAATACAGAGGAGGAGATCTGTGCTCCGCTCAAGGCCGGAGATATTGGGAGTGGAGAGGTTCCGATGCTTCCTGCCCAGCTCTCCTTCCAGAGTTCATCACCGGTATTGTCTGTGTTGTCAAGACAGTATTATCAAGATCTCTGGCCTCGAGATCAAGGAGCTCGTGCTCTAGTTACTCTGGTCATTTTGTTCTGATTTCAGTCCCTGGAGAAAGTACCTTTTATAATAGACTTAGAAAATGAGGCTCCAAGGGTGACTGCCCCAGGTCACGTGGCAGAATCAATATCGGACCCCACAGCTGCCGGATCCTTCCATCCAAGGCTGGGGAGCCTGTGTGCAGTGTTTCTGCTGCAATAAGAAAAATAGTCCTGGATAAGATTAAATAAAATGAAAGATTCCCAAAAGGTAAAGACCAGATATGAGAAAACTGTATAAAACTGTCAGAAAAGACAGATGTCTCCGAACACAATTAAGTGCAAAGTCAAGAACAGAGGACAAAGGATACAAAAATGGAGATAAAATGTCCCAGAAGAAATACCATCCGAATTTCAAAGGAGAGGAAACCAAATATGTTAAAATCAAAATTTAAGATAAGGCAACAGTGAGAAACCAACAGTGAGAAACTCAGAAACCCAGTGAAATTGGAAGCCTCCACCTCCTCGTGTAGGGAGGGGACGTTAGGCCAGGGCAGCTTCACCTCCCAGAAGAGCCTGGGGAGGCTGGTGGGGCAAGCAGGAGGCATGAGGTCCGGGGCCTCTCATCCCAGGGCGACCTCCTTGGCTGTCACCCCCTGACGGGTCCTGTCCATTGCTTTGCTTGGTGCCTGTCTGTGTCATGTCAACCGCATCCCCCCAGTAAACCCCCATCCGCCACTAGGATGTCACTCCATGAGACCAGGAACCCCATTGGCCCTATTCCCAGGTGTGTTCTCAGTGCCAAAAATAGAGCCCCACCCACACTAGTTGCTCAGTAAATATTTGTTGAGTGAACGAATGAATAGATCAGTGAACTAATGGTTCTTGGGCAGGTGTGGTTGTTTTCTTTTTTAACTTCTCTGAGCCTCTAGTTTCTCATCAGTAAAAGGGAGATTGTTCTATAGTCTCCAGTCTCTTGTGGGGATAAAAGAGGTGATTTTATATTTGCACGTGGCCTGCAGTTTCTTTCCGTCCCCTTCCAAGCCTTCAGGTGCTCTCTGGGCAGTTCTGTAGACAGAGCGGAGAGCCCCCCTGCCCACCTGGAGATTCCATGTGTTGTAGGTTCCTGCCTGCGTTAGACTGTCAGCATCACCCTTCCTGGCCCTGCCTTAGAAAAGGCCCGTGGAAGGCCGGCATTTGCTGAGTGGATGAGTGTTGATAATGGTGAGTGGCTCCTATGCCTCGTTCTCCAATCGGTTCACCCATTTGGACTTCACAGTTTCTTTGGGTGACTCCTAGGCCTTCCTGCGGGATGGCAAGAAGGTCCAGTGTATTTGGGGCTGAACATGATCAAAGTTTGAGTGAGACTCACGACAACTCCCCAAGAGAACATTGGTCTGCTCTGCTTGTCAGCCATGAAGAGGCTGACACTACAAATGGGAGAATAAAGGAGTTATTTAAAAATGCAGGTGCCCAACTTGAAGTCCTTCAAGTTAGTGTGGAGCTGGTGTCTGGTATTTCAGAGGTGGGAATGCTGTCCTCGCTGTGTTTTCAGAACAGTTCGGTGTCTCTGAGTTTCAGTTTTCCTACCTGAGAAATGAGAGGGGTAGGAAGACTCCCCGCAATCTCTTCTAGTTCTGACATTTTCACATGGTATGAGAGCAGTGGAGAGGGTAATAAAAATAGTTACCACTTACTAATCCTCACAGCATGAGGTAGGTACTGTCAGAAATGCATTATGTTTAGATCTGGAAACTACTTTCTCAAACACACACACACAGATGTGCACACATAATGCACATGGATACACACACATGCACGTGGATATGCACACATGCACATGGATGCACACATGTGCACGTGGATATATGCACATGGATACACACATGTGTGCGTGGATGCACACGCACACACATGTGCACGTGGGTGTGCACATGGAAATGCACGTGGACACACATGCATACACGTGCATGTGGATGTGCCCACATACACGCATGCACATGGATACACACATGCATGTGGATATGCACACATACACACATGCACCTCAAATTCATACAAGGGTAGATGAGACAGGACCTAGATGAAGGGAGGTCAAAGGGGAAAATCTAGAACATTCATCTCCAGTTCCTTACCATTTATTGTATAAACATGCTGCCCACCTTATAAAACCATCACTGGATCTCACGTGGTCCATGTTTCCTGACTTCAGGCTGTGATCTAAAACATGTTTCTCAGGCCTTGAAGTTTTTGTAGGCGCGGGGCTGAGGATTCATGTTTTGCAAAGAGATGAAGTACACTTTCAGCCCCTTTCTGCTGAGACTTTGAGTGTCAGGAAACACAGGGAAGAGGGACCCAGAGGGAGTGAAGAGAGAGGAAACTGGCCTTTGAACCCACTAGTTCAGGAGACCCTGAAACTCACAGGGCACCATGAATATTCCAAAGCACAGACAACTCAGGAACAGAAAGGGCCAAGTTATTGCTTCATAGGTGTCTCTTCTTTAAAGACTTGTTTGTTTATTTGTTTGTTTCTTAAAATTTCCATTTCCCTCCTGAAAAGGAAAGCTTGTGGCATTTCGACTTCCCTTGGAAGCCTCCATCAGCTTGTCCTGCTGGCCCATGATGCGTTTGGGATGCCCCAGTGCTCCCAGTGTGGCTGCTGTAACAACTGTAGGGCATGGATCAGGAGGTTTCCTACCTCAGGTGGACCATCACTCAGGTCAAGGGAAAATGCCTCCAAGTGGCCGTGATAGGATTACACAGGGGTTGCCTAGCTCACTGGACTTCGGGTTCCAAGTCTCTAGGCCGGGTTACCTACATTGATACAACCACCCATCACCACCTGCTACACCCAATAGCAGTAATACTTTCACAGCACTCCTCCCTATGTGCCAGGCACTCTTCTAATTAATCCTCACAGCAACCCTCCGAGTTGAATATAATTCCCATTGTACAGATGAGGAAACTGAGGCACAGAGAGGTCAATAACTTGTCCAAAGCCAGAGTGCTGGAGAGTGATAGAGCCAGGCATGAACTGGGGTAGTCTGGTTCTCTCCAGACTACCCTGCACGGCCTTTCAGTTGCAAGATATTCTGACTCTACCCTCAGGAAGAAGTATGATCTCATGTTGAGTCTCCTCAGATACTACATGGCTGGACAGATAGCAGTCATAACGCTCACCCTTCATTTTTCCATTTCCTGTGTTTTCTAAGCAGAGGAGTATTAGAAGGTATTGGGAGGAGACACATAGGGAGTTGGGGTTTAGGGGTGTTGGGGGCATTGGAAAGAGAGCTGACAATTGGAGCAATGCCATCAGAGCCTGTGATTCTCTCCCCCTTCCTGAAGGGTACAGACTAGATCCCAGAGGGTGAAAGCGGCTGCTCCAGGTCACAGGGTCATCCCTCACCCCAGCCCGACCTGACCGTAACCCCAAGTGTTTCACCACCAGGGCACACTGCCTGGGTTTCCCTGGCAATTAGGGAAACTGGTGTTTGGATTTCATACACGCCTCTAGGAGAGAAGGAGGCATCACGGTTTCATAGACCTTTCCCCCAAAGGGATTTTAAGACCTCCACAAGCCTCCACCCGCAAAGTCAGGGGCCCAGGCACGGTGGGTCAGTGGGTCAGAAACACGAAATGTTACCCCGTGTCTCAGATGTCAAAACCTATTTACTGAAGTGCTTTCTTTTTCCTTTTTCTAGAACAGAGCCCAGCTAAAAGCCCTTTTCACCATAACAACAGAAGAAAAGATCACGGTAGGAGAAAATCTTTGACCTGGACACCCGCTTTATGCCCCCAGTGTGTCTTTTTATGTCTTTGGTGTGTGGTCTCTTGCTGTCCTCAGAGCCAAGGGTAGGAGCCTACCGCTGGCCTTAGCCTCCCAGACACGAGCCAAGGCTGGGGGCTCTGTGCAGTCTGGGGTCCCCCAGTGTGGCCTGAGGCTGTCTGGCTAGTTTCCCGGATGACCCTTTCATCTGGGCAAGACGGGTCGGTCACTGCCTGGACAGGCTGGGACCTCACCCACCCATCAGCCGGCTGGTACCCGCCCTGCAGTGTTCACCCCACGGCTAGTGGGTGGTCATGTTTTGTCTTCCCAGAGCTGCCCAGGGCCCTGCAGGCCTGCTTCTGCTGTTCACCATTAACATTTCTCCATTTTTGTTCATCATTCAATCACCCACAGCTCATGCATTCACTCATTCACATGTTCATCAAGTGTTTATTCACTATATAACCACGCTCCACATTTCTTAAGCACCTACTAGGTGCCAGGCATCCTAAGCGGTCTTCATTTGCTGAATTGTGACATCTTCACCATAATCTGAGGGAAGAGATTGTATTTTAAATCACCTCCATTTCATAGATGGAGAAACTGAGGCACACTTAGGTCAAGTCATTTGCCCAACGTCACATGGCTAGGGTATCAGTGTGCCCAAGACCACTCCCAGGTGCAGTGATTCCCTAGGAGGGCTCACAGGACCGCACACATAGTCTTACTCAGGCTGATTTATGACAGAGAAAGGATGCAAAGCAGAATCAGCAAAGGGAACAGGGACTCAGGGCGAGGTCTGGAGGACACCAGGTGCAGGCTTCCAGGGTCCTCTCCCAGTGGAGACCCGTAGGACATGCTTAATGCCTCTGGCATCAGGTTGTGACAGCACATGTGAAGTGCTGTCTACCAGGGAAGCTCATTAGAGACCCAGTGCCAGGGTTTGTACTGGGAGCTGGGCACGGGGCACCCTCTGCCTGGTACCTCCCAGGAGGACAGCATGTATTCAGTGTACACCACATCCTTTGCCCAACAGTTTAGGCCCTGTGAGCCCCTCCTATCAGGAGATGGTGGGAACCCTCTGAAACCTGAGTTCCCAGACACCAGCCAAGGCCCAGCACGTTAAGCAGGCCCTCCCAGAGGATGGAAGTCTCAGACCTGCTGTGTGAACGCCATTCCGCACAGGTAGTGTTAGAATAAGATATGAACCCAGGCCCTTTGGCTCCAGAGCCCTGCTGCTGGGCAGCGGGCCACACTGCCTCCTAGTGAGCCGAATGGCTGCACAGATGAGGCCAGCACAAAACCCGAGTCAGGCACACAGGTGCAGACAGTTCTCCGGGCGGCACCATGTCTGATTCCTTCCTGCATCCCGCACGGTGCCTTACATTGTGGGTGGCACTCAACGGGTAAATATCCCGTGACTGAGCTGGTTGTTGTCAATGCTGCGTGATTGCAATAAAGGTCAGAGGACATTCATTTAATCAGTATTTATGAGCCCTTTCTCCGTGGCCCAGACCGCCTCACATAGATGGAGACGAGCCACACCCAGGTCTTCAGGGCTGTCTCCAGCTCATTGCCTTCAGGAGAAACAGGCATAGGTGGCCCCCCTGGGCTGCAGTCCCATGGGTGCAAGGCTTGGCAGTGGAGCAATGGGTTGGATTTCAGCCCCGCTGGCCCCTGGGCCAGGTGACCTCTGCCTGTGGATCATGTTCAAGGAGGTCATTATCGAGTGGGGAGATGAGACATATGCAGGTGATGGCCCTAGAGTGTTGTGGGAACAACGGGCCCTTGCACCAGAGGCCTGGACTTGCATCCCTGTTTTTCCACAGATTGTATGTGACCTTGGGCACATTACTTACCTCCCTGGACCTCAGTATCCTGGTTGTAAAATGAGAATAATAATAGTACCCGCTTCATAGGGTGGTCGTCAAAGTAAAAGGATTGATGCAGGCAAAGCGCTCGGCACAGTGCCTTGCATCCTGTAAGCGCTCAATAAACATCATCAGTATCATTACACATGGAAATAACGCTGCTGTGCAAGTGTTCTGTGTTAATTGCGAAAAGAATGTTATGTATCAGGGTCTCAAGCTTAAATTCCCACGAGGGCCGCGCCGGTGCTGTAAGTGTGTGAGTCAGGCCCACGCAAGATTCTAGGGCGCAGAGGAGTCTGAGGCAGCCTGGAGATTCCGATCGACCATCACCCACCATCCCTCCCCCACACTGAGACATTAAACAAGGGCAAAAAGACAAACAAACCACGTACATCAGCTATGACTGAACTTGTGAGGTTGTGACCCAACGTACAGATCATAGGTGCTGGGGGTACTGACAAGGGAGAAAGGATGGGCTGGGCGGGCTGGGTGGATGGCAGGCCTCTTGGAGGAGGTAAGAATTCACTTGGATCTTGAAGGAGTTAATTAAGGGTGGAGGAGAGGTTTCTAAAATATGTATCTGAAGATCTGACGTCAAGGTTAAGCCTGTTTGACTGTCGGTTGGACGTGAACCAAGGTTTACTGGGCTCGAGCACAGTGCCTGGCACCTTTTAGGTATACGTAAGGAGGAGGCTCAGCCCTTGCCAGCTGCAGCGTGTGTTCTAGCATGGTTGACTTGGGCACCTGCAGAGATAACGTCGTTATACTAGGAAAGTGTGACAGTGATGAATAGGAGGAACTCAGCAGTGAGGTATAAGCTCCTCTGACATTTTTATCAAGCAGCTAAAAACTACAAAGCAAAGACATTGAGTAACCCATTGTGTAACTTGGGAACTGCAACACTTGGAAGAGACGCCATCACCTCCTTAATTTCTTATTAATTTCCTGAGGGTGAAACTGATAGATGTCAACTAAGACCCCAAGAAATCTTCTTACCCTTTCTGCCTCCTGGATGAATAGAGAGGAAAAGAATCCCTCCACCCTGTGCCGGACATTGAGTGCAGGTGTTCTTTTTTTTAAAAATTGTATTGAAGTATAGTTGATTTACAGTTTACAATGTTGTGTTAATTTCTGCTGTACAGCGGAGTGACTCAGTTATACATATACATATACTTTTTCGTATTCTTTTCCATTGTAGTTTATCACAGGATACTGAGTATAGTTTCCAGTGCTATACAGTAGGACCTTGTTTATCCTACGGATAGTAGTTGAGTGGAGGTGTTCTGATTGAGCTGGACTTCACGCCAGCTTCTTGTAATTTGGGGGACAACTGACAGGATCTTTTGGAAGAAAAATGAAGATGAATTCCCTCAACAGATTTAAATCTAAATGGATAAAACAATTTTTAAAGAGTAAATATCGGTTAATATGCTATGAAAAAAACCATGGGGCAAAACCATGGGTCTGAGTACACAAAATAGTTGAAAACTTTACATTTGAAAACAGTATTAAAAAAGGTCAGGGGTAAACTTGGGAAAATATTTGTAGCATACATTAAAAAGGATTAATGTCTTTATAATATATTATAAAGAGCTCCCATTCATTAATAAGGTAAAGAATGCCTCAGTAGATAGCTATGTACGATATGAGAATTTCTCAAACACAAAGATTTACAGCGTGTGCCCTTGAGCACAGTGGAGGGAACGTGTAACTCCACTGGCAAAACCATTTGGCTTTGGGTTTAACTCGGAGGGCTGGAAGCATGCAGTCGCATATCATCACGTCTGCCTTCTCTGGATCACTTCTTTGGATGACTTACCAGCCTTCTGCCTGTTCAGTCCTGCTCCCCTCCAGCCCATCATCCTGAAACACAAGCCTGCTCACTTTCTATTCTGGAGGGGCTCCCCGTTGCCTGCTGGATAAAGCCCAATTCCCTTAAGTTAGTTAGGATTCAGGCTCCATCAGGAAAGGTGACCTCTGCTAGCTCCCTGTGCCGTGGGGTTCCTGTGTTTTCCACATCGCTCCGGTTTTACACATGCTGATCCTTTCCTTCCTGTCCTCTGGCAGCTCGTAAACATCCTGCAGGACCCTGACCAACTTTCTCCACCTCTGTGATTCCTTCACATCCCCCAAGCAGGCTGGTGGCACCCCTTGCTGGGATCTAGTGGCATTGGGACATCTGATAAACATTGTCACTCTGTGACATTGAGACTATTCCCCTGGTTGGCACTTAATACATTTTTGTTGACATCAGAATAGAATTTTTGCCCAGGGGGAGACTTTAAAGATTATCTAGTTTTACTTCCTCATTTAAGAGTGAAAAAAACTCAAGTCCTGAGAGGCTTTGGGAACTGGCCAAGGTCCTGAAGCTTGATACAACATTGAGGAATGGAATCGTGCTGTGCAGCTTCTTCTGTAGTCCAAGCCTTATTCACTGGATTGTAACTTACAGACCTCTGTTAGTGAGTGTGATCGTCTCTGTTTATGGTTACCTTCAAGCTCTTGCTCTTGCCAGAGTTATCAGAGTTTCTGCCCTCAGAGCTGCCCCTCAAGGGCTGTAGGACAAGGGTCAGCAAGTCACTGACTCCTCTGCTTCTTCAAGCAGTTGAAGGATTTCAACTAAATTACTCCTAAAATGTCTTTCAGAGAAATCATTCTGTATGCTCTCCCCTTCAAACTTTTCCTGGTTTGGGGAGGGGGTGGGATTTAATATATGTCTATTATGGACACTTTAAACAAAAAACCCTTCCACACACACAGACACACACACACACACACACACACACACACACACACACACACACAGACAGACAGACAGACACAAGGAGAAAGTTAGAAGAATAAGATAACATTTCTTCATATCCCCGCCACCAGAGATAACCATTGCTAGCATGGTAGTTCCTTGCCTTCTGCAAGTCTATAAATATATTTATTACATAATTGAAGTCAAATTGTATAAACAATTTTTCCTCATGCTCTTGTAACTTGTTATCGGATTTGAAGCATTTAAAGCATTTCTTTTGAAAATCTTTTTTTGTCTGGCATTGCTCTTCATAAATGCAGTGGTGGAACGCATCAAAGGAATCTGCTACCAGCTAATATGTGATTAAAGTGGTGATAATAACGGATCCTTTTCCAGAGACAAGAAGGAAAGTTAGTGCGGGCTCTGGGGGTGAGACAGCTGGGATCACTGAGCCACCTCTTTTTCTTTATTCTTAGATAATGAAGTTTAAGGTAGATAGGCTCTTTGAAATTCTGTACTTACAATGATTATCAGTGGAATTTTTCTGCAAGATTTTTGCCCTCATTTTACAGATGGGGAAACTGCAGCTCAGGGAGGGAAAGGCTCAGGGTCCCACAGTGTGGTAGGGGAGGAGCTGAGAGTTGAGCCCCCCGCAATGAGGGCCCAAGTCCATGGTCTTTACGAGTATGTTCTGCTGCTTCCCATAGCATTGTTTGTGGTTCTCATCATTTCTCCATTGGCTGTGTCATCCAGGTTCACCCTCCTCCAGGCTTTCTCTTTCTAAAATACTGATATGACCATGTTACTTCCTGGCTTAAAACCCTGCAGGGAGCCCCCTAAGCCTGAAGGTTGATGTCGCAAATCCCTAACCTTCTCTTGAAGGCCCTCTGGGACCTGGGCTGTGTCTCTTGCCATCTGCAAGTCCTGCCCATGTTGTTCCCTCTGCCTGGCTCACCCTCCTCCTGGCATGGTTCATTGTCCTCTCCCCACGGGTCACCTCTTGGAAGGTCTTCTTTGTCCTTTGAGCTGGGTTAGGGACTGCCCCTCTTCTCTCCTTGCCCTAGTCACACATGTTGCCCCAGCCTGTGTGCCTGGCCATTCCTCTATAGGATGCTGAGCTCCTCGGAGCAGGGCCTGGGTCTCTTTCCTCCTTGTCTTTCCTTGTCAAGAAAGGTTACCACCACATCTAGACATTGAGTCAAACCTGGCAGTAATTGTGATATAGCCACTTAATAGAAATTTTCAGGGAAATGGAATTATAGCAAAGCTTGGTTTTTGTACCCATGAAGTGTGAATTCTGTATTTAAAGCATTGTTCTAAAGATTTCAAAGGAATTACTTGGCCTCTGATGAAAGTTCAATAAAGATATTGATAGTTAAGTGTAGTTTTGAAGGGATGGCTTTTAGCCAGAGACTCAGGAATTCTAAAATTCTGCCCTGCTAGTCACTTACCGCAAAAGGGTGAGCTGTATACTCAGAGAGGGAGTCAAAGTGTTCACAGCGGCACAAGCCCCTGATGACTCAATGCAGGGCTCCTGGTAAAAGGCCAGGCTGGAGCCTGAGTCCTGGAGAGGCAGCTGTGGTCTGAAGACTACTGCCTAGACCATGGGGTGTGAATCCTGGGTCTGTTACTTGTTAGCTCTGTGACCTTGGGCCATTTATTTAACTTATTTATACTTTGGCATTGTAATCTGTAAAATATGGATTAAAACAGTGCCCACTTTATACTATTGCCATGGGGAGTGAATGGATAAAACATGTAAAGCACTTGGAACTATCCTTGGCACTCAGTATCTGCTCAATACGTATTAGCTATAATGATGGTGGTGATGATGGTGATAATGATGATATTGATGGTGATGATGGTGATGTTATGGTAAGGATGATGATGGTGGTGGTGATGGTGATGTTGATGGTGATGATGATGATGATGATGATGATGGTGATATGAGCGATTATGGGGATTTTCCTTCCCATAAAGCTAAATCTTGAGATTCAGTCTTCTTTGGCCATTTATATGGAGGAGGGAAGTTGAAGACTAGAGGCGTTGTGGACAGGTCAGGGGATCAGGACCTAGCTTAAGTTAGTAACAGAGGTAAATGAAGACGGTTGAAAAGAAGAAAGTGGGACTTGTGAGTGGGCTTGCCCCAAGTAGGCAGTCTTTACCTAGGTTGGCTTATCACCTGGTATTGGAAAGTAGGAATTGCAAGATCTCAACGTGGAGATTCAGAGAAGGTGGAGGTGGGAAGAGGAGGAGTGAGGTGGCTTGTCTTGGCTGTTCTACTTCCTAAAGCAGGAAGGGAGGGAGACTTTGAGAGAATGAGTTAGTTTTGTTCCTGATTTTTTTAGTACGTGGATGCTGCCTGCCTGTAATTCTGTCCCAATATCTGTTTCTGGTTCTCATCCATCAGACAAGTAACTTCTACCACGGTGTGGGAGGTTGAGACTAAAAATGTGTTTAGAAAACCACACAGCCCCCTGGACGGCAAGTAGTGTAATGTACCGGGGAGAACACAGACTTTGGAATTAAGCAGAGCTAGTCTGTCCCTCTTTAACTATGGACTTTGATTAACTACCTGATCTCTTTGCATCTCCATTTATCTATCAGTGGAATGGGAATAATACATCCCCTGCAGGATTGCTGAAGATTGAGTGAGATAAAGCAATACCACACTTTTTCAGTTTCCTAGGGCTGACATAACAAATTATCACAAAGCTTAGAACAACAGAAATTTATTCTCTCACCGTTCTGGAGGTTCGAAGACTGAAATCAAGGTGTCGGCAGGGTCATGCTCCCTTTGAAGACTCTAGGGAAGAATCCTTCCTTGCTTCTTCCCGGCTTCAAGTGGCTCCTGGAAATGCTTCCTTGGTTGTAGCTACATCACTCCAATCTCTGCCTCCATGGTCATGTAGTCTTTTCTCTGTGTGTGTCTGTCTCCAAATCTCCCTCTCCTTATAAGGATACAGTCACCGGATTTAGGACCCACCCTAATCCAGTATGACCTCATCTTAACTTGACTATGTGTGCAAAGACCTCATTTCCAAATGAGGTCACACGCATAGGTACTGAGGGTTAAGATTTCAGCATAGCTTTTTGGAGGACACAGTTCAACCCCCTACATGCATCTAGCCCAGGGAGTGGCATATTGTAGGTGATCAAATGTCATTCATTCCCTTACCTCTCCATTCTTCTCCCTAAGGCTGTAACATTAGAAGTGTTTGCCTTCTGTCAGTAGCGAACTTTGAAGACAAATCGCTGATCTATAGCCTTTTGTTCTCTTTAGACACAGATGTTTTGTCTCCTTTCCATCAGTATTTTAATGTAACCTGTTTGCACTGCTTTTCATAGTTACCCAGTTTATTGATTTTCTTCTTATCTGATAGGTTCACAAATCAGAGCTTAGAAGGCTATTTCCAGTGCAAATGGAGAACTTGCGTTTCAATTTGGTGCTAATGAAAATGTAAGATTTAGAATCAGGATGTTTGAGTCTGAAAACAGAATTGGTTTCCTGACCACCTCTGATAACAGCCTCTATGGACAGAGGCTGATTCATCATAGGTGAGTCATATGTGGCAACACACTTTGATTCAGGTTCCAGTAATTGTCTGGACCGAAGCTCCTGTTCCCAACCTAGCTTGGCTTTGACTGTTTGGAAGGTCAGGTTGGCTTTGTTGGTCTGTCAGAAAAATTTAACCTTAACTACAGTGTGCATTGTGACCACAGTAATGAGGAATGCGTTAGTTGTCTTCCAGCTCCTACATAATGCATCAAATGTTCCCGTAATCTGCAGCCACTTTTTTACTGAAGTATAGTTGATTTACAATGTTGCATAAGTTTCAGGTGTACAGAAAAGTGATTCAGTTATACATATATATATTCTTATTCATATTCTTTTCCTTTGTAAGTTATTAAAAAATATTGAGTATAGTTCCCTGTGCTATACAGTAGGATCTTGTTGGTTATTTTACATATAGTAGTGTATATATGTTAATCCCAAATTCTTAATTTATCCCTCCTCCCAACCTGTCCCCTTTGGTAACCATGAGTTTGTTTCCTATGTCTGTGGGTTTATTTCTATTTTGTATATAAGTTCATTTATATCATATTTTTAGATTCCACATATAAGTGATATCTTAGGATATTTGTCTTTCTGTCTGGTTTAATTCACTTAGTATGATCATCTCTAGGTCCATCCATGTTGCTGCAAATGGTATTATTTCATTCTTTTTTATGGCTGAGTAATATTCCATTGTATATATGTACCACGTCTTCTTCATCCACTCATCTGTTGATGGATATTTAGGTTGCTTCCATGTCTTGACTATTATAAATAGTGCTGCAATGAACATTGGGGCCTGCAACCATTTTGAATTAAACTTGTCACAGGTTGGCTTCTCTGGAAGCAGATGCCAAGACAGAGTTGGGGTATAACATGGTAACCAGTGTGCAGAAAAGTTGACATAGCTGGCCTGAGACTGCTATCCTTAGAAAGCCCTACTTACAAGGTTAGCCCTTGGCTGGCATCTGGGAACTTGGATTTCAGGATGATTCTCACCATTTACTGAACTATGGGTGGCTCACCCACCTAAACTGTTTTTATAAAGAATATATTTTATGTTGAACACCTCATTTCCGTCTGGAGTCTGGGATTTTGGTACATGCCAGGCAGAGGGTGCCTAAGTGACTAGTCCTGAATAAAAACCCTGGATACCGAGTCTCAAATGAGCTTCACTGGTGGACAGCGTTTATGCTCATTGCTGCAGGAATTAAGTGTGCGCTTTGTAGCTCCGCTGAGAGAGGACCTTAGAAGCTTGCTCCTGGTTTCCCCGGACTTTGCCCCACATGCCTTTTCCTTTTGCTGAGTTTTCTTTGTATCCTTTCACTGTAATCATAGCTGTGAGAATGATTATATGCTGAGTACTTTGTGATTATATATGAGTCTTAGTGAATCATCTAACCTGGGGGTGGTCGTGGGGTTCCCCCAACACAATCAGATCACCTGTGAAGGGGAGGAGGAGGAAGCAGGTTTGGGCAGAGAAAGAAGTCAAGTGTGATCCAGGCTGACAAAGCTTCACCTTGCAGAGAGCTGTGGGGCAAGTGTTGTCACCTGTCTGAGCGTACCTCATCAGGCTAAATGGCTGGCCATTATGCCTCTGCCTTGTTCTGTTACCAGATGTCGGCATGACCTAGGTGAGGTGGCTCTCTGCAGCTGATCTAGACCATGAAGTGGGAGGTCTACTGACCACACTGCCCATAGCTGGACACCTAGTCCTTCCCTGAAGGGAGATCTGGGTGGTGCATCTCCTTGTCTACCAAACTTACCTTTAGAACTCATTATTATCATTTTTTGTCTCCTGATTATACAAGTAATACATGCCCATTATAGAAAACACAGAAACATAAGGAGAAAATTCATCAAGTAATTACGCTCAACAAAATCCTGGAATATTTTCTTCAAAGGTTCCATATGTATATGGGTGTATATGTATTATTTTAATGTAATTGGAATTTTTATGTATATACAACTTTGTGTCTTCTTTTAAAATATTATGCTAGCATATAGACATTTTTTATATTACTAAAAATTCAGCACGCAGAAGTCAGTTGCTTTTATATACATACACAATGAACAATCCAAAAAGGAAATTAAGAAAACAATTTAATTTACAGTAGCATCAAAAAGAATAAAACACTTAGGAATAAGCTTAACCAAGAGGTAAAAGACTTGTACACTGAAAGCTACAAAACACTGCCAAGAGAAAATTAAAGACCAATAAGTGGAAAATCATCCCTTGTCCATAGACTGGAAGACTTCATATTGCTATGATCTACAGATGCAGTGCAATCTCTGTCAAAATTCCAATGACATTTTTTTTGTAGAAATAGAAAGAAAACCCATCCTAACATTCATATGAAATCTCAAAGGAACCCAAACAGCCAAGACAATCTTGAAAAAGAACAAAGTTAGAAGTCTCACGCTTCCTGATTTCAAAACTTATTACAGAGCTGCAATAATCAAAGCAGTGTGGTAATGTCATGAAGACAGACATAAAGACCAATGAAAAGAATAGAGAGCCCAGGAAAAAAAAAAACCCTCACATCTATAATAAAATGATTTTCAACAAGAGTGCCAAGACTATTCTGTGGGGAAAGGATAGTCATTTCAGTAAATGATGTTGGGGAAACTGGATATCCAAAATAAAGTTGGGGTCCAAAATAAAGTTGGACCCCTACCTTATACCATGTACAAAAATTAACTCATTAATTTTTGTTAATTTTGTTAATTTTGTTAATTTTAATCAAAGACTTAAATGTAAGACCTAAAACTATAAAGCTCTTAGAAGCAAACATGTGGGAAAGCTTCATAACATTGCATTTGGCACTGATTTATTGGATATGACCCAAGAGCACAGGTAACAAAAGAAAAAAAAAAAAACAGATAAATTGGACTACACCAAAATTAATAACTTCTGTGCACCAAAGGACACAATCAACAGAGTGAAGGGCAGCTCACAGAATGGGGGGAAGTATTTGCAAATCATTTATATGATAAAAGGATAATATCTATACCACATAAAGAAATCCTATGTCTTAGTCTGGGCCGCTATAACAAAGTGTCATAGACTGAATGGCTTATACAACCCACATTTATTTCTCACAGTTCTTTAGGCTGGGAAGTTCAAGGTCAAAGTAGATACGCCAGTAGATATGGTATCTGCTGAGAACCCATTTCCTGGTTTGTAGATGGCCATCTTCTCATTGAATCCGCCTTTGGCAGAGAGCAGAAAGAGCTCTGGTCCATTTGTCTCTTTATAAGGACACCATTTACCTCCCAAAGGCCCCATCTCCTAATACCATCACAAGGGCGGTTAGAATTTCAACATATGAATTTTGGGAATACACACAAACATTCAGTCCCTAATGTCCTACAATTCAATAACAATAATAACCAAACAACCAGATTAAAAAATTGGTAAGAGACTTGAATAGGCATTTCTCCAAAGAAGATATACAAACTGTTTCATTTTTTTAAAGTTAGACAAAGGTAGCTAACTGAATATAACCATTGAAATTGGGAGAAAGTGTAGGGAGGGTTATTTGTAGGTAACAATCCTTCAAAATTTGGGGGTAAAAATTCGTCAGCTAAAATCCACATCTGTCGTAGCAGGAATTCATAAGTAATGTTGACACATCAAGGAATAAAGATGTCTGCATAATTTTTAGAGTATTTAAGTTAACTAACCATTCTGGTTCACTAAACCATAGAAACTGAAACCAGTATCTCTAAGATAGTTGCCTCTGGGAAGTGGGGTTAGAAGAGGATGCAGAAGGACACACAGGATATTTGCTTCTCTTTTTAAACCCTTGGTTTCTGTTAAACACCTTTTTTTCCCCTAGCAGGCATGCATTATTCTGCTTCTCAAAACTTGTAAAATGACTGCATGATTGGCCGTTATGGATAGAATAACTCATAGAAGCTTAAAATATTTAACCCTTCTTTGTGTTGTGCAGCATTTAGGATACGTCCCATTTGTGTTATTTTATATGATGTTCTTAAAAGCAGCCTTATATATAAATAAATCTTCATGCATATTTCTGGATCAAACCAACCTGTGTATAAGCTTTTATGCCTATTTTTGTATTATCTCCTGAGGAGTGAATCCTGGATATGAAATCACTAGGTTAAAGGGGTGAACATTTTAAAGCCCCTTGTTATGGACACAGACATTTTTTCCCTTTCATTTTTGAGTATAGACATTTTGGTGAGAGCACTCCAAAGGATGGAAGTATCATAAAAATCTTAGTCTCTTTTTGTCCAGGCCTGTTTTCGAGGTCACGTTCTGAAGAAATGACTGGGTAACGGTCACCACGTAGCATCTCCCTTTCTGTACCAGTGGGGTGGCCTTGGGTCACCCAACCCACAAAGGAAGGCAGGGCCAGAATCACTTACATTTAGTCAGTGAGTGCCATGGGTTAGGCCCTCTTCTAGTGACTTCATTGGACTCTGTTCATGTCTCATGTTTAATCCTCAGTACAACCTTTGGAAGGCTCTTGTCTCTGTCTTACAAGGGAAGAGCAAAGGCAAGGAGAGATGAAGTTACTTGCCCCAATGCCACACGGCCAGTAAGTAGCAGAGATGGGTCCCACACCCAGGGGTCTGAGTCTAGAGCCCAAACTTCACTCTCTGTGCTGTTACAGGCCCTTATCTGTGAGAAGCAAGTAGGCTGGGTCAGCCCCGGTCAGTGTCCACAGGAAGAGTGTAATCACACGAGGGGAGAACGCATCAGCATCTTCTTAGTTTCTAGCATATTGCCTGGTACACAGGGGACACCCAGTACCTATTTGTCGACTAAATAGATAAGCCAAACTTTACACCAAACTCCTCTACATTATTATTTTGTTTAATCTTCATGCTGTGAGGTATTTTTATCCCCATGTTACAGATGAGAGAACTCAGGTTTCCAGAGGTCAAGTCACTTGCCCAAAGTATAGAGCTGTTTCGATAGAGGAGGCATTGTAATTCAGGCCTGTAGGATTTTTTTTTTTTTTTTTTTTTTTTGGCTGTGTTGGGTCTTCATTGCTGCACGTGGGCTTTCTCTAGTTGCAGCGAGCGGAGGCTACTCTTGGTTGCGGTGTGCGGGTTTCTCGTTGCGGTGGCTTCTCTCTTGTTGCAGAGCACGGGCTCTAGGCTGCTGGCTAGAGTAGTTGTGGCACGTGGGCGCAGTCGTTGTGGCTCGCGGGCTCTAGAGCGCAGGCTCAGTAGTTGTGGCGCACGGGCTTAGTTGCTCCACGGCATGTGGGATCTTCCCGGACCGGGGCTCGAACACGTGTCCCCTGCATTGGCAGGCAGATTCCTATCCACTGCGCCACCAGGGATGCCCCAGGCCTGTAGGATTTGAAACCAGAGCTGTTTTTATTTTGCTCAGAGTGTCTTTGGGAGAATTCAAGAAGTTAATTCTTGTGAAACCCTTAGCCTAGGGGTTCTCAAAGGGTGGGAGCTTCCCCTGGGAGCTTGCTAGAAATGCCTCTTCTCGGTTCCTGCCCCAGGTCTAGTGACTCAGAATCCCCGAGGGAGGGGCCCAGCAATTTGTTTGCACAGACCCTGCAGGTGATTCTGATGTGAGCTCCGACGTAGGAGCACAGCCTTAGCCCCAAGCCTGCCCCATGCTGAGTGCAGCAGCAGCTGCTGCTGTCTTTGGCATCACGTTCTAGATCCCAAAGAAATGGTGGAGGGAGGGGAGGAATGTGGGGTGTCTAGAACTTACTGCTTCTCACAGTTGTTATTTGGTGCCAGCCCCTTCTGGCCCATCAGTGGACTCACACTGGTCCCAGGATGTCGCTGACTGGAGCCCGGAGGAAGCCTTTGAGGAGGGAGAAGTACGCTGAGCACATTAAGTGAAGCTCACGTGAACTCTCGAGCTCCCCCTGGCGGGTCATTTACTGGATTGCCTGGCAGCTGGTCTGCCTCCCGCTGTGTGATGCCTCCCCAGCCACGTGCATCCTCCAGGGTGATCCTGAAGTCCAGAGCGGGCTGCACCCCTAATGGGACGTGTTCCCAGGGCGGGGAGAGCGGACAGCTTTGAGGGAAGTTGAGGGCACCCTGGATTCTTCCTCTGCCCTCTGCAAACTTCTGCCCGACTCAAAACATTTCACAGATCCTTAGTGCTGCCTTAGGTTTGTTACATATTTGATTTGAGAATTTAACATTCCTGAGCACCTGTGATGTGCCAGGCTTGGGGTGGTTGGTCCTACTGTGTGCAGGCCTCCATGCTCAGCTCCTTGAAGTGCTTGCCCCGTTTAACTTGGGCCCGGAGAGGTCCAGCAATGGTCTCAAGGCAACCAGCTAATAGGTGGCAGAGCTCGGTCTAAACCCAGGTCGGTTTCACTAACTCTGCGCTTGTTCTGCTTTAACGCAGTTGTAACTTGACTTGAAAAATGTAAAGTGTGGCCACAAACAAATCTCTCTCTCTTATCCCCATAGGTTCTACCAAACCACGGCCTCCACGCAGCAGGGTTCTTCGTGGCCTTCATCCTCTCCCTGGTGCTGACCTGGGCTGTGCTTTTCTTCATGGTTCGATATCAGTGTCTGAAGGGAAGCATGCTTACCAGACATCAGGTGGGAGTCCACGTGCATCCTCTCCCTGGAGGGTAGTTGGTTGGTGGTAGATGTGAGGTTGAAGTTGATCCTTCAGTCAGTCAGTCTCAACTCTGTATCGATGTCGGGACCCCCAGGGAACCGTGAGGCATGCTCATTCCCAGGCCCTCCTGCACAGACTCTGACTGCTTTGTCCTGGGAGCCATGCCCAATCATTAGTGGTTTTTAAAAGCTCCCTGGATGATTCTAAAAAACGACCAGGATTGGGAACCCCTGCAGTCTGACTGAATAACTGAGCGCCCACCTGTATGGCCAGCTGTGCACTCATGCCACACCCTGACTCAGGTCCTGGTGTACACTTCCCTCTGAAAAGTCTTTGAAGACTTACTTTGTTTGACCTCAGGGTGAAGCCCGGATGCCTTAGCATGGCTTATAAAGAAAGTCCCCTGTGGTCCAGCTTCACACCTCAACTTCCGGCTCTACCCAATGACTGCTGAGCTCTCCACACTCACCTGGATGCTTTTATAATCCTCTCTCCGCTCTTCAATGAGCAGAGCTCTGACGCATCCTTTAAGACTCATCTCGGGCCTTGCCTCTCCTTGGAAGTCATCCCTGGCCACTTCCTGGCTGAGTTGGGGACTCTCTCTCTGGGTTACTGCACTAGCTTTTGGACCCCACCCAGCATTTATCCCCACCTGTGAACTCCTCAATCTCTGTTTTCCTGTCTTGGCCTGGGTTCCCACAGAAGCACATCCTGAGACTAGGACCCAAATGCAAACAGTTTATATGGGAAGTGATGCCAGGAAGTAATGGTAGGAGGTGGGGAAGTGAGGCGGGAAGGGAAGGCAGTCAGTCAAGCTTCCACTGTGGGCACCTGGGGCTTTATCCCACCCAGGATAAAGCCTGAGGGGAGAAGGAGCCAGGGTATTTAGCCATCAAATCCCATTGGTCATTGGTTGACGACAAGGGGGTGAGGGGGCCAGGACAAAGGGTAACGTTATTTCCCTGGCATAGGCTCTGAAAGCCAGCAGGAGCCTTCAGGGGAGGAAGCAGCATAGGTGTTGGCCGGTGGATCTTGGGCTAAAAGGCACTGAGTGGCAAGGGCGAGGGGACACGGATGAAGCATGGATGCTGGCTGCTGTAATCCCCATTGCCTTGTACAGAGCCTGGCGCTTAGAAGGCACTCAGTAAATGTGTGAAGGAATGAATGAGCCCCCAGCCAGAGGATGGGCAGACAGAGGAAGGAAAGCAGGGCACAGTCCTAGGGTGAGAAGGCACTGCTGGGACTGAGCACCCTGGTAGGTTGTTTGTTCCTTCAGGGCCATGGAGGCTGCAGCTGCTGTGACTCTGTCACCCAGAGGTCCAGCAGCTTGGAAGGAACATCGATCATCTTTCTCCCTCACCGTACAGTGAGGAAACTGAGGCCCGTGAAGCTCAACAACCTGCTTCACGTGGCCGAGTGTAGGCTGGACCTGGCTTCCGAGGACCACCTTGCCGCCCTCTCTGGAGGCTGGCAGTCCTGTGCCATTGTTCCTTTTGTTTCTGCTTCCTGGAGAAGAGAGTTGTTATTTCAAAGTGAGGTCAGCCCACAGTCTCCTTGGCAGGCAGAAGTGAGGAAAAGAAAAATGGCCCATCTAAAAAGACATTCCACTTACTCTCCAAAAAAGACATTCCACTTACTCTCCCAAAGCTGTTATCAATCACAGAACAGAACTCATCCTGCTACTTCGATGAAGGAGCAGGATTCATTTCTTGGAGATTAAAGGCTGATTGTTACAACCGCAGGAGGAAAGCACAGTGTGAATTTGACTTAAGATCTGAAGCCTCTTATAGAATTTTTTTTTCCCGACATCACAAAACGATCTCTCTTCACATTAAAAAAATTTTTTTCCATCGTGGTAGTAACCAAGGAGACAACATGCTGTAAACAGAAGGCAGCCTTTAGAGTTAGATAGACTTTGGGTCAAAAACCAAGCAGGCTCTTTATGAGCTGTGTGAACTCAGATAATGTCATTTCATCTCTCTGAGCTGCAGTTCCATATACGTAAAGTGGGGGCATCAACACTGACTTGGTGTGACGGTTTCATGGTATGACACATACAGGCACAGGGACAGGAATTCTTAAATGTTGGTTATAATTATCATGCATTTCTGCAGAAATAATGATGATAGTGAGCAAAACAGATATATCATCTACCCAATCGGAGGGTGAGCTTAATTATCTCTGATGTCACTTCCATGTGACAACTCTATAGTCTGATTAGAAACCAGCCAGATCCATGATGTTGACGTCCATCTGCCAACTGTAATTTTCCTCTGCATGATGGTGATGATGATGGTGATGGTGATGATGTTGGTGGTGATGATGATGGTGATGGTGATGATGTTGGTGATAATGGTGATGATGGTGATGATGATGGTGGTGATGATGATGGTGATGATGTTGGTGATAATGGTGATGATGATGATGGTGATGGTGATGATATTGGTGATAATGGTGATGATGATGCTGGGGGTGGTGATGATGTTGGTGATAATGGTGATGATGATGATGGGGATGGTGATGATGATGGGGATGGTGATGATGTTGGTGATAATGGTGATGATGATGATGGGGATGGTGATGCTGTTGGTGATAATGGTGATGATGACGATGGGGATGGTGATGATGATGGTGATAATGGTGATGATGATGATGGGGATGGTGATGATGATGGTGGTGATGATGATGGTGAAGTATTTTTATTACATCTTTATAGTTATAAAGGTCTTTCCATCCATTGCTCTGCTTTATCCACACAACAAGCCTGTGCAGGGCTACCAGAATTATTATCCCACTTCTTTGATGAGAAAATGAGGCTCAAGGACGTGCAATGTCTTGCCTGAGTCTTACCAGCTCACAAGTGGGTGGGGCCAGCTAGGTTCTCTGACTGCAGATCCCCACCTACCCTCATGACTTTTCCAGCTTGTGACGTTCACAAGGCCTACTCAATTGTGGTTTCTGAAATTCTCCTGAAGGTTCAGCATCACGAGAGCAAGCTGGAGCGCTCCCAGTTCACCTCAGCTGATGGTATGAATGAAGATCTCGCGCTAAATGACCAAATGATAGACATTCTGTCTTCAGAGGACCCCGGGAGCATGCTTCAAGCCTTAGAAGAGTAAGAATTCTAAGTCACATTATACTTCCATGGATATGATGAATGTTTTACCTATAGCAGCATGAGAGCAAACACTGAGTGTGTTTCATTCATTAATTCATCCTCTTAATCATTAATTTGTCATTCAGTAGTCATAATCGAACAACTGCCATGCCCTGAACACTATGCTTGGTATTTGAGAAAAGAGATAAGACATAGGTTGAGCTGTGAGGCAGTCTGACCTAGTGGGAAGACAAACACAGAAACAGAAGTGACCATAAAAGTTTGATGAGTACCATGCTAAGATCGGGGCTAGCTGAGCCCAGGAGAAAAAGTAATTACCTCTGAGCAGGCCATGGAGATGCTTCCCAGAGGAAGAGATATTTTAACTAATTTTTGAAGCACGGGCAGAAGTTTTTCAAGTAGATGAAGGGAGGAGAGGCTTTTCAGGCAGAGGAAAGACAGGACAGATGCCAAGATAGGAAGTGACCAAGATATGTACATTTGGTGAAGTGTAAGGAGCTCAGTATGATTGATGTGTTGATTGGAGTATTGAGTAGTGTATTGAAGGAGAGGAAGTAACACCTTGAGAGAGAGGCCAGACCAGGTGATGTGATTGTTGGCTAAACTGAATTCAGTTCTTTTTATTTTTTATTTTATTTTAAATTTTTGTCTATTTATCTATCTATAATTTACTTTTAAGGACAGGACCTGAGTATCTTTATTTTATTTTATTACTTATTGAGGTAATGTTGGTTTATAACATTATATATTTCACGTGTACCACATTAAATATTTCTACTTCTGTATACCCTGCAGTATGTTCACCACCAAAAATTTAGTCTTCATCCATCACCATACAGTTGATCCCCTTTACCCATTTTGCCCTCCCCCACCATTCCTCTGTGGTAACCACTATTCTGATCTCTGTATATACATGTTTGATTTTGTTCATTTATTTTGTGTTTTTGTTTATTTTCTATATTCCACATATGACTGAAATCATATGATATTTTCTTTCTCCACCTGACTTATTTCACTTACATAATACCCTCAAGGTCCATCTATGTTGTTGCAAATGGCAAGATTTCGTCTTTTTATGGCTGAGTAATATTCCATACACATATCACATCTTTATCCATTCATCTGTTAATGGGCACTTAGGTTGCGTCCATATTTTGGCAATTGTAGTGATGCAGTGAGCATAGGAGTGAATGTATTTTTTTCAAATTAATGTTTTCATATTCTTTGGATAAATACCCAGAAGTGGGATAGCTGGATAGTGGTTCTGTTCTTATTTTTTTTGAGGAATCTCGATACTGTTTTCCATAATGGCTGCACCAATTTACATTCCCACCAACACTTGTTATTTCTTGCCTTTTTGATAATAGTCATTCCAACAGGTGTGAGGTGATATCGCATTGTGGTTTTAATTTGCATTTCCCTAATAATTCATGCTATTGTTTTCATGTGCCTGTTGGCCATCTGTATGTCTTCTTTGAAAAAATGTCTATTCAGCTCCACCCATTTTTCAATTGGGTTGTTTTGTTGTTGAGTTGTATCTGTTCTTTATATATTTTGGGTATTACTACTTATCAGATATATTGTTTACAAATATCTTCCATCCGGTAGGTTGTTTTTCGGTTTTGCTGATAGTTTCGTTTCCTTTGCTGTGCAGAATCTTTTTAGTTTGATGGAGTTCCATTTGTTTATTTTTGCTTTAGATTCCTTTGCCTGAGGAGACATATCTGGAAAGATATTGTTAAGACCCATGACCAAGAGCATACCACCTATGTTTTCTTCTAGGAGTTTTATGGTTTCAGGTTTTACATTTAAGTTTTCAATCCATTTTGAATTGACTTTGGTGTATGATATGAGATAGTGATCTAGTTTCACTTTTTTTTTTGCATGTGGTTGTCCAGCTTTCCCAACACCATTTATTGAAGAGACTGTCCTTTATCCATTGTATGTTCTTTGCTCCTTTGTTGTAAATTAATTGTCCATAGATGCATGGGTTTACTTCTGGGCTCTCAATTCTGTTCCATTGATCTATATATCTGTTTTTGTGCCAGTACCACACCATTTTGATTACTATGGCCTTGTAATATAGTTTGAAATCAGGGCGTGTGATACCTCCAGCTTTGTTCTTTTTTCTCAGGATTGCTTTGGCTATTCAGGGTCTTTTGTGGTTCCACATAAATTTTAGAATTTTTGTTCTATTTCTGTGAAAAATGTCCTTGAGATTTTGATAGAGATTGCACTGAATCTGTAGATTACTTTAGGTAATATGGATGCTTTAACAATGTCATTCTTCCAATCCACTAGCATGGAATATCTTTCCATTTCTTTGTGCCTCCTTCAGTTTCTTTCAACAGTGTTTTATAAGTTTCAGTGTACATATTTTCACTTCTTTGGTTAAATTTATTCTTAGTTATTTTATATTTTTTGCTGTGATTGTAAATGGGACTTTTTTTCTTAATTTCTCTTTCTGGTAGCTCATTGTTAGCATATAGAAATGCAACAGATTTTTGTATGTTGATTTTGTACCCTGCAATTTTATGTGTTTGTTTATTATTTCTTTTAGTTTTTTTGGTGGAGTCTTTAGGGTTTTCTATGTATAAAATTAGGTCATCTGCAAATAGTGACAGCTTTACTTCTTTCTTTCCAATTTGGATAACTTTAGTTTTTTTCTTCCCTAATTATTCTGTCTAGGACTTCCAATACTGTGTGAAATAATTTCTCCCTTTAGGTCTGTTAATAATTGTTTTATATATTTTGGTGCTCCTATGTTAGGTGCATATACATTAATAACTGTTATGTCTTCTTAGTGAATTTTCCCCTTTATAATTATATACTGTTCATTTTTGTCTCTTGTTACCTTTTGGGCTTGAAGTCTATTTTGTCTGATATGAGTATGGCTACACCCCCTTTTTTGGCTGTCATTTGCTTGAAGTATCATCTTCCATCCCTTCACTTTGAACATGTGTTTTTCTTTAGAGCTGAGATGGGCCTCCTGGAGGTAGCATGTAGTTGGGTTTTGTTTTTTAATCCATCCAACCACCCCATGTCTTTTGATGGGTGAATTCAGTCCATTTACATTTAAGGTTATTATTGATAGATGAGGACTTAGTACTGCCATTTTACCTTTTGTTTCTGGTTGCTCTGTCTCTCCACTGTTTTCTTTCCCCCTATGTTTCTGTCTGCCATTTTGATTTGGTGGTTTTCTCTGATGTTTTTCTCAGTTTCCTTTTTTATGTTTCATGTCTCTGCCCTAGATTTATGTTTTGTGGTTTGTGTAATACTTTTCATAGATAAAATAGTCCTTTTTATGCTGATGGCATCTTATCTTCGTTCAACTCTATGGGTTCCACCTTTTTCCTCTTCCCCTTTTTGTTTTCTCAAATTATCCATTTTTATGTTGTGAGTTACCAAACTGAAGTAGTTATCATTATTTTTTCTGCTTTTTCCCCCTCCTTTAACCTTTATGCTATGACAAAATATTGTAAAACCTATTCTGGGAAAGAGTAACAATTTTCTGATTCTATTTATCACCTTACTCAAACTTTGGGGTACTTTGCCTTTTTGTTTCTGAACAAAGGGCTGCTTTTAACATTTCTTGTAAGACAGGTCTAGTGGTGATGAACTCCCTCCGCTGTTGTTGTCTGGGAAAACCTTTATTTCTCCTTCATATATGAATGATAACTTTGCTGGATAGAATATTATTGGGTGACAGTTTTTATCTTTCAGTATTTTGAGAATGTCATTCTGCTCCCTCCTGGCCCATAAAGCTTCTGTGGAGAAATCTGGTGATAGCCTAATGGTGATTCCTTTGTAGGAACCTTTTTCTCTGGCTGCCTTTAAAATTCTTTCCTTGTCATTGACTTTTGACAATTTTAGTGTAGTGTGTCTTGGAGAGGGTCTTTTTGCCTTGAAGTAATTAGGTGTTCTCTTAGCTTCACAGACTTGTTTATCCAGTTCCTTTCCCAACTTTGTGAATTCTCAGTTATCATTTCTTTAAATAAACTCTCTGTTCTTTTCTCCCTCTCTTCCCTGGAATACTCATTACCTTAATGTTACCCTTCCTAAATGAGTTGAATAGCTCTCATAGAATTTCCCTGTTTTTTAACATCTGATTTCTCTTTCCTCTTCTACTTGTATCTTTCTAGATTTCTATTTTTGAGCTCACTAATTCTCTCCTCCATATGGGCTGCTCTATTTCCAAAACATTCTAATGCATTATTTACCTTGTTTATGAGTTCTTCAGCTCTAGAATTTCTGTTTGATTCTTGTTTTGAGTTTCAATTTCTTTGGTAAAGCATTCCTTCTATTCATTCATTTTATTTCTCAGCCCATTGAGCTGCTTTTCTGAGTTTTCTTGTAGCTCACTGAGTTTCTTCATGACAGCTATTTTGAATTCTTTATATGTTAGATCCCAGTATTCCGTGACTTTAAGTTTGGTTTCTGGAGATTGTCATTTTCTTTTTGTGGTGCAGTGTTACTGTGGTTCTTCATGGTGCTTGATGAGTTGTTCCCCTGCCAGTGCATCTGAAGTAGCAAACACCTTTGTGCTTGGTTCTGAGCTGCCCCTAGTTAGATCTGAGAGTTGGCACTTTTCATCCTCCACTGCCTCTGTCAGAGGTGTGGCTCCATGTCTTCCTTATCATTTCTTGTGTCTCCGGGTTTGTTGGTGCCTTGCTGTTGCCACGGTCACTGGCATTGCTACCTGGGGCACCAGGAGGAAAGGCTTTTCTGCCGCGTCTGGGAATCCTTGAGTTGCAGGCTCTGCCACCACAAGGGGTAGTAGAGGGGAGCTGGATTCACACAGGCACCTCTGCCTTGTCCAGTGTTGCACAGTTCATGAGCTCTGCTGCTGGGGGCTAGGGGGTTGAGGGTTCAGAGTCATGGGTGCCTCAGTGGCTGGAGGGACGGGGTCCCAGACCCCACTGCCACTGCTGCCCACTTACCTATGGCCATGGGCGCTGCTGCGGCCAGGATGTCAGTCTTGTGTGCTTCTTCCCCCTGCTGCTACTGGGATCTCGGGGGCTGTGGGTTCATCTGCCATGGCTTGGGGGGCCAGGACTGCAGGCACCAGTCCTGCTGTTCCCCCAGTTCTGCCCCCTCTGTGTGTTCCAGTCTGCTCACCTTTAGATGTACAAATATGTGGAATTCTCTGGCATCCTGTCGGGCAGAGGCACCTTTGTTGCATTGTGGGTGCCTTACTGGTTACTGATTGAAGGGGAGACAAAGAGAGTGTCTCACTCCACCATGATGCTGATGTCCTCCAGTCCACCCATTTATTTTTATTTATTTAACAAATACTTATAATGTTCTATGTATGAGTAATAGAACGTAGAACCAGACATGGTTCTAAGAACTTTGCAAATATGTATAATCCTCTCAACAACCCTAGGAAGCAGGCATTGATGTTTTTACCATCTTACAGGTGAGGACTTAAGGTTAAAAAGCTTGCCCTAGGGCACACACTAGTAAATGAGAGGGGCAGGTTTCAAACCCACTTGCTGTGGCTCCAGGGTACATGCCCTTAATCAGGGTGCTGCACTGACCACAATTTCTCCTGGCCAGGCAATGGACACAGTCTGCTGGCTGACTGTAGCTCAGTAAGTTTCATCAATTTGGCCTTTCCTTCTTTCACTTCACAGATAATTGGCAGGTGACTTCTTTATATGTTCCCTTTTTTCAGTTGTTGCTAAAATTCTCAGTCTTATCTTTTATTTCCTGAAGAATATTAAGTATACTTATTAAGTCTCTGTCTGAAAACTTCATTATCTTTACCCCTGTCCTGTGTCTATTACCTCTTGTTCCTCTTAGTTTATGATCCTATCTTCCTGTCTCCTTGTATGCCTAGGTAGTTTTGATTGTGTGCCAGACATTGTAAATGAAAATGGAGAAGACAGTTTGAGGACTAGGATGATGTTATCTTCCTCCAGGCAACTAAGGGTTTTATTATGGATTACCTCAATCTCATCAGAAATTGAGTTCATTCGAAGCTGGGCTTCATTTCCTCCAAGGGCTGATCTGTTTCAGGTGTCCTTTACTACTAAGGTATGAATACTAAACAAAAGGCCAAGGGATTTTATCATGGTGACATCTCCTCTGCAGTCTTTGGACTCCAGTTTTCATCATCAGAAATTCTGCTCAGCTTTTCAGCCCCTGGGCTGCCTCTTCTAGAACCACAAGATGCTCTTAGGAACACAGTGACCCCAAATATGGGACTGCCATCTCTGAGCTTCCTTATTCTCCTAGATCTTAGCCTCATATTTACTCACTGCCTTGTTAGCTCTCAGATGCTTTCAAACAGATTTTGTTTTTGTCCAAATTTTCTAACTGTTTTCAGTGGGATAGTTTGTCAAAATTACCTAGACCACTGTTAATAGGAACAGAATCCTTCTTTGTGTAACTCATACTCTCCACAATGAACCAGATACAGTCCCTGTTATCAGTGGCAGCCTAGGAGGGAGATTGGTGTGGAAACAGACAAGGCTCAAAATAGCATAGAGCAATAGGACTATTGAGTGCATTGGTTAAGACCATGGTCCCTGGAGTTAGGTCAGGTTTAAATCTGGGCTGTATCCCCATGTGGCCTTGGTTTACTTGCTTAAGTGATGGCTTAGGATGGAGAAGAGGAGCTGGGTCACAGAGATCTCTGGATGTCAGGGCTCCAGAGTAGGCATTGGAGACCCAGCCAATGGTTTATTAACACGGGTAGATTTTGTTTTAAAAGACTACTCTGAATGCAGATGGCAAATGGCTTAGAGGGGAGAGTGAGGGAGACTTTGCGGGAGATGTTGAGGTGTGATGTCGGGTGGGAATGGTAGACTTGAGGAGGAGAGGGTCAAGTGAGAAGAGCCTACAGAACCGGGTAACTCGTTGTTACCTTACTGTGTGTGTATGCACAGGGTGGGTGCAGTTTGGACATTGAAGGGGAGGGAACATTTTTGGATGACTCCCCAGGGTTCTGGGTTTTGTTTGTTAGTTTATTTATGTATTTGTGTTTGAGGCGGGGGGGACCACCCAACAGTTCCAGCTGCTCAGTAGATCCAGAGGCTGCAGAAGTGTCCAGGAGATTGGAGGAAGGAGAGGGGCTCACTTTCAGGACAGTAGTTAGATGCTGAATCTGGGGCAGAGGTCTTTGGAAGATCTATGTATGCCAAATATACCATCTGAAGAGATTGGATTCTCATTTGGTTTTATCCGCTTTTTATTTATGCTTTCTTTGCTTTCTTGTTGATTATTGATTGACTGCTGATTATTAATACTGGGACCATGTGGGAACTCTTCAAACTGGATTCCATGTACAGCAACCTTTTTCTGAGTCTAGAGTCAAGAGGCATAGCTTCATCTGCCCATTTTCCACTGGGGAGTAATTTCTATGAATTTTGAGTCATTACCATACTGATAAGTTATAATGCCTTATACTCTTGTATAATAACTCATATTTGGGTAGTGTATAAACATGTACAGTCTCTCTCCCAGGCCTTAGTTAATTTGGTCCTCATCCTGATGCTGTTTAGGGCATCTTATTTTTAGTAGTTGATAGTTGGAGAATCTGATGCATGGCTAAGTAAAGAGGTTTATCCATAGTCACACATCTAGTAGGTGACAGAACAGGTCTCGAGCTCTCAGAATTTAATATTGAGCACATGATACTTTACAAATATTCCCTGAGCCTCAGTTTCCTCATCTCTCATCTGGAGAAACCATAACCTACTGCTCTGGGATACTGTGAAGTGTACTGATATGAAAGATACATGATGGTAGAGTTTTCACTGCGATGTTACCTCTAAGCCTGGATCTCAGTTCAAGGGAGATTAGCAGATGCTGAAGAGAAATGTTCAAGATGATCAGCACTTTCTTGAGTCTTTCTCAAGAACATTGCAGATAGAACCGAAAATGGAAGAGCTTGTCACCGAACCAAACTGGGGTCCACTCCCCTGTGTGCAGTAAAGCCAATCTGCTGACACCCGCTTGTGGTGAAGGAAAGTACAGCTTGATTGCAGGGCGCCAAGCAAGGAGTTCAGGGCAGCTGGAGCTTAAAACCCCGAACTCCCGGGTAGGTTTCATCAAAGAATTCTTTAACTTTTATTTTATTGAAGTATAGTTGATTTACAGTGTTGTGTTAATTTCTACTGTACATCAGAGTGATTCAGTTATACATATATACATTCTTTTCCATATTCTTTTTCATTATGGTTTATCGCTAGATACTGAATATAGTTCCCTGTGCTATACAGTAGGACCTTGTTGTTCATCCATTCTATATATAATAGTTTTCAGCAAAGCATTTTAAAAAAAAATTTTTATTGGAGTATAGTTGCTTCACAATGTTGTATTAGTTTCTGCTGTACAGCAATGTGAATCAGTTATACATATATATATATCCATTCTTATTTAGATTTCCTTCCCCCTTAGGTCACCACAGGGCACTGAGTCCATCAGCAAGGCATTTTTAAAGGCCAGGTGAGACAGGACTGTCCCAGGGTATGTGATCAGCTCCTGCACTGTTCTCTGATTGGTTGATGGTGAGGTAACAGGGTGGAGTCACAAGAGTTAACGTTATCAGTCCTCAGGCACCAGTAGGTCCAGGGGGTGGCGGGGGGGGGGGGGGGGTGGGGGGGGTGGGCTACATGCTCAAGTGGTTTATTTCTTCCATTTGGTAGGCGTTTTAGCATCTGTAAAACAGCTCAAGAAATGTGCATCCGATACTGTTATCTAGGTCCTTCGGAGAGGAGCTACAGCAGAGGATATGGGGGAGGGGTCTGTCCCAGGAAGGCCCCATAGGGTCCTGCTCTGTTACAAGCTCAGAGGCAAAACTGAGCATCTGTGTGATCCTCTCTCCATGGAACCTGATGGTGAATAGACATGGACCCAAGATAGAGTCAGAAACAGAGAGTGTGGCCTCCTCGTCTTCAGAGGGACCGCTTATCGGCCCGAGAGGAGAACTCTGTTGCGTCTGACTCCCAGCACTTTGTGGGCTGAGGGTATTCTAAGCAGAGAGGGGCTTTCCTCCTGCTTGAAAGGCAGCTCCTTCCCAGCTGAGTGAGTGCCTCGGTGCAGGGCCAGGCCATCAGCTTCGTGAGTGCTGGGCTGACCTGGCACCCAGCTGGGAATTGGGCCTGTTAATCCATTGCTGGGTGTCATGGTTGTGCAGCCATTCAGTTGTGAGCCTTCATTTTAGCTGAATTCCCTCATCAGAATGCCAAGGGCGACAAATTAAAATCCTCCACACTGTCTGAGAGAGCGGAGGGAGGACAGGCAGTGGGGAGAAGGGGGGTGGTTATGGCGGTGATTCGTAAATATCTCTAATTATATTAAGTGGTAGGAGCAGGTGATTATCAATGTATTTTGTAACTAAAAGTCTGTTTTCTTCCAAAACTTGAAAATGAGTAGAGTGAAATGATTTGGTTTGTGTGATCAGCACTTAGATGTTTCATTTTGCGAGTAGATCAGACTCTGTCACCTTCTGACCTAATTAATGAAGCCAAATCCAGTTTTTGTACGCTGACACCGAATTAAATCTTGGAGACAGAGTTTTGGGTGAAGTAGAAAAGAATAGCTTTATTTCTTTGCCAGGCAAAGGGGGCCACAGTGGGATATTGCCCGCAGAACTGTGTGTGCCGGGCTTCCCTGGTGGTGCAGTGGTTGAGAGTCCGCCTGCCGATGCAGGGGACACGGGTTCGTGCCCCGGTCTGGGAAGATCCCACATGCCGCGGAGCGGCTCGGCCCGTGAGCCATGGCCGCTGAGCCTGCGCATCCGGAGCCTGTGCTCCACAACGGGAGAGGCCAACAGTGAGAGGCCCGCGTACCGCAAAAAAATAAATAAATAAATAAAAATTTAAAAACAAAACAAAACAAAAAAACTGTGTGTGCCAACCTGGAGCGGGTAGAGAGAAGTTTTATAGTAATAGTTCAAACAGGGCGTGATCAGCTCGTGGACATTCTTCTGATTGGTTGGGGGTGAGGTAAGCGGGAGTCAGCATCACCAACCTTCTGGTTCCAACCGGCCTGGGGTCTATGGGCTTGTGGGTAGCACACAGTTAATTTCTCCTACCTGGTGGGGGTCTCAGTATCTGCAGAACTGTTATGTGTATCCCTTGAGGGGGAACCAGCACCCTGCCCCGAGGCTGCACTATTTCTTGACTGTTCCTCCCTTGTCTAGTATCCTCTCCTTTCCCTAATTAACATCTGGTTGAACCTGCCCTTTGGTACTCAGGGAAGGTCATAGAGGCTGAATGAAACCTATTTCCTGTGATCAAGAAATGGGGGACACAGAAAGGCTTTTTGCCCAGGAGCACCATAGGGTCTTGCTCGGTGTCATTAGTACTATAAAATAGGAAAGTATTGATCATCCCGGTTTTGTTTTAGATTCAAGACGTGTTAGCCTATGAAAAGCTAACACTAAATATAGGGATAAAGTCTTCCTTTACCCCTATATTTTATGAGATTATTCTCAGCTGCTGCAATTTGCTGATCCTGGTGTGTGAATGCAATAGGGATATTGGGGCTCACCAAGATTTTATTCTTGTAAATTACTTAGTAGCTCTGGACTTTTATATTTATTTCTCCTTGGGAACTGATCTTATTTTGTCTGAGGAGTGTTTAACATTGATTATCAAGCATGACCTGAAAATCCTCACCTAGAGAACTAAATTTTCTCCTCGCTTCCTCTCCCATCTCTCTGCCCTCCCTCCCCATCCTGACACTCAATATTTACTGCATGCCAGGTCTGTTTAAAGCACTGTGATTGGACGCTCATTTTGGGACCTGGTGATTATTTTAAAAATCGTAACATTGCCAATTACTTTTAATCTTTCCATCTTGATTTATGTCAGGCGTAGAAACTCCCAGAAAGAAAAATGTCACTCAGAATGTCAGGGGATTAATATGCATGGGAATCTGTGATAGTCTCCCCACTAAAAATAGAGTTTTTCTGCAGCAAATCATTTATCCCATTTGTAATTCTTACCTGAGGTTTAGCTGGGATTCTAAATAGGCCTGTGATTTGATTGCCACCTCATTTCCGAGACCCATCAGAGCCATAACTTTGCCCTATATTGCTGATTTATTTTTGACAAAGAGCATTTCCTTGGTTTGCTTGGTTGTTTATCTTTTACATTGTTTATTCATAGGCTGCCTCCTACACAGAGCATTTGAGGAAGGAATATTTCCTTTGATATTTATCAGGCTCCCCAGCAATGGTTATAATGGAGGTGGCTCAGCCCCAGTCATGCTGGGACAGGAGAAAGGAGGAAATGACCACGACTTGCTGGTCCTGGAAGCTTCTGGAAGCATAGTGTGCCCACAGGGTTTTAGCTCCAGCCTTGCTCTGGCTCTGACCACCACCAAGCATCTCACACCCATGCCCTTACTTCATCCTCATAGCAACTCTAACAAAGGAAGCTGACGTTCGGGAAGGTTTATTGGTTTTGCCTGAGGTCACACAAGTGGTGATAGATTTTGTCCAGGCCTGAGTGCTTTCAAATCCACCGTTCTATTGACAGAACAGCTTTTTAAAGACTGAGCTTAGGTTTTTCTAGAGAGGCAAAGAAAAATAGGAGTAGCTAGTAAGTCCAGGTCTGCGTTTATTTCCTTTGTTATTAAAAGGAAGCTTACTGTTATCTTTCGATGCTACCGACATTACCTTCTAAACTGCCTCAGAATCATGTTTTGTACTGAAATCGAGCAAGACCCTGTGGGGCTCCTGGCACAGAAGTCTTTATGTCCCATTTCTTGACTCTAACCTCCATGACCTTCCCTGAGTTCCAAAGGGCAGATTCAAACAGTTGCTAATCCACAAAGGGAAGGGATGCGAAGACAAGGGAGGGGCAGCCAAGAAACAGTAGTGCAGCCTTGGGGCAGGGTCCTGGTTCCAACTCAAGGGATACACATAGCAGTGCCTTTAAGCTCTTTAAGATGTCCACGTTCTTCATAGGAGAAGGACCACCTGAGGCTACATTAAAGGAACCAGAGAAGCTCATCGAGAAGATTACCTGAGACCAGATTAGAGGTGCAGGCCAAGCATACATCCTAACCTTATCAGCAACCCCACCCTTGAACCGTTGCTATAAAACTCCCCATCAAATCCTCCTGGGTTGGGACACATAGTTTTCAAGGTCAGGGACCTGCAAATCCTCCTGGGTTGGGACACATAGTTTTCAAGGTCAGGGACCTGCAGTGTTCCCCTTTGCCTGGCAAAACAATAAAGCTATTCTTTTCTACTTCACCCAAAACTCTGTTTCCAAGACTTGATTCGACACCTGTGCTGAGGGGCTGAGCTTTTGGCATCAGTACCAAGTGGGTGTTCAGAGTATTTGTAAAACTGAGGCCTTTAAACCTGTGTCTAGGCATACCTGGGAGATACTGCAGGTTCTGTTCCAGGCCACCGCAGTAAAGCAAGTTCCATGAATTTTTTGGTTTCCCAGTGCGTGTAAAAGTTATGTTTACATTATACTGTAGTCTATTAAATGTACAATAGCATTATGTCTAAGAAAACAATGCACATACCTTAATTTAAAAATACTTTATTGCCAAAAAATGCTTTTGATTTAAAGTGAGAGATGTGTAACTTCCTTTCACTTGAACCCTTAGAGGTCATTGTGGGGCTGTTACGGAGTCCAAGCTCGCTCTGCTCGCTGTACAACAGGTCAATAAATTGGAGACGAGGTGTTGAGGCAAGGAGCATGACTTTATTCGGAAAACCGGCAGACCGAGATGATGGTGGACTAGGGTCCCCCAAAAAACCATTTCGTAGGGGTCTGGATGCCAGTTTCTTTTATAGAATCAGAGGGGGAGGTAAAGTAAAAGGGCAGAATAGAGAGGAAGAGGTGGAGAGGAAGTAAAGTAAAAAGGGCCATCAGTCTTGCAAAACATCTCCTGGAATGGCCAGCCTAGGGGAGGGGGGAGGGGATGTGTTAATTTCTTCTTTCTTGCAGCCATCCACAGGTGGGTAGGGTTCCCTGAAGCAGGCCAATATGTATGATTATAATAACAAAAGCAACAAAAAGCAAAGGCTAAAGTCAAAGAAAAGCATCCAACGTGGAGTCAAAATTGGCTCTTCCCTGTTACAGGTTATTAATTGGCCTCATTTCAATATTGTTGTGTCTCAGGGAATAAGGAGGACCGAAGAGAGGGAGAGAGAGATGAGGGAATGGCTAGTCTGTGGAGCAGTCAGAACACACACGGTATTGGTTAAGTTTGCCATCTTGTATGGGCGCCGTTCGTGGCGCCCCAAAACAATTACAATAGTATCATCAGAGATCACTGATCACAGGTTACCTTAACAAACATAATAATGATGAAAAAATCGGACATATTGTGAGAGTGCCAAAATGCGACACAGAGACAGGAAGTGAGCAAACGATGTTAGAAAAATAGCACCGATAGACTTGCTCAGCACAGGGTTGCCACAAACCTTCAATTTGTAAAAAATACTGTAGCTGTGAAGTTCAGTAAAGCAGAGCCCAATAAAACAAGGTCTGCCGGCATTGAGTAGTTTTTTATGTACCAACCATATGATGCTTTTTACAATCACTGTTGGTTAATTTGATGGCAAAGATTAGAAGGTGCAAGGCTACTCAAACTAGAACCGCTAGGATGTAGGTCTGTCCAAAGTCCATCCTACAGGTTCTATATATACTCGTGGAACTGAGGAATGATGAGGGAGACTCAGCAGGACCTGATGATGGATTGAGAATGGGGTTTGAGGGAGAAAGGGCCATCAAGCATGATGCCGAAGTTTCAGGCTGACAAACAGGGAGAATGTGGTGCTATTTCCTAAGATGAGGAAGGAGAGGGCAGGATTGCATTTTGACGAAAAGATTGGAAGTCAGTTTTGGACATGGTGACTGAAAGATGCCTTTGAGACACCCAGATGGAGGTGTCAGGTGGGCAGTCAGCTGTGTAGGTCTGTTATTGGCTGAAAGTCTGGATGGAGGTGCTAGGTAGAGATGGGGGTTCATGGGGGAACTTATGGGAGAGGACAAGAAGGAAGGGAACCAGGACGATCCCCTAAGGAATGCCAGCATTTAGAAGTGAGAAAAGTAAGAGGAACCCAGGAGAACAAGGAGGTCTGGAAAGTCAAGAGAAAAGGGGTCCTAGAAAAAAGAGGTGACTGACCATGCCTGATATTGCCTGGAGTTCAGTCAAGTGTCTTGCTTTCAGCTACTGGGATACCATTGAAGATCAGAGCAGCTCTCGGGGAGAGGCAGGGGCAGAAAACCAGAACAGAGTGAGTAGAATGCTGACAAGAAGTATGGGCAGTTCCTTCAAGGTGCTTTGCTATGAAGGGGAGCAGAGAAACGGAGCCGAAGCTTAAGGAGAACATGGGCCCATGAGAGGGAAATGCTTAAAGCACTCTGGGTGGATGCAGAGACAGCTGAAGGTTGGTTGTAGAGCCCAGGGTTTAGGAACTCAGGCTGAGAAACCAGGCCTCCTGGTGGGGGTCCAAGTTCTGCCACTTGGCCGTTGTGTGACTCTGGTTGCCTTTTCTATAAAATGGGGATAACTGTGCCTGCTTCGGAGAGTGCTAGGACAGTGGCTGGTCCCCTGCTCTGCACAGAAAGGGCTTTTCCAGGTGAGCAGGAGAGGGACGAGGGGAGTGTGGTATTCTCCTGTGGCTGCTTTAACAAAGCACTATAAACGATGGCTTCAAGCAGCAGAAACTTATTGTCCCACAGTTCTGGAGACCGGAAGTCCAAGGTCGGTTTCACCGGGCTGAAGTCAAGGTGTTGAAGGCTTGCATTCCCTGCAGATATTCCTGGGGAGAGTCATTCCTGCCTCTTCCAGCATCAGGGGGCAGCCAGCAGTCCTTCACTTGTGGCCGTATCACTCCAATCTCTCCCCCACGTGGCCTCCTCCTCTTCTGTATGTATCCAATCCCTCTGCTTCTTCCTAGGAAGACACTCGTGATTGGATTGAGGGCTCACCAGATAATCCAGGATGGTCTCCCCAGTCGTGATTATTCACTTACATCTGCAAAGTTCCTTTTTTCAAATAAGGCCACATTTACAGATTCCAGGGATTAGGACCTGATATCTTTGGGTGGCCATTATTCCAGCAAATGATCAGGAAATCTCAAAAGAATGAGGAAGGGAGTGGAGACTTGAGGGGTCTCATGAAGAAGTGAGAGGAGGGGGTCTGTGGGTTGGGGGGTTTCAAAGAGGTGGGTTATAGCATTGTTTCTGGAATGTTCCTGAGGGTTCTCTTCAGACAAGCGCTGTTGGAAACGGTCTTCTCTCTATTAAGAAGTAGTTGGTCCAGGGCTCAAATGTGAGTCTCCGGACACCAAGGCTGGGTACCCTCTAGCGCTTCCTCATTGTCTACAAAGCATTTGATGGAGAGTCTTCTCAAAATAAGCAAAAGGAGACTTCCCAGGAGGGAAAAGCGTCCTGATCCAGGTGGGGGCAGCCTTCCCCCTCATGGTACAGCTTCCCCACTTCCCTCAGTGGGATTGGGATAGAAGTGGCAGCTTGCAGGTGGCAGGGGTTCAGAAAATACTTATGGCCTTGAAGAATCGCACCTCGTCGCCTGGGGCTGGATGTCCCACTGGAGACTAGTAGGGTCGTGGTGGGTTTTAGGAGGCCAGTAAATAACTCCCTCCTCTTTTCTTCCCAAATTCTAAATGACTTTGAAGATACCTCTTTCCCTTCCCTCTCCTCCCCTCCCCCCTCCCTTCCTTCTTTCCTTTTTCTTCCTTCATTTTTTTTTTTCTTCGTGTATTGATTAAGCATCTAGTATGTGTCAGATACCGTGCCATATGGTGGGACACAAACAAGAGTCACCCGTGCTCCCACCCCTGGGCCCCCGTCAGGCCCTTACCACATGGTTTTGTGATGCCCAGATTGTGTGTCTGTTTCCACATTAGACCCTGAGCCCTCGGAGGGAACCAGTCTGGTGGTACTAGGTAAGCATCAGCCATCGTCTTGTGAATGAATGAGTGGGTGAAATTTGCACTGGATGTTGAAGGGTCATTGAGACATTGTCAGGAAGTGAATGGGCTCTTAAGAAAATAACCCAAGCCTGGGCCGTTCCTGGCTTTCTGGAAGGAGCAAGTTCACCTAGAGCATCAAATGGCCAAGCATCTTGCTACACAGGCCGACCGAGGCAGAAAATAGCCCTGTCCTCACACCTGTGCCTTGCCCCGGGTCCCACCAGTGCCCGACCAGCCAGAGGGGGATTTTCATGGGGACATAATGAGACCGCTGCTGAGCAGAGCAGCAGCAGTGCCACTCTGGTTTCCATGGTGACCCTCACTCGTCTTTGCAGCCAGGTGTTTGTCGGAGAAGTTCTGTGTCCCACAGACACCTTCTTTCGGCAAGTGTTTACCGAGCTCCCGCTGAGTGCTTGGCGCAGAGCTGGGTGAGGTGCTGGAGAGGAAGCCAGACCAAGTGAGGACCCAACATGCAGCCGTCTACGGGGAGAATCAACCCAGACGACTAAATGCAGTGCAGGGAGACGCGGTGCAGGCTGGGATGATCGTCGACTAGCACCCTCACCCCCACTGCAGCCCCTCGCCTGTGTGCCAAGGAGTTACAAATGGTCCATTTAACAACTGCAGGCTGTGATGGGTGTGCTCTCTGACTCAGCATCTCCCCTTCCTCACAACACCCCTTCCAAATCACAAGGTTCGTGCATCCTCTTAGGAGTTTCTTAGACATAACAGGAATCATCTCAACAGTTGGGCGTGTCTGAGGGGTCAGTAAACAGCTCCCATCTCCCACCGCCTTGAGTTCTGAGCCAATTGGGAGATAAGACATACATCAGGCATGTTGTCCAGTCCAGCCAGAAAAATCACCCATCACTTTTATTGCTTAGAAGAGCTAGGCTGGAGGATGCGGCTTTTATCTGGAAGCATAGCCAGCCCCACTGCAGGCCTCTCCCTAAAACTGACTGCAGGGGATTCCTGCTTCGGTCCTCCGTCACTTCCGCTCCCAGATCTTCTCCACGTGGAAGGGCCGTAAGCAGGGGGAAAAGGCACATGGCTCCTCCCCAGCACAGGCCATCAGTCAGCTGCAGTGATGGACACTAGTTCATGGAAGTTTGTGTGTGCTGGCAGGTAGGGCTGGGTGCTCTGGGTGTGGTGGTGCTTCTAGCCGACTTCTGAGGCCCTGGCCTGGGCCACCATCTTGACATCACTACCCACATTGGTCTGGCATCAGCCACAGAGAGCGGCCAGAAGAGAGGTTGTCAGAAGCGACCCAGAAATTCATTCTGTCCTGCAGGGACACTTAGTCCCTGACTCTGGTAACACCCATGTTTGCTTTTTTTCTGTTTCTGTACTCAGTTTTTTGAATAGTAACTAATGAACATGGCCAAGAACTAGAATGACAGAAGAGGCCATACTGTAAAAACCAAATTGTCTTCTCATCACCTGCACTCTGGTTGTCATCCCCAGAGGCAAAGGCAGTCTATTACCCATGTCATGTACCCTTTGGAGATCATTGATGACTATATGTATATTTACACGTATACTCCTTTATTAAAATGCAAAATAATCACATACTTTACCCACTGTTTTGCTCCCTTTTCTCCCACTTTGCAGCAGTCTTGGAGATCTATACACAGCGACCTTGCTCTTTTAAGTGGCTGCATAATATTCCAATAACAATAATCATAACTGAATTTTTGGAGAATTTAATACGAATGAGACACTGATCTGGTTTTTTTATTGACATTGACACTAACATATTTACCCTTCAGAGCAGCCTCTGAGCTAAGTACTGTTTACAGATGAGGAAACTAAAGCCCAGAGAGTTTAAGTCACTTTCCAGAGGTCACAAGGCAAGTAGGAGGTGTGGTCAGGACATGCGTCCGGTACGCGGGCCTATCACTGCTGTGGCCTCTCCCGTTGCGGAGCACAGGCTCCGGACGCGCAGGCTCAGCGGCCATGGCTCACGGGCCCAGCCGCTCCGCGGCATGTGGGATCCTCCCGGACCAGGGCACGAACCCGTGTCCCCTGCATCGGCAGGCGGACTCTCAACCACTGTGCCACCAGGGAAGCCCCCAGAGCCTACCATCTTAACCACACCCTCCCACAGTGCTGCGGTGCCTGTCCGGCACAGACGTCTTGATGCACGTGTGCAAGGTCATCTGTAGCATGAATTCTTCAAAGTCAAGTTGCTGCATTAGTGTGTATTTTTAAAAATAGGTATTGCCCACCATAGAGGCCAGACCAGTTTGCCACCCCCAGTGTTTGGGATCTCTCTTTCCCACACCCTAGTCATAGGGGCAGCTGATCTTTCTACCTGTGTCGGTCTGATAGGAAACCATTGCACCTCCCTGGAGCTCTAATTTTTCACTTTTCTTATAATGTGTGAGGTTGGACAGCTTTTCATACGTTGAAGGTGTAGTTGTGTTTTCTTGTCTGGTTAGCAGAGGAGGTCGCCTGGGCTTAGCGCAGGGCTGCTTGAGTTGCAAGGTTCTTCCCCACTCCTGGCTCCGCCATTTAATCATTTAATGACCTTGACCACAACCCATAACCTTCCTGTGTGTCAGTGTCCTCATCTGAACACGGGGATGGTGAAGGTTTAATGAGCTCCCACACACCCAGACCTGAGCGTGGCGATGCCTGGCTCACAGTAAGTGATTCACCTGTTTCCAGTCATTTTAGCTCTTGGCTCTATTCTGCCCACTGAACCCCATGGTTTCTTTCTATGGCTCAGTTTCATGGATTTTGCAAAAATGGCCAGCATTTCCTCGGTGACTCCTGACTCCTTATTCCACTGCCCACGCATGAGTCATTCAGTCTACAGTAGGTGGCAAGGGGCTGGAAATGCAAGGGTGAGCTCAACAGGCAGGGTCCTGGCCCTCGGGGCTTATAGTCTACTGAGGGAGACAGACAATCAGCAGAGGACCACATGGAAAAATACATGATTCCACACCGTGCTGGGCACCGTGAAGCTTTATCTCCTTGCCCTTAGCACGTGTCCGCCCTGTAATCAGCACCAGTCCCGAGAAGTGGACAAGTCACCCCGAGTGCTCAGTAAATGTTGGTGAACGAGTGAACAAGAATAGGATTAATGCTGTGATTGTGTCCAGTGCACGTAAAGTGAAAAATCGTAAACTGTGCAAGTGCGACAATAAAAAGCCCAGAAATTCGTTCACCTCCTGAAACAGTGGTGGCTGAGCTCGTGAGGGGCTGCCAGGATGGCACACCTTGGAGGTGGTTGTCATGATATGTTGGGATGTGGTGAAGGTTAAATGAGCAACAAAGGGCACATTTTATATGTATGATCAATGAGTGGGAAAATAAGCTTTTCTTGGTTATGTAAGAGTACACCCTTATAAACTAGTGAAAGGATAGATGTGGGATGAAAACCATTTTCACAAATTGCTGATCATCTGTTAGCTAACATCAAGTATAAAGTGATTTCTACTTTCCTGGGAGGATAGAGTCTTAGAGTTTTGATGCTGCAAAGGATCTTAGAGGTCATCTGGTCTAAATTCTTGGCCAGGGAAAAAGTATTCTGTTACCAAAAGTTAGGTCGGCTGCTCGCTGCTTGAAAGCCAATACTCGAGAGTCAAGGTTGGTGGAAAGGAAAGTTTCGTTTATTTTGGAGGCCAGCAACCGGGGGAGAAGGCAGACTCGTGTCCAAAGGCCAACTCTCCCCTGATAATCAGTGGACAAGAGCTTTTGAAGGGAATTTTCAGGGGTGTGTAGGTGGAGGGAGGGGGCTACGTGCAGAAGCAGCACAGTCAGCTCTGACAGTCATCTGGAAATTGGTCATGCAGTGGTCTGATCAGCGTCATCTTGATTGTTTTAAGTACAGTTAATCTTCAGTTTCTGGGTCAGTTTGTTCCTATTTCTTTGAGGCTAGTTCTCAGAATTGTGGCAGCTTATGTCATGGCTACAGTCTGATTATCATGTAGTTAACTTCTTCCACCTGGCGGGGGTTTCAGTATCTACAGAACAGCTCAGAGGATATGGCCATGGCTCAGAATATTATCTATAGCCCTTGAAGAAGAACTAAAAGTCCTTGACTTTGCTTAATGACTGAACTATTGTTATTTGGTCGTGTTTGACTGTTTTCCTTTGCTTCTGCATTTTCTCACCCTCTGATTAATTTTTGTTTGTTTATTTGTTTGTTTTTGCGGTACGCGGGCCACTCACTGTTGTGGCCTCTCCCGTTGTGGAGCACAGCCTCCGGACGCGCAGGCTCAGCGGCCATGACTCACAGGCCCAGCCGCTCCGCAGCACGTGGGATCTTCCCGTACTGGGGCACGAACCCGTGTCCCCTGCATCGGCAGGTGGACTCTCAATCACTGTGCCACCAGGGAAGCCCTCTCTGATTAATTTTATTCTTTGGCTAAAGTTTTTCTATAGACAAGAGGCAGGTGGAGGGCAAGGACCATGGGGTCCTTCTCCATTCCATTGTCTCTAGTACACCCAACAGATGGTCAACCCATTTCTACTTGGATATCTCATTGACAGTGAGGGGCTTCCATTCTTGGGAGGCTGCTGTTAGAGCTTGAATTGTGTCCTTGCAGAAAGATATATTGAAGTCCTAAACCCCAGCACCAGTGAATATGACTTTATTTGGAAGTAGAATCTTTACAGATACAATTAAGATGCCAGTATGACTGGTGTCCTTATAAGAGGGAAATTTGGACACAGAAACAGAAAGGAGGAACATCATGTGAAGACAGAGGTAAAGACTAGTGATGTCTCTACAAGCCAAGGAATGCCAAAGATTGCTGGCAACACCAGAAACTGGGAGAGAGGTATGGGACAGATTCTCCTTCATGGTCCTCAGAAGGAACCAACCCCGTGGACACCTTGCCTTTAGACTCTGGCCTCCAGAAGTGGGAGAGAATACATTTCTGTTCTTTGAAGCCACCTGGTTGGTGGTACTTTGTTAATGAGGCAGTCCTAGGAAACCAATACAGCACCTTAATCCATTTGTTCGGAATCAGAATCTGAGAGTAGTGCTGGGAATCTGCATCTTAACATGACTTGAAGTCATTCTGGTCCTTCTGATGCCTAATAGTTCGAGAGCCTCTGCTGGAGACCCGTGTGCCCAAACCGTGCATCCTCTAGTTGGTTCTAGAGTCCCAAGCTTCCCCGTGTAAAACTGCAAACCCTCCAGCCCTCTGTCTCTCTTACCCTGGACCATTCATCTGCAACTCCGAGCCCTCACTGCCTGAAGGATGCTCCTGAGGGTCTTAACCCCCCTGCATAGCTTCCCACCTCTTGATCCAGACTTCTTCTGTGACACAAGGCATTTCTGTTGTCCTGAGCCACCTGGTTTGTGAGACTCTGTTACAGCAGCTCCAGGAAACCAATAAGTCGTCCATCTCAGTGTAGGCAGCTTGTAGTCCTTGAAAGGCCCTCCTCATCTTTAACCAGGAGTCCCCATTCAAGGTTCCACGTGAGCAAGCAAACAGCCTGGTGAACTGTGGGCGTCATCCCGACACGGCCTCTCCTTGGGGCCCCTCACCTCTCTCTCCCAGACCTCTCCCCTCTTTCCATCTCACCTTTACCACCCGATTCCTGGTCATTGCCATGGCTTCACCGGCCACCTGCACTCACCTCACGTCCATCCCGGACCCTCAATCCATTCTTTTCACTGACCCCGGCTTTGCCAGCCTCCTGTTGCTCTTGGTAAACCAGTGTCGTCTGCCCCAACTGGAAATAGTGTACACATGGTCACCATTGCCAGATACCTCTGAAATCATCAAGAAGATGGTGGAACCTGGAACAACAATAGACATTTTAGGGAGGTGGCTTCTAGTGGATTACAAAGAAGACCATTCTGACTGTCTGAGCTCTCCCACGATGGAAAGCCCGCCCAGAGAGGCAGTTAGCACCCCTCACCATGCGTGTGCAGAGTGGTGGCTGGGGGACTTCTGCAGGAAAGATAATGAGGACACCTGGGCGTTGGTTGGAAAGATGACTTAGCTGATGTCCAAGGTTGATCTCATTTCTAAAGCCGTCTTTAAATGTTCCACCTTATATTTTCTTTCCCATCACTGTCATCTAATCTCCAGGTAGAGCAAGATCCAGCTATACAAATAAGAATTTCAAATGTAATCTATTTATGTAACATTCATCTCTCCACTTCTCCATCCATCTATCCATCTGTTTATGTTCCCTTCAAATTTTCTTTTCTTTGCCATAAAGAATGACACCAAGGAAGACTCTGATGGCCATAACCACAGCAACAACAGTGTGAAGTAACATTTTCCAGCATCTGTTTTGTGCCGGGCACCAGCTAAGTGCTTTGTGTGTGTCAGTGTGAGGCAGTGGGGCAGAGTATAGTGCCAGGACTCTGGAGACATGTCATGCCTTCAAATCCCAGTTCTGCCACCTAATAGCATTGTGACTTTCAACAAGGTAATTTTTCTGTGTCTCAGTTTCTTCACCTACCTTATAAGATCATCATGGGGATTAAATGGCTTGATATCCATCAAGCTATTAAAACAAAGCCTGTGCATAAAAGGCACTATTAACCCTCTCAATGACCTTCATTTTAAAAAAAATGTATTTTATTGAAGTATAGTTGATTTACAATGTTAATTTCTGCTGTACAGCAAAGTGATTCAGTTATACATAAATATCTTCTTTTTCATATTCTTTTCCATTATGATTTATTACAGGATATCGACTATAGTTCCCGTGGCTATACAGTAGGACCTTGTTGTTTATCTATCCTATATATAATAATTTGCATCTGCTAATCCCAAACTCCCAATCCTCCCCTCCCCCAACCCCCTTGCCCTTGGCAACCGCAGGTCTTGTCTCTACATCTGTGAGTCTGTTTCTGTTTTGTAGATAAGTTCATGTGCATCTCAGTGGCCTTCATTTGACATGGGTGATAATATTCTTACTAACCAACTAGGGATCTAGGATCAGAGACATCAAATAACTCACCTGAGTCACCCGGCGCCTAAGAGGGGGAGCTGAGATTGGAAGCTAAGTTGGCGTGACTCCCGAGCTCATGATGTTTTCAGACGTAGTGAAACACCATCTCTTGAGAAACGGCCAAGTGGAGAGAGGAACTCTCCCTTACATTTTTCGCCTGTTCCAGAGCTGTCCCGTCAGGTCTGGCCACCGAGGGGTTGGGGAGTGAGCAGTGATGTGGAAACGCCAGGATGGAAGGAGTTAACGAGCCTCTGCTTCAAGCTTGGAGAGGGAGGGCCCAAGCTGACTTCTAAACCAAGAGATCTTTAAGAGGAAAAAGTCAAAGACAAGGATGCTGACCCTGGATCTGACAATCTATTTGAGTTTATACCAAACTAAAAAATTTAGGGTTTATCATAACTTCAACCAGTGTTTCACTCACACACAGTAGTTAGTCTTACTCTGATTTAACCTGCCATTACAGTTTTGACAGTGAGGATACCCAGGAGGTATTTTCCCCTGAATTCTTATTGTCCAGGCCCTCAAATCGATTGGATATAAATATGATTTATGGTCTCTACATGGAATCTTGCTGCAGTAAGATGCCAGGGAAATTGGCTCCTATGAGGAAAATTTTGTTTTCACTAATACTCAGTTGGTTTTTGTGGGTCTGTTATGCTTACATCAGCCAACATGGAGACTTGTATTATAAAAAATGGCATGGCCATTTCATTTTCACTCTGAATGAGTTACCCTCCACGTTAATGAGTCCTCTTTCTCATTCAGGAGAACACCTACCGCCTTCTGTAGCAAATCCTACTGTAGTTTCTTTCTGACACCTTGCTTGCCATTTGGTGAGAACTTGATTCATTTTTATACAAAATAAATAAGGAAAAAGACACCTATGTCTTTGTTTCTTTTGTATCGTCCGTAGCTACGCAAAGTATTAATCAGTTCTGGGATAAGTTAAGCTGTACCATTTCTTTTGCAAAGATGTTGTCATGGGAAAAAGCCACTAATACATCTTAACGGCTTATATTTATGAAGCGCTCCCTCGGTGCTGGTCATTGTTCTAACTCCCATGGGAAATCACTCATTTATAAGAGGGCTGTTGCTTGTACAGGATGTATAAGCAGCAAAACTGGCCAGAGTAAGTACATTCCTCTCTAAAGTACAGTGACAAAAGCTGACACTTCTGTGACCTGAAAAAATTAAATGTTCTCTAGGAAAGAAGCGTTTGAATCTTGCTAACTTTGCCAACTTGTTGAAGTAGTAAAGAAGGTGAAGAATCCCAGTCCAGCCTGTGCAACTCAAAATGTCTTTGTTTCATGGAGGCATTAGGGACTTTTGGAGGGGGCGGGGAGTGGGAAAATATGTGTATTTCATTGTTGTCTAAATAATTAAAAGTACCATAGGGGGTGATGAGAATTTTACCAGTGGATCCAATCCTGTATGTAAACTATGCATTCTTAATATGCATTTAGTTCTTCTGTGGCTGGTTGGGAAATTAACAGATGACACCTTCATTAATTGCATGCTATTTTAATTGGTTTAAAGGGACATTTTTCTTTCTTTTGTGGCTTTGGAACACCCTGACAGTTTTATTGTTACTTCTGAGAGTTTATCCATGGTGATTAACATTAATACCATTAAAACAGAAAGTGTCTGTGAGCTTGTGTTCCCAGGGGATCGGGAAGGGTGAGCTGTGAGGACCGACTCTCTTCTGCCACCAATTTCCTGGGAGAGAGAATAGAAAAGAATAAGGAAACTACTGTATTTAGAAACAACAAAATGCCGGACTCCGCACCATGTATTTTCTATATCTTATCTCTTTTAGCCCTGAACAACTACCTATGAGGATGGTCCCCATTGTGCGGTGGGGAAGCCGAGTCCTTTACCCAGCTCGCTTAAGCTAGGAAGCGATTTAACAGCAGAGAACTTATGGAAATGTCCTCCTGTTCATTTCAATCCCCATGTACCTGGCAAAGCACTTGCAGTTTACCCAATAGGCAGCCACCCATTTTCTAATACAAGTTAATAAATGAATGAATGAATGGATGATGGATGGAGTGAGTCAGATAAGGTGTATGAGTTTCATATGCAGCTGTAACAAGTGACCACAAACTTGGTGGCTTAAAAGAACACGAATGTATTATCTTACAGTTCTGGACATCGAAGTCCAACACGGGCCTCGCTAGGAAAACTCAAGATGTCAACTGTAGGGGAGAATCCATTTCGTTGCCTTATCCATCCTCCTGAAGCTGCCTACATTCCTAGGCTCGTGACCCCTTCCTCCATCTTCAAAGCTGATGATTCCATCACTCCTACCCCCCTACCCCCGCTTCCTTCATCGAATCTCCCTCTGATTCCCATTCCTCTTCTACCTCCCTCTTCCACTTTTAAAGACCTTGTTATCAATCTCTGATTAGCAGCCTTAGTTCCATCTGCAACCTTATTTCTCCTTTACCATGTCACCTAACAGATTCACAGCCTCTGGGGATTAGGACGTGAACATCTTTGCCGGGGGCATTATTTTGTCTACCACAAAAAGCTTCATTAAAGGTGTGAAATCTATTTTGTCTGTCTCAGTAGAGAAGTAATTCTTTTCTGAGACTGTGGAACATGGTTTGTTTGGTTCCTTGGATATTTAACCATGCACACACCACCTGGAAGCATCTCTTTGCTTTTTCCTTGCTTTGTAACCTGCAAACACTCTCCGCACATGCCATGTTCAGTAAGTACCCGTTGAGGAAATGAAAGAATGAAATGAACGAACTGTTGTTTAAAACTATATTAATTTGGTCTAAAGGACACGGGAGACATTTTGATCTAAGATGGTAAAATTTGAGCATTAAAAAGAATAATGGCTGTAGTCGATTGAAACCCACCAAATATATACAATTTCATAGTGATTCTATGCAGAGGCATGGGGTCTTCCTAGATTCAGCTCAACATTTGCACTCTTCAGACTCCCATAGGCCACACTTGACCCCTTCTATGTAACTCGAGGGCATGTGGGTGCCCTTGCCTCAGGTCACACTGCAACCTATAGCTGTCCAGGAGGTATTTTCTCCCCAAGTCACACAGCTCTAGTGCAAGGAGGTTCAGTCTACATCAGGCAGCTATGGGAGCCTTCCTGGCTTAAACGCTTCATACCCCAGAGTTGCCAGCATCTTTTGTAATAACTCGCGGGCATGGGTTCCAGCATTTCCACAAGGGACATGCCCAGGTCCAAGAATGACCTCACTCGGGAAAGTTCAAAGCACAGTGTCTGCTTCCCTGTTAGGGATTTATGGTTCATTTACAGGTCCTCCCATCCAGATGTAATTTACCAATCAGGTTTCATTTTTTATGACATTTGATGTTCTTGTCCTTCTGAGGTTTTCAGGTAAAAGCCAAAGCTCAGATTCTCAGGAAGTTGGAAAAAGTTTTATTAACCTTTTGCTCTCATACCTAAACAAGCAAATAAACCAACTAACAAACAGACCCCAACTCATTTGTCACCATGGGAGGTTGCGATGACACCAGCTCTTTAACTAGCAAAGAATCAAACATCTATCATAATTATAAGCTTTATGTCAGAGTAACTGCATTATTGAGGAGAGAAAGTTCTTTGTGAAGAATTCCAGCTTAAAAAAATACAGAAGAAATGATAGAATTAGAAAGTGTGATTTTTCAACCCCTGATGATATCATGGATCTAGGTAACAATTACAATGTATACTAAAACCATTAGGTGAAAGGTAGATAGGGAATTTCATAATATAGGGATCATGCTGGAACCACTTGAACTTGTGATCCATCTTAGTATTTACCCATTGTATGATCCTACAGGAAGCACACGGTACTACTTATGGTACATTTTAAAAAAACAAATTTAATCTGACTCTAATCAAGACCTTAGATCTAACTAGTAGTTTGTGGAAATACAAGGGATAGAGGAACAATGACACCCTTTGGAAGCAATCAGCCAAGTCCAGAATGTGGGACGTTCTGCAGGATGAACGACCAGGTTTCCCCAGCAAATCATGGAAGGGAAAATGGAAGGGCAGAGGGCTTCTCTGGTGGCGCAGCGGTTGAGAGTCCGCCTGCCGATGCAGGGGACACGGCTTCGTGCCCCGGTCCGGGAAGATCCCACATGCCGCGGAGCAGCTGGGCCCGTGAGCCATGGCCGCTGAGCCTGCGCGTCCGGAGCCTGTGCTCCGCAACGGGAGAGGCCACAACAGTGAGAGGCCCGCGTACCGCAAAAAAAAAAAAAAAAGGAAGGGCAGAATGATATAGAATAAAGTGGACTTAGTCAACATTGTGGGATTTTGTTTGGTTCTTGAATTAAACTTTCAACTGTAAAAATTATTTTGGGACACTTGAGGTAGTTTGAATAATGACTGATATTAATTATTGGAATTATTGTTTAACACTTTAAATATGATACGGTTAAATGGTATTGAATATGATAATGACATCAAGGTTAGGCAAAACTGATATACATAAACACATATATACACATATATAGACATACATATGCACGTGTGTGTGTATATATGTATATATGTATATATATATATATATATATATACAGTTGACAGTTAACGATGCATACTGAGGAAATTAAAGGTAAAATGAAAAATCTGGGGTTTGCTTTAAAATGCTAAGCAAACTTTTTTTTTTTTTTGCGGTACACGGACCTCTCACTGTTGTGGCCTCTCCCGTTGCGGAGCACAGGCTCCGGACGCGCAGGCTCAGCGGCCATGGCTCACGGGCCCAGCCGCTCCGCGGCATGTGGGATCTTCCCGGACCGGGGCGCGAAACCGTGTCCCCTGTATCGGCAGGAGGACTCTCAACCACTGCGCCACCAGGGAAGCCCAGCTAAGCAAACTTTGAAGGGAGTAACTAAAACAAGATTGGCAAATATTGACAGTTTTCCAAGTTGAGTAATGATTACATTGGGAGTCTGATTATTCTACCTACTTTAAGTGCCTGAAAATTTCCATAATAAAGTTTTCTTTTTTTTTCTTTTCATAAGTTTTAAAATTTTTATTTATTTTATTTATTTATTTTTGGCTGCATTGGGTCTTTGTTGCTGTGCATGGGCTTTCTCTAGTTGTGGTGAGCAGGGGCTACTCTTTGTTGCAGTGCGCGGGCTTCTCATTGCAGTGGCTTCTCTTGTTGCAGAGCATGGGCTCTAGGTGCACGGGCTTCAGTGGTTGTGGCACACGGGCTCAGTAGTTGTGGCTCGCGTGCTCTAGAGTGCAGGCTAAGTAGTTGTGGCCTATGGGCTTAGTTGCTCCGCGGCATGTGGGATCTTCCTGGACCAGGGCTTGAACACATGTCCCCTGCATTGGCAGGCGGATTCTTAACCACTGTGCCACCAGGGAAGCCCCATAATAAGGTTTTCTTAAAACCCTTATATTTTTACAGTCAGATGCCATTTTCTCCTATCAAATTATTAAATATATTTAAACATTTTACAGGGAGGGGTGAAATAAGGATCCTACTGCATTGCTGGGGAACTTCTGGAAAGCAGTTTGGCAGGATGCCCTAAGAGGCTTAAAATATTGCTAGCATTTGACCCAGTGATTCCCTTTGTAGAAATCGTACTGAAAAATTCATTGTGAATATCAAAAACTCTTTACAAAGATGTTCACTTCAGTTTATCTTAGACTTTGAATTTTGCAAGTAACCCAAATGTGCACCACTAGAAGAATGGTTAATTGAATCATGGTACACCACATCATGAAGTATTTTGCAACCATCATAAAGGAAACTTTTACAGTGTTTAAATACAACTGGAAGATGCCTGTTACAACATTAATTGAAAACAGGACAAAACTATACTTGCATCTATGTAAACAATATACATCCACGGGGAAAATATGTGTAGACAAAAAAAAAAAACTGGAAGCAAATACAACAAATACCTCCATTGGTTCTGACTGGGTGATAGACCTACTGTGAATGAAGTCTTTTTCTGTGTTTATTTTCCAGATTTTTCTATCATAGACATAGTTTTGTCCTGTGCATCTTGTAATAGTTTTATAAAGGTATAACCAACAAACCATAAAATTCACCCACATTAAGAGTACAGTCTGATATATATGTGTAACTATATATAGCTGTACAACCACCATTACAACATTACAATCAAGTTTTAGAACCTGTGACTCTGTGAAGTATCTCACAAATATTTCTTGAGTAGACTTCATTTTTAGAGCAGTTTTAGATTTACAGAACAATTGAGAAGATAGTACAGAGAGTTCCTACATACCCTGTACATAGTTTCCCCTGTTATTAAAATCTTCTATTACTGTGGTACATTTGTTAAAATTAATGACCCAATACTGATACGTTTTTATTAACTAAAGTCCATACTCATTCAGATTTCCCTAGTTTTTACTTAATGTCCTTTTTCTGTTCCAGGATTCAATCCAGGGTATTACATTACATTTACTTGACATATCTATAAATTAATTTTTAATTGGAAAAAAGTAAAATGAACCTAATTTTTCAAATCCTCCAAATATTTAACCATTTTTCTCCTGGTCTTCTTGTTTTTGTTGACTTGTTGCTTGTTGACAAAGACCATGTCTTATATTAATTATATTCCTTGTAGTTTCCAACATGGTACCCTGCAAATTTACTAAATAATATTCTGCTAATTTAGTCACTGTCCTTCAATAACTGGATGGAGCAGAAGAGAGGGAGAAAAGGAAGAGAAGGAAGGAAAAGGAAAAAAGAAAGACCTTACTTTACAAATAAGTTGAAACCTCAGAGCTCTGAGGGACCTTTGGTTTCTGCTGTGATTTTATGTAATGGAATTCTCTTGACCTTTGTGTTTCCCAGGCTGGAAATTGCAACCCTGAATCGGGCAGACTCAGATCTGGAAGCTTGTCGAACCCAAATCAGCAAAGATATCATTGCTCTTCTACTGAAAAATCTGACCAGCAGTGGCCATCTCTCCCCTCAGGTAGAGAGGAGGATGGGTGCTGTTTTCAAAAAGCAGTTTCTGTTGCTGGAGAAAGAAATTCAAGACGAGTATGATCGGAAGATGGTGGCCTTGACAGCTGAGTGTGACCTAGAAACAAAAAAGAAGACAGAAAGCCAGTACCAGAGGGAGATGGCAGCAATGGAGGAAGCAGAAGAGATGCTGAAACGTGTTAGTGAGAGGGTAAGGCAACTTTGAAAGGAAGGCTTTCCTTTGCCTCCCTCCTTCATCATTTATCCGTCCATCCATACATACATACATCTACCTGCCCATTCATCCATCCACCCACCCATCCATCCATTCTCCCCACCTACCACCCTTCCATCTATCTGTCCATGTACTCATCCATCCATCCATTTATTCACTCACCACCCATCCATGCATCCATTCATCCAAACTCCAACCCATCCATCCATCCGCCTACCACCCTTCTATCCACCTGCCCATCTACACTTCCATCCATCCATCCAGAATTCATTTAGAAAGCATTTACTGATCACTACTGTCTAGGCAGTGAAGGTACAGAGAGCACTGAGACATGGTTCTTGCATTTGAGAAGCTCACAGTCTAATGAAGGATTCTCGCATATAACACATGTGAATTCATTCAGCCATGTTGTAATAGAGGTACGTTCACAGTGCTGTGGGGTGTCATGGGACAGGTAGAATGGCTTCATTCACAGAAAAGCATGTCCACAAGAGCACAGCTCAGGGGGGTTGTGATGTCAGTGCACACGTGTGTCCGTCTGGACTGCACCACACTAAGTTCTCTCCAGCACGGGCTCTGGCGTCAGACAAACCTGGACTCATATTCTAGTACACTCCAGCTCAGCTCCAGAAGGCCTTAACTAGCCTCTGTAAGTCTGTGAGTCAAGGCCGAGGGCGCCCCCCTCTCAGAGCAGCTGGAAGAAGTAATGCAGGAAAGGAGCCCCGGTGTGGGCTGCAGTAGGCTCTCGTGCACAGTGCCCAGTTCTGGGATCTCTGACCTCTCGGCCTTCCCAGGGCTGGTCTCTGTTGATCGGAGATCAGCTCTCATTTTCCTAAGAGAGTGTCAGTTTCCGTCTTGAAAGGAATCACGCCAGAGTTTTTTCCCGGGCGCACCAAATCCAGTCTGATTTCTACCTTCCTCCATGGAAGAGATGGCTGGTTCCCTCTGGTGACTTGAGCCCACATAACCTGTTCTGAAAATTTATCAACCTAGGGAGGTCTAACATCTTAGGAACGAGCTTCTGAACTCCTAACCTCCCTTCTGCAGACTGGCAGCCGTGCACAGAAATCCTCTGGGAGAGAGTAGAGAGCTCTCAGGGTGACAGCGCCTGGCTCTCAGATGGTCGGTCACCTGTGGTCAGACTACGGGCTGGGCACTTAAGCAGAGAGGTGCGATTCACGCTGTCTCACCCCCAGCCACTCCCCTGCAGCTGGGATCCCCTCGCCTCAACACACATCTCATTTTAGGGTGTGGCTTATTTTCTGTTTGGCTCCTGTATGGATTTCCTGTAGCTGCTGTAACAAATGACCACAGACTTAAAACAACAGAAATCTGTGGCTTAAAACAACAGAAATTTATTCTCTCACAGTTCTGGAGGCCAGAAGTCCAAAATCAAGGTGTCAGCCAGGCATGGCCCTTCTGAAATCTCTTGGGGAGAATCCTTCCTTGCCTCTGCCAGCTTCTGGTGGCTCCAAGCATTCCTTAGCTTGTGGCTGCATCCCTCCAATCTTTTTTTTTTTTTTCGGTACGCGGGCTTCTCACTGTTGTGGCCTCTCCCGTTGCGGAGCACAGGCTCCGGACGCGCAGGCTCAGCGGCCATGGCTCACGGGCCCAGCCGCTCCGCGGCATGTGGGATCTTCCCGGACCGGGGCACGAACCCGCGTCCCCTGCATCAGCAGGCGGACTCTCAACCACTGCGCCACCAGGGAAGCCCCATCCCTCCAATCTTGACCTTGGTCTTCACATGGCCCCATGACCCTGTCACCTCCACTTTTGCCTCTTTTAAGGACACTCATCTTTTGATTTAGGACCTAGCTAAATGACCCTGTATTATTATCTGCAAAGACCCTTATTCCGAATAAGGTCATGTTCATAGGTTCTGGGATTACGATGTGGATGTATCTTTTTGGAGAGGGGGCAACGTTCAGCCCACCACTGTTCCCCTGGCTGACCGTGCTCTCTGACCTCCATCCATGATTGCACAGGTCAGCACTGTGTTTCCTTGAGTCCAGCACTTTAAAAGAATGTGTTAAACACACTGTTCACTGTTTCAGCCCCAAACAGTCTCATTCTCTCTCTCTCTTATGTCCTCAATTTGTTATATATTTTTTTCTGATAAAAATAATACGCATTCAATGAGGGAGGCTTGGAAGGTACTCAGAAACAGAGGTCGGCAAACTGGGACCCATGAGTCCAATCCTGCCCGGCCTGTTTTTCCTGGCCCTTGAGTTGAGAATGGTTTTTACATTTTTAAAGGATTGTAAAAAGTAAAAACAAAAAAAGAATATGTGACAGAACCCTGATGTGTCCTGCAAAGCCTAAAATATTTATCTGGCCTTTACTGAAAGTCTGCCAACTCCAGCTCCAAAGCATAAAAGGAAAAACCCAGAAAAAAATTGAAACACATTCCACCAGTCAACAGTAGACAAACATTCATTCAGCCTGTTTGTTGAGTTCCTGCTGTGTGTCTGAGCCTGGAGACGCCACTATGCTAAGGGGACCCCATCTGTGCAAGTCATTCCATCTTAGAGTGACTTTGTCATCTATTCATTTATTGTAGTATTCTTTAAATAAAATGCATGAAAATATTTTGGCCATATTATTCCTCCAAGAATTAGATTTTGTTTTGTTTTTTTTTAAAAAAAAAGCTAAATGAGGAGTATCAGTTTTTTTGAGTAAAGTTTAGGAATTCCAGTAATTAGTATAGCGATGAAATCTGTTCACATTTAAACATCTATATGATCCCGTACAGTCTGTAAAGCGTTTCTGCATGGAGAAGCTCTTAAGGGTAGTGGCAAATATAGACTCTGAAGGCAGGTGGCTTCGGTTTAGATCTCACTTTCTTCCTCCAGAAGATGCCTTGTTCAGGCTCCTTGGGTCTCGGTTTCCCCATCCTTAAACTGGGCGTAATAATGATGCCTGTCATGTAGGACTGTCAATACTTGTATAGTACTTAGACCGATGCTTGGCAGTGTCAGCCCTGTTCTATCCAGTTTCATTATTTAGTGTAATCTTTAAAGAAGCCCATGACATAAAACAGTCAGGATGTGAAATCTTTCCAGTTCAAGCTGGAGAAACAGAAACCCAGAGGAGAAGTGTCGTGCCCAGCTTCCTGCAAGCAGCCACTGGCCGTTCAGCGTGTGTACTTTGTAGGGGGACCCTCTTCCAGATCCACGTGCTTCCCAGCTACTTGGAGAAGAGGCAGCAGCAGCGCATCCTGCCCTGAGCTGCCAGAGGTTTCCTAACTCCTTTGAGTGTGTCTTAAAGGAAAAGATGCCTTAAGGGCAAGAACTCTTAACGCTGGAACCATCTCTGGGGGTTTTATTTCTATAAAACATTTTCACAATTTGTCCAGCTTGCTAAATTGAGTACAGGGAGTGTCATTTAGTACAGTCATAATTTCCTGACGCGATTTCACATTTTTGATGGCCTAGAGTCAGCGCGATGAGCAGTTGTCAGAACAGCCTGGCACAGGCCTGCGATTCTCGAGCCAGGATCGAAGTACCCTATCCTGATCCAGGCCTCCCAATCTCTCCATGCAAGTTGCTTTTTTAGGCCTTTTAAGCCGAAGGATAAACATGCCTCATTTCTCTGAGAAGTCTATTTTAGTGGAAAGTTCAATAGGGAGTTGGGGGTGAGTGACCATTATTTTAATGTACCTTTAAAAATGCACATTTGTTGCCAATATTTAAAATATAAAATTTTGGATAGAAAATCCAGACTTTCAGCTTCTCTTAAAAAAAAATGGAAAGATATGGCCACACCAGGTGCGTAGTCCTGCAGCGCCCCCTTTGGTGGGCTGAGCAGTGGCTGACCCCGTAAGCAGGGCTTGCTCTCTCTACTATACCCCAGTCCCCAATGCCCCCTAGTACAGTGCTTCCCAGGCTACCTCACATGACCTCCCCTGCTTGGCAGGCCTCCGTGGTGTCCCCTGTTTTAGGATTTAGTCTTCTCCTCTGTGCCACAGAAGGATTGAACTAGAGCAGGGGATGAACACATTTCTGTGGGTCTCTGGACCCCCTTAGGAGGGCAGTATACATGGAAATGGGGGGGACTCCCACCAAAAGTTATTTTAAGGAGCATTTCACTATGACACAAACACATTTCCTCATGCCTTATTCTTCAGAAATACTATTCTAAGCAAGGACAGATAATTACGTTTTAGGATTTGCACGCGCGCACTCAAGCACGTGTGTATGCGTGTGTGTGTGCGCGCGTGCACGTGTGCTGTGTGCTTGCTTTTTGTCCTGGCTGTGAGGAGTTAAATGGATTTCACCCCTGTTTCATTCCTATTAATTAAAATAAATTGAGGTTTGGAGCTTGTCGAATTGCATACTGTCAAAATAGAAGGTCACTTTCATGGATGAATGGACCTACCTGGGCACCAGCTACTCCCCTGGTAGCAGAGCATCCCTGTGCTGCCCAGAACCAGGGGCCCAACACCCTCATTGTGGGTGACTTGCATTCTGTAATTTAGATCAAGTCAGCTGTGGATAACTACTTCTCTCCAGAAGAGAAGACCCCTTCAGCTTTGCCACATAATAATCTGACCATTGGAGTGACAGTCCCATCATATTCAAAGTTTATGTCCACACTCAGAGGGAGGGAATTTCTGTGACGTCTTACACCGGGGGCCAGGAATCTTGGGGGCTTCTTAGAATTCCGCCTCTGCACGTGGAATGACTAAGACACCCTCCTGCGGCATGAGTCTTTTGAGGTAATGGGAGTGCAGATGCATCAGGAACTTAGTGAAGGCGTGTCACCCCCCTGCTGCCCTCCCTCTGGACCACATAAAGTGGAGGCATCCCAGGAGCCACTTCCTACCTCCCCTTTGCCTCCCTTTTAACACAAAGGTTATCAGCTTGGGCCTGATTGCTCGTATTTTTTTCTTCATCTAAGTTAAGGATGAAAGATGATGGAAATAAGCGTGAGAGCCTAACAGCACAGTCCATTGATGTTTCCGTTTTGCGGGCTATTTTCAGGCAGTTTGATTTGAAAATTTCCACTCTTGTGAATTTTTTTCTTTGAGATGGTTCTGGAAAACATTAAGATAACAGGGAGGACAGGTTACAACAGCATTTCCCAGAGTTTAGCAGCTTCCTCATGGCAAATTTGGGATTCAGTGTGTGTGTATGCCTGTGTGTATACATGTGTGTGTTCCATGTGGGTGTGCACACACATGCTTGTGTGTGCATGTGCACATGCGTGCTCTGTATTTGTATTGCTGTGTGTGCCTGTATCTTTGTGCATGTGTGTGCACTGTTCGTTGCTGTGCGCGTTTATATGCACTGTGCATGTGCATGTGTGCACATGTGTGTTGGTGGTGCATGTCTGTGTGCTGAGCGTATGTGTATGTGCCTGTGCACGTGCATGCATGTGTGTGCGTGCATGTGCATTACTGCTGTGGGCATTGGTATGCACTGTGCATGTGTGTATGTTGATGGTGCATGTATGTGTCCTCTGTACACGTGTGTGCATATGCACATGCATGTACGTGTGCCTGTATGTGCATTATTGCTGGATGCACTGTGCACATGTGTGTTGGTGCATGCGTGTATGTACATGTGCACACGCATGCATGTGTGTGCTCACATGTTGTACACATGTGCCTGTGCATGCCTGACCAGTGTGTCACCTCCCACGTGCCCCGCTCTTCTCCACAGTCCGCTATCGAATGCAGCAGCCTCCTGCGGACCCTCCATGGCCTAGAACAGGAGCACCTGAGGAGGTCCCTTGCTCTGCAGCAGGAGGAAGATTTTGCCAAGGCCCACAGGCAGCTGGCCATTTTCCAGAGGAATGAACTGCACAGTATCTTTTTTACCCAGATAAAAAGTGCTATTTTCAAAGGGGAACTGAAGCCAGAGGCAGCGAAAATGCTGCTGCAAGATTACTCTAAAATACAGGTAATGCCTCAAATGAGGCTCTCTCTGATGGAGGAGTCATTTTCCTGAACTGTTTCAGTAAATTTCTCCTCTTTCTGAGCTAAGTCCTATCTCTTTTGTGCTGGGTTCCAGTGAACTAATGCTGTCTTCCTTCGACCTCTTGATGCGGCGGCTGAGTTTCCAATAAGCAGGGCAAATGGGGGCTTGAAGCACAGGCCTTAGACTCAGGCTCACCTGGACCTGCATTCCAGTTCCACTACCCATCAGCTCTGTGAATTTAAGCAAATTGCCTAACTTCTCTGAGACTCAGTTGCCTCACCTGTAAAATGAGGGTAATAGAGTCCCCACACTAAAAGGGGCATGATGGAGATTTCATGATCTAATTCATGGAAAGCCAGTGCTTGGCACAATATATGGTTAATATATATAGTGGTTAAAAATATAAATATATATGTGCATACACGTATGTATGGCAATGTATGCCTAGGGTTTATGTTCTCTGTCTCGATATTCTTGGGTGAATTTGTGGGTGTTTTTGCATGTAAGCTTGAGTGTGAGTGTCATTAACCCAGACTGAATAAATTCCTAGATGACTGTGAAAATAGTTTATGAGACTGTCACTATTTTTATGAGGCCTGCCTGAGGCATTTTACCTGTGCCTGTACACACAGTGCATCACTGGTGTGCAATAAAGCACCAGATTTCTGGTCCTGGCACAGGCCTCGTGAGTGAGAGCTGCAACAGATCAGGGCTGTCCCACGAGGAGACCAGGCGGCTCTCGTGAGCCTTTTGGGAAGAGAGGACCACTGTCAGAAAGCACTGGGCATCTTGGCATGAAGAGAGCCGGCCAGCCTCTCCGTTTTGCTCTTGGTTTTTCCCAGTAAAACTTTAGGAGAGTAAATAAAGTCCTGGGTAGGTATTCAGACCCCACAGCATCACTTAGGGATTAACAGATTTTGCTGTCGTTTTGCCCGCTCCTCGTGATAAGCTGTGGCTGACTCTCCATGTTGGAAAGAACACGTGTTATTGTTAATAATACTGGGGACAAAAAAGTAACAGCCCTGGTGACCGTCCCAAGGCACAGACAGATTAGGATTTGAGGATCCCGACTCTGAGCTTCCCGACGGCAAGGGCTCAGGTCAGCTGACTCACGTGATCCAGCTCCGTAGAGGATAGAAATGTCACCACAGTGTTCCTGCTGTATTGATTCTGCTGCCAGGAGCTCTCAGAGGGAAGCTGGCATTTGGCCACATCCCACCGACCATTCTGCTTTTCACTGTCAGGAGAGTGCAAATCCTCAGGTGTTGGACCTGGAGAGATTATAGCTTTTGTGTGGAAAGAAAAACATCATACGTTTCTTATTGAACAAAATGTTGAACTTTCGGGTAACCCACTGCATGGAGAGTATTTCCCCAGATGGAAAAAAGACAGCAGAGCCAGTCAGTGGGATAGTACACTGAGGCTGATGTTTTAATTACCGTGGGTTCAATTACTGCTGGTCTGATTATTATGCTACTGGTTGAAGCTGGATTTGGGAGACAGCCTATTATGAAGTTAAAACACAGGCCCTGGAATTAGATGGCTGAGTTCAAATCCCTGCTCAGTCATTTACCAGCTGTGTGATATGGACTCAGTTTCCTCATCTGTGAAATGGGAATAATAGTATCCTGTCCCTAAATTAAGTTACAAAAGACGAGAAATGCTCTGGGTCCAATGCCAGGCCCAGCAAAAACACCCAGTATATGCAAGGCTATTATTACTCTCTTGTGTTGCTTGGGTTCTTATGCATTTTGTACATTATAAGAACTTTGTGCTACTCTGTGACCAGGCTCATCTCATGTCCTCCATGAGAGTGGGAGTTCTGGGGTCAGAGCCGGTGGCTAATTTATCCCAGAACTTCAGCACCTGTCCTGGTGCTGTGTTTGGGGAGCACCACAGGTGTGACTGTGCGCGTGGGTGAAGGATGCCTGAGAGAAATTTATATTCCATTTCTAGGGAAGCAAAGTTAGTTGTTTTGATAACTCTTTACCATCTGGGTCTCAAATGCACTTCTCAAAGCCCTCATTTCTTCTGAGCTTTTGTTCGAGGCAGGGACATTTAAGGTGTTAATCCCAGGGCTTCTATCCCCGTGTATTTTCTTCAGAAAGGAAATGTAATATTTTAACTGACTAGAAAGAATTGTCTTTAAATTTTATTTAAGCATACTTTCTTGATTTTTTTTTTTTAAACAGGACAATGTAGAAGAGCTAATGGACTTTTTCCAGGCCAGTAAGAGATACCATCTCAGTAAAAGATTTGGCCACAGGGAGTATCTGGTCCAGAACATACAGTCATCAGAGACCCGTGTGCAGGGCCTGCTTAGCACTGCTTCTGCTCAGCTGACCCTCCTTATCCAGAAACACGAGAGGTAAAACCCCCAAACCACCCAAAATGATGCAGACAAACAGCCTTGCCCCCAACGTTCCTCATCAAAGACCATCTACTTCTGTTCATGCAGCGCATGCACTGGCTGCTCCTGACTTATTTCTTAAGAATTCTCTAGTTGGAAGAATCCTTTGCATTACAGAATTTTTAAAACATACCCCATAGTCGAGACAACCATACAGTGAGCCGACGTGTGCCCGTCATCAGCTTCAGTAGGTACAGCTTGTGGGCAATCTTGATGTAGCTATACATCCCTGCCCTGAGTTATCTTAAAGCAAATCCCCAACATTTCATAGAGAAATCAATGGTGGAGGCTTTCATGAACTGTGTGATGGGATAGCCCACTTCTCCTTGAGCTCTAGGACACCGCTGGCTCTTGCATTCACCTTTGTTTTTCTTTTTTTTCGGGGGGGGGAGTTTGTTTTTATTTTTGTATTTTTTTAATTGAAGTATAGTTGACTTAGTTTCAGGTGTACAGCACAGTGATTCAGTTATACATACATATATATATCTATTCTTTATCACATTCTTTTCCCTTATAAGTTATTACAAAATATTCAGTATAGTTCCCTGTGCTATACAGTAGGTCCTGGTTGGTTATCTATTTTATATATAGTAGTGTGTATCTGCTAATCCCAAATTCCTAATTTATCCCTCCATGCCTTTCCCCTTTGGCAACCGTAAGTTTGTTTTCTACGTCTGTGAGTCTGTTTTGTAAATAAGTTCATTTGTATCATATTTTAGCTTCCACATATAAGTGACATCATATGGTATTTGTCTTTCTCTGTCTGACTTACTTCACTTAGTATGATAATCTCTAGGTCCATCCATGTTGCTGCAAATGGCATTATTTCATTCTTTTTTATGGCTGAGTAATATTCCATTATATATATATATATATATATATGCCACATCTTCTTCATTCATTCATCTGTCAATGGACATTTAGGTTGCCTCCATGTCTTGGCCTTTGGAATTAAGTATAAATACACAGATGCTTATCTTGGACTCTGAGTATCTTTTCTCAGCAGCACTGGGGTACCATGCAGCCAGGTAAATGGTGCTGTTCGCTGCAGCCTCTAGCCCTTCGGCAGCGTTCCTTCTCAGCTAGTCTATGAGACGCATAATTGTCAACAATGAAATTTATTCTTTGTAGGTTACAAGCTTTAAAATGAGTAGGGCCATGACGATAAGGTTGGCTTTCTTAGGACAAGCCGTGCTTTTATGAATTGGTTCTACTACCTGAGTAATTGTACTAGAACTTGGCAGCTCTCTTGCCCTCTTTATTTATTTTTTATTTTTTATTTTTATTTTTTGCGGTACGCGGGCCTCTCACTGTTGTGGCCTCTCCCGTTGTGGAGCACAGACTCCGGACGCGCAGGCTCAGCGGCCGTGGCTCACTGGCCCAGCCGCTCCGCGGCATGTGGGACCCTCCCGGACCAGGGCACGAACCCGTGTCCCCTGCATCGGCAGGCGGACTCTCAACCACTGAGCCACCAGGGAAGCCGTCTCTTGTCCTCTTTAATGAGGATTCAGTAAGGTGCAAGTTATGTGAACACTTCCCACCCAAAGATGCTAATGAATTTGTCCCTGCAGTTAACTTGACATTCCTGATTCATTTTCACTCGAGTGAAAGAAACAGCTCCTTGCCTTGAATGGAAGCACCCAACAGCTGGTTATACCATGGGGAGCAGTTACCAGGGAAGTGTTCTGTACCTCTGATTTTTAAATCCTATTTTAATAGGTTGGCACAGACTTATATTTCTGAAATGCATATCTGCCATTTGCTCAGTCACCTATTCACTCCTTCAGGAAGCTTCCATGGGGAATCTACGGTATGCCAAGCAGGGGGCCCAGCCCAAGGATGCAGACAGACTGGGAATGGTAGTGGTGATAGTGGTAGCAACAGAAAAACAGAACCAGTAGGATATGTATGAGGAATTGTGTCGTGTGACTGTGGAGGCTGAGAAGACCCAAAATCTGCCGTCTGCAAGCTGGAGGCCCAGGAAAGCCAGTGGTGTAATGCAGTCCAGAGGCCTGAGAACCAGGGGAATCCCAGCCCTAGAGCAGGAGAGGATGAGATGAAATGTCCCAGCTCAACAGTGAGGCAGGAAAAAAAAGTGAATTCCTTACTCCTCCACCTTTTATTCTGTTCAGGCCCTCAGTGGACTGGGTGCCCACCCACATTGGGGAGGATCCTCTGCTTTACTGAGCCCACCCATTCAAATGTTAGTCTCACCTGGAAACCCCTGCACAGACACACTCAGAAGTGATCTTTAATCTGGGCGCCCTGGCCAGTCAAGTTGATAAACAGAATTAACCCTCACAGCGAGTTTTCCCTGCATTTTACCTCTTGGACTTTACTTGTGCCATTCCTGTCACTAGGACTTCCTAATCTACCATCTCCTCTTGGAAGATTCTATCTGTTCCACAGTGGTCCCCTTGAATGTTGCTGCCTCCGAGAACTCTTGCCCAATTGTAATTTCTCTCTTTCTCTGCACATCTCTGAAAAAGCTGACCTTACCCTTCCTGCATTTTCGTAACGTCTTAGCTGCCTGTTCTCCTGCTCCTTCTGATGGTAGAGATTTCTCTGATTCGAACCGAACTAATATGGAGATAAACATTCAGCCACAGCACAGCCAAGCTGCAGGTGAGTTTGGATAGTGTGTTAACTAACCCTGCATCTTTTTCATCTAGAGCAGGCTACTTGGATGAAGATCAGATGCGGGTGCTCTTGGAGCGGGCTCAGACAGAAGTCTTTTCTGTAAAACAGAGGTTGGACAATGACTTAAAGCAGGAAAAGAAAAAACTCCACCAAAAATTAATAATTAAGAGAAGACGAGAGATGCTGCAAAAGGTATATAAGGAATTATGCTCTTGATTCTTTACATAACCATTGTGAACACCCACCAAGTGCCGGGTTCCATGCCAGGCACTGCCATCAGAGGGCTAGGATCCGAAGGGCAGCTGGGCAGGCATCCTGATGTGCCATCTACAGTTGATTGGTAGTGACTTTTTGGAATGCTGCGTCAAGATCTCTACAGGTCCTAGCAAAGCTGAGGGTTGCGGTAGGTTAGTAATGTCTGCCAGGGCAAGGGAATAGGAGTGCTGGTTCCAGTGAATAATGACCGATGGGTGCTACAACATTTATGGAGTGTTTAATTGGCACTGTGCTAAGTGTATTATGCATTTTATTTAATCCTTACATTAACCCTATGAGGTAGATGCTACTGTTTTCTGTTTTTGTTTTTTTTTTTATGGTACGCGGGCCTCTCACTGTTGTGGCCTCTCCCGTTGCGGAGCACAGGCTCCGGACGCGCAGGCTCAGTGGCCATGGCTCACGGGCCTAGCCGCTCCGCGGCATGTGGGATCTTCCCGGACCGGGGCAAGAACCCATGTCCCCTGCATCGGCAGGCGGACTCTCAACCACTGCGCCACCAGGGAAGCCCTGTTTTCTCTTTTTTTAATGAAGACTTCGAGGCTGACAGGGCTTAAGTGTTGTGGTCTATTTGCGCTGCTATAACGAAGTACCAGACTGGGTGGCTTATAGAGAACCACAATTTATATCTCACGGTTCTGGAGGCTGGGAGTCCAAGGTCAGGGTGCCGGCAAGGTCGGGTTCTGGTGAAGGCCCTCTTCTGGCTGCAGACAGCTGACTTCTTGCTGGTAGAAGAAGTCAGAAGGGTGGAAAGGGGGAGGAAGCTTGGTGGGTGAGTGTGGGGCCTCTTTTATAAGGGCACTAATCCCATTCGGGGGGCTCCACCCTCATGACCTAAGCACCTCCCCAAGGCCCCCTCTCCTAACACCACCATGTCCCATGTTAGGTTTCAACCTATGGATGTTGGGGGAACACAAGCATTCAGATCACAGTATTAAGTAATGAGGTCAAGGTCACATGTTTAGTGAGTGGCAGATGTGGAATTGAGCCCAGGCCTGTCTGACTTAGAGCCTCAGTCTTGTCCTTGACACTGACCCGCTCAGCTGTTTGTGAACCTCGAGAGGGGAGAGACCAACCAGCAACCACAGAAAGACATCATGTGCTCCCTACATGCTCTGGTAGCACAGAGAGGAAGTCACCGTCTCCTGGGGTACCCGAGTTCTGGGGGACAGATGAGCATCTGATGCGAGCAAGGCAGGAAGGACACTGCAGGGGATGGGGAGGCGTCTTGTTCAAAGGTGAAGCACTCAGGCGAGGGTGCCCCGCTGTGCGTGGAGCTCCGAGAACTTGAGAGCTGGGAGGGCAGAGGGCGGGGGCTGGAGGAGGCACTCCCAGGAAGCAGCACCTCGTCAATGAGGGCAGTGTGCCGGGCTAGCAGCTGACCTTCATTCGAGGACAGTGGGGAACACTGAAGGGTTTTCAGGAGGAGAAGTGATGCCAAAAACTCGGCCTCTGTGCACCAGCGCTGAATCAAATCTTGGAGACAGAGTTTTGGGTGAAGTGGAAAAGAACAGCTTTATTGCTTTGTTAGGCAAAGAAGGACGCAGTGGGCTCGTGCCCTGAAAAACTGTGTGTCCCAACCGGGGAGGATTTGGTGATGAGTTTTGTAGCAGTGGTTCAAGGGCGGAGTTGCTGCTAAGGGTCAGGGTGTGTGCAGTGCCCGCAGTTCCTTAATCTGGCCTCAGGTGGTCTCCTGAAGGTCATTACCTTCTCTGGAATGAAGAATGCTAATATCTTCCATTTGTCGGGGGTTTTAGTTCTGTAAAAGAGCTCAAAGATACTGTTATGTGTATCCCTTGAGGCGGAACCGGGACCCCGCCCCAAGGCTGCACTATTGTTTCTTGGCTGCCCCTCCCTTGTCTCTGCCTCCCCTCCCTTCCCTGATTAGCAGCTGTTCAAAAGGCTCCCGTGCCCAGGAGCCCCACAGGTCCTGCTCAGTTTCAGAAGGAAGATCAGATTTGGGATTTAGGAAGCTCCTGTGAGCAGCCTGCCATAGAGTTGGAGGAGCCCCAGGCTGTAGACCTTGAGCAGGTCTACAATGGGACCAATGGGAGGCTGTAGACCTTGACCAGGTCAAAACGGATGAGAGCATGTCCTGAGCATGGGAACAAGGACAGATTCAGAGGAGATACTAGATACATGGGATAACACAGGGGGTGGTCTGATGCCATTCGGGAGGGAAAGGGAAACAATAACTTAATTTGGTTGATTAAAAACTCTGCTTTTATTATCAAGTGTTGGGCCCAGCATTCTCACCTGGACCGTTGAACTCCACCCCATCTTTAGCATCACCTCATCCATCTCCATTGGCTCAAGGATCAAAGCAATGAGGCCCAAGAACACACTTCTCTGATGGTCTGGCCTGGTTCCAGGCTAGGGTCTGGAAGGATGGAAGAACTGCAGATATTTCAGCAGTTTCCCATGAGTACTGTTTCTTACAGCTGCTTTTGATAAATCTTGTGAGTGGTACAGAGTGAGAACATAGCTCCACCAAGGCAAAGGTTTGTGTCATATCCTCAGCTCTGAGGACACATTGTAGGTGCTCAGCCAATAGTGTAGAAGGAAGGAATTGACACTCTCTGGTCACCCGGACCCATGAACAAGACATATTTGCACAAAATAGAACCCAGACTGTCCACAGATGCACTATTGTTAATAACACCGTGATGTCCATCTCTATGCATGTCAGCTTTTTCCCAGCACAGGGCCTTTATGCCTACTGCTCTTTCTCCCAGGAATATCCTTTCCCCCATCTTAACCCAGCTGAGATATGACCTCATCCCTCAGGTCTCCCTTGGGTCTCCTTATTTTTTTTTTAAAGAAGAAGATGTTGGGGGTAGGAGTTTATTAATTAATTTATTTATTTTTGCTGTGTTGGGTCTTCGTTTCTGTGCGTGGGCTTTCTCTAGTTGTGGCAAGCAGGGGCCACTCATCACGGTGCGCGGGCCTCTCACTATCGCGGCCTCTCTTGTTGCGGAGCACAGGCTCCAGACACGCAGCCTCAGTAGTTGTGGCCCACGGGCCCAGTCGCTCCGCGGCATGTGGGATCCTCCCAGACCAGAGCTCGAACCCGTGTCCCCAGCATTAGCAGGCAGACTCCCAACCACTGTGCCACCAGGGAAGCCTGGGTCTCCTTCTTTATTTTTTTAACTTTTTAAAATTAGTAGTAGCATATTATTACTATAATTACTCTTGGTGGTGATTAGCCTTTGTTGTTTGTTTTTTTTTTTCCATTATGTTTTACTACAGGATATTGAATATAGTTCCCCGTGCTGTACAATAGGACCTTGTTGTTTATCCATTTGGGTCTCCTTCTTTAAAAGGCCTTCTGTGACCTCCTCATTTAAATTGTCTCTCATGGATCTCAGGGGGGTTTTCTCTTAGGATATCTCAATTTTCAGTTCCCATGTGCCTGGGACTTGGTAATAATAATAGCAGACATTCATTGATGCCAATTCTGCACCAGGCCCTCCTCTAAG